>NW_027361737.1:30582500-31265000 GCF_039654945.1 Dendrobates tinctorius
GCAACCTCTCCCTAATGCTAAGATCGGCAGAAGTAAGATGGCGGTCGGCATTCACGCCCTTTTATAGCCCCTGTGACGCCACACAAAGCCAGCCAATCACTTGCATGCCCTTCTCAAAGATGGTGGTGACCGATGCCTATGTCATCGCGTTGCCCACAGTGTGCTTCCTCCATCATTGGCTGAAAAAGGGCGCTGGAAGCATCATTTGAAACGCGACTTTGGCGCTCTGGTGGCCGACCTCACGCTATGGTCGGGTTTCGTTTCTTGAAACCCGACTTCAGCTAAAGTCGCCGACTTTTGAATTTGACCGACCCGTTTCGCTCAACTCTAGCTATAACATGTTTGGTTTTGGTCGTTGCGTTTATAATTAAATCATAGAGCATTTTTTGGACATGAGTCCGGACAGAATTTTTAAAGCCGCTAGGCTGTTTTCTGCTGCTGTATCTGCTGAAGTTGGGGATGTATCCCCTGATGATTTTTCTGATAATGGTAAAAAACTGGAGAAACTTATGACTCGAGACGAAAGTATGGTGGGATTTTACCACATTAGACAGAGCAGCTTGAAAAAGAACATATTGTTCGATACGTGTTGACGCGTTGCTGTGTCTTTCCGCTATGATGGGGCATGTCCGTTTATCCTTGTTCTTATGCCTTGAATAAATTTTTGTATATTTGGAAGCTGAAATTTTTTTGTTATTGAGCACAATACAGTGATTGTAAACTTTCATAAAATGAATCTGCACTTTCATATTAAAATGATTACAGTGCAAGGCTCTGCAGTGTAATCTTATTTCTAAATCACTCTATTGGTGTTTTCTACCAATAACCTACAGTGCGGGCCGCCCGAAGTCTGTGTTTTGGACTATCAAAAAATATGTAGTGTACTATTCCCGCAGCTAAGCTATCTCCTTCAGTATGAGAGCGAATGTTAAAAGATTTTACAACTCTAGCTCCCTGACTGAATTTAGTAGCTAAGAGTTAAAAGGACAAAAAATGAAGGAATATCGTACTCACCATCTCTTTAAAACTTCAACATTTTCATAGAATGGTAAAAACATTGGTTTTCAGGGGTGAACGGACTCCATAGCTAGGCTGCAAGTGTAGGGTGCTTGAGACAATTTCTAGGCTGCCTCAGTATAAACCAATACTCACATGTAGTGATGTCATCAGATAGCTGGAACTCGACTGTAGGAGGCACATGTGAAGATTCCAGAAGAAGGTTTATTTTCTAACTCACATACAGCAGGTAAATAAGACTTTTCTGACTAGAGCTGGTAACACATTGGATTCTAAGATGACTGATACAGTAAACGAGGAATAAGAATGGGAAAGAAGGAAGGTGTTACTGACATCAGAGTTACATCAGAGAGATATGGGAAAATAGGAAGGACAAACTCTAAAAAGGGCAAACCCTATTGCATAGCAGCATAGTCATGGGACATGACAGTCTGTACTGTGGGTTATTTACAGAAACCACTAATGGAGTGATTGAGAAAAATTATTATACTGCAGGGTCCTCCACTATAATATTTTTTGTGAAAGTGTAGGTATGCTTCCTTTAATTCATCAGTAATTTTATGATTTGTAAAATACATAATAATGACAACTCACAACAGTTCTCTGTCACTGCTCAAATAGGTTCCTCTTTCCAAAAGAGCTAGTAGTGATTTATAGTTGTCAATCGTCCCATGGGTCTATTCAGTAAGCAGGTAATATGCAACCCATATAGGCTAATACATTTGCTAATGGGTAGTGTTGAGCATTCCGATACCGCAAGTATCGGGTATCGGCCAATATTAGCGGTATCGGAATTCCGATACTGACTTCCGATACTTTTGTCATATCGGATACCGGAATCGGAATCGGAAGTTCCCATCATGCTATGAGCCTGCTTGCTTTGATTAAGCCAATGGGAATCCTCCGAAGTGTGGGCAAATCCTGTTAGGCATGTAGGCATGTTAACTATTGGCATGGCTGTGATTGGCTGCCGAAATGATGTCATGATGCACTATAAAAGTCACCGCAGCCGCCATTTCTGGTTCACTCTGCTGTGAATTCAGTTAGGGACAGGCTGCTGTAGAAGACTGTGAGGGACAGTTAGAAATAGCGATTCCACCAAACATCTAGTGCTTTACCCAGGCTACATAAACCACCACTGTAGCCTTCTTTGCCCTAGCAGCAGTGTTCACAGCTGTCTGCAAGGGCTGTGTGAGTGCAGCTCACGCTGTGGAGTGGGTCCTGCAGCCATGTCAGGTTGTAGGCTGCCCAGCGTGCCTCACTGCTGCCTCATACATCTTTTAATTTTTGAGCTGCATTTTTTACATAATTTCAATCTAGTGTGCTTCCATCCGTATCCATATACGTTGGTTGCAAACACTAGTAGTAGACAGCGGAGCCTTTCTGCAGCCTTTCAGTGCTAGTGTCCACTTTGCTGCACTGTTCACGGCTGTCTGAGAGGTCTCTGACTGTGTGTGAGTGCAGCTCACGCTGAGTAGTGTGTCCTGCAGCTACGTCTGGTTGTAGGACGCTCAGCGTGTCACTGCCTCACACATTTTTCTTTTATTGCAGCTCATTTTTTCTTCTATTAGTGTGCATCCATCCGTCTCCATCTACGGTGGTTGCAAACACTATATAGGAGTACACAGTGGAGCCTTTCTGCAGCCTGTCAGTGCCAGTGCCCACTTAGCTGCACTGTTCACGGCTGTCTGAGAGGTCTCTGACTGTGTGTGAGTGCAGCTCACGCAGAGTAGAGTGTCCTGCAGCTACGTCTGGTTATAGGACGCTCAACGTGCGTCACTGCCTCACACATATTTGTCTTTGAGTGCAGCTCATTTTTTCTTCTCCTATTAGTGTGCATCCATCCGTATCCATCAACATTGGTTGGTTGCAAACACTATATAGGAGTAGATAGAGGAGCCTTTTTTTCTGGTTTGTGCCCTGCCGGCGCAGCCAGATTAGTATTACCCAATTTTTTTGGAGCCTCATCTTTTGCATTGTAGGTTACCTGCCTGCATTGTAATAGCTCCAAAAAGTTGGTGATACTATCAGTTTCAATTCTTTGTTCACATACTTTGAGTTTGTTTCCAACAAAGAAACCACAAAAAAAGTTCACCAAACACTACATTTGGAACTTGTGTAGGCCACATCAGCTCCTATTAAAGTGTAGTCCACACACACACACTTCATAAAATTAGTGTTTCTTGTACCTGTAACCAGCTGTTCAGGAATAAGCACACTAAGGCCCCCCTTAGGCAGAAAAGTACAATCTTAAGCAGTCTGGCAAGATGAAGAAGGCAGGGAGTAAGGCGCGTGGGCGTGGGCGTGGAGTTTCAGCAGGGAGAGGAAGTGGGGATTCTGCAGGGAGAGGATGTGGGGATTCTGCAGGTAGAGGACGTGGGGATTCTGGGCCTGCTGCGGGCACCAGTGGATCAGCATCCCCCAGTTTTAGCAGGCAACAGTCCTTTATGCGCAGCTTTGTAGGACCTCAACGTACCCCACTGCTGCGGGAGGAACAAATTGAAGCCGTTGTCGGATGGATGGCAGCTAACGCATCGACTTCAATTACTTCCACAGCCTCTCAGGACCAGAGCACCGAAGAGCAACCATCTGTCTCTTCACCACCTGCCAAAGTGCCCAGGCAGTCAGAGAGACATGGACAGGAGCCATCACAGTCTCTACTTCTGTTCTCGGAATCTGTTGGCTTGGAAAGAGGGGGCCAGCCAAGCAGCATTCCTGAATGTGAAGAAGAGGGAGTATGCAGTGATGCGCAACTTCTTTGTCCCTCTGAATCTGAAGAGGCGAGTGGGCCAGTGCCTATGGTCAGCACACCTCAGTACGCATCAGATGATGACGAGACTCAGTTGCCACTTTCTGGTGCGTACGGTGCTGGCGAGACAACCCCGGAGAAGCAGCTGTTTGAAGAGGGGAGGGAAGATGATGAGGTCCTTGACCCATCATGGCGTGAGGAACAGGAAGGTGGTGGGAGCAGCTCGGAGGAAGAGATTCCCCTACCGGCCAAAACAGGAGGCAGAGGGAGGGGGAAGACTTGGTTGCCTGTACCCTCCACTTCGGCACCCGTTAGGAGCATTCCTCATTCCAAAGGCAAAACGGGCGCTCCCAAGACTTGCAGTGCGTGGTCCTTTTTTGACACAGTTGCAGATGACATTTGCTTTGTCAAATGCAAGCTGTGTCATCAGATAGTCAAAAGAGGGAGAAATGTCAGCAACCTCAATACCACAAATATGTGGAAACATGTGCGCACCAAGCACGAGTTGGAGTTGCAGAGACACCCTGAAGAGGTAGGCCAACGTACAGCACCATCTACCACCTCTTCAGTTCGTGTTGGGGCCTATTCCTCCAGCTCACACACTGCTGGTTCGGCTTCCTCACAGGATCGCCAAGGAAGAACCTCTGCCACTGTTGTCCGGAGACCCTGTCAGATTCCACCCATAGCAGCACGTTCCCATCCATCACAGCCATCGGTAGCACAGGCATGGGATAAAAGGCGCCCTTACTCGGCAAACCATCCCCGAGCACAGTCTCTGAATGCTGGCATTGCCAAACTTCTGGCAGTTGAAATGCTGTCATTCAGGCTGGTGGACACTGACACCTTCCGGGACTTAATGGCATTGGCAGTCCCCCAATACAACGTGCCCAGCCGCTTTTTTTTCAGCAGGCGAGCCGTCCCTGCCCTGCAGAAACATGTTGAGGGCAAAATAAAACATGCGCTACTAAACGCCGTTAGTAGCAAGGTCCACCTGACCACCGATGCGTGGACCAGTAACCATGGACAGGGACGATACCTTTCCCTCACTGCCCACTGGGTCAATGTTGTGGAGCCGGGTACAGATCTGGAAAGTGGCGCTGTACGTGTTCTTCCAACGCCATGGATTGCAGGACTCCAGTCTGTACACATAGACTCCTCCTCCTACTCAAGTTCCTCAGAAACAGCAGAGCAGGAGCCTGTTACGACCGATATGAGCACAGCCGTGGCCAAACGTCAACAGGCTGTACTCAAATTAATTTCTTTGGGGAATCAAAGCCACACAGCGCAGGAGCTCTGGAATGCTATCAAGCAGGAGAGCGATGTGTGGTTTGGGCCAGCGAATCTCCAGCCGGGCTTGGTAGTGTGTGACAATGGCCGAAATCTGGTGGCAGCTCTTGGCCTAGGCAACCTCACACACATCCCATGTCTGGCACATGTGCTTAACTTGGTCGTGCAGAGCTTTCTGAGGGACTATCCGGATCTTGATGCACTGTTGCACAAGGTCCGCATAGAGTGCGCTCACTTGCGGCGTTCCAGCACGGCAAGATCGCGCCTCGCTGCTCTGCAGCGACGATTTGGCCTTCTGGAACATCGCATCATATGTGACCTACCCACCCGGTGGAATTCAACGTTACATATGTTGGAGCGGTTGTGTGAGCAGCAGGCAGCAGTCATGGAGTACCAGCTGCATCAGGCGCAAACAAGTCGCACTGTGCGCCGTTCACACTTCAGCACCATTGAGTGGGCCTCTATGAAGGACATCTGCCTCGTTTTGCGTGCCTTCGATGAATCCACGCGGATGGCGAGTGCAGATGATGCACTAGTCAGCATGACTGTCCCCCTTATCTGCCTGCTTCAACAAACACTGCAAGCACTAAGGGATGAGGTTTCGGAAGAGGTGGAGGATGAGGAGTCCCAAATGCCATCTGCTTCTGGACAGTCTGCGCTACGTGTTTCCTCACAAAGGCCTAGGCAGGGGACACTTTGTGAGGAGGATGAGGAGGAGTCGATGGAGGAGGAAGACATCTCTCCAGAGGAGGGAGGTACACAAACCTCTACTCAGTATGTACAGCGAGGGTGGGGTGATGCAGAGCAGGCCGAGGTCACGCCTCAAACAGGGGACAGCGGTTCTTTGGCAGTTGGGAGTCTGCAGCACATGGTTGATTTCATGCTGCAGTGCCTGAGAAACGACCGCCGCATCGCCCACATTCTCGTCTCGGCTGATTATTGGGTGTACACCCTCCTAGATCCTCGCTACCGGGACAGCGTACAAAGGCTCATACCAACGTTGAACCGGGAGCGTAAACTGCGGGAGTACGAAGAGTCACTGGTGCAGTCCATAATGTTTTCCATTCCACCCGACAGCATTGTTGCTAGTGCTTTACAAAGCAGCTCTGTGCGTCGAGGCAGTGGAGGAAACTGCACAAAGAGGGAGCAGAGGCAGCGCCGCAGCACAAGGCAAGACCACTATGGCCCAAATGTGGCAAAGTTTTGTGTGTCCACCACAATTGTCTACACCATCAGCGACGCCTCGAGTCAGCAGGAGGCAACGCTTCCGTCAGATGGTGTCAGACTACATGTCTTGCCCTGTCACTGTACTCCCAGATGGCTCTTCCCCCTTCAAGTTTTGGGTCTCTAAGCTGGATACATGGCCAGAGCTTAGCCAGTATGCATTGGAGGTGCTGGCTTGCCCTGCTGCCAGTGTATTATCGGAACGTGTCTTTAGTGCCGCAGGTGGTGTACTAACAGACCGTCGCACGCGACTATCTTCCGATAATGTTGACCGGCTGACTTTTCTGAAAATGAACAAGGCCTGGATCTCCAAAGACTTTGCCATTCCTCTTAAAGACTAAATTAGTGGTTGGCAACTGTATCCAGGTCTGCTGGTGTGTTCATTTTTCTACCACCTGAACTATAATCCCTGTGCTTCAACACAGCCAGTTGTCGCTCAGATGTGTCGTCTGCACAGAGAAACACACTAGTTCCTGTGTTAGTGGGGTTCAGTAACGCCAGCTGATCCCCTGCTGTGTGGACGGCAAAGTCACCAGCTCCATCAACATTCAAACCACTACTGATTTTTTACCGTGCCCAACGTAGGTCTCTGGCTCCACTGTCTCTACTATTTCCCCTGGCCTCCAACCCCGCCATCTACATCTCTGAAGTGGCGTCAGCACAATCTACACTTGTTCCTGTGTTCCTGTGGCTCAGTCCCATCAGTTTATCCCCTGATGTGTGTCCGGCAAGGTCTCCTGCTCTGTCCACATTCCCATAACCAGTAGTGGGAATGAGGACAGAGCTGGCGAACTTGCCGGACAAACATCAGGGGATCAACTGACGGGACTGAGCACCAGTAACACAGGAACAAGTGTAGATTGTGCTGACGCCACTTCAGAGATGTAGCTGGCGGGGTTGGAGGCCAGGGTAAATAGTAGAGACAGTGGAGCCAGAGGCCTAAGTGGAGTATGGATAGAATCAGTAGTAGTCAACAACCTCCATAAAAACCGCTGCCCATTGGCCTCTGCATGCGGCATGCGTTATCCTGGGCTCCAACAGTGTCAGTTGGTGTTCAGAAGTGTCGTCTCCACAGAGCCAAACACATTCGTTCAAGTGTTAGTGGGGTTCAGCACTGCCAGCTGTTCCCCTGCTGTGGAGATGGCAAGTCTCCTGCTGCCTTCACCTGCCAAAAGCAAAAGGCCCCAGCCTGCTCCTCGCCTAATCCTGGGCTCCAACAGCGTCAGTTGGTGTTCAGAAGTGTCGTCTCCACAGAGCCAAACACATTCGTTCAAGTGTTAGTGGGGTTCAGCACTGACAGCTGTTCCCCTGCTGTGGAGATGGCAAGTCTCCTGCTGCCTTCACCTGCCAAAAGCAAAAGGCCCCAGCCTGCTCCTCGCCTAATTCTGGGCTCCAACAGCGTCAGTTGGTGTTCAGAAGTGTCGTCTCCACAGAGCCAAACACATTTGTTCAAGTGTTAGTGGGGTTCAGCACTGACAGCTGTTCCCCTGCTGTGGAGATGGCAGTCTCTCCTGCTGTCTCCGCATTCCAAAGACAGTAGGCCTCTGCCTACACCCTCCTATTTCCTGGGCTTCAACACAGCCAGTTGTAGCTCGGAAGTGCCGTCCACACGGAAAGAGACACTTGCTCCCGTGTCTCAGTGGGGTTCAGTAACGTCAGCTGATCCCCTGCTGTGTGGATGGCAGTCTCTCCTGCTGTCACCACATTCCAAAGACAGTAGGCCTCTGCCTACACCCTCCTATTTCCTGGGCTTCAACACAGCCAGTTGTAGCTCGGAAGTGCCATCCACACGGAAAGAGACACTTGCTCCCGTGTCTCAGTGGGGTTCAGTAACGTCAGCTGATCCCCTGCTGTGTGGATGGCAGTCTCTCCTGCTGTCACCACATTCCAAATACAGTAGGCCTCTGCCTACACCCTCCTATTTCCTGGGCTTCAACACAGCCAGTTGTAGCTCGGAAGTGCCGTCCACACGGAAAGAGACACTTGCTCCCGTGTCTCAGTGGGGTTCAGTAACGTCAGCTGATCCCCTGCTGTGTGGATGGCAGTCTCTCCTGCTGTCACCACATTCCAAAGACAGTAGGCCTCTGCCTACACCCTCCTATTTCCTGGGCTTCAACACAGCCAGTTGTAGCTCGGAAGTGCCGTCCACACGGAAAGAGACACTTGCTCCCGTGTCTCAGTGGGGTTCAGTAACGTCAGCTGATCCCCTGCTGTGTGGATGGCAGTCTCTCCTGCTGTCACCTGTCACGTCCGCCATGTCTGTTTGTCTCAAGAACTCCTGGAGCGATGTGCATGCGCATGTTTTGTCTGCTGTCCTGCATTTTCGCTAGAGCTGTGTGCAGACTCACCTCATGTCTGAGCTGCAGGATCCCTGCGTTTCTGCTCTGCCTTCTGTGATCTTCTCGTCATGTCTGGAGTCCCTGATCATGTGACGTTTCCTAAGATCCTGCACTGTCTGGTTCTGCTATCATCTCGTCATGTCTAGAATCCCGGAAGTGCTCCCCTGGTCCTGACCTGGAGGAGGAGGTGCTATGCCCTATATCAGGCCGCCTCTTCCTATGCTCAGGGCCTGATTATTGTGTTGCTTCCCTGCAAGGCTCTGGGTCTGTGGGGTTGCTCCCTCTATTCTGTGCCCTTGCACTTTGCTCTGTAGTGCGTCTCTGCACACGCTCCGTGCTCGTATTCCGCCTCTTGTCTTGTGCCATGTCTTGTGTTGTCTCTCGTGCCATGTTTATCTTTGCCTTGCTTTGCCTTGTAGTCCTTCTGCTGTTCTTTGTCTTAGTCTGTTTTGCTATGTCTCGCCTTAGCTATGCTTTGACTTGTAGTCCTTCCTGCGTTCTCTGCCTCGCCTGTTTTGCCATGTCTTGCTTTTGCTATGCTTTGACTTGTAGTCCTCCCTGTGTTCTTTGCCTTGCTATTCCTTGCTTTGTGTTCCTCCCTATGGTCTCAGTCTTTGCTTGCTCTGCCTCGCTCTCTCCTATGGTGCTCTGTAGTGCTCCCTGGCACACGCACCATTTCTCCTCTCCTTAGTGCTCGTTTCTTTGTCTAGTCCCAAGGTCTTCCCTTGGCCCGGCTCTGGGCTTCTGCCTACGCTCCGCTGCTAGACTCTGTCCTCGCTCTGACCTGGCTCTGTTTCTGCTTGTGTTCCTTGCCTTGTTCCCTGCCTTGTCCTTGCATTGAACCCCGGCGTGGGTTCCCCTTGGCCGTCTCCTGTGCCGTGGTAAGTGTCACGTGTTTGTGTACAGCCGTGTGTACTGGCCAGTGTGGCGTGCCCCCTGCGTGGCTCCTAGCACGCACCCTGCCTTGAACCCTGGCGTGGCTCCTAGCACGCACCCTGCCTTGAACCCTGGCGTGGCTCCTAGCACGCACCCTGCCTTGAACCCTGGCGTGGCTCCTAGCACGCACCCTGCCCTGAACCTGGCGTGGCTCCTAGCACGAAGGTTCCTTTGCCCCCTCCTGTGCCTTAGTCGTGCCTCGTGCTGGCGTTACAGCCATGTGCATTGGCCAGTGAGGTGTGCGTCCCTGCGTAGCTCCTAGCACGCAGCCCTGCTCTGAACCCTGGCGTGTCTCTACACGCACCCTGTCTTGTGCCTTGGCGTGTCTCAACACGCACTCTGTCTTGTACCTTGGCGTGTCTCTACACGCACTCTGTCTTGTACCTTGTACCTTGGCGTGTCTCTACACGCACTCTGTCTTGTACCTTGGCTTGTCTCTACACGCACTCTGTCTTATCCTATGCTTTGGCGTGGCTCTACACACGCACCCTGTCTCGTTTGTGAACCCTGGCGTGTCCCCTACACACGCACCTCGCTTTGAACCCTGGCGTGTCCCCTACACACGCACCTAGCCTTGAACCCTGGCGTGTCCCCTACACACGCACCTAGCCTTGGACCTTGGCGTGTTCCCTAAACACGCACCCTGCTTGGATATCTGTCGTGCCTCCTTGCCTGAACCCTGGTTTGCCTGCCGGATGCCCGGAACCTGCCGACCGTTGCCAGAGGTCCGGAACCAGATGACTGCGGCCTGATGTCCGGAGCTGACGTCCGCAGCCTGATCCCTGGACCCTGTCGGTTTGCCAGCAGTCCGGAGTCCGATGCCATCATGCCATTACCTGTGCCTAGGCGTGCCATCTGGCATGTACCATGTTATGGACCTTGGCGTGCCCACGCGCGCACCTTGCACGTTTTGCTTGTTTTCTCTGTATGTGATCTTGTGTTATTCTAATGAAGATACCTTGCACCTACGTCTAGTCTCGTCTTGCTTCCTGCTCGTCCTTGTCGTCAGACACTCGTCTAGTGTCCCCTGAACCGGCCGTCTGGTCCCAGCAGTCGTGGTGGCTCACCCCCTTGGTCTTGCCCCTGACACTCCCTGTATAGGGGGTGGATTCTCACAAGGTCAGCTCGCCCTCGGTGGGTGGGTGCCATGACCCAGAGGGTCCACTCAAAAAATGGGCTCAGCAGGAGCTGAGTCCGTCACATCACCACATTCCAAAGACAGTAGGCCTCTGCCTACACCCTCCTATTTCCTGGGCTTCAACACAGCCAGTTGTAGCTCGGAAGTGCCGTCCACACGGAAAGAGACACTTGCTCCCGTGTCTCAGTGGGGTTCAGTAACGTCAGCTGATCCCCTGCTGTGTGGATGGCAGTCTCTCCTGCTGTCACCACATTCCAAAGACAGTAGGCCTCTGCCTACACCCTCCTATTTCCTGGGCTTCAACACAGCCAGTTGTAGCTCGGAAGTGCCGTCCACACGGAAAGAGACACTTGCTCCCGTGTCTCAGTGGGGTTCAGTAACGTCAGCTGATCCCCTGCTGTGTGGATGGCAGTCTCTCCTGCTGTCACCACATTCCAAATACAGTAGGCCTCTGCCTACACCCTCCTATTTCCTGGGCTTCAACACAGCCAGTTGTAGCTCGGAAGTGCCGTCCACACGGAAAGAGACACTTGCTCCCGTGTCTCAGTGGGGTTCAGTAACGTCAGCTGATCCCCTGCTGTGTGGATGGCAGTCTCTCCTGCTGTCACCACATTCCAAAGACAGTAGGCCTCTGCCTACACCCTCCTATTTCCTGGGCTTCAACACAGCCAGTTGTAGCTCGGAAGTGCCGTCCACACGGAAAGAGACACTTGCTCCCGTGTCTCAGTGGGGTTCAGTAACGTCAGCTGATCCCCTGCTGTGTGGATGGCAGTCTCTCCTGCTGTCACCACATTCCAAAGACAGTAGGCCTCTGCCTACACCCTCCTATTTCCTGGGCTTCAACACAGCCAGTTGTAGCTCGGAAGTGCCGTCCACACGGAAAGAGACACTTGCTCCCGTGTCTCAGTGGGGTTCAGTAACGTCAGCTGATCCCCTGCTGTGTGGATGGCAGTCTCTCCTGCTGTCACCACATTCCAAAGACAGTAGGCCTCTGCCTACACCCTCCTATTTCCTGGGCTTCAACACAGCCAGTTGTAGCTCGGAAGTGCCGTCCACACGGAAAGAGACACTTGCTCCCGTGTCTCAGTGGGGTTCAGTAACGTCAGCTGATCCCCTGCTGTGTGGATGGCAAAGTCTCCTGCTGCCTACACAGTCGTACTACTACTGATTTTTAACCGTGCTCCAATTAGGCCTGTGGCTCCACTGTCTCTCGTATTTCCCCTGTCCTCCAACCCTGCCAGTTACAGCTCCGAAGTGGCGTCTGCACAATCCATACTTGTTCCTGTGTTACAGGTGTTCAGTCCGGTCAGTTAATCCCCTGATGTGTGTCCGGCAATGTCGCCTGCTCTGTCCACATTCCCATAACTAGTTATGGGAATGTGGACAGAGCAGGCGACGTTGCCGGACACACATCAGGGGATTAGCTGACCGGACTGAACACCTGTAACACAGGAACAAGTGTGGATTGTGCAGACGCCACTTCGGAGCTGTAACTGGCGGGGTTGGAGGTCAGGGGAAATACGAATATCAGTGAAGCCACAGGCCTAAGTGGAGCTTGGTTAAAATTAGTAGAAGTCTACAACCGATCTTAAAATTTCTTCAATGCAGCCTCAGCCTGCTCCGTGCTTGTCCCTGGGCTTCAACACAGCCAGTTGTTGCTCGGAAGTGCCGTCTTCACAGAGTAAAACACTAGCTCCTGTGTTTGTGGGGTTCAGTAACGTCAGCTGTTCCCCTGCTGTTTTGATGGCAATCTGTCCTGCTGCCTCCCAATTGACAGCACATCAGGCCTCAGCCTGCTAAGTGCTTGTCCCTGGGCTCCAACATCGCCAGTTGCTGCTCATAACTGACTTTGGCACGGGTACTCCCTCCTGCCCAGCTTGGTTCCAGCCCTGCCTGCTGTTTCCGGGAAGTGTCAATGTCAGTTTGCCACCCCAAGTTGCCATGTCGTGTTGCGGTTGGGTTACCCGAGGCTAGGGTGCCAGCAGTTTAGGTGCTTCCTATGTGGACTGCGGGTTCTGGTAAGAAAGGCTTGTTCCGTAGTGCCAGTAGGACAAGCACCCTCTGTAGGACTGTGTGATTCGGTAACTGCGGCCAGCTTGCGGCATGCCAACATTGCTTTTCAGGGGTAACTTCAGCTGCCCCTCCGGGTTCCAGCACCGTCAGCTGGTTCTCGTCAGAGCCTTTGGCCTAGGTGCCTCCATCTCGGTATCCGAGTTCTGGCAACGTCTGCTGGTCCTTGGTAGTGCTTTGTAGCACAGGTACCTCCTGCTTAGTAACCGGGTTCCAGCACCGTCAGCTGGTCCTCGGTTGTGCCATTGGCTCTTATTCCTTCTGCTGCCCCTCCAGGTGCCAGCACTGTCAGCTGGTCCTCGCTATTTCCATTTGCTCTTGCAGCTTATGCTACCCCTCCGGGTTCCAGCACCGTCAGCTGGTTCTCGTCAGAGCCTTTGGCCTAGGTGCCTCCATCTCGGTATCCGAGTTCCGGCAACGTCTGCTGGTCCTTGGTAGTGCTTTGTAGCACAGGTACCTCCTGCTTAGTAACCGGGTTCCAGCACCGTCAGCTGGTCCTCGGTTGTGCCATTGGCTCTTATTCCTTCTGCTGCCCCTCCGGGTGCCAGCACTGTCAGCTGGTCCTTGCTATTTCCATTTGCTCTTGCAGCTTATGCTACCCCTCCGGGTTCCAGCACCGTCAGCTGGTTCTTGTCAGAGCCTTTGGCCTAGGTGCCTCCATCTCGGTATCCGAGTTCCGGCAACGTCTGCTGGTCCTTGGTAGTGCTTTGTAGCACAGGTACCTCCTGCTTAGTAACCGGGTTCCAGCACCGTCAGCTGGTCCTCGGTAGTGCCATTGGCTCTTGTTTCTTCTGCTGCCCCTACGGGTGCCAGTACCGTCAGCTGGTTCAAGAGGACAAAGAACAGGAAGACAACCACCAAGATGCAGAACAACAAGAGAGAGAAGACAAAGAAGCATAAAAAAACAAAGCAGAAGAACATTAAGCATAAGACTAATACTCTGAGCAAATGATATTATCTTATTTATAAGCAGAAGAAGACTAAGCAGTGTATGGGGGTGAGTCCGTTCCTCCTCGTGGTGCCCCTGGAAAAGGCCTGCTGCTGCAGGCCAAACTGAACGCAGACAAATCCTGTTGTAAATCTTTTGTGACAGGCAGAACGGAAGGTGTAAACTTCTAACTTTTCTAGATAACAACTACAGGAATGCCTGACACAAACAAGAATATGATGAAGAAGAATAGGAAGAAGATGAAGAAGTTGAATATGTAGAATAATAATTGTTGAATAAGAAGAATATGAAGAATGTAAGAAAAGGAAGAAGAAGAAGAATGTAAAAAAAGGAAGTAGAAGAATGTAAAAAAAGGAAGAAGAAGAAGAATGTAAAAAAAGGAATAAGAAGAAGAAGGTAAAAAAAGGAAGAAGAATAAGAAAGAAGAAGAAGACATACATGTCTGGCAAAATATAAATGAGGCTAACATAGTCAATATCTTTGTAACTCCTAACGTCTTTAAAAAAAAAGTTTAATTCCTGCTATTCCATTTGATTGGGCTAAACCTCTATGGCTTTAATGTCTCCTCCACCTCCCACAATACATTCTACATTATTCTTAGTTGTTTTTCTTCATGTAGAATTAACCTACAAGGAAAGAAAGGGTTTTTTTTAATTCCGATATTTTGGCCCCATTGACTTGCATTGGTTCCCGGTATCGGAATCGGCGATACCGATACTTTTTTTTAAGATCGGCCGATCCATTCCGGTCCGATATTTTCAAGTATCGGCTGGTATCGCTCAACTCTACTAATGGGCTATGAATATTAAATCAACTGTCTTTAACCTTGACTGAAAAAATTAACTCTGTATTCATATAATATAATATATAATATCCATGCTACACTCCAACGCTAACTTACGCAAAGTAGAATAGAAGTGCAAATATTACACCCAATGCAGTCATTTAACCAATAAGTAACTCAGTTACTGTAATCTTTTTATTAGTCATCAGTAGATCTGATATTCATGAAAACCATAAGTCCCCACAAAATTAAGTGCATTTACAGATATATGGCATCTTAATCCTGTTATGGAGAAGTGCCTCAACTCACCACTATAAATGTAACTCTTGAATGAAAAGGAGTTAAAATCCTCTGTGAATCCAAAGTACGATCCGCTGATAAATCCACATGCAACATTTTTTAAATGAGGAAAATTGTGCAATTTCTGTAAGTTGTAAATTTTGTAAACATTTATGATCAGGAGATAATCTGAAGGTGACATTAGAGTCTGGTGTTTTCAGTCAATGGGATGACAGTCTGATGAGAATGGGTGACCCATTTTATTTAAAGACTAGAAATCTGATCTTATCAATACTTTTGAGGATGTGCATCATGGCACAAACAAAAGAGATTTCTTGGAACTTAGAAGGAGAGTTGTTGATGTTCAGCAGGCTGGAAAATATTAGAATGTCATTTCTAAAGAGTTTGGACTCCACTATTCGACAGACAGATTGTGTACAAATAGAGGAAATTCAAGATTATTATTACCTTTCCAAGAAGAGGTCAACCAGCAAAGATCAGTCCAGGCGCAAAGTGTACAATAATCTTCTAGGTCACAAAAGAATCAAGGTAACCTCTAAGCAACCAAAGGCTAATGGTGAACTCCTAAACATTAATGACAGTATGACAGTGGTATGAATGGCAGGATTGCAAAGAGAAAGCCACTGTTCTCCAAAAATAACTTTGTTGATCATCTGCAGTTTGCTAAAGATCACATGGACAAAACAGAAGGCTTCTGCAACAATGTTTTGTGGTCAGATGAGACCAAAATAGATCTTTTCGGTTTTAATGAGAAGTTGTATGTTTGAAGAAAGAAAAACACTGCAGTACCACATAAGATTTCACACCATCTGTGAACCACGATGGCGGCAGTGTTATGATTTTGGCCTGTTTTGCTGAATTTGGACTAGGACAATTTGCTATTATTGATGGAACAATGAGTTCTGAATTTTTTTTAGTAAATTACAAATGAAAATGTCATGACATCTGTCCATGAGATGGGTTTCAACATAATGTGGGGCATTGCAGCAAGGCAGCGACCTAAAGCTCACAAGTCGTTTTACAAATGAACGTTTAAAAATGAATACTTATAGGACTAGTGTGAAAATCTAATGTAATTTTAGTGCAAAATTATGTAGAAATATGGAAAATTCTGAACAGCTTACAAACTTTCAAGCACCACTATACATAGCTACATGGACAGTGAAGCAAGTCTATTCTGCACTATCCAGTGATGCAAAATACAGCAGTTAGGAGAGAAAGACATGAGCTGCACTGCTTTCTGGTAGAGTGAGCCAAAAGATGGAAACTCCACATGACTTCCAACATTTGAGAACATGAGAGCAGCCTGAAGCAGCCTACTACTAGGTGTCAATGTCATCTCTTATGAAGTGGGAAGTTTTTGATAGCCACATGCCCTTCAAGGGAATCCTAAACCAGGCAGTTGCTCACATTATATGCCACAATATTGGTCCCATACCTCTGTAGGGTTCGAGCAGGCTCACAGGATGCAGTGACGAGACACGAGACTGAATGTGGTGTGAAATAAACTTTTATAAATTTCAAGCCGCAAGGGCTAAACTGATCAACAAAAAAAGGGGTAACACCTATTTGTCCTCGCAGGGACTCGGAAAACAACGTACAAACTAAGGGTCCTTATTTCTCTATAGTGCACTTCGCCTTCCGGGCGTCGCTCGAGCTCACAGATACGACCACTCAGGGATTGCAGATGTGGCTGCCTTGTAATCCACGATTTCCCGGAAGGACTTGGGCTCGTCCGGCCCTGAAGAAACCAGAACGGTGGGGCGCAGCAGGCCCTGAAGAAACTGAACGGTGGGGTGCAATGGGCCCTGAAGGAGCTGGAACGGTGGGGTGCAACAAGCCCTGAAGAAATGGGGACGGTGGGGCGCAACGGGCCCTGAGGAAGTTGGAACGGTGGGGCGCAACAGGCCCTGAAGAAATGGGGACGGTGGGGCACAACAGGCCCTGAAGAAACTGATCGGGGGGTAAATCTCCCTGGCATCTGTTTAGAGGCTCTCGTCCCCCAGCCAGGTCATGACGCAGTCCAAAAACATAAACGTTAACTAACTCAGCTCAGTGTCCCCTCAGTAACCGGGACGAGGGCTCTGCGGCCGCCTATAGCGAGGTGGCGTCCCCTGAGGCCGGTGATGACGGGGCCGCAGCTGTGGGAGAAGACAGGGGGGCAGTGTCCTGGCCGCTGTACCGGATTGCTGTCTCGTCGCAGCAGTCGCCTGAGATTCCGGTCCTGTCAAACCACGGAGAGAATCAGTGGGCGTCACTTTATCTGAATGTATGCGGGGAGGGACTCCCGGGGAGAGTCTCTTACGTGTCGCTTGTTGGTCAGTCCCAAGTTTTCCCTTTGCAGTCTCCTGCCTGTCTCTCTTCCACAAACCGTCAGTTACCGCAGTCCTCTGTCTGTCACACGGCTCCCTCTCTCCTGTCAGGCTCTCTCTGAACTGCCACCTCAGCGCGCCCCCTGCTCCTTTTGCCCTAGCCCCGCCCCCTGTTGCCCTGACTACTTCAGTCGCATGTCTCCCTTTTTAATCCCCCTGATGTGGTTCCTTCAATAACCCTGATGGTGGTCCCCTTGATTCCGGCCCAATCACTATATGGGGGTCCTCCTCCCCACACCTCTACGGGAGAAGCAGCCCAAAGGGCACAGCTTTACCCACCCCTGAGTACATAATGATTAAACTCTAGTTAAAATGTCTTTTTATTTGACACATAAAAGTATATACTGTATTTAAGAATATTTAAAAATACACAAAAGGATTTGAAATTTATCCAATGTCCTAATGAGAAATTAGTCACAAAATAGGCAGTCGCACTCAAAATAACTTGTTCTTGCAGAAAAATCTTTTACATTTTTTATTTTTCAATTCCCCAGATAGTGTGTCACCGCAGTTACAAGAAAATATCCTAGAATTGCATTCTATATGATTACGTTTCGACCTAACCATAGGTCTTTCTAAAACCATACTGCAAAATAAAATATGGGAAATAATTACAAAAATGAGCAGGGTAAACACAATGTCAGAAAATGCAGCGAACATAGTAAACATGTACTATGTACAGATAAAATCCCAAAAAAGGGGTAGGGGGCCCTGAAAATATAGCACACATTTATATTCATAGAAAATGACACCATAGGGATCAATAAAACATCCAAGAAGGTGCAATATTGCTCATTGAATAGACAGAGAGGACGTTTCAGACTATTGGCCAAAAGAATCACATTTTATTACATTTGCTGAATAATGCTGTAATAAGACAAGGAGGTGGTGGAGGTGAGCGGCAGTAGGGAAGGCATAGCGAGTACTGACCTTAAGTAGAAGTTTCAGAAATGGAAGACAGGAAAAAAAATTTTCAAAGTCCCAGTTAGGGGCTGTGGGAGAAACAGACATGGTAAATATGCAGAAAGGAAGGGAAAAAGGATGCAGGAGCGCCAGGGAATGCCGTTGTACTGACCTGATAACATGTGGGAGGCAGGGATGTGCGGTGAACTGGGGAAAGACCCAGAATAGCGCGGTTTATAAACGCTCAGGGCCGTTGTGAGGCTTGGAGGAGGGGAGGTGTACAGTGCGTCATAGCGCCAGTATGAGGCTTGTGACGCAGGAAGAAAACATGGCCCGGTGGAGCATGCGCTGTAGGCGGTCAGGGCAGGGATGTCCAGGGGCGCCTGCACGGCAGCAAAATATCTGTGGAAAGCCGACGGCGCGTTCAGGCTGGATGGCGCCTGCGCAGTGTAGAGTGAAACATAGAAAGAGAGCTGGAGGAGTGGTAAACAAAAAACAGGAATAGTGGGGGAAATTAGGATGAATAAAGAAGGAGGAAAGGCAGAACAGAATTAAGAAAGAAAGGAGAGAAAGAAAATAATGGAGGGCATGAAAAGAGATGGATGGAAATGGAGAATGTGGGAAATATTAAATTGAATGAAAAAAGGAGGGGAGGAAGTGAAAAAATAAAAAATGGAGATAAGAATAAAATAAAAAATACAAAAAATAAAAATAAAGATGAAGATGAAAAAATAAGGAACAAGGACCAAAAATGAGAAAAATAAGAGAAAAATAGGAAAAAATAAAAACTAAAAGATAAGAAATAAATAAATAATAATCGGTTAGCAGGAAAAAATCTAGAAAGAGATAACCGTGAAAAATATAAATTAAAAAAATAATAAAATCGAAGATGAGAAAAAAAGGGGGGAAGCAATAAAAAATGAAAACGTATAAAAAATAAGGAAAAATAATGAAAAGAAATATAATATAAAAGTAAGAAATGATAATAAGAACACTTTTTGTAAAAAAGAAAATAAAAATTAAAATAAAAAATGAAAATAAAAATAAAAAGTAAAGAATAAAAATAATAAAAATGAAAACAAAGGAGAAAATAGGAAAAATAAAAATAATAATTAAAAATAAAATAAAAATATCGGAGCTACTCAACCATGAAGGAGCGAGGAGGGATTAATGGATCTGAAAAATAAAGGATTAATAGAAATGATAAACAGGCCGCAATTTCACCACCCTAGGAGTCAAAAGAGAATATACCAATTAATCAGTGATGCAAAAATACATGCTTATGACCAAATGCATAAAACAAAAGTAACTGTCATAGAAGCAAATCCAACTCGCGGTTGAGGCCTTTGGGAGCCAGAGTCTGTAACTTATAAATCCAATAGGACTCCCTTGACTTTAGGAGCTTAATGTGATTGCCGCCCCTACGTGGTCTTTCCACCTTCTTTATGACTTGAAATCTAAGTTGGGACACTGAGTGGCTTGCGTTAATGAAATGATGTGGAATTGGGAGCCAGGTTTTCTTGCACCGAATGGTCGATTTGTGACTAGCAATTCTATCACGCACGTGTTGGGTGGTTTCGCCTACGTAGAGTAGGCCACAGGGGCACTTTATTAAGTACACTACATAATTTGTATCACACATGAAGAACCCTCTTACGCCATATCGTTTGCCAGTGTGTGGATGTGTTATGTCACTCCCTTTGAGTACATTGGAGCAACAGGCACAACTGAGGCAGGGAAGGTGCCCTTGCATTCAGTTCCAAGAAAGGTTTGTTTGGGCAATTTGGTTAGACTACCAATGTCAGCTCTGACCAACTCATCCTTGATATTTTTGGGTTGGCGTTTGCACATAAGTGCTGGTGTTTTGAAGGCCTCAATGTTAGGATAAGACTTTGGTAGAATGGACCAGTGCTTTCTGATAATGTGATAAATTTTGGGCATTATGGGGTGGTGGGTGTGTATAAAAGTAACCCTTTCCCCTTTAGGTTGAGATGATTCTGGAAGACTGGGTTCAAGAGCTCGGCGTGCTTCCAATTCAAGGAGTTTTGTTGGGTATTGTCTTTCTTTGAATTTGTTGGTCATTTCATTAAGGTGCATTGGAGCAAGGATGGGGTCTGAGACAATCCGTGTCACTCGTGTAAACTTTGAACGAGGTAGGCTATTTTTGGTGGAGGCAGGATGACAGCTCATGTAAAGGAGGAGATTGTTGGAGTCGGTTGGTTTAATGTAGAGGTCAGTGGAGATTGAGCCAGCACTAGTCTTGATTACCAATGTATCAAGGAAAGAGATCTGGGAAAGATTCCAGTTTAGAGTGAACTGTAGTTCAGGTCTGACTGAATTAAGATGTTCTGTGAAGGAATGTAGGTCTTCAAGAGAACCCATCCACAGACAGAAAATGTTGTCGATGTAACGTAACCAACACTTACTGTATGACATGAAAAGGGCATTGCTGTAGACATGGGAGCATTCAAAGTCATTCATGTAGGCATTAGCGTAGGTGGGTGCTACATTCGCACCCATTGCGGTCCCACACAGCTGAAGGTAAAACTGGTCCCCGAAAAGAAAAAAGTTTTCTTTCAAAACGATGGAGAGGAGGTCGATACACAACTGAATAGAATTGTGGGAGAGATTAGAAGAATCAAGGAGTGTTTTGGTAGCCTTGATACCTAGATCATGGTCAATGGAAGTGTATAAGCTTTTAACGTCTAGGGTAGCCAAAATACAGTCTGGGGGAATATTTACGGCGCATTTTTTTAATATGTGTGAGAAAGCGGCTTGTGTCTAAAACGAAGGACCTGGTAGTTTTGGTGAGTGGGGTCAAGATTTTTTCAAGGAAAATGGAAACCGGGGATAAAATGGAGTCTGTGGAGGCAACAATTGGGCGACCAGGACGTTTATGTAAGGATTTGTGGATTTTTGGTAATGTGTAAAATGCAGGGGTAACTGGATTAGGGTTTTTGAGAAATGTGACGGTTTTAGAATCCACAGTATTCAAAGTCAGATGCCTATCTAGAACCTCATCGATTTTGTGCTTAATTTGTGAAGTGGGGTCACAGGGAATTTTTTTTGTACGTGGTGGAGTCGGAAAGTTGTCGGAAGATCTCTTCCATGTAGTCAGAGTGGTTTTGAATGACAATAGCCTCTCCCTTGTCGGCAGATTTGATCACTATTAGTTTATTATTCTTAAGAGAGTCTATGGCTTGTCTCTCTAATGGAGTCATGTTATTATGTGTAGGTAGTGAACCTTTTTGATGTTGTTCAAGGGTATGATCTACAGTGGGGAAAAAAGTATTTAGTCAGTCAGCAATAGTGCAAGTTCCACCACTTATAAAGATGAGAGGCCTCTATAATTTACATCATAGGTAGACCTCAACTATGGGAGACAAACTGAGAAAAAAAAATCCAGAAAATCACATTGTCTGTTTTTTTTTTATTTTATTTGCATATTATGGTGGAAAATAAGTATTTGGTCAGAAACAAGCAATCAAGATTTCTGGCTCTCACAGACCTGTAACTTCTTCTTTAAGAGTCTCCTCTTTCCTCCACTCATTACCTGTAGTAATGGCACCTGTTTAAACTTGTTATCAGTATAAAAAGACACCTGTGCACACCCTCAAACAGTCTGACTCCAAACTCCACTATGGTGAAGACCAAAGAGCTGTCAAAGGACACCAGAAACAAAATTGTAGCCCTGCACCAGGCTGGGAAGACTGAATCTGCAATAGCCAACCAGCTTGGAGTGAAGAAATCAACTGTGGGAGCAATAATTAGAAAATGGAAGACATACAAGACCACTGATAATCTCCCTCGATCTGGTGCTCCATGCAAAATCCCACCCCATGGGGTCAGAATGATCACAAGAACGGTGAGCAAAAATCCCAGAACCACGCGGGGGGACCTAGTGAATGAACTGCAGAGAGCTGGGACCAATGTAACAAGGCCTACCATAAGTAACACACTACGCCACCATAGACTCAGATCCTGCAGTGCCAGACGTGTCCCACTGCTTAAGCCTGTACATGTCCGGGCCCGTCTGAAGTTTGCTAGAGAGCATTTGGATGATCCAGAGGAGTTTTGGGAGAATGTCCTATGGTCTGATGAAACCAAACTGGAACTGTTTGGTAGAAACACAACTTGTCGTGTTTGGAGGAAAAAGAATACTGACTGGAACCCATCAAACACCATACCTACTGTAAAGCATGGTGGTGGAAACATCATGCTTTGGGGCTGTTTCTCTGCAAAGGGGCCAGGACGACTGATCCGGGTACATGAAAGAATGAATGGGGCCATGTATCGTGAGATTTTGAGTGCAAACCTCCTTCCATCAGCAAGGGCATTGAAGATGAAACGTGGCTGGGTCTTTCAACATGACAATGATCCAAAGCACACCGCCAGGGCAATGAAGGAGTGGCTTCGTAAGAAGCATTTCAAGGTCCTGGAGTGGCCTAGCCAGTCTCCAGATCTCAACCCTATAGAAAACCTTTGGAGGGAGTTTAAAGTCCGTGTTGCCAAGCGAAAAGCCAAAAACATCACTGCTCTAGAGGAGATCTGCATGGAGGAATGGGCCAACATACCAACAACAGTGTGTGGCAACCTTGTGAAGACTTACAGAAAACGTTTGACCTCTGTCATTGCCAACAAAGGATATATCACAAAGTATTGAGATGAAATTTTGTTTCTGACCAAATACTTATTTTCCACCATAATATGCAAATAAAATGAAAAAAAACAGACAATGTGATTTTCTGGATTTTTTTTTCTCAGTTCGTCTCCCATAGCTGAGGTCTACCTATGATGTAAATTACAGACGCCTCTCATCTTTTTAAGTGGTGGAACTTGCACTATTGCTGACTGACTAAATACTTTTTTTTCCCCACTGTATATCTTTTTAGACAAGATCAATAAAGGCCTCAACTGCATGAAAGGTGTGTGGAGGAGAGAAATTACTTAAATTGCATAAGCTGAGAGACAAGATTGACAGTTCAGAAACATGGTTCCCCCCTGTTGGAGGGACCCTGTTACCTAATGTGGCTGGTTCCAGTCCAAAGTGGGTTTTCAGACGAATATTGCGAAAAAAGTTCTGCAGGTCTTGAGATAGCTGGAATTTATCCCATAGAGGGGTTGGGCAGAACGATAAGCCTTTTTGAAGGACTGAGAGCTCTAATGGGCTGAGGATGTAGGAGGAAATGTTGAAGATCGAGTTGGTGGGCTTACCTGCGATCTGGTCGTCATTCGTTCTGCGGGGTTTGCGGCTTGCCCTCCGAGTCGGTCTCCTCCTGTAGTCCGGTAAATGTTGTGCCTTGTTGTTTGGTGCCTGGATAAAAAACCTTCAGCTGTGTGGGACCGCAATGGGTGCGAATGTAGCACCCGCCTACGCTAATGCCTACACGAATGACTTTGAAAGCTCCCATGTCTGCAACAATGCCCTTTTTCAGGTCATACAGTAAGTGTTGGTTATGTTACATCGAAGACATTTTCTGTCTGTGGATGGACTCTCTTGAAGACCTACATTCCTTCACAGAACGTCTTAATTCAGTCAGACCTGAACTACAGTTCACTCTAAACTGGAATCTTTCCCAGATCTCTTTCCTTGATACATTGGTAATCAAGACTAGTACTGGCTCACTCTCCACTGACCTCTACATTAAACCAACCGACTCCAACCATCTCCTCCATTACAAGAGCTGTCATCCTGCCTCCACCAAAAATAGCCTACCTCGTTCACAGTTTACACGAGTGACACGGATTGTCTCAGACCCCATTCTTGCTCCCATCCGCCTTAATGAAATGACCAACAAATTCAAAGAAAGACAATACCCCACAAAACTCCATGAATTTGAAGCATGCCAAGCTCTTGAACCCCATCTTCCACAATCATCTCCACCTAAAGGGGTGGCTCGGTGGCATACAACATTTGTATGTTCTCCCCGTGTTTGCGTGGGTTTCCTCCGAGTACTTTGGTTTCCTCCCACATTCCAAAGACATACTGATAGGGAATCTAGATTGTGAGCCCCACTGGGGACAGTGATGACAATGTGTGCAAATTGTAAAGCGCTATATAAAGATAAAGATTAATATTATTATTAAAGGGGAAAGGGTTACTTTTGTACACACCCACCACCCCATAATGCCCAAAATGTATCACATTATCAGAAAGCACTGGTCCATTCTACCAAAGTCTTATCCTAACATTGAGGCCTTCAAAACACCAACACTCATGTGCAAACGCTGACCCAAAAATATCAAGGCTGAGTTGGTCAGAGCTGACATTGGTAGTCTAACCAAATTGCCCAATCAAACCTTTCTTGGAACTGAACGCAAGGGCACCTTCCCCTGCCTTGGTTGCGCCTGTTGCTCCAATGTAATCAAAGGGAGTGACATAACACATCCACACACTGGCAAACGATATGGCGTAAGAGAGTTCTTCACGTGTGATACAAATTATGTAGTGTACTTAATAAAGTGCCCCTGTGGCCTACTCTATGTAGGCGAAACCACCCAACACGTGCGTGATAGAAATGCTAGTCACAAATTGACCATTCGGTGCAAGAAAACCTGGCTCCCAATTCCACATCA
This sequence comes from Dendrobates tinctorius, assembly GCF_039654945.1. Classification (NCBI taxonomy): domain Eukaryota; kingdom Metazoa; phylum Chordata; class Amphibia; order Anura; family Dendrobatidae; genus Dendrobates; species Dendrobates tinctorius. The sequence goes on from NW_027361737.1 coordinate 30,607,145, forward strand.
TTTCATTAACGCAAACCACTCAGTGTCCCAACTTAGGTTTCAAGTCATAAAGAAGGTGGAAAGACCACGTAGGAGCGGCAACCACATTAAGCTCCTAAAGTCAAGGGAGTCCTATTGGATTTATAAGTTACAGACTCTGGCTCCCAAAGGCCTCAACCGCGAGTTGCATTTGCTTCTATGACAGTTACTTTTGTTTTATGCATTTGGTCATAAGTAGAGTTGAGCGAAACGGGTCGAAAAAATTCAAAAGTCGCCTACTTTTGGCAAAGTCGGGTTTCATGAAACGAAACCCGACCCTAGGATGAGGTCGGCCACGAGGTCGGCGACTTACACGCCAAAGTCGCGTTTCAAAAGTTTGTTTTGCGCTCTTTTTCAGCCAATCAGGATCCACGGACACTGTGGGCAACGTGATGACCTAGGCACGGGTCACCACCATCTTTCAGAAGGGCATGCAAGTGATTGGCTTGCTTTGGTGGGCGTCACAGGGGGTATAAAAGGGCGTGCACGCCGACCGCCATCTTACTTCTGCCGATCTTAGTATAGGGAGAGGTTGCTGCTGATTCTGTAGGGAGAGAGTTAGGCAGGGAAGAAGACAAAAAAACTGCTTCTGCTGCTAGCGATTTGGCCTGCACAACACACAAGTCACTGTGTGTGCAGTGCAAGGGGAGGCTATATAGTGGTGTATCAGTGGTGTTGGTTGTTGGGCTGCCTTTTAAGGCTTCCTGACACGCTGGCATTGCTGTTTACCCACTGCTCCGCAAACTGCTTTTTTAAAAGCAATCCAATCTCCCTTATCCTCTAGTCACTTTTGTCACAGCTGTGCCATCGAGCCTGTCACATAGCGCTCAGATATCAGTGGGCCTCACACAATCCACAAGTGTCCAGTGTCCAAAAGTGTGCGCAGAGATTCAAAATCTCCATTATCCTCTCGTCACTTTTGTCACAGGCAGCTGTGCCATCGAGCCTGTCACATAGTGCTCAGATATCAGTGGGCCTCACACAATCCACAAGTGTCCAGTGTCCAAAAGTGTGCGCAGAGATTCAAAATCTCCATTATCCTCTCGTCACTTTTGTCACAGGCAGCTGTGCCATCGAGCCTGTCACATAGCGCTCAGATATCAGTGGGCCTCACACAATCCACAAGTGTCCAGTGTCCAAAAGTGTGCGCAGAGATTCAAAATCTCCATTATCCTCTCGTCACTTTTGTCACAGGCAGCTGTGCCATCGAGCCTGTCACATAGCGCTCAGATATCAGTGGGCCTCACACAATCCACAAGTGTCCAGTGTCCAAAAGTGTGCGCAGAGATTCAAAATCTCCATTATCCTCTCGTCACTTTTGTCACAGGCAGCTGTGCCATCGAGCCTGTCACATAGCGCTCAGATATCAGTGGGCCTCACACAATCCACAAGTGTCCAGTGTCCAAAAGTGTGCGCAGAGATTCAAAATCTCCATTATCCTCTCGTCACTTTTGTCACAGGCAGCTGTGCCATCGAGCCTGTCACATAGCGCTCAGATATCAGTGGGCCTCACACAATCCACAAGTGTCCAGTGTCCAAAAGTGTGCGCAGAGATTCAAAATCTCCATTATCCTCTCGTCACTTTTGTCACAGGCAGCTGTGCCATCGAGCCTGTCACATAGCGCTCAGATATCAGTGGGCCTCACACAATCCACAAGTGTCCAGTGTCCAAAAGTGTGCGCAGAGATTCAAAATCTCCATTATCCTCTCGTCACTTTTGTCACAGGCAGCTGTGCCATCGAGCCTGTCACATAGCGCTCAGATATCAGTGGGACTCACACAATCCACAAGTGTCCAGTGTCCAAAAGTGTGCGCAGAGATTCAAAATCTCCATTATCCTCTCGTCACTTTTGTCACAGGCAGCTGTGCCATCGAGCCTGTCACATAGTGCTCAGATATCAGTGGGCCTCACACAATCCACAAGTGTCCAGTGTCCAAAAGTGTGCGCAGAGATTCAAAATCTCCATTATCCTCTCGTCACTTTTGTCACAGGCAGCTGTGCCATCGAGCCTGTCACATAGCGCTCAGATATCAGTGGGCCTCACACAATCCACAAGTGTCCAGTGTCCAAAAGTGTGCGCAGAGATTCAAAATCTCCATTATCCTCTCGTCACTTTTGTCACAGGCAGCTGTGCCATCGAGCCTGTCACATAGCGCTCAGATATCAGTGGGCCTCACACAATCCACAAGTGTCCAGTGTCCAAAAGTGTGCGCAGAGATTCAAAATCTCCATTATCCTCTCGTCACTTTTGTCACAGGCAGCTGTGCCATCGAGCCTGTCACATAGCGCTCAGATATCAGTGGGCCTCACACAATCCACAAGTGTCCAGTGTCCAAAAGTGTGCGCAGAGATTCAAAATCTCCATTATCCTCTCGTCACTTTTGTCACAGGCAGCTGTGCCATCGAGCCTGTCACATAGCGCTCAGATATCAGTGGGCCTCACACAATCCACAAGTGTCCAGTGTCCAAAAGTGTGCGCAGAGATTCAAAATCTCCATTATCCTCTCGTCACTTTTGTCACAGGCAGCTGTGCCATCGAGCCTGTCACATAGCGCTCAGATATCAGTGGGCCTCACACAATCCACAAGTGTCCAGTGTCCAAAAGTGTGCGCAGAGATTCAAAATCTCCATTATCCTCTCGTCACTTTTGTCACAGGCAGCTGTGCCATCGAGCCTGTCACATAGCGCTCAGATATCAGTGGGCCTCACACAATCCACAAGTGTCCAGTGTCCAAAAGTGTGCGCAGAGATTCAAAATCTCCATTATCCTCTCGTCACTTTTGTCACAGGCAGCTGTGCCATCGAACCTGTCACATAGCGCTCAGATATCAGTGGGCCTCACACAATCCACAAGTGTCCAGTGTCCAAAAGTGTGCGCAGAGATTCAAAATCTCCATTATCCTCTCGTCACTTTTGTCACAGGCAGCTGTGCCATCGAGCCTGTCACATAGCGCTCAGATATCAGTGGGCCTCACACAATCCACAAGTGTCCAGTGTCCAAAAGTGTGCGCAGAGATTCAAAATCTCCATTATCCTCTCGTCACTTTTGTCACAGGCAGCTGTGCCATCGAGCCTGTCACATAGCGCTCAGATATCAGTGGGCCTCACACAATCCACTAGTGTCCAGTGTCCAAAAGTGTGCGCAGAGATTCAAAATCTCCATTTTCCTCTCGTCACTTTTGTCACAGGCAGCTGTGCCATCGAGCCTGTCACATAGCGCTCAGATAACAGTGGGCCTCACACAATCCACAAGTGTCCAGTGTCCAAAAGTGTGCGCAGAGATTCAAAATCTCCATTATCCTCTCGTCACTTTTGTCACAGGCAGCTGTGCCATCGAGCCTGTCACATAGCGCTCAGATATCAGTGGGCCTCACACAATCCACAAGTGTCCAGTGTCCAAAAGTGTGCGCAGAGATTCAAAATCTCCATTATCCTCTCGTCACTTTTGTCACAGGCAGCTGTGCCATCGAGCCTGTCACATAGCGCTCAGATATCAGTGGGCCTCACACAATCCACAAGTGTCCAGTGTCCAAAAGTGTGCGCAGAGATTCAAAATCTCCATTATCCTCTCGTCACTTTTGTCACAGGCAGCTGTGCCATCGAACCTGTCACATAGCGCTCAGATATCAGTGGGCCTCACACAATCCACAAGTGTCCAGTGTCCAAAAGTGTGCGCAGAGATTCAAAATCTCCATTATCCTCTCGTCACTTTTGTCACAGGCAGCTGTGCCATCGAGCCTGTCACATAGCGCTCAGATATCAGTGGGCCTCACACAATCCACAAGTGTCCAGTGTCCAAAAGTGTGCGCAGAGATTCAAAATCTCCATTATCCTCTCGTCACTTTTGTCACAGGCAGCTGTGCCATCGAGCCTGTCACATAGCGCTCAGATATCAGTGGGCCTCACACAATCCACTAGTGTCCAGTGTCCAAAAGTGTGCGCAGAGATTCAAAATCTCCATTTTCCTCTCGTCACTTTTGTCACAGGCAGCTGTGCCATCGAGCCTGTCACATAGCGCTCAGATAACAGTGGGCCTCACACAATCCACAAGTGTCCAGTGTCCAAAAGTGTGCGCAGAGATTCAAAATCTCCATTATCCTCTCGTCACTTTTGTCACAGGCAGCTGTGCCATCGAGCCTGTCACATAGCGCTCAGATATCAGTGGGCCTCACACAATCCACAAGTGTCCAGTGTCCAAAAGTGTGCGCAGAGATTCAAAATCTCCATTATCCTCTCGTCACTTTTGTCACAGGCAGCTGTGCCATCGAGCCTGTCACATAGCGCTCAGATATCAGTGGGCCTCACACAATCCACAAGTGTCCAGTGTCCAAAAGTGTGCGCAGAGATTCAAAATCTCCATTATCCTCTCGTCACTTTTGTCACAGGCAGCTGTGCCATCGAGCCTGTCACATAGCGCTCAGATATCAGTGGGCCTCACACAATCCACAAGTGTCCAGTGTCCAAAAGTGTGCGCAGAGATTCAAAATCTCCATTATCCTCTCGTCACTTTTGTCACAGGCAGCTGTGCCATCGAGCCTGTCACATAGCGCTCAGATATCAGTGGGCCTCACACAATCCACAAGTGTCCAGTGTCCAAAAGTGTGCGCAGAGATTCAAAATCTCCATTATCCTCTCGTCACTTTTGTCACAGGCAGCTGTGCCATTGAACCTGTCACATAGCGCTCAGATATCAGTGGGCCTCACACAATCCACAAGTGTCCAGTGTCCAAAAGTGTGCGCAGAGATTCAAAATCTCCATTATCCTCTTGTCACTTTTGTCACAGGCAGCTGTGCCATCGAGCCTGTCACATAGCGCTCAGATATCAGTGGGATTCACACAATCCACAAGTGTCCAGTGTCCAAAAGTGTGCGCAGAGATTCAAAATCTCCATTATCCTCTCGTCACTTTTGTCACAGGCAGCTGTGCCATCGAGCCTGTCACATACCGCTCAGATATCAGTGGGCCTCACACAATCCAAAAGTGTCCACTGTCCACAAGTGTGTGCAGAAATGCTAAATCTCCCCTGTCCTATAGACACCTTGTACCTTGTTTTACATTACTATATAGTTTGTTGGATTTTGTCTACATTTCTACCAAAAATGAGGAAGGCTGGTGGAAGAGGCCGTGGAATTGGGCGGGGGTTGGCAGCTGGTAATGATGGTGTTGGTGGTGGATCTGATGGTAGTGGCAAGAGCAAAATAGGACCGAATGCAGGAGGTGCTGACCCTGCGTCATCGTCTGGCTACATAAGGCCTCAAACGCTTAGTTTTCTAGGAGTTGGCAAAACGCTTTTAAAGCCAGAGCATCAGGAAAAAGTTTTGTCTTACATTGCTGACTCAGCCTCCAGCTCTATCGCCTCCTCTTCTTCAGTTGTAAAAAGTAAAAGCACTGAGTCGTCATTGGAGGCTCATGTTCATGAACCACACCTTTCCTTGTGTCCTTCACCCCAACCAAGATTGAAGGATGACGCAGGCCATACTACTGATTACTCCATGGAGCTGTTTTCACATACCATGCCTGGATTATCAAGTGAAATGGTGAATTACCCAGGCCAAGATGAATCTGACATGGAGTGCACTGATGCACAGCCGCTGATGGATGATTCTGCTGGTACATTCACTCAGAGCACTACATTGTCCTCGCAGTGTACAGAGCCAGATTCTGACCCTGATGAGACTCAGGTGCCCCTTCCCGCACACTATACCACCATACACGGTGACACAGAGGAAGGTGCACATGACATAGAAGAGGAGGTGATGGATGACCCAGTTGTTGACCCAGATTGGCATCCATTGGGGGAAGAGGGTGCTGCTTCCAATAGCTCAGATGAGGAGCATCCACAGCAGACATCGACATCGCAACAGCTGTTATCTGGCAGGCCTGGAGCACTCCAAAGACAGGTTCCAAACATCAAAAGAGTTGCTGGACAGCTTGTCCAGAGGGTCAAAAGATCACAGCGTGCTAGGCCGCAAAATGTCTGCCAAAGTAGGAAGAGTGCAGTGTGGCACTTTTTTGAAAAAAATCCTCATGATCAGGCCAAGGTTATCTGTAAGAAGTGCGCAAAGACCTTTAGCCGAGGGAAAAATCTGAAAAATTTGAATACCAGTTGCATGCTTAGACATTTAACCAGCATGCACTTGCAAGCGTGGACACAACAGCAAACCTCAAGTGCCACATGTGCAACTGATCACAACGAAGGTAGTCAGCAACGCTACATTGTTTCCCCCACTGTAAGCCCACCGGTTAGCACAGCAGCAAATGTTGAGGTGTCGTTGCAAGACCACAGCAGTCAGGGAATCCCACTGTTATATCAACGAAAGACTGATTCTAGGCCATCAGAAAGAACACCAACTCCATCACCATCATCAACCCTCTCTCAGTCCGCCCTGTCCACCGCTACTTCCACCATATGCAGCTCTCAAGTCCAGCTCACCCTCCCAGACACTATGAGTAGGTCAAGAAAGTACTCAGTCTCTCATCCGCGTACACTGGGTTTGAACACCCACATTGCCAAACTAATCTCGTTTGAGATGATGCCCTTTCGGTTGGTGGAAAGCACAGCTTTCCGCGAACTCATGGCCTATGCAGTACCATGCTATGACCTACCCAGTCGCCACTTCTTCTCTCGCAAAGCCATCCCAGCCCTCCACCATCATGTGAAAGACCGCATTGTCCATGCACTCAAGCAGTCAGTGAGCGGAAAGGTGCACCTCACAACTGATGCATGGTCCAGTCGGCATGGCCAGGGCCGTTACGTGTCCATCACTGCGCACTGGGTTAATGTGGTGGATGCAGGGTCCACAGGGGACAGCGGTGGTGGGACAGTGCTGCCTAGCCCACGGTATAGGAAACAGTTGGCTGTAGGCGTTCGACCCTCCTCCTCCTCCTCCTCCTCCTCCTCCAGAAGCGAAAGCTCGTCCACAGAGCGCAGTCGTACGAGCACTCCATCTGCAGCTGCCACTGTTGCACACGATGTGTCCCCCTATCGAGCAGCTAGTGGAAAGCTTCAGCAGGCTGTCTTGCAGATGATGTGTTTGGGCGACAGACACACCGCCGAGGTGCTGGCCGAGTACTTGAAGCGACAAACTGAGTCAAGGCTGGGCAGTGTACATGTTGAGGCAGGCAAGGTAGTTAGTGATAACGGCCGTAATTTTGTGGCAGCCATAGCCCTTTCAAAACTCAGCCACATACCTTGCTTGGCTCACACCTTGAACCTGGTGGTGCAGTGCTTCCTCAAAAATTATCCGGAGTTAACAGCCCTGCTCCAGAAGGTGCGAAGACTGTGCGCGCACATCCGCCGGTCGCCTGTACACTCCGTTCGTATGCAGAAGCTGCAGCGATTGCTCCACCTTCCCAACCACCGCCTCATTATCGACATTGCAAGAAGGTGGAACTCCACCCTGCACATGGTGGAGCGGCTGTGCGAGCAGAGGCAGGCCATAATGCATTTGTGGGAGGATACACGGCCAGGCACTTTGAGAGCAGACATGGAGTTGACAGGCGTGCAGTAGTCGAAGCTGAAAGACCTTTGTAAAGTCCTTCAGTGTTTTGAGGAATGCACACGGCTGGTAAGCGCAGACGACGCCATCCTAAGCATGAGCATCCCACTTATGCGTCTGCTCATGCAAACTTTGACGCACCTTAAGGAGCAGGCGTCTGCAGCCAATGTTGATGAGGAGGAAGAGGAGGAGGGAATCCTTGATGACATTCAGCCATTGTCTGCTCAGGGACCTCTCCTGGACGAGGTGGAGGAAGAAGAGGAGGAGGAGGAGGATGATGGGGATGATTACTTAGGGGAGGAGGATGCATCTCGTGGGGCAAGTGAAAATGTTGGCGTGGCAAGGTCTGGTACAGGGTTTGTGCGTGACTGGAGGGATGTGGATTTGCCAGAAAGTGCTCCTCCACCCAGCACTCGCAGTGCATCATTGACACCGGGAACATTGGCCCACATGTCAGATTATGCCTTGCGGATCCTAAAAAGGGACCCCCGCATTGCCAAAATGATGAACGATGACGACTACTGGTTGGCCAGCATCCTGGATCCACGCTATAAAGGCAAATTACAAAACATCATGCCACAGGAGAACCTTGACCTAATATTGGCTAATAAACAAGCAACTCTGGTAAATCGGTTGCTTGAGGCATTCCCAGCACACAGCAGCGGTGATGGTTCTCACACGAGCCGTACGGGCCGGGGGCAGCTTGGCAGAGGTGTTCGTGGTGCACACAGCAGAAGTGGCGTTGGAGACAGGGGTTTCATGACAATGTTGTGGACTGATTTTTCAAATACCGCTCACACAACTGGTAATACTGCATCGATGGAAAGTGACAGGAGACAGCAGTTGTCAACTATGGTTACAAACTACTTTTCCTCCCATATCGATGTTCTCCCACACAGGTCATTCCCCTTTGACTATTGGGCCGCTAAACTGGACACCTGGCCTGAATTGGCCCAATATGCCTTACAGGAGCTCGCTTGCCCAGCTGCAAGTGTGCTATCGGAAAGAGTCTTCAGTGCAGCTGGATCAATCCTGACAGAAAAAAGGACCTGTCTGTCAACCCAAAATGTGGATGATCTAACCTTCATTAAAATGAACCACGCATGTGTTTCCAAGGATTTTGTCCCACCTTCCCCTGATGACACATAGGGTGACAGAAAAATGGCTTGCTTTGGTCCACCTCTTCCTGGTACTTTACTTATTTCGCCTTTTGCATCAGCTGAATGTCCAACATCAACATATGCCACTTTCTAAAACTCCCTAACTGTGCTGCCTCCCCCCCATGGCCGGGGTCAACACCTAGCGCACGACACCGTGCGAGTGCCGTTGCCCTGGACAGGTGGGTAGGCCGACTCTTGGGCGCGGGCACTGGCACAGGGTCCCTCATAGTGCAATCAAGTGTCTCTGACGGTGGTGGTGCACACCCGCCGTCAGACACACCGCTGTACTATGAGGGGCCCAGTGCCAGTACCGACGCCCACGAGTGGGCCCCCCTTGCTTGGGCAGGGCCCCAGCATTTGCAATCTTTACCTCTCCCTGCTCCTCCGCTGTGTAATCTGGGCCGTCAAATCCATACTGGGCCTAACACCGTCTGAGCCTGCCTCCTGAGACATATATTTTGAATGTGTACGCTATCCATACATGTTATCCAGGGATACGGTACCCTTTCTAACCTTTGTGCAATCACGTGCAATCCATACTGGGCCTAACACCGTCTGAGCCTGCCTCATGCTGTATAGACATATATTTTGAATGTTTACGCTATCCATACATGTTATCCAGGGATACGGTACCCTTTCTAACCTTTGTGCAATCACGTGCAATCCATACTGGGCCTAACACCGTCTGAGCCTGCCTCATGCTGTATAGACATATATTTTGAATGTGTACGCTATCCATACATGTTATCCAGGGATACGGTACCCTTTCTAACCTTTGTGCAATCACGTGCAATCCATACTGGGCCTAACACCATCTGAGCCTGCCTCATGCTGTATAGACATATATTTTGAATGTGTACGCTATCCATACATGCTATCCAGGGATACGGTACCCTTTCTAACATTTGTGCAATCACGTGCAATCCATACTGGGCCTAACACCGTCTGAGCCTGCCTCCTGATGTATAGACATATATTTTGAATGTGTACGCTATCCATACTTATTATCCAGGGATACGGTACCCTTTCTAACCTTTGTGCAATCACGTGCAATCCATACTGGGCCTAACACGGTCTGAGCCTGCCTCATGCTGTATAGACATATATTTTGAATGTGTACGCTATCCATACATGTTATCCAGGGATACGGTACCCTTTCTAACCTTTGTGCAATCACGTGCAATCCATACTGGGCCTAACACCGTCTGAGCCTGCCTCATGCTGTATAGACATATATTTTGAATGTGTACTCTATCCATACATGTTATCCAGGGATACGGTACCCTTTCTAACCTTTGTGCAATCACGTGCAATCCATGCTGGGCCTAACACCGTCTGAGCCTGCCTCCTGAGACATATATTTTGAATGTGTACGCTATCCATACATGTTATCCAGGGATACGGTACCCTTTCTAACCTTTGTCCAATCACGTGCAATCCATACTGGGCGTGAGAATGGCTGGCGAGCTGTTAAGCAAGCTACAGCACCTGTCCAGACAAGTACAGGGATTCCCTAGCGAGGAGACTTATTTGATTGTTTTCTATGTTGGGACAGCAATTTTTGGGGAGCACTATACTCTGGAGAATGATAGATGGGGCCCACCATACACTGGAACATTCCAAAGGTGGACATCAGACACTGGAGCAGCATTTACAGGGCCCATTATACACTAGAGCATTAGAAATGGGTCCCATTATGTTTGGAGCATTATTTGGGCCCATAAGACAGTGGAGCTTCATCCATGGGGACCAACATATACTGTAGCATTATGTGGAGCTCATCATATACTGTTTCAAACATTATATGGGACCAATGATTCTGTATGGAGAAATAGATGGGCCTCGTCATGAGATGTAAAAAGTGAGGTATTTTTCATTGTACTATACCGCTATTTATCTGCCGTATCGGAGCATGATGAGTTGTGGTATGTGTTAAAGGGGCGCTCTTTCGCCCAGGGCACATGAAAACCTGCAGCCAGCCCTCCCCCCCCCCACAACTTTAGCCAAATAACCCCCATTTTTCAGTGCGTAACTTGTATTATGAAGTTAATTAAGGTTGACAAGCTTAAGTAAGAAGAATTGATGCTTTTGGCATTCAAATGGGCACTGTAGGTGTGTTTCCTGTCCTCCTCTCACTGCCGACTTTTATTCCCCATTGACTTACATTGGGTTTCGTGTTTCGGGACGACCCCGACTTTTCCCTATAATTGGACGATCTTGCTCGACCCGACTTTTGGAAAAGTCGGGTTTCACGAAACGAAACGCGACCCTAAAAAACCAAAAGTCGCTCAACTCTAGTCATAAGCATGTATTTTTGTATCACTGATTAATTGTTATATTCTTTTTTGACTCCTAGGGTGGTGGAATTGCGGTCCTTATATAATTTCTATTAATCCTTTATTTTTCAGATCCATTAATCCCTCCTCTCTCCCTCATGGGTGAGTATCTCCACCATTTTTATTTTTATTTTTTAATTATTTTTATTTTTCCTATTTTCTCCTTTGTTTTCATTTTTATTATTTTTATTTTTATTCTTTACTTTTTATTTTTATTTTCATTTTTCTCATTTTTATTTTTATTTATTTTAAAAAATGTTCTTATTATCATTGCTTACTTTTATATTATATTTCTTTTCATTATTTTTACTTATTTTTATACTTTTTCACTTTTTATTGCTTCCCCTTTTTTCTCATCTTCGATTTTATTATTTTTTTATTTTTTATATTTTTCACGGTTATCTCTTTCTAGATTTTTTACTGCAAACCGATTATTATTATTTAGTTCTTATCTTTTATTTTTTCCTATTTTTCTCTTATTTTTCTCACTTTTGGTCCTTGTTCCTTATTTTTTCATCTTCATCTTTATTTTTATTTTTTATTTTTTGTATTTTTTATTTTATTTTATTCTTATCTCCATTTTTTATTTTTTCACTTCCTCCCCTCCTTTTTTCATTCAATTTAATATTTCCCACATTCTCCATTTCTATCCATCTCTTTTCATCCCCTCCATTATTTTATTTCTCTCCTCTTTCTTTCTTAATTCAGTTCTGCCTTTCCTCCTTCTTTATTCATCCTAATTTCCCCCACTATTCCTGTTCTTCGTTTACCGCTCCTCCAGCTCTCTTTCTCTATGTTTCACTCTACTCTGTGCAGGCGCCATTCAGCCTGAACGCGCCGTCGGTTTTCCACAGATATTTCCCTGCCACGCAGGCGCCCCTGTACGTCCCTGCCCTGACCGCCTACAGCACATGCTCCACCGGGCCATCTTTTCTTCCTGCGTCACACACCTGATACTGGCGCTATAAGTAAAGGAAAAACAGTGTATGAACAACTTCAGAAGGAGCTCAAGTAGGGCCCCACACCATACATGAATAATAAAGAAAACTTGGCGCTCAACTTCTACTGGCACTATGACGCATGCGCTGTACACCTCCCCTCCTTCAAGCCTCACAATGGCCCTGATCGTTTATAAACCGTGCTATTCTGGGTCTTTACCCAGTTCACCGCAGATACCTGCCTCCCACATGTTATCAGGTCAGTACAACGGCATTCCCTGGCGCTCCTGCGTCCTTTTTCCCTTCCTTTCTGCATATTTACCATGTCTATTTATCCCACAGCCCCTAACTGGGACTTTGAATAATATTTTCCTACCTTCCATTTCTGGTGTCATTTTCTATGTATATAAATGTGTGCTATATTTTCAGGGCCCCCTACCCCTTTTTTGGGATTTTATCTGTACATAGTTATGTTTACTATGTTCGCTGCATTTTCTGACATTGTGTTTACCCTGCTCATTTTTGTAATTATTTCCCATATTTTATTTTACAGTATGGTGTGAGAAAGACCTATGGTTAGGTCAAAACGTAACCATATAGAGTACACTTCTGGGATATTTTCTTGTAACTGCGGTGACACACTATCTGATGAATTGAAAAATAAAAAATTAAAAAGATTTTTCTGCAAGAACAAGTCAATTTGAGTGTGACTGTCTATTTTGTGACTATTATGTGTGGTTTATCCACACTCAGTCAGCACCTATCTAGCTGGAGTGCGCATCTTTGCTCCTTTTTGCTAATGAGAAATTAATCTCCTACCACAACCACAGACAGGTGCAATGTACAGTAACCCTGGGTATGCGTATACAGTTGGATTAACACAAAAAATGTCATAATTGTGTTAGTTCATTTCATTTTTGGAACAGTTAAATGGAAAAAAAACAACAGGGAAAAGGCAAAGATCCTTATTTGTCTAGGCCTCAAAAGGAATGCCCTATCAGGGTGCAGCGGACCCAAATAAAGATGACGGCTACACAGGTGCAGTAATACCGATGAGACAGCCAGCCTACAATCAGGGATTGACTGCTTGGTACACCAGTGCACAAAAGATACATTCTGTATGCGGCACTGTTCACACACACAAGATGTAGAGCATCTGGCTTACAGCCTATTAATGACACCCATACTCTTATATCAGGTGGGCTGCCCAGTGCTAACTAAAATGCATCCTGCGTGAACAAAGACCACAATTTACAGAACCATCTAGGCCCAACTGCACCCTGAAAAATATAAAGTGCAAAAACACATATAAATACAGTATACGTGAGGTATTAGTTAATATTATGGCCAAAATATGGAAGCTCGCAACCCATTTCACGGGTCCTCACGCTTGCGAGTCCTACTCTAACAGCAAAAACCACAAAAAGAGAACTTGAAAATCCTCCAAAAATCTATAAAAAAAAACCACCAGGAAAAAGGCAGAGATGCTTACAGTACCTGCCTAGGCCTCAAAACACATGCTCTATCAGGGTTCAGTGGACCCAAATAAAGATAGCGGCTACTCAGGTGCAGTAATACAGATGAGACAGCCAGCCTACAATCAGGGATTGGCCTCTTCGTACAAAAGTGCACAAAAGATACAATCTGCATGCGTCACTGTTCACACACAGAAGATGCAGAGCATCTGACTTACAGCCTATTAATGACACCCATACTCTTAGATCAGGTGGGCTGCCCAGTACTAACTAAATGCTCTGCACTTTCTGTGTTGCCAACTTTATTTGGGTCCACTGCAATCCCTGCTGACTTGCCGGGATTAAAGCAGCTGCGACTTCCAGGGCCAACTACCCTTACTTGCGGTATGCACAGAGAGGAGTTAACAAAAAACTTAGAAAGCTAACAGTCCATTGAGGTACAAGGGTAGGTGACCGAAGGGTAACAACCTGGCTTCTCCAAACATTTCCAACAAGCCAGCTGACCGGTGGGTCCCAATCCTGGCTTTCCCAAATGTATTCATGGTGCTCAGGTGACCGGTGGGTCCAAATCCTGTATTCCCAAAATGTGTCCATGGATTCAGTGATGGTCAGAGGAACAGATCTGTATTCTTCCAGTTGGGGCAGTGGTCTGCTAAGCTATCATTCTGTAGAAAGGCAAATCTGTGTCCCTCATAATTGAGACATGATGTACCGGCTGCTGTCTTGTAGAGTGTTTCTGGCTGTGGTTTTGGAAAGAGTTTCTGGTTCTTTGGACCTCTTATTACAGAGGCATATATCCCCTTTATATAGTTCACAACTGATGTCCTTCAAGCAGGGCCAGCTCCATGTTTTCGTTGGCCCCAGTTGAAAGAGACTCGGTGTACCCCTTTAACACATTCCATGATTCATGATGCACATATTTGACAGAGAAATATGGACAAAGTACAATGCCAAAGATTTCACTTACATTATATAAGTGACATATATCGTAAATCCTACAATAGCACAGAAACCAGCAAATCCTCGCAGCAAAAGTTTTCATTTTAGACTGGACAATATAGTCCTCCATACAGTATTATGGCAATACATAGTCCTCCACACAGTATTATGTATTATCACATGCTCCATACAGAATAACGGACTCCATATAATGCTCCATACAGAATAATGGACCCCATAAGATGCTCCATACAGTATAGTGGGCCTCACATAATGCTCCATGCAGAGTAATGGACCCCATATAATGCTCCATACAGATTAATGGACCCGTTATAATGCTACATACAGAATAATGGATCCGATATAATGCTCCATACAGAATACTGGACCACTGTCAATTTATGAGGTCATAACTCTGCAACGCTTCAATGGATCCCAGTGATTTTTAGACTTTTTCATTGTGACATATTGTACTTTATAATGGTGGTAAGATTTATTTCATATGACTTGCATTTGTGAAAAAATGGAAATTTGGGGAAAATTTTGAAAATGTCTCAATTTTCAAACTTTTAATTTTTATGCACTTAATCTGAGAGTCATATGGCACAAGATAGTTAATAAATAACATTTCCCACATGTCTACTGTACATCAGCACAATTTTGGAAACATCAATATTTTTGTTAGGAAGTTATAAAGGTTAAAATTTGACGAGCGATTTCTCATTTTCACAACAAAATTTGCAAAACCATATTTTTAGAGACCACCTCACAGATGAAGTGACTTTGAGGGGCCTATATGACAGAAAATACCCCAAAATTACACTATTCTAAAAACTGCACCCCTCAAGGTACTCAAAACCACATTCAAAAAGTTTATTAACCCTTCAGATGCTTCACAGAAATTTTTGGAATGTGGAACAAAAAAGCGCCATTTCACTTTTTTTATTTAAAATTTGCTGGCGTAATTAGCAGATGCCATGTCATATTTGAAAAGCCCCTGATGTGCCTAAACAGTGGAAACCTCAAAAGTGACACTACTTTGGAAACAGCAGCTCATGCCCCAGTGGTTCTCAGCTTGGACGGTCGCGTCTTGGCACCGTCCAGGTTGAAAACTGTTGATACCCAGACATGGATTACAGCATGGGACAAAATAACAGACAGTTAAGGGATATGGTTGCTTTTTTTGTTTTATTACAGGAGACAAGGGCTTCAATGGAATGGGCGTTAAGTGAGTATAGTATTTATTTTTAAATGAAAAAGGAAAAGTATATTTTTTTATTTCAAATTAAAGACTATATTTTGGGTGTGTGTTTGTTTGCAATATAACTATAGGATTAGCAATGGATAGGCATCTTATAGATGCCTCTCTGTTACTAAACCATGGGCTTGAATTCACCGGACAATACAAAGATGACCTCAACCCCACAAACATGAGCCCCCACTTGCCACCACAACAGGGCAAGTGGGAAGATCTGGGAAAAGCACCAGAATTGGCATATCTAATACATTTGCCTTTTCTGGGTGGCTGTGTACTGCTATTTTTAGGCTGGGAGTGGCAATATCCATGGTCCATTAATAGCCAGAGAATACCAGCCCCCAGGTGTCTGCTTTAGCTTGTCAAAAATTATTTAAATGATTTTAAAAATGGTGTGGGGACTCCTCTATTCTTGATAACCAGCCTTGCTAAAGCTGACAGCTGAGGGTTGCAGTTGTTGCTGTCAGTTTTGCCTGGCTGATTATCAAAAATAGAGGGCAACCCATGCCTTTTTTTTGTTATTCAGAGCTGCATAGGTGGATGATGAATACTCCCATCAGCCACCGCCTGCTCTTGCTGTTATTAGCGGCAGCAGACATCAGCTGATAGGAGCAGTAGTCCCATCATCTGATGCCAGTGACCAGGTGTAAACTCTACCTCCGATCACAGCTTCAGGCTCACGCTGTCATTTGACAGCATGGGAACCACCGTTGTCTTGACGGGCGGTAATGATTTTACTGCTGATCAGAGTCATGATAGCGTGGCAAACGCTGGATGTTCAGGCCCCCCCATTCAAGTGAACGAGGTCTGTGTTTGGGTCTGGGTACTGTTCAGTACCTGAACCTTTTTTAACTGTTCAGCTCAACCCACCAGGGGTCCGAATATCTCTGCTAAAAGGTAAATTAAGGTTTATACATTTACAAAGTAAATAATTGTAACTGGATTGAAATATGTCTCAAAGACCCCACCCAGAGAGTTTTGGTGAATGACTGCTATTCTGAATGGTCCGCAGTTGTAAGTGATAAGGGTTTTTCACTTGACCTGCTGTTTGTCAATATATCTATTAATTATATAGATGGCAGCATTAATAGTGTTGTTTCTAATTTAGCAGATGACACAACCTATGGAAGGTGTTGATAATTTACAAGCTGACAAGTTCATACTGAGTGTTTAGGCATCCGTTTCGTACATGAGATAAAAGGTGGATAATTGTAAAGTTATACAACTAGAAGCTAATCATGTGAGTATCATATGTACAAGGGGGAGTAAAACTAATAGAGAAGAATCTGAAGATTACAGAATAAATAACAGCATGTACCGTATATACTCGTGGATAAGCCAAGTTTTTCAGCACTTTTTCTTGCTGAAATAGACCCCCCTCGGCTTATACACAAATCACTGTCGCACTTAATTGTTTTCCGATGCAGTGCGGAGGTCCGCGGTGACTGCTGACAGGGCCAGTGGTTGGCGTTGGCACCGGGACAAGTGTCGGGGTCCTCAGCAGGTGGGGTCACCGGCACGCTATTGGGGTCAGGTGCCTGTGCCGCCGCTTGCTCAGGCCCTCGGTACTTGCGATATTAACCTCTCCCGTTCCACCGTTGTTGCGACTTCCGCCTCCTCTGGCTGTGATGTTCAGGTCAGAGGGCGCGATAACGTGATTAGTGTGCGCCATCTGCCTGAATAGTCACTGCAGAGAGACAGCGATGCTGAGGATCACGAGATGGCATCACTGAGGAGCAGCTGTCAGCGACAAGAGGTGAGTATGTCATTTTTTTATTGCAGCAGCAGCAATATAGGGTACTAGCTGAAGAGCCCGATGCTGCCCGGGCATAGTAACTAACTGTGGTTAGTTATAGCAAATTATAATTATCCTCCATCCCATAGTCCCATGCCCATATACCCATCATACATATCCACCATCCCATAGGCCCGTGCCCATATACCCATCATACATATCCTCCATCCCATAGTCCCATGCCCATATACCCATCATACATATTCTTCATCCCATAGTCCCATGCCCATATACCCATCATACATATTCTCCATCCCATAGTCCCATGCCCATATCCCCATCGTACATATTCGCCATCCCATAGTCCCATGCCCATATACCCATCATACATATCCACCATCCCATAGGCCCGTGCCCATATACCCATCATACATATCCTCCATCCCATAGTCCCATGCCCATATACCCATCATACATATTCTCCATCCCATAGTCCCATGCCCATATCCCCATCGTACATATTCGCCATCCCATAGTCCCATGCCCATATACCCATCATACATATTCTCCATCCCATAGTCCCATGCCCATATCCCCATCATGCATATTCGCCATCCCATAGTCAAGTGCCCATATACCCATCACACATCCTTCATCCCATAGTCCCGTGCCCATATACCCATCATACATATCCTCCATCCCATAGTCCCGTGCCCATGTACCCGTCATACATATCCTCCATCCCATAGTCCAGTGCCCATATACATATCCTCCATCCCATAGTCCAGTGCCCATATACCCATCACACATCCTCGATCCCATAGTCCCGTGCCCATGTACCCGTCATACATATCCTCCATCCCATAGTCCAGTGCCCATACACCCATCACACATCCTCCATCCCATAGTCAACCATTATGGCATCATAATGAGCGGTGGGGCTTGATACGTACACACTGTTTCCCCATTATGTAGATAGGAGCATTATGACATCATAATGAGGGGCGGGGCTTGATACGTACACACTGTTTCCCCATTATGTAGATAGGGGCATTGACATAATGAGGGGCGGGGCTTGACGCGCACACACTTTTTCCCCAGTATGTAGATAGGGACAAAATTGTTTGGTGAATTGGAATGCACGGGGTTAAAATTTCACCTCACAACATAGCTTAGGACGCTCTCGGGGTCCAGACGTGTGACTGTGCCAAATTTTGTAGCTGTAGCTGTGATGGTGCGGATGCCTATCCCGGACATACACACATACATACATACATACACACTTTGAGCTTTATATATTAGATAGAATCAACATAAACTGCATTTGAGCATTATATGAGCATCTTATGAGGGGTATCATCAACTTTATGCAGCATTATATGGGGCATATTTATGTATGGAGTATCTTATGGGGGCCATCATTAATTTTATGCAGCATTATATGGGGCATATTTTAGTATGGAGCATCTTATGGAGGCCATCATCAATTTTATGCAGAACTAGCTGCCTGGGCATAGTAACCAACTGTGGTTAGTTATAACAAATTATAATGATTATATTGCACATAAAAACATTTCACATCATATATTCAACACTACAGATTTGCAACACAAATTAACTATACGATTACCCAAGTATTGATAGTATTTTATTTTCAACTCATTCAAGAGCCTTTTGATAAACAACATTTTTGGTTTTTCCTTTCGGTGCAAAGATGAACAGATTTTTGGCAGTTCCAACTCTTGAACAGACCACGTAAAGTTGACCATGAGAAAAGCATAGAGATTGCAAATCGATCCCTACTACTTTCAAGGACTGTCCCTGAGCATTGTTAATGGACATTGCAAATAGCAGATGAACTGGAAACTGGAGTGGTTTAAAATCAAAAAACAAATCAGATGGAATGAGTGGAATTTTTGGAATGAAAATGTCCTCTCCTTTGGCACATCCTGTTTCTGAGCTGTATATCTAACCCTATCCTGTAGAAATGACGTGGAAGTGCAATAAGGACTGCGCTTGCTTCTGGTAGAGTAAAGGGTTCTTTATTCAGCCAACGCGTTTCCTGAGCCTGCTGGCTCACTTCATCAGGGCAGATTACATTGGAAGACAGTGAAACATACTTATAGACAAAAAAGGCGCCAATACAAGGTCAAACAGAATCAGCAAAGGTAAAAAAAAACAAAAACAAACTTTATTACAAGCATAAAAAACACAACAATAAGAGTATATATAGAAAAGAAAGAATAAAAATATGTAAAAGTACAAAAAATTAAAATATAAAACAGAGTGCTATGGATCACGGGGTTAAAACATGGCTATAGTTAAAAAAGGTGAGTCCTCAAGGGGTATTAGAACCTGGCTCATAAAATGCAAATGGAAGGTACTAGTCCACTAGACCATAAAGCTTGACCGTGGTGGTGTGAAGAATAAATTGAGGGGTTGTTTGTCACTTTTATTTAGAAAAAAAAAAAAAAACAATATAAGCAAAGGTCAAAAATGGTAAAGAATAAAAACAATGAAATTACAAACATAGAAAACACAACAATAAGAGTCTATATAGAAAAGCAAAAATAAAATTATGTAAAAGTACAAAAAATATGAAACAGAGTGTTAAGGATCACGAGGTTGAAACATGGCTATAGTAAAAAAGGTGAGTCCTCAAGGGGTATTAGAACCTGGCTCATGAAGTGCAAGTACAGACTATAAAGTGCAGATGTAAGGTATTAGTCCACTAGACCATTAAGCTTGACTGTAGTGGTGTGAAGAAAAAATCTTTTCCCCTTCTTCTATCAAATAAAAGCATCATTGATAATATTGAGGCCATAGGGACCAATTGTCTTTAATTTATAAATCCAATAGACCTCTTTTCTATTCAGTGCTTGGGTTCTATTGGAAACGTGTTCAGGGATGTGTTCTATAGGAAAAATGATAGCTTTAGAAAAATCTCTTTGGTGAAATAAATCAAAGTGACGTGACAAACCGTGTTTTTGATACCCAGTTTTAGTGTTGTGTCTATGAGAATTCATTCTACAGTGAAGGGGCTGTGTGGTTCTGCCAACATACAATTTAGGACAAGGACAAAGGATGACATAGATGACAAAGGAAGACACACAGGACAGGTGGTTAGTGATGGTGAATTTTTCTGAGGTGAATGGATGTGAAAAGATAAATGTATTATGAGCAATATTACTGCATAGGCTGCACCTGGGTTTCAGGCATCTGAAAATGCCTGGTGTCAAGCCAGTGCAGTTATCAGGAGTACACTGGGTCAATCTGCTAGGGGCCAGATGGTTTTTTAGTGATCTGGCCTTCCTAAAAGTGACAGTAGGTCTATCAGGCAGAACTTTATTGAGTATTGGATCTTTTTTGATAATATACCAGAGGTCACCTAACATATTTTTTATCTCTTTATGTTGGGAGTTATAAGTAGTGATGAAGTTGGCCTGATAGTTATCATGTGCATCCTTTTCTTTAGATCTCTCACTTAAATGAGTTTGCTGATTAAAATTTTTAAAAACATTATTAAAAGTAGAATGAACCAATTGGGAGGGGTATTTTTGAGCAAGGAATCTTCCCTTGAGGACCTCAGCTTGATTATTAAAATCCTCGTCCTCTGTGCAATTCTTTCGGATTCTCTGAAATTGATTATGAGGGATGTTAAAAAGCCATTTGGAATAGTGGCTACTCTTAAAATGGACATAACTATTGGAGTCAACTTTCTTAAAAAAGGTTTTGGTATGAATTTTGGAATTTTTTATAAAAAAAGTGATATCAAGAAAGTCCATCTGGGTATTACTAATGTGGGGGGTAAATTCCAAACCCCATGTGTTATTTTGTATAGAAGAAATAAAAGCATCAACTGAAACGTGACTGGTGTCCAGGATTAAGAATAAATCATCAATGTATCTTCTATATAAAACAATACCCTCTAAAAATGAATCAATAGTAATAAAAGCATTCTCAAAGACCCCCATAAAAAGATTCGCATAAGTTGGCGCGACCCGTTGGCGCGACCCGTGATCCCAGCCTCTGATCTGATGATAAAAATCCCCCAAGAAAGTAAAAAAATTATTATGTAAAATAAAATCCATCCCATTAAAAATAAATTCCTTTTGAGGGTCAGACAGTCGACTGTCAGTTAAAAGAAATTTTTTAAAACAGCTCAAACCCAGTTGGTGATCAATGTTGGAATACAAAGCAGATACGTCAAAAGAAATAAAAACATAAGAATCTTTCCAAGGTGTTTTATTAGTTAAATTGATCAGTTGTGTAGAATCCTTTAAAAAACTAGGGAGCTGTGAGACATGAGGCTGCATGATTCTATCTATGTAAAATGATAGATTACTGGTGAGGGAGTCAATACCCGAAATAATGGGTCTTCCTGGTGGATTAATAGTATTCTTGTGTATTTTGGGTAAATGATACAGGAAGGGAGTGGAGGGGTTCTTGACTGTTAAAAACTTTTTTTCATGGTCATTAAGAACCCCAGAATCATGCGCCTTTTTAATAAAATCATTGTAAAAAACAGTGGCTTGGGGGATGGGGTCCTGGGGGATGGGTGAATAAAATTTTTTGTCAGATAAAATTCTAAAAGCCTCGTTCACATAGTCAGTTTTATCTTGAATCACTATCCCTCCACCTTTGTCTGCAGATTTGATCACGATATTAGTGTTTTTCTCTAATTTTTCCAGTGCCACACGTTCTTTTGAGGACAAATTTTGTTTTACTGGTATATTTTGGGTGGGTAGTGCATTTAGACGATCCAATAGGAGGTCAGAGAATGTTTCTATATGATGTCCTCTGCTTTCTAGTGGGTAGAATGAGGATTTCCCTCTGACATCAAGGTGGAAGGAAGAGACAACTGTAGTGTTTGAAGTGTCAGGGTTAGAGTGAACTTTTTTGAGTTCAAAATGTCTCAGTAGGGTAAGTTTCCTAATGTATTTCTGGGCATCAAGAAATAATTCAAAACCACTGCTTTTATTTGTCGGGCAAAAAGAAAGTCCCTTGCTTAGCAACCCTTCCTCCTCTGGGGACAGGGGGTGAGAAGATAAATTAAAAACATTCGATTTTATTGACATGAGTTGTCGCTTTTCCCTTTTTTTCTTTGCTCCTTGGCCTCTGGCTCCTCTATAGGGTTTTTTCTTTTTAGTGTGACCTTCTGAAAAAAAGAAGTGATATCTTTTTTTGCTTGGGGAATGGGAGTGCATGCAGCTGGTAGAAAAGAAACTGCTGCTGATGAACCAGCAGCAGAGTTGTCAACAATGACCTGGTCATTAATGATCAACCTCTTTTCTGTGGAAACAGCAGGGAGTTTATCCATGTAGGAGGTGGTAGGGTTGTCAGCATTAAGGACAATAAGATCAGTGGTGACAGGAGGGTCAAAATCAGAGACCTCAGTGGTGTCTGATTTTGCTGGGGTGAGTGGGGGATCAAAAAAAGGTAGGGGGAAGGAAGAAGATCTCCTTCTATCAATGATTAGTGATGACATGTCATTGGCAGGATTAGGAGTAACATTATCAGTGGGTATAGTAGTAGGGATTCCCCCACTAGACTTGAAAGAATTGATGTTGGAGTCCATCAATTCTGAAAGGGTGCGTGTGGGCACAATAGTAGTGGAAAGAGTAGGTGTAATAGGTCCAGCTGGCCTAGGGGGATCCCTCGGATAGCTTCTCAGATGTTGCTTTCTCCCTCTGTTACTGTTGATGAAGACTCTCCCTGAGTTAGTGTTCATAGGGGAATGAGTCTGAGTGTTAGAAGAAGCAGGGGGGTGTTTTTTGATATGAGACACATTTTTTGGAAGTGCAGAGCTTTCCTCTGGACCAGGTGCCTCAGGGATAGGAGAGGAAGGGTCCTCTCTATCCCTGCTCAATTTTTTTGATTTTTTTATAATTGTGTCATGCTCCAAATTTAGAGCTGCAATAGAGATGCTAGAATTAATTTTTTTAAAAAGAGGGTGATCAGAGTAATTAGATAACATGGCATTAGTTTCAAGTACCTTTTCTGCAGCAATCTGAGCAAGAATAGTCCTTTTCTTATGCAAGCAACATAACAGTCTCTGCATGCAATCATGCTGAATATCTTCCCATTCATCTGAGAAGACAGGATCTTCTGAAAAAGGTGTCTGTAATGAAATCCTGAGTCCTTTAGGACAGATGTGCTCGTCCATATATATAGCTAGAAATCTAGCATGTAGGCTGTTGGAGATTTCTTCTTTGATGGAATCTTCTAAGGTGTGGAAAAGGTTCCTCATGGTCTTGGTGTCGTCCTCCGAAAAGGCGACTTGTGGGGTCTCCTCCTGGTCAACCGGCTGGGTTTGGCCGACCACCTGTAAAATGAGGCGCTCTCTGGAGAGAAGACGATGGTTGAAATAATCCATGACGGATCCTGGACAGTGCAGCAGCTCCTGAAAAGATCACCGACCGCTGAGCCCCCGCCAAGGGACACGAGTGAACTGTGAGATAAAAGGAGAGATACAGGGCGCATCCACTGTGTGAAATCCGTATAAAACAAAAAATTGTGGAACAGTAAGGAAGGTGCTCACCTATTGGGGTTGTGAGGAAGTCACAACACCCATGAACGCTTAAGAAGCAGCAGCAAATCTGCACAGGGTCCTAGGACAGAATTGCAGAAATGACGTGGAAGTGCAATAAGGACTGCGCTTGCTTCTGGTAGAGTAAAGGGTTCTTTATTCAGCCGACGCGTTTCCTGAGCCTGCTGGCTCACTTCATCAGGGCAGATTACATTGGAAGACAGTGAAACATACTTATAGACAAAAAAGGCGCCAATACAGGGTCAAACAGAATCAGCAAAGGTCAAAAAAAAAAAAAAAAAATGAAACTTTATTACAAGCATAAAAAACACAACAATAAGAGTATATATAGAAAAGATAGAATAAAAATATGTAAAAGTACAAAAAATTAAAATATAAAACAGAGTGCTATGGATCACGGGGTTAAAACATGACTATAGTTAAAAAAGGTGAGTCCTCAAGGGGTATTAGAACCTGGCTCATAAAATGCAAATGGAAGGTATTAGTCCACTAGACCATAAAGCTTGACTGTGGTGGTGTGAAGAATAAATTGAGGGG
This sequence comes from Dendrobates tinctorius, assembly GCF_039654945.1. NCBI lineage: Eukaryota > Metazoa > Chordata > Amphibia > Anura > Dendrobatidae > Dendrobates > Dendrobates tinctorius. Next base: position 30,631,589 of record NW_027361737.1, read on the forward strand.
TTGTTTGTCACTTTATTTAGAAAAAAAAAAAAAAACAATATAAGCAAAGGTCAAAAATGGTAAAGAATAAAAACAATGAAATTACAAACATAGAAAACACAACAATAAGAGTCTATATAGAAAAGAAAAATAAAATTATGTAAAAGTACAAAAAATATGAAACAGAGTGTTAAGGATCACGAGGTTGAAACATGGCTATAGTAAAAAAGGTGAGTCCGCAAGGGGTATTAGAACCAGGCTCATGAAGTGCAAGTACAGACTATAAAGTGCAGATGTAAGGTATTAGTCCACTAGACCATTAAGCTTGACTGTAGTGGTGTGAAGAAAAAATCTTTTCCCCTTCTTCTATCAAATAAAAGCATCATTGATAATATTGAGGCCATAGGGACCAATTGTCTTTAATTTATAAATCCAATAGACCTCTTTTCTATTCAGTGCTTGGGTTCTATTGGAAACGTGTTCAGGGATGTGTTCTAAAGGAAAAATGATAGCTTTAGAAAAATCTCTTTGGTGAAATAAATCAAAGTGACGTGACAAACCGTGTTTTTGATACCCAGCAAACTCTTTTAAGTGAGAGATCTAAAGAAAAGGATGCACATGATAACTATCAGGCCAACTTCATCACTACTTATAACTCCCAACATAAAGAGATAAAAAATATGTTAGGTGACCTCTGGTATATTATCAAAAAAGATCCAATACTCAATAAAGTTCTGCCTGATAGACCTACTGTCACTTTTAGGAAGGCCAGATCACTAAAAAACCATCTGGCCCCTAGCAGATTGACCCAGTGTACTCCTGATAACTGCACTGGCTTGACACCAGGCATTTTCAGATGCCTGAAACCCAGGTGCAGCCTATGCAGTAATATTGCTCATAATACATTTATCTTTTCACATCCATTCACCTCAGAAAAATTCACCATCACTAACCACCTGTCCTGTGTGTCTTCCTTTGTCATCTATGTCATCCTTTGTCCTTGTCCTAAATTGTATGTTGGCAGAACCACACAACCCCTTCACTGTAGAATGAATTCTCATAGACACAACACTAAAACTGGGTATCAAAAACACGGTTTGTCACGTCACTTTGATTTATTTCACCAAAGAGATTTTTCTAAAGCTATCATTTTTCCTATAGAACACATCCCTGAACACGTTTCCAATAGAACCCAAGCACTGAATAGAAAAGAGGTCTATTGGATTTATAAATTAAAGACAATTGGTCCCTATGGCCTCAATATTATCAATGATGCTTTTATTTGATAGAAGAAGGGGAAAAGATTTATTCTTCACACCACTACAGTCAAGCTTAATGGTCTAGTGCAGGGGTCCCCAACCGCCGGTCCGCGGCCCAGCACCGGGCCGCTGCAGTGCCCTTGCCGGTCCGCGGACACAAGGGGAGCCAGGGGCGGTCAGTGGCGTAGCGGGGGCTTGGGCGGCGCGCAGCAGTTCTTAGCGGCGGCCAGGGAGCGATCCAAGCAGCTCCGCTGCCTGCAAGAGGTAATAGCAGGAGCGGAGCTGCAAGGACCCGTCCAGCTTCCTGCCCGCCGCCCGCGCTTCCTGTCTCTGACTGACACAGAGAGGAGAGCACGGCCGCTGCTGTGTCAGAGCGAGGAAGCGCGGGCAATGCTGTGGACAGGTGAGAGGAGAGAGGTGGTGTCTGTGTGTATGTCTGTCTGTCTGTGTGTGTGTGTCTGTGTGTGTGTATGTATAATGTGTGTGTGTCTGTGTGTGTGTTGGTCTGTGTTTGTGTAGCCTGGCCCTGGAGGAGATGGGGACATGAGGAGAAGGCCATGAGGGGAGTGATGGAGAGACGGCAGTGATGGGGTGCAGGCAATGATGGGGAGAGGGGAGTGATGGGGTGAAGGCAATGATGCATTGATGGGGTGAAGGCAACGATGGGGAGAAGGGAGTGATGGGGTGAAGGCAATGATGCATTGATGGGGTGAAGGCAATGATGGGGAGAAGGGAGTGATGGGGTGAAGGCAATGATGCATTGATGGGGTGAAGGCAATGATGGGGAGAAGGGAGTGATGGGGTGCAGGCAATGATGGGGAGAGGGGAGTGATGGGGTGAAGGCAATGATGCATTGATGGGGTGAAGGCAATGATGGGGAGAAGGGAGTGATGGGGTGAAGGCAATGATGCATTGATGGGGTGAAGGCAATGATGGGGAGAAGGGAGTGATGGGGTGAAGGCAATGATGGGGAGAAGGGAGTGATGGGGTGAAGGCAATGATGCATTGATGGGGTGAAGGCAACGATGGGGAGAAGGGAGTGATGGGGTGAAGGCAATGATGGGGAGACAGCAGTGATGGGGTGAAGGCAATGATGGGGAGACAGCAGTGATGGGGTGAAGGCAACGATGGGGAGAAGGGAGTGATGGGGTGAAGGCAATGATGGGGAGAAGGGAGTGATGGGGTGAAGGCAATGATGGGGAGATGACAGTGATGGGGTGAAGGCAATGATGGGGAGACAGCAGTGATGGGGTGAAGGCAACGATGGGGAGAAGGGAGTGATGGGGTGAAGGCAATGATGGGGAGAAGGGAGTGATGGGGTGAAGGCAATGATGGGGAGACAGCAGTGATGGGGTGAAGGCAATGATGGAGAGAAGGGAGTGATGGGGTGAAGGCAATGATGGGGAGAAGGGAGTGATGGGGTGAAGGCAACGATGGGGAGAAGGAAGTGATGGGGTGAAGGCAACGATGGGGAGAAGGGAGTGATGGGGTGAAGGCAACGATGGGGAGAAGGGAGTGATGGGGTGAAGGCAATGATGGGGAGACAGCAGTGATGGGGTGAAGGCAATGATGGGGAGAAGGGAGTGATGGGGTGAAGGCAATGATGGGGAGAAGGGAGTGATGGGGTGAAGGCAATGATGGGGAGAAGGAAGTGATGGGGTGAAGGCAATGATGAGGAGAAGGGAGTGATGGGGTGAAGGCAATGATGGGGAGAAGGGAGTGATGGGGTGAAGGCAATGATGGAGAGATGGCAGTGATGGGGTGAAGGCAATGATGGGGAGAAGGGAGTGATGGGGTGAAGGCAATGATGGGGTGAAGGCAATGATGGGGAGAAGGGGGTGATGGGGTGAAGGCAATGATGGGGAGAAGGGGGTGATGGAGCACTTATTCAAAACCTATGGTGAGTTGAGTCACATTATAAATGTTATTTAATTATAAGTATGCACTGCTACACTACAACCGTGTCCATAGCCCCGCCCCTGCCACACCTCCATCCCCGCCCTGCCGGGCCATGGAAGAATGGTCTTGCTTGAAACCGGTCCCTGGTGCAAAAAAGGTTGGGGACCACTGGTCTAGTGGACTAATACCTTACATCTGCACTTTATAGTCTGTACTTGCACTTCATGAGCCAGGCTCTAATACCCCTTGAGGACTCACCTTTTTTACTATAGCCATGTTTCAACCTCGTGATCCATAGCACTCTGTTTCATATTTTTTGTACTTTTACATAATTTTATTTTTTCTTTTCTATATAGACTCTTATTGTTGTGTTTTCTATGTTTGTAATTTCATTGTTTTTATTCTTTACCATTTTTGACCTTTGCTTATATTGTTTTTTTTTTTTTTCTAAATAAAGTGACAAACAACCCCTCAATTTATTCTTCACACCACCACAGTCAAGCGTTATGGTCTAGTGGACTAATACCTTCCATTTGCATTTTATGAGCCAGGTTCTAATACCCCTTGAGGACTCACCTTTTTTAACTATAGCCATGTTTTAACCCCGTGATCCATAGCACTCTGTTTTATATTTTAATTTTTTGTACTTTTACATATTTTTATTCTTTCTTTTCTATATATACTCTTATTGTTGTGTTTTTTATGCTTGTAATAAAGTTTTTTTTTTTTTTACCTTTGCTGATTCTGTTTGACCCTGTATTGGCGCCTTTTTTGTCTATAAGTATGTTTCACTGTCTTCCAATGTAATCTGCCCTGATGAAGTGAGCCAGCAGGCTCAGGAAACGCGTCAGCTGAATAAAGAACCATTTACTCTACCAGAAGCAAGCGCAGTCCTTATTGCTAGAGTTGAGCGACTTTTGGTTTTTTAGGGTCGCGTTTCGTTTCGTGAAACCCGACTTTTCCAAAAGTCGGGTCGAGCAAGATCGTCCGATTATAGGGAAAAGTCGGGGTCGTCCCGAAACACGAAACCCAATGTAAGTCAATGGGGAATAAAAGTCGGCAGTGAGAGGAGGACAGGAAACACACCTACAGTGCCCATTTGAATGCCAAAAGCATCAATTCCTCTTTCTTAAGCTTGTCAACCTTAATTAACTTCATAATACAAGTTACGCACTGAAAAATGGGGGTTATTTGGCTAAAGTTGTGGGGGGGGGGGAGGGCTGGCTGCAGGTTTTCATGTGCCCTGGGCGAAAGAGCGCCCCTTTAACACATACCACAACTCATCATGCTCCGATACGGCAGATAAATAGCGGTATAGTACAATGAAAAATACCTCACTTTTTACATCTCATGACGAGGCCCATCTATTTCTCCATACAGAATCATTGGTCCCATATAATGTTTGAAACAGTATATGATGAGCTCCACATAATGCTACAGTATATATTGGTCCCCATGGATGAAGCTCCTCTGTCTTATGGGCCCAAATAATGCTCCAAACATAATGGGCCCCATTTCTAATGCTTTAGTGTATAATGGGCCCTGTAAATGCTGCTCCAGTGTCTGATGTCCACCTTTGGAATGTTCCAGTGTATGGTGGGCCCCATCTATCATTCTCCAGAGTATAGTGCTCCCCAAAAATTGCTGTCCCAACATTGAAAACAATCAAATAAGTCTCCTCGCTAGGGAATCCCTGTACTTGTCTGGACAGGTGCTGTAGCTTGCTTAACAGCTCGCCAGCCGTTCTCACGCCCAGTATGGATTGCACGTGATTGCACAAAGGTTAGAAAGGGTACCGTATCCCTGGATAACATGTATGGATAGCGTACACATTCAAAATATATGTCTCAGGAGGCAGGATCAGACGGTGTTAGGCCCAGTATGGATTGCACGTGATTGCACAAAGGTTAGAAAGGGTACCGTATCCCTGGATAACATGTATGGATAGCGTACACATTCAAAATATATGTCTATACAGCATGAGGCAGGCTCAGACCGTGTTAGGCCCAGTATGGATTGCACGTGATTGCACAAAGGTTAGAAAGGGTACCGTATCCCTGGATAACATGTATGGATAGCGTACACATTCAAAATATATGTCTATACAGCATGAGGCAGGCTCAGACGGTGTTAGGCCCAGTATGGATTGCACGTGATTGCACAAAGGTTAGAAAGGGTACCGTATCCCTGGATAACATGTATGGATAGCGTACACATTCAAAATATATGTCTCAGGAGGCAGGCTCAGACGGTGTTAGGCCCAGTATGGATTGCACATGATTGCACAAAGGTTAGAAAGGGTACCGTATCCCTGGATAACATGTATGGATAGCGTACACATTCAAAATATATGTCTATACAGCATGAGGCAGGCTCAGATGGTGTTAGGCCCAGTATGGATTGCACGTGATTGCACAAAGGTTAGAAAGGGTACCGTATCCCTGGATAACATGTATGGATAGCGTACACATTTAAAATATATGTCTATACAGCATGAGGCAGGCTCAGACGGTGTTAGGCCCAGTATGGATAGCACGTGATTGCACAAAGGTTAGAAAGGGTACCGTATCCCTGGATAACATGTATGGATAGCGTACACATTCAAAGTATATGTCTCAGGAGGCAGGCTCAGACGGTGTTAGGCCCAGTATAGATTTGACGGCCCAGATTACACAGCGGAGGAGCAGGGAGAGGTAAAGATTGCAAATGCTGGGGCCCTGCCCAAGCAAGGGGGGCCCACTCGTGGGCGTCGGTACTGGCACTGGGCCCCTCATAGTACAGCGGTGTGTCTGACGGCGGGTGTGCACCACCACCGTCAGAGACACTTGATTGCACTATGAGGGACCCTGTGCCAGTGCCCGCGCCCAAGAGTCGGCCTACCCACCTGTCCAGGGCAACGGCACTCGCACGGTGTCGTGCGCTAGGTGTTGACCCCGGCCATGGGGGGGGAGGCAGCACAGTTAGGGAGTTTTAGAAAGTGGCATATGTTGATGTTGGACATTCAGCTGATGCAAAAGGCGAAATAAGTGAAGTACCAGGAAGAGGTGGACCAAAGCAAGCCATTTTTCTGTCACCCTATGTGTCATCAGGGGAAGGTGGGACAAAATCCTTGGAAACACATGCGTGGTTCATTTTAATGAAGGTTAGATCATCCACATTTTGGGTTGACAGACGGGTCCTTTTTTCTGTCAGGATTGATCCAGCTGCACTGAAGACTCTTTCCGATAGCACACTTGCAGCTGGGCAAGCGAGCTCCTGTAAGGCATATTGGGCCAATTCAGGCCAGGTGTCCAGTTTAGCGGCCCAATAGTCAAAGGGGAATGACCTGTGTGGGAGAACATCGATATGGGAGGAAAAGCAGTTTGTAACCATAGTTGACAACTGCTGTCTCCTGTCACTTTCCATCGATGCAGTATTACCAGTTGTGTGAGCGGTATTTGAAAAATCAGTCCACAACATTGTCATGAAACCCCTGTCTCCAACGCCACTTCTGCTGTGTGCACCACGAACACCTCTGCCAAGCTGCCCCCGGCCCGTACGGCTCGTGTGAGAACCATCACCGCTGCTGTGTGCTGGGAATGCCTCAAGCAACCGATTTACCAGAGTTGCTTGTTTATTAGCCAATATTAGGTCAAGGTTCTCCTGTGGCATGATGTTTTGTAATTTGCCTTTATAGCGTGGATCCAGGATGCTGGCCAACCAGTAGTCGTCATCGTTCATCATTTTGGCAATGCGGGGGTCCCTTTTTAGGATCCGCAAGGCATAATCTGACATGTGGGCCAATGTTCCCGGTGTCAATGATGCACTGCGAGTGCTGGGTGGAGGAGCACTTTCTGGCAAATCCACATCCCTCCAGTCACGCACAAACCCTGTACCAGACCTTGCCACGCCAACATTTTCACTTGCCCCACGAGATGCATCCTCCTCCCCTAAGTAATCATCCCCATCATCCTCCTCCTCCTCCTCTTCTTCCTCCACCTCGTCCAGGAGAGGTCCCTGAGCAGACAATGGCTGAATGTCATCAAGGATTCCCTCCTCCTCTTCCTCCTCATCAACATTGGCTGCAGACGCCTGCTCCTTAAGGTGCGTCAAAGTTTGCATGAGCAGACGCATAAGTGGGATGCTCATGCTTAGGATGGCGTCGTCTGCGCTTACCAGCCGTGTGCATTCCTCAAAACACTGAAGGACTTTACAAAGGTCTTTCAGCTTCGACCACTGCACGCCTGTCAACTCCATGTCTGCTCTCAAAGTGCCTGGCCGTGTATCCTCCCACAAATGCATTATGGCCTGCCTCTGCTCGCACAGCCGCTCCACCATGTGCAGGGTGGAGTTCCACCTTGTTGCAATGTCGATAATGAGGCGGTAGTTGGGAAGGTGGAGCAATCGCTGCAGCTTCTGCATACGAACGGAGTGTACAGGCGACCGGCGGATGTGCGCGCACAGTCTTCGCACCTTCTGGAGCAGGGCTGTTAACTCCGGATAATTTTTGAGGAAGCACTGCACCACCAGGTTCAAGGTGTGAGCCAAGCAAGGTATGTGGCTGAGTTTTGAAAGGGCTATGGCTGCCACAAAATTACGGCCGTTATCACTAACTACCTTGCCTGCCTCAAGATGTACACTGCCCAGCCTTGACTCAGTTTGTCGCTTCAAGTACTCGGCCAGCACCTCGGCGGTGTGTCTGTCGCCCAAACACATCATCTGCAACACAGCCTGCTGACGCTTTCCACTAGCTGCTCGATAGGGGGACACATCGTGTGCAACAGTGGCAGCTGCAGATGGAGAGCTCGTACGATTGCGCTCTGTGGACGAGCTTTTGCTTCTGGAGGAGGAGGAGGAGGAGGGTCGAACGCCTACAGCCAACTGTTTCCTATACCGTGGGCTAGGCAGCACTGTCCCACCACCGCTGTCCCCTGTGGACCCTGCATCCACCACATTAACCCAGTGCGCAGTGATGGACACGTAACGGCCCTGGCCATGCCGACTGGACCATGCATCAGTTGTGAGGTGCACCTTTCCGCTCACTGACTGCTTGAGTGCATGGACAATGCGGTCTTTCACATGATGGTGGAGGGCTGGGATGGCTTTGCGAGAGAAGAAGTGGCGACTGGGTAGGTCATAGCGTGGTACTGCATAGGCCATGAGTTCGCGGAAAGCTGTGCTTTCCACCAACCGAAAGGGCATCATCTCAAACGAGATTAGTTTGGCAATGTGGGCGTTCAAACCCAGTGTACGCGGATGAGAGACTGAGTACTTTCTTGACCTACTCATAGTGTCTGGGAGGGTGAGCTGGACTTGAGAGCTGCATATGGTGGAAGTAGGGGTGGACAGGGCGGACTGAGAGAGGGTTGATGATGGTGATGGAGTTGGTGTTCTTTCTGATGGCCTAGAATCAGTCTTTCGTTGATATAACAGTGGGATTCCCTGACTGCTGTGGTCTTGCAACGACACCTCAACATTTGCTGCTGTGCTAACCGGTGGGCTTACAGTGGGGGAAACAATGTAGCATTGCTGACTACCTTCGTTGTGATCAGTTGTACATGTGGCACTTGAGGTTTGGTGTTGTGTCCACGCTTGCAAGTGCATGCTGGTTAAATGTCTAAGCATGCAACTGGTATTCAAATTTTTCAGATTTTTCCCTCGGCTAAAGGTCTTTGCGCACTTCTTACAGATAACCTTGGCCTGATCATGAGGATTTTGTTCAAAAAAGTGCCACACTGCACTCTTCCTACTTTGGCAGACATTTTGCGGCCTAGCACGCTGTGATCTTTTGACCCTCTGGACAAGCTGTCCAGCAACTCTTTTGATGTTTGGAACCTGTCTTTGGAGTGCTCCGGGCCTGCCAGATAACAGCTGTTGCGATGTCGATGTCTGCTGTGGATGCTCCTCATCTGAGCTATTGGAAGCAGCACCCTCTTCCCCCAATGGATGCCAATCTGGGTCAACAACTGGGTCATCCATCACCTCCTCTTCTATGTCATGTGCACCTTCCTCTGTGTCACCGTGTATGGTGGTATAGTGTGCGGGAAGGGGCACCTGAGTCTCATCAGGGTCAGAATCTGGCTCTGTACACTGCGAGGACAATGTAGTGCTCTGAGTGAATGTACCAGCAGAATCATCCATCAGCGGCTGTGCATCAGTGCACTCCATGTCAGATTCATCTTGGCCTGGGTAATTCACCATTTCACTTGATAATCCAGGCATGGTATGTGAAAACAGCTCCATGGAGTAATCAGTAGTATGGCCTGCGTCATCCTTCAATCTTGGTTGGGGTGAAGGACACAAGGAAAGGTGTGGTTCATGAACATGAGCCTCCAATGACGACTCAGTGCTTTTACTTTTTACAACTGAAGAAGAGGAGGCGATAGAGCTGGAGGCTGAGTCAGCAATGTAAGACAAAACTTTTTCCTGATGCTCTGGCTTTAAAAGCGTTTTGCCAACTCCTAGAAAACTAAGCGTTCGAGGCCTTATGTAGCCAGACGATGACGCAGGGTCAGCACCTCCTGCATTCGGTCCTATTTTGCTCTTGCCACTACCATCAGATCCACCACCAACACCATCATTACCAGCTGCCAACCCCCGCCCAATTCCACGGCCTCTTCCACCAGCCTTCCTCATTTTTGGTAGAAATGTAGACAAAATCCAACAAACTATATAGTAATGTAAAACAAGGTACAAGGTGTCTATAGGACAGGGGAGATTTAGAATTTCTGCACACACTTGTGGACAGTGGACACTTTTGGATTGTGTGAGGCCCACTGATATCTGAGCGCTATGTGACAGGCTCGATGGCACAGCTGTGACCAAAGTGACGAGAGGATAAGGGAGATTTTGAATCTCTGCGCACACTTTTGGACACTGGACACTTGTGGATTGTGTGAGGCCCACTGATATCTGAGCGCTATGTGACAGGCTCGATGGCACAGCTGCCTGTGACAAAAGTGACGAGAGGATAATGGAGATTTTGAATCTCTGCGCACACTTTTGGACACTGGACACTTGTGGATTGTGTGAGGCCCACTGATATCTGAGCGCTATGTGACAGGCTCGATGGCACAGCTGCCTGTGACAAAAGTGACGAGAGGATAATGGAGATTTTGAATCTCTGCGCACACTTTTGGACACTGGACACTTGTGGATTGTGTGAGGCCCACTGATATCTGAGCGCTATGTGACAGGCTCGATGGCACAGCTGCCTGTGACAAAAGTGACGAGAGGATAATGGAGATTTTGAATCTCTGCGCGCACTTTTGGACACTGGACACTTGTGGATTGTGTGAGGCCCACTGATATCTGAGCGCTATGTGACAGGCTCGATGGCACAGCTGCCTGTGACAAAAGTGACGAGAGGATAATGGAGATTTTGAATCTCTGAGCACACTTTTGGACACTGGACACTTGTGGATTGTGTGAGGCCCACTGATATCTGAGCGCTATGTGACAGGCTCGATGGCACAGCTGCCTGTGACAAAAGTGACGAGAGGATAATGGAGATTTTGAATCTCTGCGCACACTTTTGGACACTGGACACTTGTGGATTGTGTGAGGCCCACTGATATCTGAGCGCTATGTGACAGGCTCGATGGCACAGCTGCCTGTGACAAAAGTGATGAGAGGATAATGGAGATTTTGAATCTCTGCGCACACTTTTGGACACTGGACACTTGTGGATTGTGTGAGGCCCACTGATATCTGAGCGCTATGTGACAGGCTCGATGGCACAGCTGCCTGTGACAAAAGTGACGAGAGGATAATGGAGATTTTGAATCTCTGCGCACACTTTTGGACACTGGACACTTGTGGATTGTGTGAGGCCCACTGATATCTGAGCGCTATGTGACAGGCTCGATGGCACAGCTGTGACAAAAGTGACTAGAGGATAAGGGAGATTGGTTTGCTTTTAAAAAAGCAGTTTGCGGAGCAGTGGGTAAACAGCAATGCCAGCGTGTCAGGAAGCCTTAAAAGGCAGCCCAACAACCAACACCACTGATACACCACTATATAGCCTCCCCTTGCACTGCACACACAGTGACTTGTGTGTTGTGCAGGCCAAATCGCTAGCAGCAGAAGCAGTTTTTTTGTCTTCTTCCCTGCCTAACGCTCTCCCTACAGAATCAGCAGCAGCCTCTCCCTATACTAAGATCGGCAGAAGTAAGATGGCGGTCGGCGTGCACGCCCTTTTATACCCCCTGTGACGCCCACCAAAGCAAGCCAATCACTTGCATGCCCTTCTGAGAGATGGTGGTGACCCGTGCCTAGGTCATCACATTGCCCACAGTGTCCGTGGATCCTGATTGGCTGAAAAAGAGCGCAAAACAAACTTTTGAAACGCGACTTTGGCGCGTAAGTCGCCGACCTCGTGGCCGACCTCATCCTAGGGTCGGGCTTCGTTTCATGAAACCCGACTTTGCCAAAAGTCGGCGACTTTTGAATTTTTTCGACCCGTTTCGCTCAACTCTACTTATTGCACTTCCACGTCATTTCTGCAATTCTGTCCTAGGACCCTGTGCAGACTTGCTGCTGCTTCTTAAGCGTTCATGGGTGTTGTGACTTCCTCACAACCCCAATAGGTGAGCACCTTCCTTACTGTTCCACAATTTTTTGTTTTATACGGATTTCACACAGTGGATGCGCCCTGTATCTCTCCTTTTAACCCTATCCTGTGTGATACTGACTGCTGAGCAGTGTATCTAATCCTATCATGTGTGTTACTGACTGCTCAGCCGTGTATCTAATCCTATTCTGTGTGATACTGTCTGCTGAGCCATCTATCTAATGCTATTTTGTGTGATACTGTGTGCTGAGCCGTGTTTCTAATCCTATCCTGTGTGATACTGTCTGCTGAGCCATGTATCTATTCCTATCTTTTGTGATACTGACTGCTGAGCTGTGTATCTAACCCTATCCTGTGTGATACTGACTGCTGAGCTGTGTATCTAATCCTATCCTGTGTGATACTTACTGCTGAGCCGTGTATCTAATCCTATCCTGTGTGATACTGGGCTCCCCCTGCAGTCTGTGTCAGAGGGTGGTCTGTGTTGGCACGGTAATAAATTGTGATATTTCCAGCTTTACAGAAGGTCGATAACATCATAGAAATTATAAGAATAATAGGCAAAATTGTTTGGTGAATTGGAACGCGCAGGGTTAAAATTTCGCCTCACAACATAGCCTATGATGCTCTCTGGGTGCAGACGTGTGATTGCAAAATTTTGTGGCTGTAGCTGCGACGGTGCACATGCCAATCCCGGACATACACACATATATACATACACTCAATTTTTCCCCCATTATGCACCTAGGGGCAAAATTGTTTGGTGAATTGGAACGCACGGAGTTAAAATTTTGCCTCACAACATAGCCTATGACGCTCTCGGGGTCCAGACGTGTGACTGTGCAAAATTTTGTGGCTGTAGCTGCGACTGTGCAGATGCCAATCCCAGAAATACATACATACATACATACATACAAACATACACACACACATTGAGCTTTGATATATTAGATAATATAGGTATCTATTTTTAATTTTTTAAATTTACCAGTAGCTGCTGTATTTTCCATCCTAGGCACAGACCCCCGGCTGGCCCTTACAGACCCCCCGGCAGGCCCATACAGACCCCCGGCAGGCCCGCACAGACCCCCGAGAGGACCACACAGACCCCCAGCAGGCCCGCACAGACCCCCGAGAGGCCCGTACAGACCCCGCCTGCACACACAGACACGCACAGTGTCCACCCACGCACCGCCCACACTACCCCCCCCTCCCGAACTGCAAAGAAAGGGGTTTTTTTTAATTCCGATATTTCTGTCCCATTGACTTGAATGGGGTTTCCGGCATCGGAATCGGCAATACCCGATACTTTTTGGGTATCGGTCCGATCCAATCCGATCTGATACTTCATGGTATCGGATGGTATCGCTCAACACTAGTCTCCACCCCTCCCTTATAGGCCACGCACATATAAAGCCGTATACACAGCATGTCCACATCGGACATTACCTTTCTGAACCCTGCTCATATAGATACTATTCACCTGGTCAGGTTTTAAATACGTTGGTTAGGGACTGCTCTGATGGGTATACCTTGACGTTTGGTAGAGCGGCTTGGCATACATTTTTTGCAAAAAAATTATCAACTAAATACTCTGTTTTGTTATCATCTTTTTACTAGCACTTGCTGTTTACTGTTATATATTTTTTTTTACAACAGAGTATTTTTACATGTTTGCTATACTGTGTTTCTCTGTGTTTCAGTTTTTTGGTGGTGTGAATGTACTGTAGGTAGGGTGAGAGAGCCATCCTACAGGAATGGGGGGTGACCCTCTTCTTGCCGCCGACAGACACGAGACCGAGACAAGGGTTATATTCAACAGGTCCATTTTTATTGGCCACCTCTCTGACGACCATCGCCTTGCATCACAGGAATTTCACAGTCCTTTTGTTCAGACCTGGGTACCTTCACTTCTTATTTTTACTGTCGTGGCGTCCTTTGTGGCTCTTCTCACTGTGGCTACCCTAGGCCAATCCACCACAGTGCTTCACCATTCCCAGTACACCGTCCGCTTGGTACCCCCAGACCGTCTCCGTCTGTGGCTACTGTCCTCTGGGCCACCCCCCCGTGACCGTCTCTTCAGCAGAACCTCCTTACTAGTGAGCTCCGCTGGCTGACTGGTCTTTCCAGATCCTTCCCGCAACCTCTTATACTTCCAGTCCTGGTGGCTTCGAACACTATCACCTGACAGTTAATGCGACCAATGGCAGTTACACAGTCACACTCCATACTGCCCTCTAATGGTCAAACTACAACATGGCACCTTTTTCTCTTAATCTTAGCGCTTTTGTACCTACACTGTGCTACCCCTCTGCCTCTTACTACAGGCAGATCTATCCGTCAGTTCAACCTCCCTACATGAACACTGTCCTACCGACTTGTTTGCTGTGTGCATGGCCCATTCGTTTGTTATCCATTGGTTTCTTGGTTTGGCAAGTTTTGGGAGGTCTCCACCCCTTCCTTATAGGCCATGCATATATAAAGCCGTCTTACACAGCGTGTCCACATCGGACATTACCTATCTGAATCCTGCTCATATAGGTACTATTCACATGGTCAGGTTTTAAATATATCGGTTAGGGACTGCTCTGATGGGTATACCTTGACGTTTGGTAGAGCAGCTTAGTATACATTTTTTGCAAAAAACATATCAACTAAATACCCTGTTTTGTTATCATCTTTTTACTAGCACTTGCTGTTTACTGTTATATATTTTTTTTTGCAACAGAGTATTTTTACACGCTTGTTATACTGTGTTTGTGTTTCAGTCTTTTGGTGGTGTGAACACTGTCCTACTGATTTGTTTGCTGTGTGCATGGCCTAGGCGTTTGTATTAGTGTAACCTCATATGCAATTCAGTTCTGGGCTCCAGAAAACTCAAAAGCAGGACTGCAGAACATATTGCTGACATTCACAAAGAAAAGATCACTAACACATCAGGGGCTGCCAAACACTTCTCTGAAACACATGCGGGTAAATTACATTTCCTTGCTTTTTGGGAATAGAAATAGTTAACAAGCCTATACAAGGAGGGGATGGCAAACATATCTTTAAAAAGGAGGCATCATGGATTATGAATTTGAGTACCAGGTGTCCACGTGGAATGAATTATCTCCTTTTTTCCTTTGCAAGTCTCTTTATATTGAACTGGCACTTTATGCTGAACTGGCACTTTATACAAGGACAAATTTTTACTTCTTAGACCACCTATCAGAAGGCTGTCATCCAGCCAATATTAAGTATATCGTGGCACAGCCGTGTCAGTGCTCAAAAATAGGTTCCCACACCAGAACAATAATAAAGTAAATGCAGTCAAAGGCAGTAAACATTTCGGTCAATACATCTGACCTTCATCAATACACAGACTGCTCCTGAGTGGTCCGTGAATATGGAGTAGTACAATAACACTGAAATGGAGAGAATCATAGACTCCTATGGGGGTACATTACCCCTGCTGTGGAGGGTTATTCTGTTTAGTAAGGTCCTGTGACAGCTGGTTAAGAATACTGGGAATACCAAGAATGTATAGAGATATTCTGTTATCTGTTAAAGTTCTGTGACAGCTAAACCAGAATGACAGGTATTTCCAAAGTGCTGTCCACGGACTCAATCTGTCCAGTGGTGAATAGAGGTGCTGCCTGCCAATCAGTAACATGGCGTCCACCGTTTGTTTCCGGAATTCTCTCCATTTCAGTGTTATTTTACTACTCCATATTCACGGACTACTCAGTAGCAGTCTGTGTATTGATGAAGGTCAGATGTATTGACCGAAACGTTTACTGCCTTTGACTGCAAATAAAATCCTTCATTTATTCTCAAGTTGAGTGCCAAAAATTTACTTTACCCAGCCAATATTAGTGCTTCTCTTTTGCACTGATGAGGGGAAAACACCAAGAAACATGTATCTGGAAATGGAGTTTCTGGCTTGACTACTTATGCTAAGCCATGTGACAAGTCAATATGAACTTTTAGGATTGCTACTTCCAATTGGTGGCACTAGGTTTTATGTCCTTTTCCTTTCTGAAGAGGCTACTGATATCTTTTTTCTCCTACACTATGTAACCTAATGACAGGTTCCCTGTAACGTCCGTCTGCAAGTCTGGGCTGCAGTAAGACAGCACCCCGAGCAAACCCGATACCCTTTACCCCTATACAAGGATCTGGATTTACAGCAGAGCCCAGGGGGCGCTGTCTGAATATGAGCAGCGGCCAGAGCAGGACGGTCACCAGAGAGGGGTTAAAAAACGGGACCAAAAGCGTAGTCGGGAATCCGAGTCTTAACCAGACGGACAGCAAAGGTACAAAAAAAACGGCAGGCAATAGCAGAGTCAAATTCAGGCCAACGTCAGAATCATAAACCAGGAGGACGGCAGAGGTACAGAATCGTTAGGCAGTAGCAGAGTCAGAATCAAGGCAAAAGTCAGAATCATAAACTAGGAGGACGGCAAAGGTACAGAATCGTTAGGCAGTAGCAGAGTCAGAATCAAGGCAGAGGTCAGAAACAAAGATAACAACTAGCACACTGGGGAAACCAAGACTATATCCGGCGGCTTGCAAGCCCAGTCCCAAAGTATTTGAGGGATCAGGTCATCTCTCACAGGCTCCCGGCCTGCTGATGTCATCAGGACTGCCCACAGGACCAGACCCAATGATGATGCACCAACCCCTTCATGACTGACAGAGGAGCGGAGTCTGCATCCACTAGACGTCTGCGCAGAAGCCCTTTCACTGTTGCCGCGATCACTCGGGCGTGAACTATGGCGCCTCCCAGTGACCGAGGCAGGAACAGCAGGCCCCGAGTTTGACGGCGATGTGTCAGTCCGGCGCCTCCTGGTGGGCGAGGCCTGGACAGCATGCCCCGAGCCCGAGGGCGGCGTGACAGTCCGTCGGCTCCTTGTGGCTGAGGGTGGAACAGCAGGCCCCGTGTCTGACGGTGACGTGACAGTACCCCCCTCTCCAAGAGGGGCCTCCGGACCCTCAAAACCCGGTTTGTCAGGGTGAAGGAGATGAAATTTCCTAATTAATGCCTTGGCATGGATGTTTCCCGCAGGGACCCAGGACCTTTCCTCCGGACCGTAGCCCTTCCAGTGTACAAGATACTGTACTGAGCCCCTGACAAGGCGGGAGTCAAGGATACCCTGGACTTCATACTCCAAGGTACCCCCGACCGAAACAGGAGGAGGAGGGGACTGGACAGGGTGAACTGGGGAGCGATACAGCTTGAGAGACTTGTGGAACACGTTAGGCAATTTGAATGACTGCGGAAGTTTTAAACGGAAGGCTACCGGATTAACCACCTCTGTGATTTCATATGGGCTGATAAACCTGGGACCCAGTTTGGCAGACGGTACCTTAAGCTTAATGTTTTTAGTAGAGAGCCCCAACTCCCAGGTGCGGCCCTTTAGATCGTCGTCTGTTTGCAGCCGAAGCCTGTCTAACCTGAGCTCCTTTCAAATTTTAATTTACCTCAGACCAAATTGTTTTCAGGCAATGTATATTTTCCTCTACCCCAGGGAGCTCCGACATCCTGGCCGAGAATGACCCAAAGCGCGGATGCAGTCCATTGTTACAGAAAAAGGGGGTAGTCTTAATGGAGTCCTGGTATTGATTATTTAGCGCAAACTCAGCCAATGGCAGATGTTCCACCCAATCGGACTGATGTCCTGACACATAACAGCGGCGGTATTGCTCCAAAGCCTGGTTAGTACGTTCGGTTTGACCATTGGTTTCGGGGTGGTAGGCCAAGGAAAAGGACAACTCGACACCAATGCGTTTACAGAACGCCCTCCAGAATTTTGAGACGAACTGGGTACCCCTGTCGGACACAATATTTGCCAGAACGCCTTGAAGACGTGCAATATGCACAACAAACAATTTACTCAGGGTTTCGGAGTTAGGTAACCCAGACAGGGGAATAAAATGGCACTGTTTGCTGAACCTGTCTACTACCACCCAGATACACGTTTTTCCATCTGAGGGCGGCAGGTCTGTAATGAAGTCAATGGAGATGTGGGTCCATGAACTCTCAGAGGTGGGCAAGGACTGAAGCCAGCCGGCAGGGCGATTATGGGGGGACTTGGCGTGGGCACAGACCTCACATGCTGAAACATAGTCCTTACAGTCCTTGACCACCGTTGGCCACCAAAAGTTCCTAGTTACCAGCCTGGTGGTATTATTGAGACCAGGATGGCCTGCCAAAACAGAGTCTGTGATTCTTTAAGAACTTGTAGACGAAAGGTAGCCGGAATGAACAATTTTTTGGGGGGCGTAGTGTCAGGAGCTTGTTCTGGAGACCTACGGATCTCCTCCAGAAGGTCCAAGGACACTGCTGACACGACGATCCCATTGGCCAATATCGGGACTGGTTCACAGTCCTCGGTTTGTGTGGGATAAAAACTGCGAGAGAGGGCATCGGCCCTCACATTTTTAGTACCAGGGCGAAAGGTGATTAAAAAATCAAACCTAGAGAATAACAAAGCCCACCTGGCCTACCTGGAATTTAGTCTTTTTGCTGACTCCAGGTAGGTCAGGTTCTTGTGGTCTGTAATGACACTGACCTTGTGTTTGGCGCCTTCGAGGAAATGGCGCCATTCCTCGAAGGCCCATTTAATTGCCAATAATTTCCAATTACCGATATCATAGTTTTTCTCTGTGGCAGAGAATTTGCGGGAAAAAAAAAGCACACGGATGAAGCTGAGTGAGGGATGCAGTGCCTTGCGATAGCACTGCTCCCACTCCGACTTCGGAGGCATCCACTTCTACAATAAATGGGTGGTTTAAGTCAGGTTGAACCAAAACCGAGTTGGCCACAAAGCACTCCTTTAGTGTAGAAAATGCCTGAATTGCCTCAGGATTCCAATTGGCCTCATCCGCCCCTTTCTGGGTCAGATCCGTGAGTGGCTTGGCAATCTCCGAGAAACCCCTGATAAACTTGCGGTAGTAATTCGCAAACCCCAAAAATCGCTGCAGCGCTTTCAGCGATTTGGGTTGCACCCAAGCCTTAATGGGTTGGATCTTGGCAGGATCCATGCGGAACCCTCTGCCTGAGACCATGTACCCTAAAAACTGTACCTCCTCAGCAAAAAAAAAACAACACATTTCTCCAGTTTAGCGAACAAAGAGTTTTCTCGCAGTCTCTGGAGTACCAAACGGACGTGTCGAGCGTGTGTCACAGGGTCAGCAGAGTAAATCAAAATGTCATCCAAATACACGACGACATACACCCCACAAATGTCTCTGAAAATATCATTGACAAAGTGCTGAAACACTGCAGGTGTGTTACTGAGTCCGAACGGCATTACAAGGTACTCAAAATGGCCAAGAGGTGTATTAAAAGCTGTTTTCCACTCATCCCCGTCTCTTATGCGGACTAGATTGTATGCCCCCCGGAGGTCGAGTTTAGTAAACCAATGGGCTCCCGTTAGCTGATTAAAAAGATCAGGGATGAGTGGAAGCGGATACTGGTTCTTTATAGTGATTGCATTTAATTCCCTGTAGTCAATGCAGGGTCTGAGACCGCCATCTTTCTTCTCTACAAAGAAGAACCCAGCCCCGACTGGTGAAATAGATGGTCTAATAAACCCTTTTTTTAGGATGTCTGTTATATAGTCGTTCATGGCCTGACGCTCTGGACCAGAGAGATTAAATATTCTCCCTTTTGGAAGACGGGCATCCGGAATCAGATCTATAGGGCAATCATACTCTCTGTGGGGGGGTAACTTCTCAGACTCTATAACAGAAAAGACTTTTTCATAGCCCCTGAAAGCAAATTGTATGAAGGGGGTTTTAACCTTAACTTGGTTTGCTGCTAAGGATATGCAATTTTCTTGACACTGAACTCCAGCGTACAACGTCACCCACGTGCCAGTCGATGATAGGATTGTGCTGGTGTAACCACGGCGTACCCAGAATAACTGCAGAGGATAAATTGTCCATCACAAAAAATGACACAAGCTCAGTATGTAATGCTCCCACAGACATAGCAACTTTGGCAGTAACAAATTTAACCCCCTCCTGAATTATAGATGTGCCATTAATAGCCGTGGTTTTAATAGGGGCATTAAGTTTTAGTAGTGGTACACCCAGATCCCTAGCAGTCAAAGAATCCATAAAATTTCCTTCAGATCCACTATCCACATAGGCTTTTAAACACAGAGTTTTCTGACCAAATGAAAATGAGATAGGTAATAAAACTTTAGCCGCATCTGCGGGCAGTATCTGAGCCCCTGGGCAACCATGGCCAGAGCTGCCCAGGGGCCGATGTCCCAGGAGTATGGATCTCTGACGTTCACTTTCTCCCTGATGGCTCCAGACTGCAGCATGCTGGTGCAGGAAGATGAAAGTGATCCTTCAGGCTGTGCACTGAAACAGGTGTTTAGGTCAAAAATCAGCTCAGGTAGGAGAAGAGAAAAAAAAAATTCAGGGAAACTGCTTATATATATGTTGGGCATATATACAAGAAGCAGTCTTATTTGGGCCTGATATAATGTAACGTCTGTCTGCAAGTCGGGGCTGCAGTAAGACAGCACCCCGAGCAACCCCAATACCATTTACCCCTATACAGGGATCTGGATTTACAGCAGAGCCCAGGGAGCACTGTCTGAATATGAGCAGCGGCCAGAGCAGGACGGTCGCCAGAGAGGGGTTAAAAAACAGGACCAAAAGCGAAGTCAGGAATCCGAGCCTTAACCAGGCGGACAGCAAAGGTACAAAAAACGGCAGGCAATAGCAGAGTCAAATTCAGGCCAAGGTCAGAGTCATAAACCAGGAGGACGGCAGAGGTACAGAATCGTTAGGCAGTAGCAGAGTCAGAATCGAGGCAAAAGTCAGAATCATAAACTAGGAGGACGGCAAAGGTACAGAATCATTAGGCAGTAGCAGAGTCAGAATCAAGGCAGAGGTCAGAAACAAAGATAGCAAATAACAACTAGCACACTGGGGAAACCAAGACTATATCCAGCGGCTTGCAAGCCCAGTCCCAAAGTATTTGAGGGATCAGGTCATCTCTCACAGGCTCCCGGCCTACTGATGTCATCAGGACCGCCCCCAGGACCAGACCCGATGATGATGCACCAACCCCTTCATGACTGACAGAGGAGCGGAGTCTGCGTCCACTAGACGTCAGATCAGAAGCCCTTTCACTGTTGCCGCGATCACTCAGGCTTGAACCACGGCGCCTCCCAGTGACCGAGGCAGGAACAGAAGGCCCCGAGTGTGACGGCGATGTGTCAGTCCAGTGCCTCCTGGTGGCCGAGGCCTGGACAGCATGCCCGAGGGCGGCGTGACAGTCCGTCGCCTCCTAGTGGCTGAGGGCGGAACAGCAGGCCCAGCGTCTGACAGTGACGTGACATTCCTTTTAAGGAGCAATATATTAGAATAGTAGGTGAGTATGCTAATAAAAGATAGTCTCCAAATTACTGGGTTTTATTTTTTAATATGGCAATTGATGGTATATTTAACCCCCATTGATTATATGGACACGTATTGACCTTTTCAAATTTATAAGACCCTGGGAAGCCAAAACCTTCTTTAATAGTATCACACTATAAGTATATACTCATTTTTCATTCATAAAGAAATATATATTTCAACATTAATTAATCATCTAAGGATTTAATCATATTTATTAGCTCAAGGAAGGAATGTCAGTCTGTTTACTATACATTAGACTATATCCATGGGAATTGGACACACTGGATACAGCTATACTTTAGTGGAGTGCATGCAAATTTCATTTTTATATTATTAAGCTGAAAAATGCTCTGAGAAATAAGTCAGATCTGGGGTATTTGGTGGCTTAAATGATTATATATGTCTCTCTTTCAGCTTACGTACGTGATGGTGCATTGGCTTGTAAAATTCAGCAACTCCTTGTATGTATAGCACTAAAATGCTAACCTAATATCACGTGCTACTTAATTAAAGGCCATCATGCTGTTATTCATTCAAGGTCCCTCATGTCACAGTCATTTTCACAGCTGTTTCTTTGAAGACAGAAAATAGGTCACATCAAATTATTTATAGATAGCATATTCATCTGTCAGGCAGAGCTAAGAATCAGAACATTAAAGACTTATTGTCATAAATTGACATGTGAAGTCTGTCCTTTTATTTAATTCTGTGATATACTCGTCAGGCAGATGTCAAAGCCAACAATGCCCATTATGCTGCTAATACCTTGACACAAGAATCATAAGACCTTTTAGGAAAGAGATGTTGATTCTGATCTGCCTACCTCGACATTGACGTACCCTGATAATTAGGTACAATGCTTTAAATGGGTGTGCTTGAAATGATAATA
Organism: Dendrobates tinctorius; assembly: GCF_039654945.1. Classification (NCBI taxonomy): domain Eukaryota; kingdom Metazoa; phylum Chordata; class Amphibia; order Anura; family Dendrobatidae; genus Dendrobates; species Dendrobates tinctorius. Next base: position 30,653,577 of record NW_027361737.1, read on the forward strand.
GATGGGCGATAAATTAGAAAATTAATGTTTAACAGCATGAAAAAGATTGAAAAAGTTTCATTATGCCAAGGAACTTTTCATGCAAGTCTTGAGTATAAGCTCAACGATTTTTCACTTTTGTGCTTTTGTTAGTAGCGGATTAATCAGTGTAACATCCAGAGTCAGCAACACAGAATGTAGATTTATTCATATCCAGGTTGAACAGCTTACAGCATGAAATGTGATCAGTCTGGTATCTGCTGTGGCTTGCAGCATGGGAGCATTACAACAACAAAAAGGGAAGAGAAGGAGGGGGCATCCTGTCTGTTTTTTTGTTTTTTTTTCACTGAACTTTGTTAACAATCTCACAATATGCACAATATATAAAACAGTACAGTAGTAGTTGTTGCAATACATACAGATCAATATGCATTATTCCAACACCCCCACTCAATAACTACTTATCCTCTTAATCCCAGTGTGGTTCTCAATTCTTGGAACCTGGCTCGTGGCAATGGCTTTGTCATAATGTCAGCTGCCATCTTATCAGTTTCACAATAGACGAACTGAATTATGCCACGATCTATCAAATCACGTAAATGATGATGTCTGACGTCAATGTGCTTGGTTCTAGCACTGATCTTTTCACTGCATGCAAGTTTAATGCATCCTTGGTTGTCCTCATAAATCACCGTCGGCTGAGTTGACGGTGTGCCAAGATCATCCATCAATTGTCTTAGCCAAATGACCTCCTGGCTTGCATAGGCTGCGGACACATACTCCGCTTCTGTAGATGACAAGGCAACAGACACTTGTTTCCCACTAGACCAGGAGATTAAACTTTCTCCAACTTTAAATAAGTATCCGCTTGTGGATTTACGATCATGCGAATCACCAGCCCAATCTGCATCTACATAGCCGGTGAGTTCTAGATCTCCCGTTGCAGACAGCTTTAAATTTACATCTTGCATTTCTTTTAAATATCGGAGAAGTCTCTTAACAGCATTCCAGTCTCTTTGGCATGGTTTTTCCACATATCTGCAAAGGATTCCAACTGTTGTTGTGATATCCGGTCGAGTCATAGTTGATATGTATAGAAGTGCCCCCACTGCCTGACGATATTTCTCATTGTTTGGCAACAGGTCATCTCTTCCTTCCAGCTTCAGGTAGGATGGTTCCATTGGGGTTGATATACCTTTGGCTTCTGACATTCCAAACTGATTCAGAATCGAATTAATTTTTACACTTTGGTTTAGAAGAAAACTTCCATCTTCCTCTCTCTGGAGTTGGATTTCTAGATAATATGTCACATTTCCAAGGTCTTTCGTTTCAAAATGCTGGTGCAGAATTTCAGCCATTTTTCCAATTTCTGCATCTTCCTGATGAACTAGATTCACATCGTCCACATATAAGAGAATATACATCCACTTTCCATCTGTATATTTTGTGTATAAGCATGGATCCGCTTGACCTCTTTTAAAACCTTCTTCCAACAAGACCTTATTCATCTTGGTATTCCATGCTCTTGCTGATTGCTTAAGACCATAAAGGGATTTTTGTAGGTTGCAAGCAAGATTCTCTTCACCCCCTTTTACATAACCTTCAGGTTGAGTCATGTATAAGTCCTCCTCAATGTCACCATTTAAAAAGGCAGTTTTTATATCCAAATGTCTGACATTCATCTTTTGTATAGCAGCTACAGCTAACAAAGCTCTGAACATGGTCTGTTTAGCGACTGGAGCAAACGTAGCATCGTAATCTTCGCCATACTTTTGAGTATATCCTTTTGCCACCAACCTTGCTATAAATCTGTGGACTTTACCTTCAGAGTCATATTTGGTTTTGAAGACCCACTTGCACTTGATTGCCTTTTTGCCCTGTGGCGGCTTGGTGAGTTTCCAAGTTTGAAGTTGATGAAGCGATTTGATTTCCTCATTAGCAGCATTGATCCACTTTGTTCTTTCATGGACAGGTAGTTCTTGCATTTCATCCCATGACTGCGGCTCTGATTCAGGTAGTGTCTTGACTATGTAGGATAGACATTTAGCTGGTACTCCTCTGTTTGATCTTGAAGATCTCCTGATTTCAGATTCACCTGATTTTTCTGTTGTTCCTTCAGTGGTTGAAGAATCCAGCCAGATCTCTATATCCTCCCTGTTATTGTCTTGTAATTGTGACTTCAGCTGGACTACTGGCGTGATGTCACAAAACTTGGGGGACACAAAGTTCTCATCATTCACTACATCTCTACTTATTGTGACCTTGTTTGTTTCTGGGTGTAGAATCCTATAACCTTTCTGGATTTCACTGTAGCCTACCAGGATCCCTTCCTTAGCGTGAGATTCCCACTTAGTTCGCCTTTCTTTGGGAACATGTACAAGCGCTTTACTTCCGAATATTCTTATATGATGTAGTTTTGGCTTTCTGCTGTTCCATTGCTCAAACGGAGCTTTCTCTGTAGCTTTATCTGGTAGCCTGTTCTGAAGATAACAAGCTGTCATGATTGCTTCACCCCAATATGCTGTGGGCAGATTTGCATCAAACAACATACTTCTTCCACTTTCACAGAGTGTTCGGTTCCTTCTTTCCGCGACACCATTTTGCTCAGGATTGTATGGTACAGTGGTCTGAAATAGGATTCCATTTTTCTTTAAAATGCTCTGTGTCTCATTACTTGTGTATTCAGTCCCATTATCTGCACGTAGAATCTTTGCCATTCTCCCAAATTTATTATATACCTCAGCTAGATATACTTCAAGTTTCTCTGGAACTTCTTTCTTGCTGTGAAGCAGATGGACAACTGTATATCTTGAATGATCATCAATAAATGTGAGAAAATATCTCTTCTTTCAAGGAGTCTGAGTGCTCATTGGACCACAGACATCTGTATGTATTAAATCTAGTGTCTGTTCTGTTCTTGTAGTACTTCTCTTAGGAAAAGCTTTTCTAGACATTTTCCCTTTGATGCAGCTAGTACATTTCATTATCTGGTTACATAGATCAATTGTAATGTCCTCAGCTAGTTGCTTTTGAACTAACTTCCTTATTGCTTCTGGGTCTCTGTGTGCTAGGCGCCTATGCCATACATGAATGCAGTTATTGTGCCTTTCTTCCTGAGCAGTATACACACACTCTTTGCATTTAAGCTGGTAAAGTTCATTTGTGATTTTTCCTTCTGCTAGTGTGTGGCCCTCTTTTGAGATGATGCAGCTATCATGCTTAAATGTAACTTCATTTCCTTGTTTTGTGAGTTTCTTCACAGATAGTAAATTACTCTCAAGACTAGGCACATAGAGCACATCTTTTACTGGGATCTTCTTGCTTTGTGTTGGTGAGATTTGACAATCAATATATCCATCTCCTATACCTTGTGAACTCATGTACTGACCATTAGTCATAATCACTTTCTCTGACTTACTTTGGTTAAGCTTAGAAAAGAAGTCCCTGTTATTAGTCATGTGACTAGTTGCTCCAGAGTCTATACATCATGCATGCTTTGATGTATTTACACTGACAGTAAATGCAGTTTCAGCATTCACAGAATCATTTTCTGCAGACACAGCACTTTTAACCCTTTGAAGACTGCTTTGCTTTTTCAGCTGATTCATTCTAGCTTTCCAGACTCTGCAGTCGGCTTTCAAATGTCCTGATTTCTTGCAAACAAAACATTCACGTGTTTCTTTTAGGTGCTTTCTGTTATCATTTAGATTTTGTGTCTGTAAAGCAGATTCTGCTTCGCATGTCCTGCTGTTTACACCTTCCGCTTTCCGCTTATATTCATCTATGAGCTTCCCTCTGACATACTCCAATGTAAGCTCATCATCTGGGCGCGCATCTAGTGCGGTTACAAGCGTGTCATAGTTTTCTGGAAGACCACTAAGCAGTAATGCGGCTACATGAAAGTCCTTCAAATCTTCCCCAATGCCTCTCAGGCATTCTACAATCTCTAGAATGCTTGTTATGTAGTCCTGCACATCCTGGCCATTCTGTAGTTTAGACTGGTACAATTTTCTCATGAGATAAAGTTTATTGCTTAAATTTATCCTCTCATGCACCTTTTGCAGCTGCTCCCACATTTCTCTTGCAGTTTCACTTTTACACACATGCACAATCTGATCATCATCTATACTGAGTGATATGGTACTTTGTGCTTTCTGATCCATCTCTATCCACTCCTGTGATACTGGGTCAGGTTTAGGCTCCTGTGTGTATTTCCACGTACCTTCTCTTATCAACAGCATTTTCACTTTGAATTTCCAGGATTGATAATTCTGGTTAGTGAGACTTGGTACTATAAACTTCATTGAGTTGCTGCTGCTGGTGGCCATCTTTGCTGTCTTCCCTTCTTTTCTTTTCTCTGTGCTCTGGGGATCTGGGACTCTAGGACTCTGGGCCCATAACCTGTTAGCAGCGGATTAATCAGCGTAACATCCAGAGTCAGCAACACAGAATGTAGATTTATTCATATCCAGGTTGAAAAGCTTACAGCATGAAATGTGATCAGTCTGGTATCTGCTGTGACATGCATGGGAGCATTACAACAACAAAAAGGGAAGAGAAGGAGGGGGCATCCTGTCAGGTTTTTTTCTCACAATATGCACAATATATAAAAGAGTACTGTAGTAGTTGTTGCAATACATACAGATCAATATGCATTATTCCAACAGCTTTTGTTTTTCTTGTCCCCTTCTTCCGAGAGACAAAACTTTTTATCTTCTTATACATTGTTATGTTAGGGATTCTTTTTGTGGCATGATTTTAGCTTTGAATTACACCATTCAATCTACCATATAATATACTGAAAAGGAGGGAAAAAAATTCCAAGTGTAATAAAATTATTAAAAAGTACAAAGTCTACATTGTTTTGATGTTTTACTTTTTATGATGTGCACTAAAAAAATCGTCAATATGATTCTTCCAAACAGTATACTTATGACAATGCAAAACTTATTACTTTTTTTTATGAGAAACAAATCTGAGCTTTTTTAAAAAAGAGATTGGAGGGTGTTTTCTGTTTTGTATTTTTGGAACTTTTTCATTTTGCCCTCAATGGACATGTGTAAGCTTTTGTTTTTGGTCAGACAAGCTGTAGTTTTCTTTGATAATATTTTGGGCTACATACTCATGGCTGAAAATGTTGGCACCCATGAATTTTTTCCAGAAAATGAAGGAACTCTCCCACAAAAATTATTTCAATTACACATGTGTTGTTAGACATATGTTTATTACCTTTAAGTATATTGGAAAAAAATAAAAAAATTCAAATTGAATATTATTTCATACAAATTCCCCAAAATTGGCTGGATAAAAATAGTGGGCACCTTTGTAAAATTGTCGGTAAACAACTTAGTTTCAACCATGTGATGTTCCTTCAAACTCAGCTGTACAAGTAACAAGTGTGGGCAACATGAAAGTCACACCTGAAACCAGATAAAATGGGGAGAAGTTGACTCAATCTTTGCATTGTGTGTCTTTGTACCACATTAAGCATGGAAAACAGTAAGAGGAGAAGAGAACTGTCTGAGGAATTGAGAACCACATTTCTGAACAATATAAGCAATCTCAAGGCTACAAGTTCATCTCCAGAGATCTTGATGTTTCCTTGTCCACAGTGCACAACAAAATCAAGATGTTTACAACCCATGGCACTGTAGCTAATCTCCCTGGACGTGGATGGCAGAAAAAAAGTGATGAAAGGTTGCAATGCAGGATAGGCCAGATGGTGGATAAGTAGCCCCAATCAAGTTCCAAAGAAATTCAAGCTGTTCTGCATGGTCAGGGTGCATCGGTGTCAACACAAACTGTATGTCGACAGTTGTTTGAAATGAAACACTATGGCAGAAGATCCAGGGGAACCTCACTGCTAATACAGACATAAAAAATCTAGACTGCAGTTTGCCAAAATGTAGGTGAGAAAGCCAAAATCCTTCTGGGAAAGTATCTTGTGGACAGATGTGACGAAGTAGAGCTTTATAGGAAAGCACATCATTTTACTGTTTACCAAAAATGGAATAAGTCCTACAAAAAAAAGGACATAGTACCTACAGTAAAATATGGTAAAGGTTCAATGAAGTTTTGGTTTTGCTTTGCTGCCTCTGAAGATTACCAAAGGATTTTGGGATGCAATATAGTGCCCAAAGTTGGGTTTATATAATAAAGTTATAATAAAGTTTTTTATTTCAAATGAAAACAAAACACACTTTTATTTTTTTATTTAAAAATAATAAATACAGTTATATTCACCTAACGCCCATTCCATTGAACTTTCTCATGCAGTGGTTCTGTGAGATCACTGGGGCTCATCAGCTGAATTCTGGCGAACTTTCTCACTGCAGCTCAGCGCTACACACTGCAGGAGTGATTACATGCTCCTGTCAGTTTTTCGCCGTTTGCCGGGTAGAACTGTTACATCAGCAGATGTGACTACTCTACAAGTGATCCGAATCATTGTGGGATAGTTTGGATTATGGCAAATAACTGCGGGATATGGTGGTTCATTATTTTTTCTCTTTTACATGTGACTTGGGCATTGGGGATTAGGCGTTAAGGTGAATATATTTTTTTATCTTTTATTTTTTACAGAAGACAAGGGCTTCAGGGATTAGGTGTAATGTGACTATATACTGTGTTTTTTATTTTTATTTCAATACTAGCTGAAGAGCCCAGCGCTGCCTGGGCATAGTAACTAACTGTGGTTAGTTATAGCAAATTATAATTATCCTCCATCCCATAGTCCTGTGTCCATATACCCATCATACATATCCACGATCCCATAGGCCTGTGCCCATATACCCATCATACATATCCTCCATCCCATAGTTGAGTGCCCATATACCCATCACACATCCTCCATCGCATAGTCACATGCCCATATATCCATCACACATCCTTCATCTCATAGTCCCATGCCCATATACCCATCATACATATCCTCCATTCCATAGTCCCGTGCCCATATACCCATCATACATATCCGCCATCCCATAGTCCCGTGCCCATATACCCATCATACATATCCTCCATCCCATAGTCCAGTGCCCATATACCCATCACACATCCTCCATCCCATAGTCCCATGCCCATATACCCGTCATACATATCCTCCATCCCATAGTCCAGTGCCCATATACCCATCACACATCCTCCATCCCATAGTCAACCATTATGACATCATAATGAACGGCGGGGCTGGCAACCTATAATGACGTCAGCGTCGCCATGGTAACCATTATGACATCATAATGAGGGGCGGGGCTTGATACGCACACACTTTTTCCCCAGTATGTAGATAGGGGCAAAATTGTTTGGTGAATTGGAATGCGCAGGGTTAAAATTTCACCTCACAACATAGCCTAGGACGCTCTCGGGGTCCAGACATGTGACTGTGCCAAATTTTGTGGCTGTAGCTGCGACGGTGCGTATGCCAATCCCGGACATACACACATACATGCATACATACACACCCACTTGAGCTTTATATATTAGATTTCTTTCTTTATTTAAACTTTTTTTTCTTTACTTTGAGTACAGGCGCCAGCTGATGACTACGCCCATCTCAGCCGCCACCTGCTCCCGGTGTTATCAGCGAAAGCAGTTGACAGCTGATAGGAGTAACAACACAAGGAGAAACCCTGACTAATTATTATGACAAAAGCTCAAACAACTATAAATCAACCACAAAACATGTGCATCAACCACACGCGCGTGTTTCCCATCGACTTTGATTGGCTATCCATCATATATAACACACGCTCACCGTGCCCCAAGACACTTCTCCTGACAAAGAAGCGAAACGTGCGTTGGGGCGACGGGGAAGCCAGCGTGACTACACATGATATGTAAGTGCCCTCTCTTTGGAGTCTCTCCATTTAGTTTTACATGCCTATCTGATTTATTGCACATGCTTATAGCACCCATAGGAGTTGTTTACATATACACATTGTTAGCATACTCAGAAACTAGACATTGTGTACTTGAACACAGGATGTGCCTGCTTTGATAAAGGAGTCCTTTTTTCATGTGTATGTTTATTCAGTGAGTGCATATTATTGAATTATATATGGGTGTCGTTTACATTTTATTAGGGGCATTGTGTGAGACTTAACTCTTTAAGTAACTTTTCACAGGCTATGCCTGTTTGAAATAAATAATTTCAGTTTATGTTAATTCTAATTATATGGGCAAACATGCAATATGGCTCCCTGTTTGGACAATGCAGTATCCCTGTAATGATATATGTGTATTTATTGAATTTTTTGGATATTTTGTAGCAGATTATGCATAATAAAATTTGTAATTTTTGACAATTCAAACTATGTTCTATTGTAGCTGATGGGAGTAGTAGTCTCTCCTCAGCTGATGCCTGTTACCTGCAGTAAGCTTTTTACCACAGGTCACAGTCACAACTGAGGGGTCATGCTGACATCTGACAACGTGACCCCGCAGCAACCTGACTGACGGTAGCAATCTTACCAGTGGTAATGTTACAGCCAATCAGAACTGCCATGTGCACATAGCCTTAGTGGAAGCTTGATCCTTTACCAAACTTTGGCTGAATTATGCCAATTTTGAAAAAAATGTTTGGGATTTCGAACACATATCCGAATGTGCAAGGTTTGTGCCAACTTTGAGATTGGCAAACGTTTTCGGAACAACTTCATTTATCTCTTGTGAAAAAAGTCCTAGTCACATGGGTTTCTCAACAATCGTCTGACGAACAATGAAACAAGTGATGTGCTGCTAGTAAAATGATGTTCTATGCGCACAGAGCAATCGTATTAATTATCATTATATGCGCATTAATTTCTTTCGGCCATTCTAAACAGCACATTATATAACTGCCGATTGGCTTTCATGTTATGGTAGGCCAAATTCAGAGGTCTTTAGGTCTAAGGCATCTGTCTTGAAAGGTCTTTAGGTCTAAGTCATTTATTTTTATGAGCCAAAACATTTTTAGAAGTTTTAGAAGCTCCCAGTCACACATATGAATCTTCATTAGCTCTCCTATTATATAGTGAGTACTACTGCAGGACTCTAAAGAACATTGTAATTTAGTATTATCACCAACTAACAGAATCTAAAGCTCCAAGGTTTTTGCTTCAAGAAAAAGTTGCCAGGAAAAAGGAAGCATTCTGTATTTACTGGAAAGAAGACATCAACAATTGCATATTTTATGCTGCGTGACAAAGTCTCTGGTAACGTAATAGAGAGCGATATGTGTCACTATGCTTAGTGGCGTCAGTGATGTGAAACCCAGAGTATTTTCCTCCAGCACACTAAGTGCCATGGAGGGTTTATCTAATTTTCATATTGGGCTGACTTTCATGTGAACATCCATAGAGCGGGTGGGAGAATGTCCACCTTATCTCCACCCCAGGGTGTGGTCTGGGGCTTAAATAGCAGGGCTCCAGAGGCAGTCATTGTTCAGCAAGGCTGGACTGGAGATCGGATCACCAGTGGTTTTGTGTCTTGTGGAGGAAAGACTGAACCTGAAGGCCTCAAGGCTGTGTTTACTTTCCCCTTCTTGTTGGTTCATGCCGCTATATAATAAACCAACCAAAGATTTAAACAATGTTCCTGTTTCCTACCTCTGTGTACCACCATATGAGTTGAACTACCACAGCTGCTTTGTTGTCAAAGTGTTTCAGAGTCACCCCAACTTCTTCCTCAGGACAGCCACTGATGTGTGAAGGAGGAGCTATTGTGACTCTGAAACGTGTTGACAATAAACCAGCATATCACATCCAATTGTGGATGTCATCTATGCAGTATGCTAATTATGCAAATTGACTCTTCAGAGAGGAAGAGGACTAGAACTCTAGTGCCACCTATTGGAGGTAGCAATCCTAAAAGTCAATGTTGACCCTTTAACGAGCCTAGTTAGATGACTTAGGATAAAAGCCAAGCCAGAATCTCCATTTGCAGATACTGTGTTTCGGGGTACTTCCCCTCATCAGTGCAAAGTGGGAGATCTGGTTTGGCTGTGAGAGAGGCGTCTGACCGATATCCAAGAAGTATCATTTCTCCTTGCGGAGAATGACATGCTAAGCATGTTGAGGTGAGGAGACTTAAAGCTGCAATGCTCCTCTGGGAAATATGCTAATTATGCAAATTGTCATAATTAGCATATTTCCCAGAGGAGCATTGCGGCTTTAAGTATCCTCACCTCAACATGCTTAGCATGTCATTCTCCGCAAGGAGAAATGATACTTCTTGGATATCTATGCAGTAGGCACAGAATAGTTCCATTTCCCTGGCAACTTTTTCCTGACACTTTCATATAGAAGCTGCAGCATCTGGATTTTAGTTTATTCAGTGGTTGTGTGGCACACAGCTCTGCAAGGTGAGCGCATTTACTCTCCTCTTGTGTAATTGGAAAATACCCTATTGCACTCTCGTAGAATATGTTGATGCTATATAAATAAAAAGATTATTTTTATTGTATTTTATTTAGTCTTTCTTGCTGGAGTAATATTTGCCATAGTGAAACACTGTTAACTTTTCTCTACACTGTACAAAGAAGGAAACAGCATGTTCAAGAGCCTTAGGCCAAATTCATATGTCTGTGAAACGTGAACTATGCTCAGACCACAATATCGCTATCCCTACCGGAGGGTCACCTTACAAGAGATAACTACATGAGGTGTGCTTATGTGGCAGTTAGCTCTGGTCAGAAGATCCTTCAGATTGGTTGAGTCGGTTTCACGGACGTTTGATTTCAGCCTTAGTTCAACCTTTCTAATGGGTTTTGTTGTGTAGTAAAGTAATTTTATAGAAAAATATTGGCAAAAAAAAAATTGAGGTTTACCACCATCTAGTGGAAATGCATGGCATGACATTTAAATTTTGAAATGTTTAAATATTTATTTTACATAAGACTGACTTTAAATTTACTATGGTAGATCGTAATGAAACCCTTATCACAAAGTCAGATACGTGTTCATCAGAGTAATCACCTAATGTCGCTCTCCTAAACTAACAGTAAAAGCTGTGAACATTTAAAGGAACTGTCAGAGATTAGAATAAATGATTGTTTGTGACACATTGAATGAAAGAGTGGCCAGATTGCTGGCAGAGAGCAGACAACCTTTTCTAATTAACTGTTTAAGTTCCAGCAATGACCATTGATTTACTTTTATTTCCTTAGGAAAAACAGTGTTTATGCTCGTTTGTGTTATTGGTTTTAGTTCTGTGGTTAACCGCCATGTTCTACTCTTAGTTTTGGCCTTTGAGGCAGATCAATTTTTTTTTTGCTTGTTTGTTTTTATCACCACCTCCTGCGACCAAAAACGTTTTTATTTTTTAAAATATCCTTAAACTTTATTACTGATTTTTCTCTTTATAGGTATATTTTTGAGTAAAATGTAAATTGCTCTTTTAGGCTATGTGCACACGTATGCAGAAAATTTCTGCATGAAAACCGGACTCCTTCCCAGAAAATGCGTTTTTTTTTCCGCGATTTTTTCCGGAGCGTCCCCAGACACATAGAAAATAGCCAGAAATGCGGAATTTACTGCGAAATTAATCAGCATGCTGCATTTTTTACTGCAAAGTGCTTTTTTTGCGGTAAATAACGCATCAATATGCACAAAAAGTGCAAAATGCACTAAAATGAATGGGAAGCTTCTTTTAGGCGTTTTTTGATAAATCCATGGCAAAAACTCGGAAAAAAAACGCAACGTGTGACCACAGCCTTATTCTTTAAACTACTGACAACATGTCTCCGAATTTCCAAGCACTGAATTTTGTGTTTATTTTCAGAAAATGAGAAATGGTCTGTATGTTCTCCCCGTGTTTGCGCGGGTTTCCTCCAGGTACTCCGGTTTCCTCCCACATTCCAAAAGACATATAGTTAGGGAATTTAGATTGTGAGCCCCATCGGGGACAGTGATGTAATGTGTGCAAACTGTAACAAACTGTAAAGCGCTGCGGAATGTGTTAGCGCTATATAAAGATTATTATTATTTATTATAAATGGTCAAAATAAAAAAATGCAGTGCTTTCAGACCTCAAATAATACTATGAAAACAAGTTCATAATCATTTAGAAACAACAATACTAATGTTTTAACTCAGGAAGAGTTCAGAAATCAATATTTTGTGGAATAACCATGATTTTTAATCACAGCTTTCATGCGTCTTGGCAGGCTTTCCACCAGTCTTTCACACTGCTTCTGGTGCAAAAATGTAAGCAGTTCTTCTTTGTTTGATGGCTTGTGACTATCCATTATCCTCTTGATTACATTCCAGAGGTTTTCAGTGGGGTTTAGGTCTGGAGAATGAGCTGTCCATGACAGGGTTTTGATGTGGTGGTTTCTTAATTTTTGCCAAAGCTGTATATTATCCATGTACAGTTACTGCTGATCCCAGGTACCAGGTGCTGAAGGCAGCTCTCATCACTGTCGCCTGGTCTCCCTGAGATCAGCGGGACAAAGCGACAATGATGGGAGTTGCATTCAGCAACTGTTGTGTACATCGTGTGTAAAATTAAGAATTAAATTAAAAAAGGCTTGGGTTCCCACAAAAAATATCATAACCAACAGAGGGAAAGCCCACTACTGGGGACTGATGTTAATAATGTGGGAAAGGGGACAATATTGCAAAAGGTTCCCAGGATATTAATAACAGCTCACAGCTGTTTGCTTAGCCTTTACTGGTTGGTTTATGGGGGACCCCAGAAAAAAATGACGTAGAGTCCCCTATAAATTTAAATCAGCAAAGGCTAAACAGACAGATGTGAGTTGATATTAATAGCTTGGGAAGGGGCCAGTGATAATAATAATAATAATAATAATAATCTTTATTTATATAGCGCCAACATATTCCGCAGCGCTTTACAGTTGAACAGTTTCAAACACAACAGTCATAAGTAACAACGTTAACAATACAATAATTAAAGCGAAATAAGACGACCCTGCTCGTGGAGCTTACAATCTACAATGAGGTGGGGGGGATACAAAGCACAGGTTTGTATTTACAATGATGTATTTACAATGACGGTCCAGCCATCTTCAGGGGGTGGGGGTTAGATGGAGATAGTGAATGGGCTACACACACACAAACATGACTTTGATTACTGAATGTGATAGGCCGCTCTGAACAAATGTGTTTTGAGCGAGCGCCTAAAACTATGCAAATTGTGGATGGTCCTAATATTTTGGGGTAGAGCATTCCAGAGGATTGGCGCAGCACGGGAGAAGTCTTGGAGTCGGGAGTGGGAGGTACGGATTAGGGCAGAGGTTAGTCGAAAGTAATTTGCAGAGCGCAGCGGTCGGTTAGGCCAATAGACAGAAATGAGGGAGGAGATGTAAGGGGGTGCCGCACTGTGGAGAGCTTTGTGGGTGAGAACAAGTACTTTGAATTGTACCCTGTAATGAATTGGCAGCCAGTGTAACGACTGGCGAAGAGCGGACGCGTCTGAGAAACGATTAGCCAGATGGACAACCCTGGCTGCTGCATTAAGGATAGACTGGAGAGGGGAGAGTCGAGTGAGAGGGAGGCCAATTAATAGAGCATTACAGTAGTCTAGGCGGGAGTGGATCAGGGCGACAGTGAGAGTTTTTGTTGTTTCCATGGTGAGAAAAGGGCGGATTCTAGAGATGTTCTTTAGGTGTAAGCGGCATGAGCGGGCAAGAGATTGTATATGGGAGGTGAAGGAGAGATCGGAGTCGAACATAACACCCAGACAGCGCACCTGCTGTCGGGGTGTTATTATGGTGCCACCCACAGAGAGGGAAATGTCAGATTTAGGGAGGTTAGTAGATGGTGGGAGCAGAAGAAGTTCAGTTTTGGAGAGGTTGAGTTTCAGATAGAGAGCAGACATGATGTTGGAGACTGCAGACAGACAGTCAGTGGCGTTCTGTAGTACAGCGGAGGTAAGGTCAGGGGATGATGTGTACAGTTGTGTGTCATCAGCATAAAGATGGTACTGAAAGCCAAATCTGCTGATGGTCTGTCCAATTGGGGCTGTATAGAGAGAGAAGAGAAGGGGGCCAAGGACTGAGCCCTGAGGTACCCCAACAGTGAGAGGAAGAGGAGATGAAGTGGAGCCAGAAAACAGAACACTGAAGGAGCGGTCGGAAAGATAGGAGGAGAACCAGGAAAGAGCAGTGTCCTTAATGCCTAGTGACTGGAGCCTAGAGAGTAGGAGAGGATGGTCAACAGTGTCGAAAGCTGCAGAAAGGTCGAGAAGAATGAGCAGAGAATGGTCACCATTACGTTTTGCTGTCAGAAGGTCATTGGTCACTTTGATGAGTGCAGTTTCTGTCGAATGTAGGGGGCGGAAACCGGACTGTGAAGGGTCTAGGAGGGAGTGAGTGGAGAGGTAACGGGTAAGGCGTGAGTATATCAGGCGCTCCAAGAGTTTAGAGATGAAGGGGAGATTGGAGACTGGTCTGTAGTTGTTTGTGCAGGATGGGTCAAGGGTGGGTTTCTTTAGTAATGGAGTAATGATAGAGTGTTTGAAGGAGGAGGGGAAAATGCCAGAGGAGAGGGAGAGATTAAAGATTGTAGTTAGGTGAGTTGTGACGACTGGGGAGAGAGACTGGAGGAGATGTGAGGGAATGGGGTCGGTTGTGCATGTAGTCGGACGAGAAGAGGAGAGGAGCCTGGAGACTTCTTCTGTGATGGGAGCAAATGTGGAGAGTGAGCCAGGGGAAATGCAGGGAGGGATGGGAGTCACTGAACTTGGTGATTGGGAGCGGATTTCCTGACGGATATTGTCTATTTTCTCTATAAAGTGGGAGGCCAGGTCATCAGCGCAAATGTCTGTGATAGGGGCTTGTGCTTTTGGCCTGAGGAGGGAGTGAAAGGTGTCAAAAAGTTTCTTGGGGTTGTTGGATAGTGAGGAGATCAGGGTGGTGAAGTAGGTCTGTTTGGTGAGGTGAAGGGCAGAGTTATATGTCCTTAACATAAATTTGAAGTGTATGAAGTCTTCTGGTGTGTGTGTTTTCCTCCATAAGCGTTCAGCACACCTAGAGCATCGCTGGAGAAATCGGGTTTGCGATGTGAGCCAGGGCTGTTTCACTCTGTGTTTGGAGGTTCTGAGGGTGAGGGGAGCTACTTGGTCAAGGGTGCTTCTAAGAGTGTCATTGAAGTGATGTACAGCCAGATCAGGACAGGACAAAGAAGAGATTGGGGACAATGATGAGTGTAGGGAGTCTGAAAGTGTATGAGGGTTAATGGCTTGTAGATTTCTGACTGAATGGTAGGTAGGAGGGTGCTGGGGTGAGCGAGGATTTGTGAGTGTAAAGGAGAGAATGTTGTGGTGATATAGCCCCCCTCCCAGGCTACCAACATCAACTATCAGCCACCCCAGACATGGCACATCCATAAAATGCGCCAAGTCTGGAGCTTGGCCTCTCTATTTACACATGCCCTGATGTGGTGGCAAGTGGGGTAATAGGGATGGGGTTGATGTCAGCTTTGCATTGTCAGTCAACGTCAAGCCTAGGGGTTAGTAATTGAGAGGCGTCTAGAAGACGTCCCCATTACTAACCCTGTATTAAGTTTTGAAATAAATACACAGCAAGAATAAAATCCTTTATTTGAAATAAATACTTCCCGGCTCTTTTTTTCGCATTTATAAACTTTAAAAATGAAAATAATTCTTTCTGGATATTGTTCACTTTCCCAGATTACGCAGCGATGTACACAACTGGTGCTGAATACAACTCCCATCATTGTCGTCTGGTAGCGCTAATCTCAGGGAAACCAAGCAACAATGATGAGAGCTGCCTTCAGCGCCCTGCACCAGGGAACAGCACAAACTATATAGCTTCTTCCCAGGCTCCGGTATGTGTCACATAGACGGCACATGGATGCCATACGGATGTGACACAAGGGCAACCAATGGATACACTGATGTCACATACGTAAATACGGATTGCACACGGACAAAGACCATGGATCTCACCAGTACTATTTCTTCCAGCACATGACGCACCGGGGGGTGGGTCTTATGCTGATGGGAGAAGTGCACAGTCAGAAAATGAGGCATTCACAATCTCCAATAGTTAACTCTAAAAAAAAAAAAGCTAAGCAGCACCTCCGAACAGGATAAAGCAAGTGTGAACAGGTGCAAGCTGCCATGACTGCATAAGGCCGCTCTCACACTTCAGGCTTTCGGTATCCGGCATGGTGCGGCGAAAAACCGGACTACTGGATCCGGCCACAAACGCAGACACCGGATCCTTCTTTCTGCCGGATATATTCCAGGCAGAGAAGGTTTCCGGGCATGTGCAGTGCGAAAAACCGGTCCAGCGTTGGGAAGAAACGTTGCATGCAACGTTTTTTCCAGACGCCGGACCGGCTATTTTCTCCGGATCTGGAAAAAAACGGACGCGCCGCATTGCTATGCGGCAGCAATGAAACAGCAAGGGGAAAAAGCCGGATCTGGTCGTAACAGGCGCCGGATCCGGCAGTCCGGTTTTTTCGCCGCACCATGCCGGATACCGAAAGCCTGAAGTGTGAAAGCGGCCTAAAATTAACACAAGTGAACACAGCAGCCTCTGTAAGGCTAGTTTCACATTTTCGGTTGAGTCTGCAGCGTATCGTCCGCAACCACAAACGCATGCAAAAAAACGCATGCAAATGCATGCTAATGTTCGATAGGGCAATGCTTTTTCCACGGGAATTTCCTGGACACAAGCCATGCCCAATGGGCATGTCTTATGTAAATTCTCGCTTGTGTACGCGAACACAAAGCGTACGCATGTCGTTGCATGCCCTTGCGTTCTCGTAGAGAGTAATGTGGTTTTTTTACGCACTTCATCCGCAGTCATGCACATGCGGATGACCACTTGTATTTGATGCAGCAAAAAATGCAAAATGATGCGTTCACTGCGCCCCGCTGCATACCGCGAAACGATGCAAACGCCGGCGAATGCATGCAAACGCATGTCCCTGTGTACACCATGTTAAAGATAGGTAAGCGTGACGCATGCGGATGAAACGCTGCGGACACAACCGCAAATCTGAAACCAGCCTAAGTGATAAGATGCATGCAAACATAGAATATATCAAACTTGAACTTCATTACTGCTATACGGAATGCTTATACATACAAAGCTGTGACTCCCTCTTTGCTCTGCCAACACTAGAGGCTCCTGACAAAGGCTACCCAGTCCCTGCCTTAGATGATTGCTGCTGCAGCTGCTGTGTATGTAAAGGGGCACAGAGGACAGTTTATACCCTGCCTGCCTTACACCTGCTTCCACATCTTTGTTAGTGTGATGAGTAATGCATTGTGTATATAATATACTACCTCATATGTTTTGTAATGCTGCCATATTGTGTATGTATAATATTGATATGCTGAGCAGTGTTTTGTATAGATGTAGGGAAAAGTGTGGGATCTCCCTAGTTGTAGGATTTAGATTAGCCCACTAAAAGGGGCACAATAGGACAGAACATAATGGAGTAAGATAGACCAAGAGGGTTTAGTTAACTAGGAGGGGCCAACTGGGTTAAGTCAGGCTGGTTTCACATTTGCGTTAAAACAACGCTGCGCCCTGCGTCGTTAAGCCCCGCCCTGAGCCGGCTCCCTGCCCGCCCCATCCGGGATCACCGCCTACTTTCGCATTTGCACGCATGCGATCGGCGCACCCTATCTTTAGCATAGGGTGCGCAGATCATGCGCTGCCAGTGTGAAAGTAGCGTGCTGCGCACTTTTGACGGTGCGCCGTGCGCGCCGAAATGCAGCATGTTGCATTTCGGCGCGCACGGCGCACCGTCAAGAGTGCGCAGCACGCTACTTTCACACTGGCAGCGCATGATCTGCGCACCCTATGCTAAAGATAGGGTGCGCCGATCGCATACGTGCAAATGCGAAAGTAGGCGGTGATCCCGGATGGGGCGGGCAGGGAGCCGGCTCGGGGCGGGGCTTAACGACGCAGGGCGCAGCGTTGTTTTAACGCAAATGTGAAACCAGCCTTAGAGAGAGCTTGCTGGGTTCAGGGAGTAGGGGCTTGGAGCCCAACCAGGGCAGTTGTGCCCCGCAACGTTAAAGCAAAAGAGCCCAGCTCATCCAGGGCCTAGAAGCTCACGGTCCCACAAGAGTTGGAGGAGTACAGGGCAGCATCAACATGGTGACAGCTAACTAGGTGAGATCAACCCCAAATATCCAGGCCAAAATGGACAGGGAACTCCAGAAGTGGATTAGGCTGACAAGACAGAGCGCTGCGGTATCAGAGGTGATTGTACGACCCTGTGATATTCCTGGAGGTGTAAGGGACAGCACAGGGAAAGGTTGGGTTATGATGTGTGAAGGATCCTGTTTTGTACCTGTGATCTGGATGAGCTGAGAAAAGAACTGAGTAAAGTTGTTTGTTTAAAACTGGATCTGGACTCTGCTTGTCTTTGCATGGTATTTAAAGGAAGAAACCCCCAGCATACCAGAGAGGACTCTGATGTGCAAGTAATTGAACCATTGAATGCACAACAGAAGGGACAATGTATTTATGTGACGGAGGGCCAGGGTGCTGTAGGGTTGGTGGGGGACGAGCTGGGGGGGTGGTCCCTCTTCTTACCGCGCAGAGACGAGACAGAGACAAGATGGAGGCAGGTACTGGGTACAACAGGTCCAAGTTTATTTCACTTGCGCGCCGTCCGTCTGACGGCCCTCGCAACACATCGCCATATCGCTCTCTCCCGGCTCTCCGCATCCAGAGCCGCTTCACGACACAGCACAGTACCTCACTCATGGCCCTCTATATCCAGAGCCGCTTCACACCGTGTTTCTCGCCGGGAACGTATATATACGTCCTGTCCTTTCTCCTTTCCTGACGTAGTTACAGCTTCCGACACTGTGGCTGCCCTAAGCCAAATCACCAACAGTCCGTTCACTGGTCAGACGTCGTACTCTACACGGTGTGCCTATTCCCTTTTAACTCGTCTCTATTGTGGTGTACCTGTCAGGACCACCCCCTTGTTGTTCTCTCTCCTCAGTCCCCCTGGTCTGGATTCACCTCACAGTGCACAGACTGTAGCAGTCCTCCTGTCACTGGAGCTCCCCCTGGGGACTGGAACCTTCTGGAAACCTCCCTCAGTATTTATAACTCTCCCGGTCCCTTGAAACTGTCACCACGCCCCCCATGATCAACGGTTTCTAAAGCCCTAAGCTGATGTCAAGTCCTTTGCTCACACTCCTCCCTGCCATCTAATGGTCAACCCAAGGTACTGCACGTCCACTACACTTTCCTAGCTGTTTCCCCACTGTACACCTACCTACACTGTGCATCCCTTTCCTTCTTCACTCAGACTAGTCCGTCCATCCGTCAGGTCACCTTCCCTACACTCTCCCTTCCTTTGTCCATTGTCGTCCTCGACAATCGTCATCCCTGCCTTCGCCGTTCTGAAGCTACACCTACATTCTGTTGTCGGACCAGCTGTTGAGCCAAACCCACTATCTGCGGGGGCCGAACCATACTGGGAGCACTATGCTCTGAGCAGCCTACTGCTACTCACCAGCGCGCACGCCACATGACAACGTCTTTCAAATTGGGCTAGGTACACCCGTATTCTCTCTACGGCGTGTATCTTTCCCCTACTCTCCCCTTCTGTTACCTTTCACTATTCGGTACGCCATGATCGAGGTCTCTTACCTTCCAGATCATTACCAGCGCCCGACTTCCTCCATCAGGGGTGTCCGTGGTGTTGGGGACCTGACCTAGGACGGCTGTCTCTCTCACGTCTTCCAACTCATTTACCCTTCTTTAAATTACATGTCATGGTCGGCGTCCCGGTCTCCCAGACCTCCTCAACTCTTAGATCCCTACCAGATCTCACACTTTCCTTTGGTCCCGCAGACCTTCCCTTACCCGGACCTGTTGCATTTTTTACTTGTGCATATTGTACACCAAAACAACTTTACAATATCACAAGTACCCATTTTTATAAAAAAAATTTTTCATTTTCTCTTGCTTTTAAAACCAAAATATAACATAACATTGTATGTCTTCTTTCCTCCTCCCCCCTTCCTTGGACCAGGACACTCCTCCGCTTTCCGTATCCCCGTTCTGTCAGGTAAACATATTTTCATATATAAAGAACATAGAAAGAAGAAAGAAAGAGAGAGAGAAAATCATCAGCATCAGTTAAACAACAACAAAACTTTTTTCTAAATACAACTGTCCTTATAATCTGCACAATGGTGCATCGAACTCCTGACAGTCTATCCTCCTCTCAGTGGACAGAGGTGAGGGCCCCACAGCCTTGGAACTCCTGGGGGAACCGAGAGTGTCCATATCAGTCCTTTTTCACGGGGGTCCGCTTTGCTCAGGCTCCGCCAGTACTGCCACCGCATAATACCCGCGGGGGCAGTATTCTTTATAGTAGGAGACGAAGTCCCCTTCTTTCAGGGCCCGGCCATGACGTATGGATGCTACATTCACGTACACTTTCTGGCCAGACTGGTCACGAATGAAACCGTACCCCCTGTCCGTGTTGGTGTACACCAGCCGTCCCCGGGATCTTTCCACCGCCATGCCAGCCTCCCCCTTGTCATGCAGCTGTTTCCAAATCGCTTTCTCCCGTGCCTTCTTTCCCTTAATAACCTCCGCAACCCAAACGGAGGGTACCGCACCAGTCCCAGAGTCCGGTGGGCGGGAGCTTGCCGAAAAAGGACGTGGGGCAGAGGCGGCCGATGATTTCTGCGGCTCAGCAGCCGCTGGGGCTGGGTGGCGGATGCGAGCAGCCATGTTTCCGGGGGGCTGGTCCACAGGGCCTGTCACACAGGCCACAGCCGGTTCCAATGCAGGCATAACCGCGGCCGCAGGGTAGGCCGCATCCAAAACTTCCAGCAGAGCCGGAGTGACAGCCGGTTCTGGTGATGGCGGTTTTTCCGGCCGAGAGAGCACAGACGCATCTTCTGTCAACAAGCTCCGCCCTGGTGACTCCGGGCGGGATGGCTCAGAGACGGGGGCAGGGGTCTCACTCAACTCTGCGTATCCCATAGGGTCCTCTGCAGCCCGACCTTCCGGTTTGCTGGAGACCGCGTGCTGTGGCAGAATGGTGGGGGCCGCTTGCGGAGACACTGGTGGTGCCGGGGGTACTCTCACCTTCCCCGGCGCTGCGGCCTTCATCACATCAACACGCGGCTTTCCCCGCAGCCTCGTCCCCCGCTCCACTGTCCTGCGGGCCTCTCCCCCAGACTCGGGGGCTCCGCTGGGAAGTCCTCTGCCGGTATTGGTGGTGGCCGCTCTCGCTGACTCCGCTCAGGCTCCGCTTCTTGCCCATGGACCCGAGGATGACGTCTTCTGGCTCACTTCGTTCTCCCGCCGCCATTGCCACTCCAGGTGGCCGATGCCCCGGCACCCGCAGCGCCTCATACCGTCCGTTGGGCAGCAATTGAATGGCACCAAACAGCCACAGCCAAGTCCTTCTTCTGTGCCACTCCTCCTGCTGGGTGGGGCATTAGCAGGCCTTTCCACCCATCTGTTAGGGTCCAGTACATGAGAGCGTCAGCCTCCGGGCACATACTGCTGTCCACAGGGGTATGTTGGAGGGGGTCCCAGTCCATTCAACACGACTGCAAACACCCGAACCTCTCCCCTGCGCTGTAGTAATGCCGCCATCTTGCGCAGCTCCTGATACTGCCCCGGATCTTCTGTCAGCACCACGGAGTCACCACAGCACTCCCAATTTGTAATCCACAGGTAAGCCAATTGTAATCCACAGGTAATTGTAATCCAAACAGAGTAGTCCAAGTCCTTTTCCATTCTTTGAGGCAGGCCTGCCGCAGAAGATGATGCATTAGCGGCGGCGATCCTGCCGACTACGCCAAATGTAGGGTTGGTGGGGGGCAAGCTGGAGGGGGTGGTCCCTCTTCTTACCACGCAGAGACGAGACAGAGACAAGATGGAGGCAGATACTGGGTACAACAGGTCCAAGTTTATTTCACTTGCGCGCCGTCCGTCTGACGGCCCTCGCAACACATCGCCATATCGCTCTCTCCCGGCTCTCCGCATCCAGAGCCGCTTCACGACACAGCACAGTACCTCACTCATGGCCCTCTATATCCAGAGCCGCTTCACACCGTGTTTCTCGCCGGGAACGTAAATATACGTCCTGTCCTTTCTCCTTTCCTGACGTAGTTACAGCTTCCGACACTGTGGCTGCCCTAAGCCAAATCACCAACAGTCCGTTCACTGGTCAGACGTCGTACTCTACACGGTGTGCCTATTCCCTTTTAACTCGTCTCTGTTGCGGTGTACCTGTCAGGACCACCCCCTTGTTGTTCTCTCTCCTCAGTCCCCCTGGTCTGGATTCACCTCACAGTGCACAGACTGTAGCAGTCCTCCTGTCACTGGAGCTCCCCCTGGGGACTGGAACCTTCTGGATCCCTCCCTCAGTATTTATAACTCTCCCGGTCCCTTGAAACTGTCACCACGCCCCCCATGACCAACGGTTTCTAAAGCCCTAAGCTGATGTCAAGACCTTTGCGCACACTCCTCCCTGCCATCTAATGGTCAACTCAAGGTACTGCACGTCCACTACACTTTCCTAGCTGTTTCCCCACTGTACACCTACCTACACTGTGCATCCCTTTCCTTCTTCACTCAGACTAGTCCGTCCGTCCGTCAGGTCACCTTCCCTACAGTGCGACAGAGCAACCCCTGTTAGCCACAACTACCACCTCCTGATCCCCGTTACAGATACACAGAGCAGAAGATGAATGAAACAGCTGATTGCTGCTGCTCTGTCTGTTCAGTGACTGTAGCAATCCTGTTGAAGATCCCTGTGTCTTCAGTGCGGGACAATGATACCTTTCATGCTACGTGCAGAAAAAATAGAAATTGCACCATACTGCAATGTAAACCTGCAGTGAATAAAAGCGAGTCTGATAGTCATGGAGCCCCTGCTGTCAAAAACTAAAAGTGGCATCTAAACAGTTAGCAACAGTGTTCAGAGCTTATGTTCAGCCACTGTTAGACACCGATGCCAGCTGTGTATAATGGCCTGCATCTACAGTGTGTGGAGCAGACTCAGCTTCTGAACACACTCCAAGATTCCGACCCTTATTTCAGTGTTCCTGCAGCTGGCTTTTTAGGCAAGAATCTCAGGAGATGGCAGAGGTCAGAATCAAATTTTTAAAAAGAAGTTCTGTGTTTATATAAATGAAACCATGCCCCCTTTTCAGACTATGCTCCTGCCTCAGACTACACCCCTTTCCTTTACCTTTAATGGCACTCTGTCACCACAGGATGACTGTTCAAACTAAGCACCGCTGCTCAGTGCCTCACGGCGGGGACAATCATTTATATACACGAAACCTGCTTGGTTTCCATCTATCTCCACCCTCTCTCTTCTTTGATTGACAATTCTCACTTCATAGAGACAGGGAATGGAGGAAATAGATGTAAACCAAGGTGGGATGATGTATTTATATAGCTGGCCCCACCGTGAAGCACTGAGCACCTGTGCTGGGTTTGTACAATCCTACTGTGCTGACGGGAGTCCCTTAAAAATAAAAGTAATGAATATCAAAATCAAAGGCACATTTTCCAGCAATCACATGTAGCACCACAAATAACACACTGTGGTACAACTTAAAGTACTGATAATGTGGTAGGTGTTCTAAAAGTGTTTCACAATTACAGAAACAACCAAGTTACACAGCATTCGGAGGTCAGACTCACAATGTTCTGCCACCAAAAAAATATAAAAAAAATGAATGCTTCTAACATAAATATGGATGTAGTAATTCTTAACTCGTCAGACTGCACATTACTTAATTAAGACAGCAATTTAGAACCACCATCAGTGCATGAATATATAGATTATAAGCTTGTGAATAGGGCCTTCACTCCTCTTGTTATGCGTTGAACTATGTGTAACTTTGTGATATATTTGTTGTCTGTTCATGTCCCAGCTTATTTGTAAAATGCTGTGGAATATGTTGGAGCTATATAGATAAATTACTACAATTATTAGTGTCCTTCCTTATGAACTACAATTGTCACACTGTCCGCCCTTATGAACTATAAACACCTCACTATCCATATATTCAGTGTCAACCACATTGCCTCCCGTTTTATTGGCCTCTCCCTTTACACTGTCCATTCACACTGTGTCTTCCCACACTACCATCTCTAAAATGTGCCCCCTCCTCACCATTTCCCTCCTCTATACATTCCCAAATGTGGGGTCCCACACAGTCCCCTCACACAGTCTTCTTACACTGTGTTCCCCCAATACTGCCAATCTCTATACTATGCTCCATCTTCACACTTTGCCCCCATGTCCACACTGTCTCTCCCGTACTCTCCCTTCACGCTACTTACCTCCCAATAAAACTCCATAATTTCTTGCCTCTATGGAGAGTGTACCTTCTTGCTGCCTTGTTCAGGTGATCAAGCAGCTGCATTTCACCATGATACCAGAAGTGCCATTGCTGTAGATATAGTATATCTTGGTTTCAGTTAAGCATTTGACAAAGTATCTCACACAATCCTTATGGAAAAAATGACTAAGTATGGAATGGACAAGGCAACTGTTAGGTGGATTCATAACTGGCTTAGTGATCGGACCCAAAGAGTGGTCGTAAATGGCTGCACATCCAGTTGAACGAATGTCTCAAGTGGGGTACCACAGGGATCTGTCCTGGGCCATGTATTGTTCAACATCTTTATCAATGATTTAGATGAAGGAACTGAGGGTAAACTGATTAAATTTGCTGATGACACAAAGCTAGGAGGGATAGCTAATACTAGAGAAGAGAGAGAGGATTCAAAAAGATATAAATAAACTGGAGCAGTGGGCAGCAACTAACAGAATGGTTTTTAACAGGGAAAAATGCAAAGTACTACATCTAGGCAATAAAAATGAAAAAAGCATATACAGAATGGGAGGAATAGAGCTAAGCAACAGCACATGTGAAAAAGACTTGGGTATACTAATAGATCACAGACTGAATATGAGTCAACAGTGTGATGCAGCAGCAAAAAAGGCAAATGCAATTCTAGGATGTATTAACAGAAGCATACACTCTATATCACGTGAAGTCATTATTGGCCTCTATTCCTCTTTGGTCAGACCTCATCTGGAATACTGTGTCCAGTTTTAGGCGCCACATTTTAAAAAAGACATCAACAAAATGGAGCAAGTTCAGAAAAGAGCGACCAGAATGGTGACCGGTCTGCAAACCTTGTCTTATGAGGAAACGTTGCAGGATTTGGGAATGTTTAGCTTGCAAAAGGGAAGACTGAGAGGAGACTTAATAGCTGTCTACAAATATCTCAAGGGCTGTCACATTGTAGAAGGATCATCTTTATTCTCATTTGCACAAGGAAAGACTAGAAGCAATGGGATGAAACTGAATGGGAAGAGACACAGATTAGATATTAGAAAAAACTTTTTGACGGTTAGAGTGATCAATGAGTGGAACAGACTGCCACGAGAGGTGGTGAGTTCTCCTTCAATCGAAGTCTTCAAACAGAGGCTGGACAGACATCTGTCTGGGATGATTTAGCAAATCCTGCCTTGAGCAGGGGGATGGACCAGATGGCCCAGGAGGTCCCTTCCAACTCTATGATTCTATGACAGCAACAACCATTGCCTGAAAAAATCTATGTCTGCCAGGGTGCATTTCATCACTGACACCTGGATGAGCAAACCTGGGCAGGGGCGTTACATCTCTTGACTGGGCACTGATTGACTCTGGTGGCGGTGGGGGCAGGCGGTTAAGGGGCTGCTCCACAAGTCTTTGAATCCACAAGGCTTGCGGGACAATCCTCTGTATCTAACAGTTCCTCCACTGCTTCTGCCTCCTCCCAATCCTCTAGGGTTTCCACCTGTGCCCTCAACCTTTCCTTAAACAGACACGCGTTCCAGCATGATTCTATGCTCAGAGCTTCAATTGTAGTTGCATCTGAAAGACGCAATGACAGTTAACAGCAAGAGACTGGCATTGTACTGGTTTGCTGAGTCAGCAGTCAGATTTCAAATTAGTTGTGAGCATGGCCGAATCAAGTGTCCTCTTGGTCTGACGATGCCCCCGTAGACTGCAACTAAGGCTGGTTTCACACGTCCTGATATTTCCGGACCGGAAAAACCGGTAACGGAGATATCTGTGTCCGTGTGTGTACTACGTGTGGCACACGTGCTGCCTGTGTGCTGCATCAGTACCACACGGATGACCACAGGGGAAGCAGAGCTACAGTAAGCGCTGTTCTCTTACATGTGGTGCTGAATGCAGCTGTCCTTCTCCTCTGCTCTGCCGGCAACAATGTGAGCATGGAAGAATGAATGAAAAAAACTGACGTTGGGTCCCCCTTATTTTTTGAACCTACCTGGCAAAATTAACAGGTGCGGGCTGCTATTCTCAGGATGGTAAGGGGCCATGAATATGGGCCCCCTAGCCTTAAAACAGCAGCCTGCAGCTGTGCAGAAAAGGCTCATCTATTAGATGCGCCTATTCTGGAGATTTGTCGAGTTCTTCCCACTTGCCCTGTAGCAGTGTCAAGTGGGGTAATAAGGGGTTAATGTCACCTTTCTATGGTAAGGTGACATTAAGCCCGGCATAGTAATGGAGAGGTGTCAATAAGACACCTCTCCATTACTAATCCTATAGTAATTAAAGGGTTAAATAAACACACACAGTAAGAATAAAGTCTTTTAATAAAATAATACACCACACATTTTTCCATCTTTATTACACTGCTAATCCCATCTCGAATCCCTCAATCTCCTGTAAAAAAAAATAAAAAAAATAAAGCAACAATATACCAGACCTGTCCGGCATACAGTCAGTCCCACGGCACAATCCATATCTGGGGATAATCCGTTTACAACCGGAGCGGTGCTAATGCTACCACTTGGGCTGTAAACCACTTGGGAATGAATGGGAAGCAGCGCGCACAGGCTCAGTGAGGAGCAGTGACGTCACTGAGTCTGTGTTCGCTGCCAGCATGATCTCCTGTGACCTCAGCACAGTGGGAAAATGACGGTGTACACTGTTCTCTGTGTGCACGTGTTGCGGCTCATGTGTCCGGGTCAAAACAGACATGTCTGTGTGTTTTGCACACGGACACACGGCCCGTGAAAAAACATGCACATGTACATAGACTCATTCATTTGAATGGGTCTACATGTGTCAGTGTTTCCGGTAAGTGAGTAAACTGTCACCACACATTCCCGAAACACTGATATGTGAAAGGGGCCTAAGTGACATGCCCTGCCTGTCTACTCTATTTACACACCTGCGCTTAGGGGACTTTAACCTACTGTCGTTAGATCATTTGTACTATATTCTGCAATGCTGCAGTATTGCAGTACATAAAGAAATTGCAGTTTATTTTATTTATGTTACTCACTTATATAGAGCCATAAATTAGCTTCTGCCCTCATTTCTAGTCATCAACATTATTTGAAATTCAAACATAAAAATTTAAAAATGGAAAAAATAGAGCTGCTGAAGTAAAGCAGCAATCCAGGATATCTGGACATAAAAAGTGGGTCCATGACAACGTGTTTCAGTAACCTGGGGAAGGAAAGTATCAGACCGATGCCGAAACTTGTTGTCCTGTATACACTTTTTAAATCGTATCTAAAGTTTTTGAAGAAATCCTGGAATACTGATTTATTTCAGCAGCGTTATTATTTTCACATTTGTTTAAATTACTGCTTTAAATTCAAATAAAATAAATGTAACAGCAGCAGCAAGAAAAGAGCATTATTTAAAAGCAACTACATTCATTGAGATTCTGTTCTATTTTATGAGATCTAAAAGAGAATACATTTTTTAATAACATGACTACCCCTTTTAGTTGCAGTAATTAAGTCCAGCTAAATACTAATCTGATGTATTACTTTACTTCTGCATTAACTCTAGTGACCACTAGATGGCTCTTTTCAAGCAGCGTTATTATTATTATTATTATTATTATTAGAGGATTTTTTAAAGCATTGTATGAAAACCATTTACCATGCTGCAGATACTGTACATTATATCCACAGGATGAGCACTTTTTTTCACAGTTAATGTTAGCAATGTATTCTGGTTGCATATATCATTATGTTTAGGCTGAATGAGGCTTATGACAAATATTATACTACATCTCTACATAATATTAACTCCTTCACCCTCCACGCAATTTTCACCTTCATGACCAGGCTAAATTTTACAGTTCAGACCAGTGTCAATTTGTGAGGAAATAACTCTAGAACGCTTCAACAGATCCCACTGATTCTGAGAATGTTTTGTTTTTTTGTGACATATTGTAGTTCATGATGGTGGTAATTTTGTTTGATATGACTTGCGTTTATTTGTGAAACTATCTGAAATTTGGCAAAAATATAGAAAATTTAGCAATTTTCAAACTATTAATTCTTATGCCCTTAAACCAGAGAGTTAAGCCCAGGGCATCTTGCAGTTTAGGAGGCGGTCCCCCCCCCCCCAGGTACCCAATGTATCCTCCTTGATAGATCATGTGAGTATCACACTGGTGCTCTGGTGCACATCTGCAGATGGAAAACAGCAGAGATAGCGCCGCGTAAATTTTTCCATTATGTACCGCACCATATATAACATGGCGCCAGAACAGGGGTGGGAGATTAATTTTCCAAAGGGGCGCATGAGAGGCCGTGACTGTTGTGGAGGCCGAACCAATAAGCCGAAATTAATTCTGCTCCATATTAATATGAACGTATTTATTAAAATTTGTTTATATTAATTTTGACTTAATTGTGAGACCCCATAAACCCTGCTATATGCAATATGAGCCCGCACATAGCCTCATATATACATTATGAGCCCGAACATAGCTTCCTATATTGAGTATAAACCCCTACATAGCCTCCTATATACATGAGCACCCACATAGCCTCCAATATACAATATGAGCCCACATATAGCTCCCGATATATAGTACGAGTGCCACATAGCCTCCATATATACAGTATGAGCCCCACATAGCTCCCTATATACAGTATGTTCCCCATATAGCCTCCTGTATACAGTGTGAGCCCTTACATAGCCTCGTATATACAGTATGAGCCCTTATATAGTTTCCTATATACAGTAGAAACACCTAAATAGCCTCCTATATACAGTATGAGCCTTCATATAGGCTCATATATGTAGAGTGAGCCCTCACATAGCCACCTATATACAGTATGAACCCCCCACATAGCAATCTTTATGTAGGGAGGAGGACCCCCACAGAGTGTCCGGGCCGGAACCAAGGGGACCGCCATCTGAGTTCCTAAGGAAACAGTACCTGGGGAACAGAGGAGGAGAGTGGACTGTTGAGAGTGGCAGGACAGCAAGGGGAGGGGTGAGTATAAAAGGGGCAGGGAGCGCGCAGAGGAGTCAGTTGGTGATACATCAGGGAGGGGGCGTGAGAGAGCGGGAAGGACACTGACAGTTCAGAGAAGAGACCAGCAGCAGAGGGTAGATACGCAGTGGCCCTCAGGAAAGAGGCGCCGAGCTTACCGACAGGGGACTGTCTCTTCACCCCAATCCCGGGTTATGATCTGCCCCCGGTCATCCTCGGCCGTTACCGCTGATCTCGAGCCCTCCACGGCCTGTTTGCTCCCTCTCCCGGCTGCTACCATCCCCCTTCAGCCCGGGTTGCGACCTGCCCGCTGCCACCTGCAGACGCTGCCGGTTCACGTCAGCCTGTGGTTGCGGCCTGTCTGTTACCGCTCACAGCCGCCTTCACCCCGCTGCAGTCGGCAGTTGGTGCCTGTTCCTCGTCAACAGAGACACTCTGCACACAGCCCCAGGCTGTGTGCGTGGCCAGTAAACTGCCACTCTTGAGCACTGTGACACAACCCTGCTTGGGGACAGGAGTCCCATTGAACTCGCTAACAAGAGCAACCCCGCTGTTACAACAGGGAGTTACTTCATCTCAGGACTCCATCAGGGCCTGTTGTGCACCAACTCCTCCTAGGCGCTGGGGCGCCCGAAGACTACTCCAAATCTTCAGAAGCTGGGCCCAGCGGCTGCGACACCAAGCCAGCCTCATCAAAGATGCCACAACAGCCTCATCAAAGACGCCAGAGCAGCTTCATCAGCAACGCAGCTTCCACAGAGACGCCGAGGGACGTCTAGACGGATAAGTGACATTATAGAGTTTAAGGACCCGTAGACGGCCATACCGTGGGCCTATAGTAACCGGCCTCGGCCGGGTTAGTCGTGTTCTTTCCAAATAGTGTTTGGTTGAACTGAGTCCCTGCGAGGACAACTGTTGTTATCCCTTTTTGGTTGCTTAGTATAGCCCTAGCGGCTTTAAATTATAAAAAGTTTGCTTTTCAAAGTTCAACCAGTCTCGTGTCTCGTCACTGCATCCTGCGAACCTGCTGTTACCTACATTTACACAGTATGAGCCCTCACATGACCCATATATATATAGGCACACATCCCATTTACATACAGTGGGTTCGGAAAGTATTCAGACCCTTTACATTTTTCACTCTTTGTTTCATTGCAGCCATTTGGTAAATTCAAAAAAGGTCATTTCTTTCTCATCAATGTACACACTGCACCCCATCTTGACTGAAAAAAACAGAAATGTAGAAATTTTTTCAAATTTATTGAAAAAGAAAAACTCAAATATCACATGGTCATAAGTATTCAGACCGTTTGCTCAGATACTCTTATTTAAGTCACATGCTGTCCTTTTCCTTGTGATCCTCCTTGAGATGGTTCTACTACTTCATTGGAGTCCAGTTGTGTTTAATTAAACTGATAGGACTTGATGTGTAAAGGCACACATCTGTCTATATAACACCCCACAGCTTACAGTGCATGTCAGACCAAATGAGAATCATGAGGTCAAAGGAAATGGCCAAGGAGCTCAGAGACAGAATTGTGGCAAGGCACAGATCTGGCCAAGGTTACAATAGAATTTCTGCTGTACTCAATGATCCTAAGAGCACCTTGGCCTCCACAATCCTTAAAGGGAAGAAGTTTAGGACCACCAGAAGTCTTCCTAGACCTGGCCGTCAGCCAAACTGAGCAATCGTGGGAGAAGAGCCTTGTGAGAGAGGTAAAGAAGAACCCCAAAATCACTGTGGCTGAGCTCCGCAGATGCAGTAGGAACATGGGAGAAAGTTCCACAAAGTCAACTTTCACTGCAGCCCTCCACCAGTTGGGCCTTTATGGCAGAGTGGCCCGTTGGAAGCCTCTCCTGAGTGCAAGACATGCGAAAGCCTGCATAGAGTTTGCTAAAAAACACATGAAGGACTCCCAGACTATGAGAATTAAGATTCTCTGGTCTGATGAGACAAAGAGAGAACTTTTAGGTGATCATTTTAAGCTGTATGTGTGGAGAAACCCATGAACTGTTCATCACCTGCCCAATACAATCCCAACAGTGAAACATAGTGGTGACAGCATCACACTATGGGGATGTTTTTCAGCTGCAGGGACAGGACGACTGGTTGCAATTGAAGGAAACATGAATACGGCCAAGTAGAGAGATATCCTGGGTGAAAACCTAACAAAGGAGTAGCGTCAGAACAACTCTGTGACCATTTTTGACTGGCCCAGCAAGAGCACCTTGAACCTTAAGATGCTTAACAGAAGTTTATAACGTTGAGCCGTGAATTTGTTGTGCAATTTCTTCTGACTATATCAATACCACGCACATGTCTGTGTCTGCGTCTGATGGTGAAACCACTGACTCTTCCCCTGTGTTACATCATTCCCACTCTATTGTCCAGGAATGAGGTGCTGAGGCCTCCAGTCCACAATCTGCAGTTGCACAGACACAACAGTCAGCAACCACATCCAGTTCGTTGTCCCAGCACAGCGTTCAGTTGTCCCTTGTCAACATATATGTCTGTTAACAAATTGTTAGTTAGATAGGGGCAATTTACATTGTCCGGTGCTGGACAAAGACCATTGGCTCTTAAATGAGACTTTTGTCTCTTTATTAAATTGTCACTTCCCTTTTCTAAATTTGAGTCCTTTCAAAAAATGGTGGTGAGGTATTGACCAGTTTCTGTACTGTACAGACTGAGTAAATATGCTCCACAGACCTATTCAGGCCACAGCCTGAACATGGAACATGGTGATTGTCACCCAAAGACCTTTACCTGAGCTCTGCAGCACTGCCTGTCACCTGAGTAATACACTCCACAGACCTCGACACTCTCTGGGACATATCCTTTAATTACTCCATTGTTGTTCAAAACCATGCAAAAGATCCATTCTGCCTGGTTGGGTAGTTTCCAGAAGTGCGTAGGCTTGTGCAGATTGATCAATGGCACGCCTAGCTCTTTCCCTTGAGGAGGCTGCTTCCAAGTACAATGAGGTTTGTACATGTTCCTGACATGGGTTTCAGGCCTGACAGACTGACCACAATACAGGCCCTCGCTTGCTTACACTGCATTCAGAATTTAATTCTAATGCTTTTGGTGTCTGGTATGGTGTCCGGTGGCAAAAATGAACTGTGGACCTTACAAAATGCAGGTTTCACAGCACATTGTGGCACTCCGCTAATTGTCAGTGAGGGCTGGATAACGACATGGCGGTGGACATAGTGGTGGTGGCGAGCAAAGCCCAAAATTCAAATTTGCATATTTGAAATGGCATTATAAAGGGACGGGGAATATGTATTCTTTCTGAACCTTTGACAGTTGATGCTCATGAAATGTGGAGAGTGATGACAAGAAAACCTCAGTAATCTTGAGAACAGCAAGATGGAATGCAAAAAAGTTAGCAGGGCATCCGGGATTGAATCAAGTAATATGGTGTGCACAGGAGGAGAAGAGTGACAATTAACAAACTAAGGTCTTGAATAATAATCCAAAGTCTCATCGTGTGTGCTAATGTGCCTGAATACAACAAGGGAGATGATGAAACATACCAAGCAACCTGCAAAGCTTGACATCTATATATATAAACACCTTATCGTGTCTGTCTGTAACCGAAATCAAGGGCCGCTGACTGGTCGCGACCGCCAGGCCCCCGCCAGGCCGCAACCAATCAGTGACAGGGGCAGCTGTTTGTAACGGTAAGCTGCGTCTGCCGCTGATCGGTCGCGGCCGCCAGGCCACGACCGATCAGCGGCAGGCGCAGGCCTTAATCTGTAAAAAAGAGAATTAAAATCAAAAAAAGTTATTCTCACCTTCCGACGGCCTCCTGTCTTCTTTCCACGCGCCCGGCCTCGCGTTCCCAGTAATGCTTTGCAGGTTAGACCGCTGATGACGTCACTCTCGCGAGAGCGAGAAAGAAGACCGTCGTCATCAGCGGTCTAAGCCGCAAAGCATTACTGGGAACGCGAGGCCGGGCACGTGGAAAGAAAACATGAGGCCGTTGGAAGGTGAGAATAACTTTTTTATTTTTGTACAGGGTGACAAGGTGATTGGTCGCGGCAACAGGGCCGCATTGCTGATTGGTCGCGGACAGAGGGCCGCGACGCTGATTGGTCGCGGCTACACGGAAAGGGGGGTGAGGGGACCATGCATACCAGGATTGGGGGGTGGGGGGACCATGCATACCAGGATTGGGGGTGAGGAGACCATGCATACCAGGATTGGGGGGTGAGGGGACCATGCATACCAGGATTGGGAGGTGAGGGGACCATGGATGCCAGGATAGGGGGGTGAGGGGACCATGCATACCAGGAAAGGGGGATGAGGATACCATGCATACCAGGATTGGGGGGTGAGGGGACCATGCATACCAGCAAAGGGGGGTGATGGTGAGCATACATACCAGGACTGGGGTGTGAGAGGACCATGCATACCAGCAAAGGGGGGTAAGGGGACCATGCATACCAAGAAAGGGGGTGAGGGGACCATGCATACCAGGATAGGGGGGTGAGGGGACCATGCACACCAGGATTGGGAGGTGAGAGGACCATGCATACCAGGATTGGGGGGTGAGTGGACCATGCATACCAGGATTGGGTTGTGAGGGGACCATGCATACCCCAAAAGGGGGGTAAGAGGACCATACATACCAGGAAAGAGGGGTGAGAGGACCATGCATACCAGGATTGGGGGGTGAGAGGACCATGCATACCAGGATTGGGGGGTGAGGGGACCATGCATACCCCAAAAGGGGGTAAGAAGACCATGCATACCAGGAAATAGAGGTGAGAGGACCATGCATACCAGGACTGGGGGTGAGAGGACCATGCATTCCAGGATTGGGGGGTCAGGGGACCATGCATACCAGGATAGGGGGTTGAGGAATAGCATGCATATCAGGATTGGGGGTGAGAGAACCATACATATCAGGATTGGGGGTGAGAGAACCATACATATCAGGATTGGGGGGTGCATTATTACAACAGTGCAATTATTATAACAGAGACCAGCAGACCAAGATGAAGGAAGGAGGGCATGGACCCGGGACAGGTAGGAAACACTGCCTAATAATTCTGCTCACCTTCATAAAGGGTGTTGTATCCATTGGCCTCACCCTTCCTTATTACACAAATACACATCACTTGATCTGCTTCATCCAATAAACATTCAAGTTTACACAACTTGGAGTTGGGAAATCTGCATAAAAATGATGATATGGCCAAAATGTTCACTGCCTAATAATTCTACATATAGTATCTAGTTTATGACTTGGGTCTTATCAGGAATATAATTTTTAAGAAGTGGGTCATTTTATAGGATTAACCAATACTTGCCTAAAATATCTTGAACTCTCCCTTTGTTCACAGTATAAATTCCCATGTTTATACTGAATTTTTTTTGTCCTTTCTCCTACTTCCATTCGAATATTCTGTTTGAGATAAGCTGGACCTGGCTTATTTGACGATTCTTCACAATCCCCACATGTGTTGAGGCTGCAAAACAGCCACAAATCATGCAACTACAGGAATTCGAACATAATATGCGAGCACGCCCGAGATACTTGGATAACACCTGAGTGTGTCAGATAAGACATTATCCGAGCACGTTTGCTCGTCATCACTATTAATCATCCTTTGGATGTTAAACAACACTAGATCAAGGTATTCAATTTGTGTCAGTGAAGCGGTATATGAAAATGATACCCATTGATCATTGTTGTTAAGATGTTCTAGGAAATAGTCTATGTTATTGGTAGTTTTATACCAAATAAAGATCAGGTCTAGAGTTGAGCGACTTTTGTTTTTTTAGGGTCGCGTTTCGTTTCGTGAAACCCGACTTTTCCAAAAGTCGGGTCGAGCAAGATCGTCCGATTATAGGGAAAAGTCGGGGCCGTCCCGAAACACGAAACCCAATGTAAGTCAATGGGGAATAAAAGTCGGCAGTGAGAGGAGGACAGGAAACACACCTACAGTGCCCATTTGAATGCCAAAAGCATCAATTCTTCTTACTTAAGCTTGTCAACCTTAATTAACTTCATAATACAAGTTACGCACTGAAAAATGGGGTTATTTGGCTAAAGTTGTGGGGGGGGAGGGCTGGCTGCAGGTTTTCATGTGCCCTGGGCGAAAGAGCGCCCCTTTAACACATACCACAACTCATCATGCTCCGATACGGCAGATAAATAGCGGTATAGTACAATGAAAAATACCTCACTTTTTACATCTCATGACGAGGCCCATCTATTTCTCCATACAGAATCATTGGTCCCATATAATGTTTGAAACAGTATATGATGAGCTCCACATAATGCTACAGTATATGTTGGTCCCCATGGATGAAGCTCCACTGTCTTATGGGCCCAAATAATGCTCCAAACATAATGGGCCCCATTTCTAATGCTCTAGTGTATAATGGGCCCTGTAAATGCTGCTCCAGTGTCTGATGTCCACCTTTGGAATGTTCCAGTGTATGGTTGGCCCCATCTATCATTCTCCAGAGTATAGTGCTCCCCAAAAATTGCTGTCCCAACATTGAAAACAATCAAATAAGTCTCCTCGCTAGGGAATCCCTGTACTTGTCTGGACAGGTGCTGTAGCTTGCTTAACAGCTTGCCAGCCGTTCTCACGCCCAGTATGGATTGCACGTGATTGCACAAAGGTTAGAAAGGGTACCGTATCCCTGGATAACATGTATGGATAGCGTACACATTCAAAATATATGTCTCAGGAGGCAGGCTCAGACGGTGTCAGGCACAGTATGGATTGCACGAGATTGCACAAAGGTTAGAAAGGGTACCGTATCCCCGGATAACATGTATGGATAGCGTACACATTCAAAATATATGTCTCAGGAGGCAGGCTCAGACGATGTTAGGCCCAGTATGGATTGCACGTGATTGCACAAAGGTTAGAAAGGGTACCGTATCCCCGGATAACATGTATGGATAGCGTACACATTCAAAATATGTCTCAGGAGGCAGGCTCAGACGGTGTTAGGCCCAGTATGGATTGCACGTGATTGCACAAAGGTTAGAAAGGGTACCGTATCCCTGGATAACATGTATGGATAGCGTACACATTCAAAATATATGTCTCAGGAGGCAGGCTCAGACGGTGTCAGGCACAGTATGGATTGCACGTGATTGCACAAAGGTTAGAAAGGGTACCGTATCCCCGGATAACATGTATGGATAGCGTACACATTCAAAATATATGTCTCAGGAGGCAGGCTCAGACGGTGTCAGGCACAGTATGGATTGCACGTGATTGCACAAAGGTTAGAAAGGGTACCGTATCCCCGGATAACATGTATGGATAGCGTACACATTCAAAATATATGTCTCAGGAGGCAGGCTCAGACGGTGTTAGGCCCAGTATGGATTGCACGTGATTGCACAAAGGTTAGAAAGGGTACCGTATCCCTGGATAACATGTATGGATAGCGTACACATTCAAAATATATGTCTCAGGAGGCAGGCTCAGACGGTGTCAGGCCCAGTATGGATTGCACGTGATTGCACAAAGGTTAGAAAGGGTACCGTATCCCTGGATAACATGTATGGATAGCGTACACATTCAAAACATATGTCTCAGGAGGCAGGCTCAGACGGTGTCAGGCACAGTATGGATTGCACGTGATTGCACAAAGGTTAGAAAGGGTACCGTATCCCCGGATAACATGTATGGATAGCGTACACATTCAAAATATATGTCTCAGGAGGCAGGCTCAGACGGTGTCAGGCCCAGTATGGATTGCACGTGATTGCACAAAGGTTAGAAAGGGTACCGTATCCCCGGATAACATGTATGGATAGCATACAAATCCAAAATATATGTCTCAGGAGGCAGGCTCAGACGGTGTTAGGCCCAGTATGGATTGCACGTGATTGCACAAAGGTTAGAAAGGGTACCGTATCCCCGGATAACATGTATGGATAGCGTACACATTCAAAATATGTCTCAGGAGGCAGGCTCAGACGGTGTCAGGCCCAGTATGGATTTGACGGCCCAGATTACACAGCGGAGGAGCAGGGAGAGGTAAAGATTGCAAATGCTGGGGCCCTGCCCAAGCAAGGGGGGCCCACTCGTGGGCGTCGGTACTGGCACTGGGCCCCTCATAGTACAGCGGTGTGTCTGACGACGGGTGTGCACCACCACCGTCAGAGACACTTGATTGCACTATGAGGGACCCTGTGCCAGTGCCCGCGCCCAAGAGTCGGCCTACCCACCTGTCCAGGGCAACGGCACTCGCACGGTGTCGTGCGGTAGGTGGTGACCCCGGCCATGGGGGGGAGGCAGCACAGTTAGGGAGTTTTAGAAAGTGGCATATGTTGATGTGGGACATTCAGCTGATGCAAAAGGCGAAATAGGTGAAGTACCAGGAAGAGGTGGACTAAAGCAAGCCATTTTTCTGTCACCCTATGTGTCATCAGGGGAAGGTGGGACAAAATCCTTGGAAACCCATGCGTGGTTCATTTTAATGAAGGTTAGATCATCCACATTTTGGGTTGACAGACGGGTCCTTTTTTCTGTCAGGATTGATCCAGCTGCACTGAAGACTCTTTCCGATAGCACACTTGCAGCTGGGCAAGCGAGCTCCTGTAAGGCATATTGGGCCAATTCAGGCCAGGTGTCCAGTTTAGCGGCCCAATAGTCAAAGGGGAATGACCTGTGTGGGAGAACATCGATATGGGAGGAAAAGTAGTTTGTAACCATAGTTGACAACTGCTGTCTCCTGTCACTTTCCATCGATGCAGTATTACCAGTTGTGTGAGCGGTATTTGAAAAATCAGTCCACAACATTGTCATGAAACCCCTGTCTCCAACGCCACTTCTGCTGTGTGCACCACGAACACCTCTGCCAAGCTGCCCCCGGCCCGTACGGCTCGTGTGAGAACCATCACCGCTGCTGTGTGCTGGGAATGCCTCAAGCAACCGATTTACCAGAGTTGCTTGTTTATTAGCCAATATTAGGTCAAGGTTCTCCTGTGGCATGATGTTTTGTAATTTGCCTTTATAGCGTGGATCCAGGATGCTGGCCAACCAGTAGTCGTCATCGTTCATCATTTTGGCAATGCGGGGGTCCCTTTTTAGGATCCGCAAGGCATAATCTGACATGTGGGCCAATGTTCCCGGTGTCAATGATGCACTGCGAGTGCTGGGTGGAGGAGCACTTTCTGGCAAATCCACATCCCTCCAGTCACGCACAAACCCTGTACCAGACCTTGCCACGCCAACATTTTCACTTGCCCCACGAGATGCATCCTCCTCCCCTAAGTAATCATCCCCATCATCCTCCTCCTCCTCCTCTTCTTCCTCCACCTCGTCCAGGAGAGGTCCCTGAGCAGACAATGGCTGAATGTCATCAAGGATTCCCTCCTCCTCTTCCTCCTCATCAACATTGGCTGCAGACGCCTGCTCCTTAAGGTGCGTCAAAGTTTGCATGAGCAGACGCATAAGTGGGATGCTCATGCTTAGGATGGCGTCGTCTGCGCTTACCAGCCGTGTGCATTCCTCAAAACACTGAAGGACTTTACAAAGGTCTTTCAGCTTCGACCACTGCACGCCTGTCAACTCCATGTCTGCTCTCAAAGTGCCTGGCCGTGTATCCTCCCACAAATGCATTATGGCCTGCCTCTGCTCGCACAGCCGCTCCACCATGTGCAGGGTGGAGTTCCACCTTGTTGCAATGTCGATAATGAGGCGGTGGTTGGGAAGGTGGAGCAATCGCTGCAGCTTCTGCATACGAACGGAGTGTACAGGCGACCGGCGGATGTGCGCGCACAGTCTTCGCACCTTCTGGAGCAGGGCTGTTAACTCCGGATAATTTTTGAGGAAGCACTGCACCACCAGGTTCAAGGTGTGAGCCAAGCAAGGTATGTGGCTGAGTTTTGAAAGGGCTATGGCTGCCACAAAATTACGGCCGTTATCACTAACTACCTTGCCTGCCTCAACATGTACACTGCCCAGCCATGACTCAGTTTGTCGCTGAAAGTACTCGGCCAGCACCTCGGCGGTGTGTCTGTCGCCCAAACACATCATCTGCAACACAGCCTGCTGACGCTTTCCACTAGCTGCTCGATAGGGGGACACATCGTGTGCAACAGTGGCAGCTGCAGATGGAGTGCTCGTACGACTGCGCTCTGTGGACGAGCTTTCGCTTCTGGAGGAGGAGGAGGAGGGTCGAACGCCTACAGCCAACTGTTTCCTATACCGTGGGCTAGGCAGCACTGTCCCACCACCGCTGTCCCCTGTGGACCCTGCATCCACCACATTAACCCAGTGCGCAGTGATGGACACGTAACGGCCCTGGCCATGCCGACTGGACCATGCATCAGTTGTGAGGTGCACCTTTCCGCTCACTGACTGCTTGAGTGCATGGACAATGCGGTCTTTCACATGATGGTGGAGGGCTGGGTTGGCTTTGCGAGAGAAGAAGTGGCGACTGGGTAGGTCATAGCGTGGTACTGCATAGGCCATGAGTTCGCGGAAAGCTGTGCTTTCCACCAACCGAAAGGGCATCATCTCAAACGAGATTAGTTTGGCAATGTGGGCGTTCAAACCCAGTGTACGCGGATGAGAGACTGAGTACTTTCTTGACCTACTCATAGTGTCTGGGAGGGTGAGCTGGACTTGAGAGCTGCATATGGTGGAAGTAGCGGTGGACAGGGCGGACTGAGAGAGGGTTGATGATGGTGATGGAGTTGGTGTTCTTTCTGATGGCCTAGAATCAGTCTTTCGTTGATATAACAGTGGGATTCCCTGACTGCTGTGGTCTTGCAACGACACCTCAACATTTGCTGCTGTGCTAACCGGTGGGCTTACAGTGGGGGAAACAATGTAGCGTTGCTGACTACCTTCGTTGTGATCAGTTGCACATGTGGCACTTGAGGTTTGGTGTTGTGTCCACGCTTGCAAGTGCATGCTGGTTAAATGTCTAAGCATGCAACTGGTATTCAAATTTTTCAGATTTTTCCCTCGGCTAAAGGTCTTTGCGCACTTCTTACAGATAACCTTGGCCTGATCATGAGGATTTTGTTCAAAAAAGTGCCACACTGCACTCTTCCTACTTTGGCAGACATTTTGCGGCCTAGCACGCTGTGATCTTTTGACCCTCTGGACAAGCTGTCCAGCAACTCTTTTGATGTTTGGAACCTGTCTTTGGAGTGCTCCGGGCCTGCCAGATAACAGCTGTTGCGATGTCGATGTCTGCTGTGGATGCTCCTCATCTGAGCTATTGGAAGCAGCACCCTCTTCCCCCAATGGATGCCAATCTGGGTCAACAACTGGGTCATCCATCACCTCCTCTTCTATGTCATGTGCACCTTTCTCTGTGTCACCGTGTATGGTGGTATAGTGTGCGGGAAGGGGCACCTGAGTCTCATCAGGGTCAAAATCTGGCTCTGTACACTGTGAGGACAATGTAGTGCTCTGAATCTCTGCGCACACTTTTGGACACTGGACACTTGTGGATTGTGTGAGGCCCACTAATATCTGAGCGCTATGTGACACGCTCGATGGCACAGCTGCTTGTGACCAAAGTGACGAGAGGATAATGGAGATTTTGAATCTCTGCGCACACTTTTGGACACTGGACACTTGTGGATTGTGTGAGGCCCACTGATATATGAGCGCTATGTGACAGGCTCGATGGCACAGCTGTCTGTGACCAAAGTGACGAGAGGATAATGGAGATTTTGAATCTCTGCGCACACTTTTGGACACTGGACACTTGTGGATTGTGTGAGGCCCACTGATATCTGAGCGCTATGTGACACGCTCGATGGCACAGCTGCCTGTGACCAAAGTGACGAGAGGATAATGGAGATTTTGAATCTCTGCGCACACTTTTGGACACTGGACACTTGTGGATTGTGTGAGGCCCACTGATATCTGAGCGCTATGTGACACGCTCGATGGCACAGCTGCCTGTGACCAAAGTGACGAGAGGATAATGGAGATTTTGAATCTCTGCGCACACTTTTGGACACTGGACACTTGTGGATTGTGTGAGGCCCACTGATATCTGAGCGCTATGTGACACGCTTGATGGCACAGCTGCCTGTGACCAAAGTGACAAGAGGATAATGGAGATTTTGAATCTCTGCGCACACTTTTGGACACTGGACACTTGTGGATTGTGTGAGGCCCACTGATATCTGAGCGCTATGTGACACGCTCGATGGCACAGCTGCCTGTGACCAAAGTGACGAGAGGATAATGGAGATTTTGAATCTCTGCGCACACTTTTGGACACTGGACACTTGTGGATTGTGTGAGGCCCACTGATATCTGAGCGCTATGTGACACGCTCGATGGCACAGCTGCCTGTGACCAAAGTGACGAGAGGATAATGGAGATTTTGAATCTCTGCGCACACTTTTGGACACTGGACACTTGTGGATTGTGTGAGGCCCACTGATATCTGAGCGCTATGTGACACGCTCGATGGCACAGCTGCCTGTGACCAAAGTGACGAGAGGATAATGGAGATTTTGAATCTCTGCGCACACTTTTGGACACTGGACACTTGTGGATTGTGTGAGGCCCACTGATATCTGAGCGCTATGTGACACGCTTGATGGCACAGCTGCCTGTGACCAAAGTGACAAGAGGATAATGGAGATTTTGAATCTCTGCGCACACTTTTGGACACTGGACACTTGTGGATTGTGTGAGGCCCACTGATATCTGAGCGCTATGTGACACGCTCGATGGCACAGCTGCCTGTGACCAAAGTGACGAGAGGATAATGGAGATTTTGAATCTCTGCGCACACTTTTGGACACTGGACACTTGTGGATTGTGTGAGGCCCACTGATATCTGAGCGCTATGTGACACGCTCGATGGCACAGCTGCCTGTGACCAAAGTGACAAGAGGATAATGGAGATTTTGAATCTCTGCGCACACTTTTGGACACTGGACACTTGTGGATTGTGTGAGGCCCACTGATATCTGAGCGCTATGTGACACGCTCGATGGCACAGCTGCCTGTGACCAAAGTGACGAGAGGATAATGGAGATTTTGAATCTCTGCGCACACTTTTGGACACTGGACACTTGTGGATTGTGTGAGGCCCACTGATATCTGAGCGCTATGTGACAGGCTCGATGGCACA
Source organism: Dendrobates tinctorius (assembly GCF_039654945.1). Lineage (NCBI taxonomy): Eukaryota > Metazoa > Chordata > Amphibia > Anura > Dendrobatidae > Dendrobates > Dendrobates tinctorius. The sequence goes on from NW_027361737.1 coordinate 30,695,936, forward strand.
GCTGTGACCAAAGTGACGAGAGGATAATGGAGATTTTGAATCTCTGCGCACACTTTTGGACACTGGACACTTGTGGATTGTGTGAGGCCCACTGATATCTGAGCGCTATGTGACACGCTCGATGGCACAGCTGCCTGTGACCAAAGTGACGAGAGGATAATGGAGATTTTGAATCTCTGCGCACACTTTTGGACACTGGACACTTGTGGTTTGTGTGAGGCCCACTGATATCTGAGCGCTATGTGACAGGCTCGATGGCACAGCTGTGACAAAAATGACTAGAGGATAAGGGAGATTGGATTGCTTTTAAAAAAGCAGTTTGCGGAGCAGTGGGTAAACAGCAATGCCAGCGTGTCAGGAAGCCTTAAAAGGCAGCCCAACAACCAACACCACTGATACACCACAATATAGCCTCCCCTTGCACTGCACACACAGTGACTTGTGTGTTGTGCAGGCCAAATCGCTAGCAGCAGAAGCAGTTTTTTTGTCTACTTCCCTGCCTAACGCTCTCCCTACAGAATCAGCAGCAACCTCTCCCTATACTAAGATCGGCAGAAGTAAGATGGCGGTCGGCGTGCACGCCCTTTTATACCCCCTGTGACGCCCACCAAAGCAAGCCAATCACTTGCATGCCCTTCTGAAAGATGGTGGTGACCCGTGCCTAGGTCATCACGTTGCCCACAGTGTCCGTGGATCCTGATTGGCTGAAAAAGAGCGCAAAACAAACTTTTGAAATGCGACTTTGGCGCGCAAGTCGCCGACCTCGTGGCCAACCTCATCCTAGGGTCGGGTTTCGTTTCATGAAACCCGACTTTGCCAAAAGTCGGCGACTTTTGAATTTTTTCGACCCGTTTCGCTCAACTCTAATCAGGTCATCAATGTATCTCTTGTAGAAGATAATCTGATTTAACCAGGTGTTATTATTGAAAAGAAACAATTTCTCAAAATAACTAATGAAAAGATTAATAAAACTGGGAAGGAATTGAGTACGCATTGCAGTCCCAAATGTTTGCCTATACATCATACCTAGAAATGGGAAGACATTATTATGACTAAGGATATAGTGTATAACATTCAATAAAAATTGACGCTGGGATAATGGCATATCTATATCATGAAAAAGATAGCATCAAAATCTATTGATTCCTTTGACATGGGGGATATTCAAGTACAGTACAGTTCAGAAACATCCAGGGATAGCCATAGATAGTGATCCTTTCATGGTATTTCTTGTATTAATATGATAAAGCCTGAGGAATCTTTGAGATATGATTTAAGTCCAGATGTTTTTGTTGGTACACATCTATGAAGTGCAAAAATTGCAAGTCATGGAGGGAATACCTGCAATAGTGGGTCTGCCTAGGGCAGGGGTGGGGAACCTCAGGCCCCAGGGCCATTTACGGCCCTCAATGACCTTTTATCAGGCCCCCGGGCAGATTCTCAGGGACCGCATTCTTGGGCAGGGAGCTGTATTTTGATTGCCACAAACTTATTAATTTCTTCTTGCTCTGTTAGCACACACACGCAGTGTTCACTAATGAACACTGAAGGGCATGCAATGAAAGACTACATCCTAACGCCAGTGCCAGAGTCAGTATGTACTTTGTGGGTGGAGTTTGTACGGCCCCCGAAGGATGCTATAAATACCCAAATGGCCCTTGGCAGAAAAAAGATTCCCCACCCCTGGCCTAGGGGTTTATTTTTGTATTTGTGTATGTTTGCTAAATGATAGAAGGTGGCCATCACTTTTTGTAATAAGAATATATTCTTTCTCTTTCTTCTTAGTGATTACACCCTCTAATCTTGTTTTTAAAAGAGGTTTGAGATCCCTAAGGAATTTAGTGAGAAGGTTATTGCCCAGCTTTTGCAGAAGTCCACATGACAAAGGATGCATGTGGCCTTACCTTTGTAGGCTTCACAATCCTGAATCACTACGGCACTGCCTTTGTCTGCACTCCGAATTACAATAATATGGTTCTTCTTGGGGTGATCTGGAGCTTTTTTTTCTGTGGTATAAGGCTGTCTTCTACCCTTGCATCCAAATTTATAGACATAGAGTCAGTAACGACCACGGAAAATTATGAATAGTTGTCCCTGTGGTGAATGGGATTAAGGCCGTGTTCAGTATTTGTTCAGTATTAAATCAGTATTTGTAAGCCAAAACCAGGCATGGAACAATCAGAGGAAAAAGTATAATAGAAACACGTCACCACTTCTGTATTTATCACCCACTCCTGGTTTTGGCTTACAAATACTGAGGAAAAATACTGACCATATACTAAACGTGTGAACATTGCCTAAAAGTGAGAGCAAAGGATTTTGATTTTAGTCCTGAGTGAATTGGAATTAACATTGCAACTAGAAGACCATTGCACTCAATAGGGCTTGTTATTTTTTTATTATTATTATTATTATTATATATTTATAAAGCACCATTGGTTCCATGGTGCTGTACATAAGAAGGGGTTACATACAAGTTACAGATATTACTTACAGTGAACAAACTAACAATCACAGACTGATATAGAGGGGAGAAAGGACCCTGCCCTTGCGGGCTTACATTCTACAGGATGGTGGGGAAGGAGACAGTAGGTTGGGGGGTTGCAGAAGCTCCAGTGAGGTGGTAGCTTCCAGTAGTGGTGAGGAGGCATCGGGATCAATGCAGGCTGTAATCTTTCCTGAAGAGATGGCTTTTCAGGTTCCGTTTGAAGGATCCAAGTGTGATTGATAGTCGGACGTGTTGGGGCAAAGGATTCCAGAGGATGGGGGCTATTCGGGAGAAGTTTTGGAGGCGGTTGGATGAGGAGCGAATAAGTGTGGAGGAGAGAAGGAGGTCTTGGGAGGACCGGAGATTACGTGAGGGAAGATATTGGGAGATTAGTTCAGAGATATATGAAGGAGACAGGTTATAGATGGCCTTGTAGGTCAGTATTAGTAATTTGAATTGGATACGCTGAGGGAAAGGGAGCCAGTGAAGAGATCAGCAGAGGGGAGAAGTGGAGGAGTAGCGTGGAGAGAGATTAATTAGTTGGGTGGCAGAGTTAAGGTTGGACTGGAGAGGTGCGAGGGTGTTAGCAGGGAGGCCACAGAAAAGGATGTTGCAGTAGTCGAGGCGGGAGATGATGAGGGCATGCACAAGCATTTTAGTAGATTGAGGGTTGAGGAAATGACGGATTCTGAAAATATTTTTGAGCTGGAGGCGACAGGATGTGTTGAGAGCTTGGTTGTGCGGTTTAAAGGACAGTGCAGAGTCAAGGATTACTCCAAGGCAGCGGACTTCTGGTACGGGGGAAAGCGTGATGTCGTCAATTTATAGCTCGGGTAAGGAAGATCTGTGAGATGGGGGAAAGATGATCAGTTCAGATTTGTCCACATTGAGTTTGAGGAAGCGGGAGGAGAAGAAGGAGGCTATGGCAGACAGACACTCCGGGATTCTGGAGAGCAGAGAGGTGATGTCTGGGCCAGAGAGGTAGATCTGAGTATCATCGGCATAAAGGTGGTTCTGAAATCCATGGGACTTTATGAGTTGCCCTAGGCCAAGTGTATAGATTGAGAAGAGTAGGGGGTCCTGGAACAGAGTCTTAGGGGATTCCAACAGAGAGGGGGTGGGATGAGGAAATAGTGTGGGAGTGGGAGACACTGAATGTGTGGTTGGAAAGGTATGAGAAGATCCAGGATAGGGCGAGGTCTTTGATGCCAATGGAGGAGAGGATCTGTAGTAGGAGGCAGTGGTCAACTGTGTCGAAAGCAGAGAATAGGTCTAGAAGGAGGAGTATAGCATATTTTCCGTTAGCTTTGGCTGTAAGTAGGTCATTTAGTAATTTTGGTCAGGGCTGTCTCAGTGGAATGATGGGGACAGAAGCCAGATTGTAGATTGTCAAAGAGAAAGTTAGGAGGGAGGCGGGAGGAAAGTTCAGCGTGGACATGCTGTTCCAGGAGTCTGGAAGCGAATGGGAGCAACGGAATTGGGCGATAGCTGGACATGGCTGTTGGGTCCGAGGGTTGGCTTTTTAAGGATAGGTGTGATTGTTGCATGTTTGAAAGCAGAAGGGAAGGTACCAGAAGTTAGTGATAGGTTGAAGAGGTGGGTTAGGGATGGGATAAGAGTGGTGGTGATGTTGTGGAGGAGGTGGGATGGGATAGGGTCAAGTGCACAAGTAGTGAGGTGTGATTTGGAGAGAAGATGAGCAAGCTCCCCTTCAGTGATGTGGGTGGAGGAGGGATAAGGAAAATACAAGGGATGTGAAGTAGGCCTGTTTAGCAGAGGTGAGGGCAGATTTGAATGCGAGAGTTGCTTGGTTGAGTGCAGTGAAGTTGTCTTGCGAATGCGTTTTCTTCCAGCACCATTCTGCAATTCTGGATGCTTGCCGAAGCTTTTTAGTGATGTTATTGTGCCAGGGTTGTCGTTTGATTCATCGTACTCTGTTTTGCATGACAGGGGCGACCAAATCGATGGCTGATGCAAGAGTGGCATTGTAGAAACTAGTGGCAGTGTCTGTGTCGTGGAGTGAAGATATGGAGGACAGTGGTAGAATAAAGTCAGAGTGTGCGAGTGTCTAGATGTGCGAGGTTTCTGCGGGGGGTGCATGTTGCTGGACATGGGTGACAGTTGAGGAGGACAGGGATGAGAAAGTGAGTAGATGGTGGTCAGATAGTGGGAGAGGGGAGGTTGTGAAGTTAGATAGGGAGCAGAGACGGGTGAAGACCAGGTCTAATGTGTGTCTGTCTGCATGGGTGGCTGAGGGGGACCACTGAGTAAGTCCAAAAGATGATGTAAGGAACAGGAGTTTGGAGGCTGCCGACTGGTGAGTATCAATGAGGATGTTGAAGTCACCCATGATGATGTGGGAATGTCAGCAAAGACAAAGTGAAGGAGCCAGGTGGAGAATTGGTCAATAAAGTCAGTGGTCGGGCCCGGAGGTCGGTTTATGACATCTACTTGGAGGTTGGAGGGAGAGTAGATGCGGACAGAGTGAACTTCAAAAGAGGGGAGGATAAGGGAGGGTAGAGGTGGGATTGGTTTGAAGGTGCAGTTGGAAGAAAGGAGAAGGCCCACTCATCCACCATGTCTGTTGCCAGGGCGAGAAGTGTGAGTGAAGTGGAGCCTGCTGTAACACAGCGCAGCAGGTGAGGCCGTGTCAGAGGGTGTCAGCCATATTTCGGTCAGGCCAAGGTAGGAAAAATTACGAGAGGTAAAGAGTTTGTGAATCACATGGAGTTTATTGCATATGGAGCGGGCATTCCAGAGTGATCCAGAGAGTGCGATCAGGGTGGTGGGCGTCAAGGGCACGGATTTGAGGTGGGAAAGATTTCGGGTGTTTATATTGGGTTAGGAGCGGTAGAGGGTGGTAATAATGGGAGGTATGAGCTGTGAGGGTCCATAGTTGGGAGATATGTAGCCAGCAGTGAGGAGAAGCAGAGAGAGGGAGAGCATGTGGGAGAAGGAGAGTGGACGGCTTGTTTTGTGTTTTATTAGGAGAGATCTGAGATTGAATAGCAGGTCAGCGGAGAAGGTCAGGTGGAGAGGCAAAAGGGAAGGAGAGATTATTACTTGGTTAGAGGGTGCTGGGGTTTGCGGATAGCGAAGGAGAGTGATGAGCAATGGAGCCAAAACTGTTAGAGCATATGTGAGAGTGTGGAGGAAAGAGATTTAGTGCATATAAACACAGTGGTTAGTCATACCTTCTGTTCACTTCTGGCTCATTTCTGGCATATTTCTGCTGCTATCCTTAAAGAGACAGGCCGAGGTACAGACAGACCTCTGACTCTGAATTTAAAACAAGCTAACTACACATGAAATATGCCAGATGTGATCAGGAGGGAGAGGCAGCAGGGAGACTGGTCATAAACACAGGAGAGGATTAATTAGATGTCAGAAGAGAAAATGCAAAAGGAGATAGATCCAAATGGACAGATAAGGCCAATTGTTTGTTATCATCAAGGAAATAAGGTGAGAAAGCAGCCAGTGGACCTACCAGTAATAGCAGAGAGATGAAGGGTGATTGGGATCAAGAAAGATGGATTATGGTATTGCAGCAGCCAGTGGACATACCTGAAGATGAAGCAGATCGATTGTCAGATTGATAGTAATAATGAAGCATAGTAATAATAATAATGAGGCATCTATAGCAGGGAGTTATTTGTCTGGCATATTTCTGCTGTTATCCTTAAAGAGACATCCTTATACAGACAGACCAAGCATTTCTTTGATGCTATTATTTCATTCTTGAATAGTGAAATGTCTCTTTAGTGTAAATTTTCTAATTTTCTAATGAAACTAATTAGAGCTACAAAGACTTCAAATTCATTGAATTTTGGGCCTGGGCAAAAAGACAATCCTTTAGTCAAGATCGCCCATTCATGTATATCCAAATGTATGAGCAGGAATTAAAGGAATAAAAAATGGGAAGCAGCACTCCAGGTTTAGCAAAAAAATGTAAGAGTGGACATTATTAGGCCCACATGGCGTGGTGCAACGTTTGAGCTTCAAAAGCCTTTTTTAAGCAGTTATATGAGTAGAGATTAGTGAATGTATTCAAATGAAACTGAATTCTACTCAAATTTATCAAAAATCTGTATTTGTCAAAATTCATATTTTTTTGGAATTCAATCCCACATGGATTCAGCAAAATTACAGCCACTGGCCATCATTTATCTCAAGCATAAAGGGCTTTCAGAATATTAATAAAGAAAAAAATGTTATAATCATTTTATCTCTAAACTCTCCGACCCCTCAGCTTCTATCAGGAAACTATACTTTGACTTTTATCATGTTCTTGGTATTTTAGTTCTCACTTCTGCATTGGAACATCGGTAACTGTGTAATAATGCGGTAAAACAGGAAATGAAAGAAGTAAATTCTCTTTGTTCCGCACAACATTCTGATTATTAAAGGGTTTTCCACTACAGTGACGCTGATAAACTACACTTGGCATAGGTCATCAATATCAGATGCGTGAGGGTCTGACACCCAACACCTCCACAATTAGCTGTTACTCGCTCCAGGAGCAGTAAAATGTGATCAATATATCATCGCTTTGCGACACTGTTTAGTTGGCCGCTCCTGGGTACGGCAAATCAGCTCCTATTTGAGTTTATTCCTACAACAAAACATAAACTTTGCGCAGTTACTGGATTATACTTTTGTGGCGCCCCTGAGGGTTCAGTCACCACAGAGGTACTGCATCTCCTCCTGAGGTAAAGTATCCCATTCTCCAGGTAAGATGGTAACACCTGAGCAGACTCCAGCACCTACATCCAGCACCTTAGAACAGCAGAGCACCCTTTGAGCAAAAAGTATAAATCAAGTGGGCACCATCATATAATAACAAAAAAAACAATAATAACTCAGGGATTACTTAAATGCCTGTTTAGATAAATAGAGATTAAAGCAGAGAAAGACCATGCATATAGTGAGGATCACCAGAGAAAAATAAATAATAAATATATCACAAAATATAATGCAAATAAATATTTTATTGTTCACAAAACAGAAATAGGATACACTACACAAAAGTAAAAACACTTAAAAAGGGACAGACTCAGGGCCTGTAGATCAATGCAAGTTGATCAATACAAATACACCCACTGACTGCTAATACTCGATTAAAGAAACAATAAATACAGTAAATATGGAGATGCTGCTAATATAGCCCTTACTGAAACAGGCAGATATAAACCATTTCCACAGGGGGGGGTTTGATTCCCCAACATTCCTGTTTTATCCTATATTCAGGGGCGTAACTAGAACTGATTGGGCCCCATAGCAAACTTTTAAACGGGGCCCCCTCAAAGACACCCCCCTCAAAGACACCCCCCTTCAAGACACACCCCCTTCTAGACGCACCCCCTTCTAGACGCACCCTCTTACCGATGATGCATACTAGAGTTGGCTGAGTGGCTGGCCTGGCATTAATTAAGCTGAGACAGTGAGGGCTGTCTGCCTTCCTCCGCGCAAACCGACCTCCAGGAAATACATTTCCCAGAGGTCCATGCGGCAGGCAGCTCTGCAAAGAGCTAATAGACAGCGAGGGCACAGGGAAGGGGCGGTACTGAACTAGTCTGAAGCAATAAACTGGCTGCAGGCAGGGAGGCGGGCCCAATATGTGCTTCGCTCCGCACAGCAGGCACAGAAATGCAGCGCAGGCTGCGAAATCATTGTGTACATTTTTTTCCACTGGGGCCCCGGATCCCCTACACTACACACACCGGGCCGGCGGGCCCCCAAGACAGGGTTGGCCACAGCACCCGCCGGAGCGCCGCAGTAATGTACCGGATATACTTGTGTATAAGCCGACCCGTGTATAAGCCGACCCCCCTAATTTTGTCACAAAAAACTGGGAAAACTTACTGACTCACGTATAAGCCTAGGGTGGAAAATGCCAAAGCTACTGGTAAATTTCAAAAATAAAATGGGCCCCATAAGATGCTCCATAAAGTTCATGATGGGTTTCATAAGATGCTCCATACAAAAATATGCCTGGTAATGCTTCACAGTGAATAATGGTGGCCCTATAACATGCTCCATAATAACACATGCCCCATATAATGCTGCAGTGATTGGTGGCCCCTTATAATGCTGCACAGTGATTGGTGGCCCCTTGTAATGCTGCACAGTGATTAATGGCCCCTTGTAATGCTGCACAGTGATTAGTGGCCCCTTGTAATGCTGCAGTGATTGGTGGCCCCTTGTAATGCTGCACAGTGATTATTGGCCCCTTGTAATGCTGCACAGCGATTATTGGCCCCTTGTAATGCTGCAGTGATTAGTGGCCCCTTGTAATGCTGCACAGTGATTACTGGCCCCTTGTAATGCTGCAGTGATTAGTGGCCCCTTGTAATGCTGCACAGTGATTAGTGGCCCCTTGTAATGCTGCACAGCGATTATTGGCCCCTTGTAATGCTGCAGTGATTAGTGGCCCTTTGTAATGCTGCACAGTGATTACTGGCCCCTTGTAATGCTGCACAGTAATTAGTGGCCCCTTGTAATGCTGCACAGTGATTAGTGGCCCCTTGTAATGCTGCACAGTGATTAGTGGCCCCTTATAATTCTGCACAGTGATTAGTGGCCCCTTATAATGCTGCACAGTGATTAGTGGCCCCTTATAATGCTGAACAGTGATTAGTGGCCCCTTGTAATGCTGCACAGTGATTAGTGGCCCCTTGTAATGCTGAACTGATTAGTGGCCCCTTGTAATGTTGCACAGTGATTGGTGGCCCCTTGTAATGCTGCACAGTGATTATTGGCCCCTTGTAATGCTGTACAGTGATTAGTGGCCCCTTGTAATGCTGTACAGTGATTAGTGGCCCCTTGTAATACTGCACAGTGATTACTGGCCCCTTGTAATGCTGCACGGTCATTAGTGGCCCCTTACAATGCTGCTGCCGCTGTCTCAATTAAAGAAAAAAAAAAACCTATATACTCACCTCGTCTCTGCAGCTGCAGCTGCTGCTCCTCAGCGTTGCCGGCCCTGCACAGTGACTGTTCAGGCAGAGGGCGCCTGCTAACTATGTCATGGCGCCCTCTGACCTGAACGTCACTGCCAGAGGAAGCAAGACAGCAGAGCGATGCGCAGCGGTGGAATGGGGGACAGGTGAATATGGCTCCCTCCGTTATACTCACCTCTCCTGCATGTCTCTTGCATCCTCCCCCCATGCTTATTCCATCTCAGCGTTGTTCTTCCTGCTTTCAGTGTCCACGTGGTGCCGCTCATTACATATGCGCATATGTAATGAACCGCTCATTACATTTGTAATGAGCGGCCGCTGAAAGCAGGACGAACAGTGCTGAGAAGATGGAATAAGCAGGGGGGGCTGCAAGAGACATGCAGGAGAGGTGAGTATGTACTTAATTGCACTACTCGGGTAGCGCCGATCGGAGCCGGGGACCCGGGCCCCTATATAAGCTGGGCCCCAAAGCAACCGCTTCGGCTGCTACCCCGGGAGTTACGCCAGTGCCTATATTCCTATACACCACAAGGGTGAGTGATATAATGAAGTTGGAGTCATATAATATCCCAGCCGAAAGAAACCAGGATTCAGAGTATACTGAACAGGGAAATACTATAATCCAAGAAAAAAGAGGAAATATGAATAACACTGTAGAAGAACATGCAGTAAGCTAAAAACAGCGTTTATTTAAGTCATATAAAATACATACTCATTGTATGGATCACAAAAGGTATACATAGATACAATGTGCACAATGGAGCCACCAGCAGAGATATCACATAAGAAAAAGTATAGGGGAAATGTTACTACCGTATGATTTTATTTAGGTGCACTGAATGATTATCTGAAAAACAATACTGACAGTATATAATGTATAATTACATCAATGCACCCCTCTTAAATATGTAAATACTGAACAAAATCCCCAATAGCATAATTTATCATGTGATATAAGATGATTATAAAAGGATGAGCTGTCAGGTAACATATGCAGATAATAAACCACCAGCTAAATCCTCCCAAACTAGCTAGTGCATGGCAGAACTAAAGAAGGCTGACAATGTGTAAGAGAATTGTATGTCCATTTTCACCAAAAAAGTGCTAAGTGCAAACTGCAATGAGGTAAAGGTATTGTGTAGCCTAGTGGCAATGCATGGAAGACAAATCACAAGATCAAAAAGCCTCCTACCATGGGAAGAACATATCGCTATGTGGAAAAGTGCAAATGCACAACTGAAATAATTAAATATGCATAGCAGCTCAATGTGAATACCTGACCTGTAGGTGGCAGCCGTTCCCCGACGCGCGTTTCGCGTGAGCTTCTTCAATAGGGGGTAAATTTATTGAAGAAGCTCATGAGAAACGCGCGTCGGGGAACGGCTGCCACCTACAGGTCAGGTATTCACATTGAGCTGCTATGCATATTTAATTATTTCAGTTGTGCATTTGCACTTTTCCACATAGCGATATGTTCTTCCCATGGTAGGAGGCTTTTTGATCTTGTGATTTGTCTTCCATGCATTGCCACTAGGCTACACAATACCTTTACCTCATTGCAGTTTGCACTTAGCACTTAGCACTTTTTTGGTGAAAATGGACATACAATTCTCTTACATATTGTCAGCCTTCTTTAGTTCTGCCATGCACTAGCTAGTTTGGGAGGATTTAGCTGGTGGTTTATTATCTGCATATGTTACCTGACAGCTCATCCTTTTATAATCATCTTATATCACATGATAAATTATGCTATTGGGGATTTTGTTCAGTATTTACATATTTAAGAGGGGTGCATTGATGTAATTATACATTATATACTGTCAGTATTGTTTTTCAGATAATCATTCAGTGCACCTAAATAAAATCATACGGTAGTAACATTTCCCCTATACTTTTTCTTATGTGATATCTCTGCTGGTGGCTCCATTGTGCACATTGTATCTATGTATACCTTTTGTGATCCATACAATGAGTATGTATTTTATATGACTTAAATAAACGCTGTTTTTAGCTTACTGCATGTTCTTCTAAAGTGTTATTCATACTTCCTCTTTTTTCTTGGATTATAGTATATATTATAGGAAGCTTTACATAGGCCTTGTTATTTGAGAAACTGAACAGGGAAATAGCCTGAAATCAATGAGGTGGAAAAAACCATACTTCACTACAGACCAGTCCTGTCAGAAAAAAGGAATCAGTCGCCCCGTCATGTAAGTGCAGCAGCGCAGCCAGACATGACGGGGCGACTGATTCCTTTTTTCTGACAGGACTGGTCTGTGGTGTTCCACAAAGAACATGGACACTTGAAGATACCCAGGCTGGGACAGTATCTGCTATTTCTCATTGATTATTGCAGTTTTTGTACAAATAAAAATGTTATTACGATTGTAATATATGTTAAGTATAGGATATTTTATAGTACTGATAAATTTCTGATAATAGATACCATTTGATGTGTAATGTAACATGCCGATGAGAATTTGAAAGCACTTTTTGGTAGGAAGAGTAGTATTTATAGCAAGTGGCGAACCTTAGTTTGGCGGTTGTCACAAAAATTTTTTTGATACTGTGAATGTATAATAGATAGAATTTGAAGAGAGAATAGCACTTTAGACTGGTAGTGAACTTTAACAATGGCTACTACCTGTAGCACTTAATAGGATAGGAATGTGTAGTCATTAGATAGAATATTAGCATAAGATATAATTACTAAACGTTCAAGTAATAGTACCTCTCCTTAAGTGAAGATGTTTCATAATAATTGTTAACTACTGTTAGTTTAAAAAGCAAAAATTTGTATGTTCCAGTAACAACTTGTCTTTCTCATTTGTTTACAGCTCGCGGACGTGCTGTGGTTAATGGGTGGGGTATGTGGCGCCCCTGAGGGTTCAGTCGCCACTGAGGTACTGCACCTCCTCCTGAGGTGTAGCATCCCACTACCGTAGTAAGATGGTAACACCTGACCAGCCTCCAGCACCTACATCGAGCACAGACACCTTAGAACAGCAGAGCACCCTTTATGGCAGCTGCTTTGGTTCATGAAGGGTGCTGGGGGACGCCCTCTGGACTTGGTCATCTGTGCACCACTTGGTAAGCTGCCTACATCCACCCTATATGTACCTATTATGGCTCTGTAGATTTTTTCTGTGGACATAACTTACCGCCATTACCGGTAGCACTGCATTTATCTTTTATGGCAGGATTACACTTCTTTTCATAGTTCATGTGCCTATTTTGGCCAAATTATTTGCTGTTATGGGTAGTTCTGCTTTATATCTATGTAATATCTATACACTGCACGTGCTGCTGAGATTATGGTTATGTTGGTGCACATTTTTGTATTTCCCCTTCCCTGGTCTGTCCTGTTTGTGTATTATGATTTTTGCAATTTTGCTATTTACATGTTATTCGTCTGTGCATGTGCCAAATAAAAACTTTTGTACTTTTTTACTAATTTTTGAATCCATTACTCCTTTCTCTTGCTTCAAGTACATATGGAGTGGAATTTTCATTGTAATGGCGGTTTATATATCCAGGTTACTGCCTATTTCTTCATATAGAGTATTGGGCATACTTTTGTCTCTCACCTCCTCCTGAGGTGTATTATCCCACTCCCGAGGTAAGATGGTAACACCTGACCAGCCTCCAGCACCTACATCGAGCACAGACACCTTAGAACAGCAGAGCACCCTTTATGGCAGCTGCTTTGGTTCATGAAGGGTACTGGGTGGTGGGTGGAGCTTAGATTACACTAGAGGGGAAAGCTGACAGGAAGTTAGGTCAGTTCCCCACAGGGGGAAGCAGAGAGAGGACCTCTCTGCAGTCAGAATCCCCATAGAGGGGGAGAAAGACAGTTCCCCCACTGGTGGAAGGAGGGAAAGGACGTAGTTGCAGCAGCCTCCTGGAGCTGCTAGCAAGGAGAGAGGAAGAAAGAAGGATCAGTTGTTCAGAAGGAAGATAGATAAGAATGCAACGTGAGGAGGAGAGAGACTGGGATTAGGGCTAGAGCGGAGCCCTTCTCTGAGTTTAATGCGCCAAGGCTGGGCGCCGGTATCCGAGGCTGTGTGTGATACTAATGATCCTACAGCAGAAACCGGAGGAATAGAAGTTGTGACCACTTTATTCCCACCTAAGACTTGAAGACACAGCAGCAATGTGTGTGAGCCGGGACATGATTGTATGAAATCCCTGAAGCAGGCTACAGCTGCCTGTCATGCGAGTGGAGTTATAAGTAACATCAAGAAGGAGGAACTTGAGTGTAATTCAGAGCTACAAGTACTTCAGATTAGCGCTAGAAAGGAGACGTTCAGAAAAGGCACATTTGGAAGGGAGCGCTGGAAGGGTGTATTCCATCTGCCTGGGAGTTGGCTGAGCCCCTGACCTGGAGGACACGGCACTGAATCGGACATCTGTCTATGCCAGAAATGTGAGTAAAGTATCGGAACTGCACTCAGCTGTGTCATTGCCTTCTTCCTGCGCCAACCTACTCAGCACTGCTATATCTCTGTGCCTAACACTACATCATCTATCTCAACATCTCACTACTACTGCCCTGGGACTACAGCTCTGCCTGTGGAGAGCTATTGCATCTTTGCTGCACCACACCATCTGTCCCAGAGGATATGCACTGCAGCGCTGGTCCCCTTCTGACCAGATACCACAGGTGGCATCACAAACTACCTACATATAAACTTTATTTAGCTTCATTCCACCTATTTTACATGGACACCCAGAGCCACAGACCGGGTCACTGCCACCGCGACACATCCCTTTAAGACACCGGCCCAGTACCGAGTGATCCCCACACTTTCCCTGGGGGCAATCCACTTTCATAGGTAAAGCCATTCATCTTTAAAACTACAGAACTGAGGCTTAAAACAACACTGCTGTGCATTTAAATCAGGCGTGCACAACCTGCGGCTCGGTAGCCACAAGTGGTTCTCGATGTCATTCTGTACAGCTCCACAACCATATGGACACAAAACTGCTTGTCTGACAGGTTAACTATATGTGAGCAGCTGTACACAAAATATAAGACAAGCTTCAAGCAAATGGTACAGCATGGAGTGTAATGCACTAATGTGCCCTGTGTAGACATCTGTGGATGTCTCATATACTATGAAAATGAGGCCTCCTGCACTGAAAAGCTTTCTTTAACAGAAAAAACTGGTTCTTTTTTTACATCGAGACACGCCTTACCTGAGCAGTACTGTTGTGAATTCCCTGGCTCAAACTTCTGAGCCGAAGCTCCCCCTGCTCCCTCCGGTGGTTACTGGAGGTAGTGGAGCTGGCCAGATTGACAGAGATCTGCCACATGATGATGATGATGATGGTGATGATGATTGGAGATCTGGGGATACGGATTGGAGTATTTAAGTCTGCAGACTTCCTGGAATCCCTGCTGGTGATTGCTTCCTGTGCATTCAGAGGTCTGATGTCTCCTGCCCTGTTCCTGCATTGTTCAGCTAAGTGATTAATTTGCTTATCTTTTGCATCTGATCTGGTTTTGTCTATCTCTGCTTGTTGTGCGGGTTCAGCTTGCTCCTGCTGGGGGCTGTGCTGGACCACCGCTCCATATATTACTGCTTGTGTCAATTTGTTCAGTCCCCTGTTATATTGGTCTCTTTTGCTTTGCTTCCAGTTAATACCGGAGTGCTGATATAGTGGGGGAGAAGTCATATGACTTCAGTGTTTTTTGTACATCAGATGTGTTGGATTTTTCAGGGTTTTTTGCATGATTGCAGATAGTGTCTTTCCTTTCCTTTCCTGTCTAGTCAGTTTGGGCCCCATCATTTGCTCAGTCTATTTTTCTGCCTGCATTTGTGTTTTGTCTTGTCTCACCGACAATATATGTTTGGGGGCTATCGATTCCTTTGGGGTCTGCTCTAGGGCAGTTTAGATTTCGCCTTTCTTGCGTTAGGCTTAATTAGCACTCCGGCTGTGCCAAGGCGTCTAGGGCATCGTAGGTACGCTCCACGGCTACTGCTAGTTGTGTGGATAGGATGAGGGGTATGCAATCCACTTAGTTACCAACCTCTCTGGTTTTCTGGTGACTTAGCCTGTTCCTGCCATCCTTCTCGGTGACCCATTCATAACAGAATCACCAGCCTTACTGTAGACTCTAGGGTACTCTAAAGAAGGAAAGAATTGTTAAAAAAAAAAAACAAACGTGTCAGAATTTTTTTTGTATATTTTTTCCTCTTTTTTCTCTGGGGCTGTAGGAGGATTTTTTTTTGTCTAAATGGAGACTAAGCAATTGTCCGATCGTGTTGAGCAGCTCACTGCTGAAGTGCGAGGAATTTCTGCCTATCTCGCTCAACCATCTGCTGTTGAACCAAAAATCCCTACACCTGATGTGTTTTCTGGGGATCGGTTTAAATTTTTGAATTTTATGAATAATTGTAAACTATTTTTTGCTTTGAAACCTAACTCATCGGGGAGCTCTGTGCAGCAGGTTAAAATTGTCATCTCCCTACTGCACGGCGATCCCCAGGATTGGGCTTTTTCTTTGACGCCCGGAGATCCTATTCTGGCTAATGTGGATGCGTTTTTTCAAGCCCAGGGGTTGTTGTATGATGAACTTAATGCTATTGATCAAGCTGAAAAAACCTTATTGGCACTGAACCAGGGTCCGGATTCTGCAGAGTTATATTGCCAAAAATTCCGAAAGTGGACGGTCCTTACTAAATGGAATGATGATGCCCTAGCACCTCTCTTTCGGAAGGGTCTGGCAGAAACCGTAAAAGATGTTATGGTGGGATTTCCTGTCCCCTCTGGTCTTCATGACTCTATGTCATTGGCCATTCAAATTGATCGCCGTTTACGTGAATGTAAAACTACATGAGAGGCGTTGCCGCCTTTCGAACGAACTTCTGAACCCACGCAATGCAATAAGGTTTTGTCTAGGGCGCAATGTCAGGAGTTTAGAAGGCGTAATAAGTTGTGTTTTTTCTGTGGGGACGCCTCTCATACTTTTTCTGTCTGCCCTAAATGAGAAAAGTGTTTTGCTCATGCATTTGCGGTGGGCAGTGTACAGCCTATGTTCCTTTTCGCGATTACCTTGATCTGCTCCTTGTCTACATTTCCCGCTAAGGTTTTTGTTGATTCAGGAGCAGCTTTGAATCTGATGGATTTTAACTTTGCCAAACGTTGTGGTTTTCCCATGATACCCCTGCGGACTCCTATTCCTTTGAGGGGTATTGATGCCACTCCTTTAGCGGAGAATAAACCCCAGTTTTTGGACCCAGGTGATAATGCGGGTTGCCCCGGACCACCAAGAGAATTGTAAATTTTTGGTGTTGCACAATTTGCATGACACTATTGTTCTGGGTTTTCCTTGGTTGCAAACCCATAATCCTGTTTTGGATTGGAAATCTGTGTCTGTGGTGAGTTGGGGTTGTCAATGTGTTCTTAGTGACACTCCTGTTTTCTCCACCTCTCCCCAGTCTCATGATATTCCTGACTATTTGGCTGATTTTTCTGATGTATTTAGTGAGAGTAAGTCTGCATCTTTGCTTCCTCATAGGAGTTATGACAATTGAGTTAGTGCCCGGGTGTAAATTTCCCAAGGGTCGGCTTTTCAATTTATCGGTACCTGAACATGATGCTATGCGATCTTATATCAAGGAGTCGTTGGAGAAGGGTCATATCAGACCATCCTCTTCACCTTTAGGTGCTGTTTTTTTTGTGGCCAAGAAAGATGGCTCATTAAGGCCATGTATTAACTATCGTTCCCTTAACAAAATCACTGTAAAATATCAGTACCCGTTACCCCTGATTTCTAATTTGTTTTCCAGAGTTAGAAGTGCCTGTTGGTTTACCAAACTTGACCTCAGGGGGCGTATAATCTTATTCGCATCAAGCACGGGGATGAATGGAAGACGGTGTTTAATACTCCGGAGGGACATTTTGAGCACCTGGTGATGCCTTTTGGGCTCACTAATGCCCCTTCTGTCTTCCAATGTTTTATGAACGATATTTTCCGGGACTTTGTGGATAAGTTTTTGATCATTTATCTGGATGATATTTTGATCTTTTCCAGTGATTGGGATTCTCATGTGGAACATGTCCGGACTGTGTTCCGGATTTTGAGGGAAAATACTCTGTATGTTAGGGGAGCGAAGTGTCTCTTTGGTGTACAGAGGATTTCATTTTTGGGATTCATTTTGTCCCAGTCTGCTATTGAAATGGACCCGGCTAAGGTACAGGCCATTTATGATTGGGTTCAGCCCACTTCTTTGAAGGCTTTCCAGAAGTTTTTGGGTTTTGCTAATTTCTACCTTAAATTTATAAGTAATTTTTCTGGTATTGTTAAACCACTGACTGATTTGACCAAAAAGGGCGCTGATGTGGTGAATTGGTCTCCAGAGGCAGTCTCAGCATTTCCGGAGCTTAAGCGGAGATTCACTTCTGCTCCGGTTCTATGGCAACCTGATGTCTCACTCCCATTTTCAGTTGGAGATAGATACTTCTGAGATTGGTGCAGGAGCCGTTTTGTCCCAAAGAGATCCGGTAACTTCTAAGATGCATCCCTGTGCCTTCTTTTCCCAAAAATTTTCCCCATCTGAACATAACTATGACATGGGGAATCGGGAATTGTTGGCCATGAAGTGGGCATTTGAAGAGTGGAGACATTGGTTGAAGGGAGCTAGACATCAAGTTGTGGTCCTCACTGACCACAAGAATTTGATTTATCTTGAATCAGCCAAGCGCTTGAATCCTAGACAGGCTAGGTGGGCCTTGTTTTTCATGCGTTTTAATTTTGTGGGCTCCATTCTTCAGGGCACTAAGAATCTTAAGGCGGACGCCCTTTCCAGGAGTTTCTTTGCGGATTCTCTTGATGTGACCAAGCCTACTACCATTCTAAATGAGGGTGTAGTTCTTTCCGCCATCTCTCCTGATTTGAGATGTGCCCTGGAGGAATTTCAGGAGCCTGAACAATGCCCTATGGGAAAATTGTATGTCCCTGACCAGTGGAGGAAAAGAGTAATGTCTGAAATTCATTGCTCTGCATTGGCTGGTCTTCCAGGTATCTTTGGTACCAGAAATTTGGTGAGTCAGTTTTTCTGGTGGCCTACCTTATCTCGTGATGTCAGGAATTTTGTGCAGTCCTGTGGGACTTGTTCTCGGTCCAAGCCCTGTTCTCATGCTAGTGGTTTGTTGATGCACATGCCAGTGCCCAGTAGGCCGTGGTCCCATATCTCATTGGATTTTATGTCTGATCTCCCTGTCTCTCAGAGAATGACTGTTATTTAGGTGATCTAAGATGGTCCATCTTGTTCCACTCCCAAAGTTGCCATCTTCTTCTGAGTTGGTGCCCGTGTTTTTACAACATGTGTTCGTCTGCACGGGATTCCAGAGAACATTGTGTCAGACAGAGGAGTCCAGTTTTTTTCCAGATTTTGGAGAGTTTTTTGTTCCAAACTGGGAATTCAGTTGTCTTTCTCCTCTGCATTTCATCATCAGACCAATGGGCAGATTAAGAGAACAAACCAGACTTTGGAGTCCTATTTAAGTTGTTTCATATCTGCTGTTCAAGATGATTGGGTCTCATTTTTGCCATTGGCCGAATTCGCACTAAACGATAGGGCTCGTTCTGCCACTTTGATGTCTCCTTTCTTTTGTAACTTTGGGTTTCATCCTCTATTTTCTTCAGGGCAGGTGGAAGCTTCTGCCTGTTGTGGTGAAGTGACCACTGTGTCCGCTAGGGGGCGCTGCGTGGATGCCCTAAGAGAGAGGATGAATGGCAGAATACTAGATGACCATTGTGTATCTCAAGGGTGGCCTTGAGATGGAGACTTATGTGTGTGTTGATCAGCAGTGATAGTGCTGAGGTGCTGTTTCAACGTGTCCAGGAGAAGTCTCCAGGTATCTGGTGAGTTGGGTGGGACTAGTTATCTACAAATCCACCCAGGGGTGTGGTTAAGAGCGATAGTGTAAAGAGTGTGAGAATGGTTCAAGGACCTGTGATTAGGTCATAGCCATGTGACCCGGTGGGCGTGGCTACGGACCATATAAGTTGGCCAGGGTAGGTCACATGGATGAATGCTGGGACCCAGTTGGTCCATTATGGAAGGTCCCGCTGGGAGATGTGTCTCCTTTCCTGACAGCACAGGAGTGCTCGGTTGAATTGCTGCACATGCCTGAAGATTCCCTGCAGGGAATGGATGTCTGTTGCATGATGAAGGAACTATGAGGAAACCCTGACGTGCGTGAGATATCTGAGGCTGAAGACCCTGTGTATGCATAACCTGTGTGACCACAGGGATTACAGAGCTGAACTCTGTCATGGACGCTATGCTGATTCTATGAACTGTATGTTACTGCTGTGGGTTCAGTTGCTGAATAAACCGCATGGACTATAATTGTTTTATGAAAAACCCATGCCGGATCTGGTGTTGTGGCGGCTAAGCGAGTATCCCCTACCCGAATGACAGCGCTACCTCACAATGTCCAAGTGTGGATTCTGTGGTAGAGAGAATGCAGCAGATTTGTGACCAAGTAGTGGATAAGCTGTCCCACTCTCAGAAAAAGGCCCAACGTTTTTCCAACTGGCATAGGACCATTGGTCACCGGTTTAAAGTGGGTGATATGGTTTGGTTGTCCTCAAAAAATATTCCCATGAAGGTTGCATCTCCAAAATTCAAGCCAAGGTTTATTGGACCTTATAAGATTTTGGAAATCCTTAACCCCGTTTCTTTCTGTTTGGCTCTTCCAGTTACGTTTAAGATTCATAACTAGAGTTGAGCGATACCGTCCGATACTTCAAAGTATCGTATCGGATGGTATCGGCCGATCTTTAAAAAAAGTATCGGTATCGCCGATTCCGATACCGGAAGTCCCATTCAAGTCTATGGGACTTCCGGTATCGGAATAAGAAAAACCCTTTCCTGCCCTTGTACAGCCTCTCTGGGGTCTGTACGGGCCTTTCGGGGGGCTGTGCCGGCCTGCCAGGGGGTCTGTGCAGGCTTCGGTGGTCTGTGCCGGCCTGCCGGTGGTCTGTGCAGGCTCCGGGGGGCTGTGCCGGCCTGCCGGGGGGCTGTGCCGGCCTGCCGGTGGTCTGTGCAGGCTCCGGGGGTCTGTGCAGGCTCCGGGGGTCTGTGCAGGCATCGTCCGATGGGACTACAAGTCCCATCGGGCGATGCCTGCTACCATGACAGTGATTGACACATTAGCCAATGATGGGACAGTAGTAGTCCCATCATCCGGCTAATGTGTTAAATGTAAAAAAAAAAAAAAAAAAAAAAAATTACATGCTACATACATACAACATGCATACTACATACATGCTACATTCATACTACATGCAACATACATACTACATATATACTACATGCATGCTACATACATACTGCATGCTACATACATACTACATATATACTACATACATACTACATGCATGCTACATGCATCATACATAACACATATATACTACATGCATGCTACATACATACTACATGCTACATACTACATATATACTACATGCATGCTACATACTACATGCTACATACATACTACATATATACTACATGCATGCTACATACATACTGCATGCTACATGCATGCTACATACATACTACATACATACTACATGCTACATACATACTACATATATACTACATACATACTACATACATACTACATGCATGCTACATACATACTACATGCATGCTACATACATACCACATACATAACACATATATACTACATGCATGCTACATACATACTACATGCTACATACATACCATATACATACTACATGCATGCTACATACATACTACATGCATGCTACATATATACTACATGCATGCTACATACATACTACATGCTACATACATACTACATATATACTACATGCATGCTACATACATACTACATGCTACATACATACTACATATATACTACATGCATGCTACATACATACTACATATATACTACATGCATGCTACATACATACCACATATATACTACATACATACAATACATTCATACAATACATACATAGACATACAGTACATATAACATAGAGTAACATACTTACCAATACTTGTCACATTGTTCCCCGAAGCCATTGTCTTTCCGGAATAAATATTAACATAACAAACCACAAAAATACTCACCCACGATCCGAAGCAGTCCACGAGTGTGTCCCACGACGATCTTGGGTAGAGAACTGCAGCATCAGCTGTTGCTGCCGTTCTCTACTGGCTGCAGGAATCCAATGACGGAAGGTAGGTATCCTTCCGCACTGTATTCCTCCGCCACTTAAAAAAAAAAAAGTCCCTAGTCTCACTTTATGCCATTGCTGTGTGGGAAATTCCCACGCAGCAATGGCATAAAGTGAGACTAGGGACTTTTTTTTTTTTTAAGTGGCGGAGGAATACAGTGCGGAAGGATACCTACCTTCCGTCATTGGATTCCTGCAGCCCGTAGAGAACGGCAGCATCATCTGATGCTGCAGTTCTCTACCCAAGATCGTCGTGGGACACACTCGTGGACTGCTTCGGATCGTGGGTGAGTATTTTTGTGGTTTGTTATGTTAATATTTATTCCGGAAAGACAATGGCTTCGGGGAACAATGTGACAAGTATTGGTAAGTATGTTACTCTATGTTATATGTACTGTATGTCTATGTATGTATTGTATGTATGTAGTATGTATGTAGTATGTATGTAGTATGTATGTAGCATGTAGTATGTATGTAGTATGTATGTAGCATGCATGTAGTATATATGTAGTATGTATGTAGCATGCATGTAGTATGTATGTAGTATGTATGTAGTATGTATGTAGCATGTAGTATGTATGTAGCATGCATGTAGTATGTATGTAGTATGTATGTAGTATGTATGTAGCATGCAGTATGTATGTAGCATGTATGTAGTATGTATGTAGTATATATGTAGTATGTAGCATGCATGTAGTATGTATGTAGCATGTAGTATGTATGTAGCATGCATGTAGTATGTATGTAGCATGTATGTAGTATGTATGTAGTATATATGTAGTATGTATGTAGCATGTAGTATGTATGTAGCATGCATGTAGTATATATGTAGTATGTATGTAGCATGTAGTATGTATGTAGCATGCATGTAGTATGTATGTAGTATTTTTTTTTTTTTTTTTTAACATTTAACACATTAGCCGGATGATGGGACTACTACTGTCCCATCATTGGCTAATGTGTCAATCACTGTCATGGTAGCAGGCATCGCCCGATGGGACTTGTAGTCCCATCGGACGATGCTTGCACAGACCCCCGGACATCAGCACAGCCCCCCGGCAGGCCGGCACAGCCCCCCGGCAGGCCGGTACAGACCCCCACAGGGTGCACAGACCACCGGCAGGCCGGCACAGCCCCCCGGCAGGCCGGCAGAGACCCCGGGCAGTCCACACAGCCCCCCGGCAGGCCGGCACAGCCCCCCGGCAGGCCGGCAGAGACCCCCGGAAGGCCCGAAATGACGGCGCATCATGATGCGCACACACCGCGCATCATGATGACGTCAGGCCGTCAATCAACTGAACTTCCGATTCCGATGCCGAATTCCGATATTGAAAAAATATCGGAAGTCGGTATCGGAATTCCGATACAGCAAGTATCGGCCGATACCCGATACTTGCGGTATCGGA
Organism: Dendrobates tinctorius; assembly: GCF_039654945.1. Taxonomy (NCBI): domain Eukaryota; kingdom Metazoa; phylum Chordata; class Amphibia; order Anura; family Dendrobatidae; genus Dendrobates; species Dendrobates tinctorius. The sequence goes on from NW_027361737.1 coordinate 30,719,015, forward strand.
ATGCTCAACACTATTCATAACGTTTTTCATAAATCTTTGTTGAAAAGGTTTGTGGAGCCAGTGGTTCCCATGGCGGCACCCCCTGACCCTGTACTGGTTGAGGGTAATTTGGAGTATGAGGTAGAGAAGATATTGGATTCTCATCTGGCTAGATGGAGACTTCAGTACTTGGTCAAGTGGAAGGGTGATGGCCAAGAGGATAATTCTTGGGTCGCTGCTGCTGACATCCATGCCAAGAGATTGATTCGTGCCTTTCACCGAGCCCATCCTGATCGGCATGGTGGCATGGATGAGGGCTCGGTGACCCCTCCGCAAGGGGGGGTACTGTTGGGAATTCCCTGGCTCAGACTTCTCAGCCGAAGCTCCCCCTGCTCCCTCCGGTGGTTACTGGAGGTAGTGGAGCTGGCCAAATTGACAGAGATCTGCCACCTGATTATGATGATGACGATTGGAGATCTGGGGTTACGGATTGGAGTATTTAAGTCTGCAGACTTCCTGAAATCCCTGCTGGGGATTGCTTCCTGTGCATTCAGAGGTAGGATGTCTCCTGCGCTGTTCCTGCATTGTTCAGCTAAGTGATTCATTTGCTTATCTTTTGCATCTGATCTGGTTTTGTCTATCTGTTTGTTGTGCGGGTTCAGCTTGCTCCTGCTGGGGGCTGTGCTGGACCACCGCACCATATGTTACTGCTTGTGTCAGTTTGTTCAATCCCCTGTTATATAGGTCTGTTTTGCTTTGCTTCCAGTTAATACCGGAGTGCTGATATAGTGGGGGCGAAGTCGTGTGACTTCAGTGTTTTTTGTACATCAGATGTGTTGGATTTTTCAGGGTTTTTTGCATGATTGAAGACATTGTCTTTCCTTTCCTATCCTGTCTAGTCAGTTTGGGCCCCATCATTTGCTCAGTCTATTTTTCTGCCTGCGTTTGTGTTTTGTCTTGTCTCACCGACAATATATGTTTGGGGGCTATCTATTCCTTTGGGGTCTGCTCCGGGGCAGTTTAGATTTCACCTTTCTTGCTTTAGGCTTAGCTAGCTCTCCGGCTGTGCTGAGGCATCTAGGGCATTGTAGGTATGCTTCACGGCTATTGCTAGTTGTGTGGATAGGATCAGGGGTCTGCAATCCACTTAGTTACCAACCTCTCTGGTTTTCTGGTGGCTTAGCCTGTTCCTGCCATCCCCCTCAGTGATCCATTCATAAGCCAGTACCTGAATTAGTGTAATTCTATAGGAAGCTTGATTGATGTTAGATTGTCTTTCCATACCATGAAGCAACAGGGAGTGGATGATGACTGCACATAGGACCGGCAGCCCTGACCTGATGGCAGGTGTTTGATTTAAAAAAATAGCAGAAAAAAGGCAGCACCGCTTAGCTGTCCAGGTATTTGAACAAATGCTCTACAGGATGCAGCCAGCCCATATAGCAAGATGTTGGCAATAGTGATGAGTGAGTATACTGGCTGCTCAGGTTTCCCTGAGCATGCTCGGGTGATCTCCGAGTATTTTGGCATGCTCGGAGATTTAGTTTCTGTCGACACGCAACTGCATGATTTCTGGCTGTTGGACAGCCTGAATACACGTAGGAATTCCTTAACAAACAGGCATTCCTCACATGTATTCATCCTGTCCAGCAGCCACAAATCATGCAGCTGCATGGACAGAAGCTAAATCTCCGAGCAAGCTAAAATACTCGGAGGGCACCCGAGCATGCACTCATGTAGAAACCAAAGACAGGATACAGATTCCCAACACACAGCAGAACTATAAGATTCCCAAGACATTCACGTGTTCATCTTTCAATGTGATGTACTTAATTCTGTGCACTATATGTCCTATTGGGGGCCTCTTTGTGGAAGAAACAGGAGAGCAATTGAGAGCAAGGATGAGCTCTCCTCGACAAACAATTACATGCTTTATGCATCTATCAGACCTCTGTGTCTGCACTGTTACACACTTAATATTATGGCTTATCCAAACAATCAGGGCAATTGTTACCATCCACCTTTCATGTCTCCTTTTTTCCTCATAGATTGTAAGCTTGCGAGCAGGGCCCTCATTCCTCTTGGTATCTGTTATGATCTATGTGATTATTGTTATGCTGTAATGTTTATCGTCTGTACAAGTCCCCTCTGAAATGTAAAGTGCTGCGGAATATGTTGGTGCTATAGAAATAAAATTTATTATTATTATTATTATTATTATTAATAAAATAAACCGTTTACTGGTGGCCAAACATTTCTGTGGACCAAGACATAACATAAACAATGTGAAAGTTGTCATAATAAAAGGCAATTTTAAATAAAAAAAAATATTGCAGGGTTTGGGAATACAAACTTATTAGAATCTTTGATTCCATCCACAAAGGACTAAACCTGTCAAGAGGATTTATGACTCACTACAGCATCTGGGGAATCTGCTCCAAAGTCATTGGTAGTATAAAACTTTCACACCACTAATCTGATCCAATTAAGGATTCATTCTCTGAGCTCAGTTTGTTTGTTTATTTACAGTACATATTCATTTATTATACCATGCCTCTCTTTTTTTGTATGTGCTTATATTTGCATTTCTTCAGAAACTTTGTTATACCATACCTGAGGAAGGGATCTAAGAAGTTTCAAAGGCTTGCTTTGTAACATTTATTTTTGTTAGCCATTAAGAGGTATCATAAGTAGAGATGAGTGACTTTGCCTTTTTTCGGGTCGAGTCGGGTTTCACGAAACCCGACTTTCACAAAAGTCGGGTCGAACGAAATCGGCCGATTATTGTGAAAAGTCGAAGTCCGACTGAAACACGAAACCCAATGTATGTCAATGGGGAAGAAAAGTCGGCAGTGAGTGGAGGACAGCAAACACACCTAGAGTGCCCATTTTAATGCCAAAAACATCAATTCTTATTCCTAAAGCTTGTCAACCTTAATTTACTTTATAATAATAGTTAGGCATTGAAAAATGGGGGTTATTTGGCTAAAGTTGTGGGGGGGTAGTGCTGTCTCCAGATTTTCGTGGGCCCAGGGCCAAAGAGTGTCACATGACACAATTCATGATCCTTTGATACGGCAGAGAAATAGTGGTACAGCGCAATTAAAAATACTTCAATTCTTACATCACATAACTGATATCTATTTTAAATTCTCCAATAGCTCCAAAAACAGACAGTATATTCCTCCATACAGTATTATGGCCACCGCATAGTGCGCCATACCGAGTAATGAGGCCCATATATTTCTCCATACAGACTCATTGGTCCCATATAATGTTAGATACAGTATATGATGAGCTCCACATAATGCTACAGTATATGTTATTCACCATGGATGAAGCTCCACTGTCTTATGGGCCCGAATAATGCTCCATATATAATGGGCCCCATTTCTAATGCTCCAGTGTATAATGGGCCCTGTAAATGCTGCTCCAGTGACTGATGTCCACCTTTGGAATGCTCCAGTGTATGGTGGGACCCAGATATCATTCTCCAGAGAATCGTGTTCCCTAAAAATTGCTCCCAACCTTTAAAACAATTAAATAAGTCTCCTTGCTAAGATATCCCTGTACTCTGGACTCCTCATCATCCCCATCTTCCATCTCTCTGCAATTGGACTGTTTAGGCAGAGGGCGTACAGACGTGATGTCATTGCGCTCTTTGACCAGAAATTCACTGTCAGGAAAAGTGTTTGGTTTCCGGGGGCAGTATGGTTGCAAAGCTGAACCTTAAAGGAATGTCCAGAAGGGCACCACCAGGAGTGGAGCCTGCGGCTTAATTGGACTCAACACGGCAACCTCAACCATGCCATCCACAAAAAAGCTGCACAGATTGCAAGCTTAATTCCGTTAACGAACGAGACTCAGGCATGCCCCCGCGGTCCGCGTCCAGCTTACTAGAGGGACACACGAGGCTCTGGCACGCGAGATAGGCCAATAGCAGGTCTGTCATGCCCTTACATGTCCGGGGCTGCATGCGCGCTACAATGAAGGGACCAGCGTGTATCGCTTACAGGTGCAGATAACATGCTGAACCCCGTTAGTGATGGGGATCTGGGATTACAGTTCTTCCCCGTGAACAAGCATTTCCCAGTAAGTGCAGGTCAACCGTAATTCCGGAATTAGGCCTAAACGGCATTCCAGAAAGAATGTGAAAAAATTAAGTGTCCAAACCACAGGTGCTGTAGCTTGCTTAACAGCTGGGCTCCTCTGCAGAGTAGCACACAGTTCTTACATAAACAGGTGGCATAGCTTGGTTCACGGGTGGCCAACTCTGCTGAGTAGCATACACAGTTACTAGGCCCAAAGTATTAAGTGGTGTAAATGCAGTCAAAAACTGGTTCTTTCATAAACAGGCGGCATAGCTCGGTTCACGGGTGGGCTCCTCTTCTGAGTAGCAGACACAGTTACAAGGCCCAAAAGGATTTTCAGGACAATATGCGGTAAAAAATTATTCAAAACACACATGGTGTTGTAGTTCGACGAACGGATATAACACCGCCCAAAACAGCTAGAATTTGAACATGGCCAACAGTTCCACTCAAGCACCACTCATCTGTAATCAGGAGGTAGACTCAGACGGTCTCAGGCACAGTATGGATTCGACAAGATTGCAGAAAGTTGAGAAAGGGTACAGTATCACCGGATAACAGGTATATATAGCATAGTTTAAACATTTAAAATCTCCGTGTTTATTTCCGGAGTCTGACAAAGACACTCACAGCCTCAGTATGGATTAGACAACAATCTAAAAAGTAGAAAAAAGGAAATGTTTTTGAAGCATACACCAGTATACACTTTTGGGGTATTTTTAAATCTTCATATATATTTCTGTCTCAGTAAGACAGTCCAGACTCTCTGCAAGAGGAAACGAGATGGATAAAAGTACAGACGTAAAGTCGAGTGATTGCAGAAATTTAGGAATTACTAATCACCGGAAAAACTCCCGGGAGAATTCTAAGAGGCGATGCTGACCCTCAATTACTTTGTGTGTGGAGACAGCAAAAACAGTTCTTTGTGAAGAAAGGGTTGCTGTATCGCAGTACCGTTGATCCCATCACCATGACTCATCTCCATCAAATTTTGATCACAGGGAGAGATGTAGACATGGTCCTCACTGCCTATCATTATCTGTCAGGTAACTTTGGAGTGCAAAAGACAGAAGCCACAGGCTGTAGGCGATTCTATTGGATTGGCATGAGAGGGCACATTTAAAAATGTGGGCAGGAATGTCACATGTCTGTGAGTAGGAAAACTGTGAAAGCTGATGATAAACCACAACTGCATCTCATTGTGAGTCGACGTCCATAAGAAATGGAAGCCATTGATCATCTGAAGCTAGAGCCCGGCCAGCAGGACAGGGCATAGCTACGTCTTAACCATCATCTATCAGTTCACCAAATTTGTAGTGGCAGTCCCAGGGAAGGATTTGACAGCCCAGACTACACAGAGGAGGAGCAGGGAGAGGCAAATATTGCAAATGCTGGGGCCCTGCCCAAGCAAGGGGGGCCCACTCGTGGGCGTCGGTACTGGCACTGGGCCCCTCATAGTACACCGGAGTGTCTGACGGCGGGTGTGCACCCCCACCGTCAGACACTTGATTGCACTATGAGGGACCCTGTGCCAGTGCCGGCGTCCAAGAGTCAGCCCACCCACCTGTCCAGGGCAATGGCACTCGCATGGTTGTGTGCGCTAGGTGGTGACCCCAGCCATGGGGGGGGAGGCAGCCCAGTTAGGGAGGTTTAAAAAGTGGCATATGTTTATGTTGGACATTCAGCAGCTGCAAATGGAGGAATTGGAGAAGTCCGAGGAAGAGGAGGACAAAAGCGAGCCATTTTTCTGGCAACCTGTGTCATCAGGGGAAGGTGGGACAAAATCCTTTGAAACCCATGCATGGTTCATTTTAATGAAGGGTAGATCAACAACATTTTGGGTTGACAGATGGGTCCTTTTTTCTGTCAGGATTGAGCCAGCAGCACTGAAGACTCTTTCCGATAGCACACTAGCAGCAGGGCAAGTGAGCTCCTGTAAGGCATATTGTGCCAATTCAGGCCAGGCATCCAGTTTAGAGGCCCAATAGTCAAAGGGGAATGACCTGTGAGGGAGAACATCGATATGGGACGAGAAATAGTTTGTAACCATAGTTGACAACTGTTGTCTTCTGTCACTTTCAATCGATGCAGTATTACCAGTCGTGTGAGCGGGACTTGAAAAATCAGTCCACAACATGGTCATAAAACCCGTGTCTCCAATGTCACTTCTGATGTGTGCACCACGAACACCTCTTCCATGTTGCCCCTACAGCTCGTTTGAGGACCATCACCGCTGCTGTGTGCTGGGAATGCCTCAAACAAATGGTTTACCAGAGTTGCTTGTTAGCCAATATTAGGTCAAGGTTCTCCTGTGGCATGATGTTTTGGAATTTGCCTTTATAGCGTGGATCCAGGATGCTGGCCAACCAGTAGTCGTCATTGTCCATCATTTTGGCAATGCGGGGGTCCTGTTATGATATGAGTCACCGTAGGAGGCAGACACAAAAATACGTCCAGAAAACCAGAGAAGTTGGCAACTATCAGATTGCAGACCCCTGAACCTATCAACACAACTAGCAGTAGCCGTGGGGGGTTCCTACGGTGCCCTAGACCCCTTGATCACAGCCGGAGAGCTAAATAGCCTAAAGACAGAAAAGGAAATCTAAACTGCCCCAGAGCAGACCCCAAAGTAAAAGGCAGCCCCCAACATATAATGACGGTGAAGCAAGATGAAAAAACACTCACACAGATAGAAAGATAGGCTGAGCAAAGATGGGGCCCAAGCTAAACTACACAGGACAGGAAAGGACGGTTGCTGTCTGCAATCTGCCAAAAACCCTATCAAAAACATAAGCCAACAGCTGATATGGAAAAAGACCCTGAAGCAGCAAGGCTTCAAAACTAAATCAGCACTCCGGTATCTTCAGAAGACAGAGCTAAAGGAATTCAGCTCACCCCAGCCGGGAGTGGCAGAAATCCAGAAAAACAAAGCAAACAAAGTCAAAACACCAATGCAAAAGACTGAGCAGAAAAACTTAGCTTTGGAAGAGCAGGAATTCAGACTGGTCTCCAAGGATCCCACAGAGAAATCACCCGCAGGGCAGAAGGGCGTCGGCAGCCTTATATCCAGTCCGTAACTCCACTCAGCCAGTCATCATCATTAAACTCAGGTGACTGATAATCAGGCTCACTACCTTTCCTTACCAGAAGAGGGAGTTCATCGGGTCTCAGTATTGAAGGGGAAAATGAACTCACAACAGGGTCCCTTTTTAGGATCTGCAAGGCATAATCTGACATGTGGGCCAATGTTCCAGGTGTCAATGATGCACTGTGAGTGCTGGGTGGAGGAGCACTTTCTAGCAAATCCACATCCCTCCAGTCACGCACAAACCCTGTACCTGACCTTGAAATGCCAACATTTTCTCTTGCCCCTCGAGAAGCATCCTCCTCCCCTAAATAATCATCCCCATCATCATCCTCCTCCTCCTCTTCCTCTTCTTCCTCCACCTCGTCCAGGAGAGGTCCCAGAGCAGACAATGGCTGACTGTCATCAAGGCTTCCCTCCTCCTCTTCCTCATTCTCCTCGGCTGCAGATGCCTGCTCCTTAATGTGTGTCAAAGTTTGCATGAGCAGACGCATAAGTGGGATGCTCATGCTTATGATGGCGTCGTCTGCACGTACCAGTCGTGTGCATTCCTCAGAACACTGAAGGACTTTACAGAGGTCTTTCAGCTTCGACCACTGCACACCCGACAACTCAATGTCTGCCCTCAAAGTGCCTGGCCATGTATCCTCCCACAAATGCATTACAGCCTGCCTCTGTTCGCACAGCCTCTCAACCATGTGCAGGGTGGAGTTCCACCTTGTTGCAACGTCAATAATTAGGCGCTGCTTGGGAAGTTGGAGCAATCGCTGCAGCTTCTGCATACGACTGGAGTGTACAGGTGACCGGCGGATGTACGAGCACAGTCTTCGGACCTTCTGGAGCAGGCCTGTTAACTCCGTATAATTATTGAGGAATCACTGCACCACCAGGTTCAAGGTGTGAGCCAGGCAAGGTATGTGTCGGAGTTTTGAAAGGGCTATGGCTGCCACAAAATTCCGGCCGTTATCACTAACTACCTTGCCTGCCTCAAGATGTAGACTGCCCAGCCATAACTCAGTTTGTCACTGCAAGTAGTCGGCCAGTACTTCCGTGGTGTGTCTGTTGTCACCCAAACATCTTCAACACAGCCTGCTGACGCTTACCACTAGCTGTTTGATAGTGGGACACCTCATGTGCAACACTGGCAGCTGTCGAACGCCTACACCCAACTGTTTCCTATACCGTGGGCTAGGCAGCACTGTCTGTTATGAATGAGTCACCGAGGAGGAAAAAACAAAAAGCAAGCTAAGCCCAGAAAACCGGAGAGGTTGGTAACTAGCAGATTGCAGACCCCTAATCCTATCCACAACAACTAGCAGTAGCCGTGGAGCGTGCCTATGGTGGTCCTAGACGCCTCGTCACGGCCGGAGAACTAAATAAGCCTAAAGAAAGAGAGGGAAAATCTAAACTGCCCCAGAGCAGACCCCAAAGCAATAGACAGCCCCCAACATGTATTGTCGGAGAAACAAGATGAAAACATAGACACAGATAGAAAGATAGGCTGAGCAAACGATGGGGCCCTTGCTAACTAGAAAGGACAGGAAAGAAAAGCTGCTGTCTGCAATCACGCAAAAAACCCTGCCAAAAAAAAGTCCAACACGTCTGATAGAAAAAGGCCCTATATCAGCACTCAGGTATATTCTGAAGACAGAGCAAAAGAGATCAACTGCTCAGAGACAAAATGGGGATTCTGCCCAGTCCCAGCCAGGGCTGGCTGAACACAAAAACTAAGTAAACCAGACAAAAACTCATGTGAACAATAGCAGAGAAAACTTAGCTTTAGGAAGGCAGGAACCAAACTGAAAACCAGGAGCCACAGTCAGGAAAAATCACCAGCAAGAAACTAGGGAGTTGGCTGCCTTAAATCCAATCAGAAACGCCTGATGTCCAATCGCAGTCCTCTTCCTCACGTGGTCGGTCTCTGCCATTTAGATCAGCTTCATTACCTCCCTTCACCAACAGAGGGAGTTCAGATAGCGAACTCACTACTCCTCTGTCAGCACAGCCAGCTCCATAACCCTCACCAGAAGCCAGAGGCAAACCCGAAAATGAGCTCACAACAACTGTCCCACCGCCGCTGTCCCCTGTGGACCCTGCATCCACCACATTAACCCAGTGCGCAGTGATGGACACGTAATGGCCCTGGCCATGCCTACTGGACCATGCATTTGTTGTGAGGTGCACCTTTCCACTCACTGATTGCTTGAGTGCATGGACAATGCAGTCTTTCACATGAAGGTGGAGGGCTGGGATGGCTTTGCGAGAAAAGAAGTGCTGACTGGGTAGGTCATAGCGTGGTACTGCATAGGCCATGAGCTCGCGGAAAGCTTCGCTTTCAACCAACCAGTAGGGCATCATCTCTAATGAGATTAGTTTGGCAATGTGGGCATTCAAAGCCAGTGTACGCGGATGAGAGGATGAGTACTTTCTTGTCCTACTCAGAGACTCTGGTAGGGTGAGCTGGACTTGAGAGCTGCATATGGTGGAACTAGCAGTGGACATGGCGGACTGAGAGAGGGTTGATGATGGAGTTGGTGTTCTTTCTGATGGCCTAGATTAAGTCTTTCGTAGCAATAACATTGTGATTCCCTGACTGCTTTGGCCTTGCGACGACACCTCAACATTTGCTGCTGGTGGTGTGCTAACCGGTGGGCTTACAGTGGGGGAAACGATGTAGCGTTGCTGACTACCTTCATTGGGAACAGTTGCACATGTAGTACGCGAGGTTTGGTAGTCCATCCACGCTTGCAAGTGCATGGTGGTTAAATGTCTAAGCATGCAACTGGTATTCAAATTTCTCAGATTTTTCCCTCGGCTAAAGGTCTTTGCGCACTTCTTACAGATAACTTTTGCCTGATCATTAGGATTTTGTTCAAAAAAGTGCCACACTGCACTCTTCCTACTATGGAAGACATTTTGAGGCCTTGCACGCTGTGCTAATTTGACCGTCTGGCCTAGCTGTCCTGCAACCCTTTTGGTAACTCGTTTTTGGACTGCTCCGGGCCTGCCAGATAACAGCTGTTGCGATGTCGATGCCTGCTGCGGAAGTTCCTCCTCCTCTTCTGAGCTATTGGCAGCGGCACCCTCTTCCCCCAATGGATGCCAATCTGGATCAACAACTGGGTCATCCATCACCTCCTCTTCAATGTCATGTGCACCTTCCTCTGTGTCACCATGTAAGGTGGTATAGTATGCGGGAAGGGGCACCTGAGTTTCATCAGTGTCAGATTCTGGCTCAGTACACTGCGAGGACAATGTAGTGCTCTGAGTTAATGTACCAGCAGATAAATTTAGCAGTGGCTGTGCATCAGTGCACTCCATGTCAGATTATTCTTGGACTGGGTAATTCACGATTTGACTTGATAACTCAGGCATGGTATGTGAAAAGAGCTCAATGGAGTAATCTGCAGCGTGGCCTGCCGCATCCTTTACTTTTGGTAGGGGTGAAGGACACAAGGAAAGGTGTGGTTCCTGACCATGAGCCTCCAATGACGACTCAGTGCTTTTATTTTTTGAAAGTTCAGAAGGAGGCGATAGAGCTGGAGGCTGTGTTAGCTATGTAAGCCAAAACTTGTTCCTGAAGCTCCGGCTTTAAAAGCGGTTTACCTATTCCCAGAAAAGGGAGTCTTCGAGGCCTTGTGGAGCCAGACGATGACGCAGGCTCAACACCTCCTGCATTAAGTGCTATTGTGCTTTTGCCACTCCCAGCATATCCTCCACCAACACCATCATTACCAGCTGGCAACCCACGCCCACTTCCACGGCCTCTTCCAACACACTTCCTCATTTTTGGGAAAATGTACCCAAAATACCACCAGCAATATGGTACTGTAAAACAAGGTACAAGGTGTATATAGTATTGGGGAGAATTTGAATCTCCCTACAGACTTGAGGATACTGAGCTATTATCTCAGGCCCAGTGTAGATTACACCTCAATATAACAGGCTGAAATTGGATGGTGTATAAAATGTCTATATAGGACTGGGGAGAATTTGAATCTCCCTACAGACTTGAGGACACTGAACTATTATCTCAGGCCCAGTGTAGATTACACCTCAATATAACAGGCTGAAATTGAATGGTGTATAAAATGTCTATATAGGACTGGGGAGAATTTGAATCTCCCTAGAGAATTTAGCAAGCTGACAATGATGCTCTCAGTCCCAAGTATGGCAGCAGGCAGCCTAACAAGCAGGACTGCTGCACACAAAAGTGTGGAAAAATGAACTCTTGGTAACTGGGCAAAAAAGAGGATGAAAAGTATTTTTGCTTTTAAAAAAGCAGTTTGCACAGCAGTGTGAAAACAGCAATGCAGCTATCAGGGAGCCTTATAAGGCAGCCTAATAACCAACAGAGCTGAATGCACCAAAATATAGCCTCCCCTTGCACTGCACACTAACTGGTGTGTTGTACAGGCAATATCGCTAGCAGCAGAAGCAGTTTTTTGTTTCTTCTTCCCTGCCTAACGCTCTCCCTACAGAATCAGCAGCAGCAGCAGCTCTCCCTATTCTGAGATCAGCAGAAGTAAGATGGCGGTCGGCGTGCACGCCCTTTTATAGCCCCTGTGACGTCACACAAAGCAAGCCAATCACTTGCATGCCCTTCTCAAAGATGGTGGTGACCGCTGCCTATGTCATTGCGTTGCCCACAGTGTGCGTCCTCCATCATTGGCTGAAAAAGGGGGCTGGAAGCATCTTTTGAAACGCGACTTTGGCGCCATGGTCGCCGACCTCGTGGCCGACCTCACGCTATGGTCGGGTTTTGTTTCATGAAACCCGACTTTTGCGAAAGTCGGCGACTTTTGAAATTGACCGACCCGTTTTGCTCAACTCTAATCATAAGTACAAGATTATCTTATTTTTCCCACTGATAGCATTGCTTCTGTATAATGACTTGTATATAAGGCAAAATTAAAAAAAGGATTTAAAGAAAAATAATTTAAATATACCAAAATTGACATTTTTTATAAAAAAAAATTGAAAATGTCAGTGTAATTTATGTAGGAAGTACTGCCAAAAATATGATGGCACAGGGACTCAGGTACACCTCAAATTCTCATGTAGTGGTAATTTTAAACTCATAGAGGCAATGCACTAAGTGCAAATCCTCCCCAAAATTACAAGCAGGTTCATCCATACCTTCTTGAAGGCACCAACTGTAGTGCCTCAATCAAATATTGTGAACAAAGTATAGTTGTGGAACTCCTACGCTCATAAAGGCTCTGTGTAGTGAAACCTCCACCAGGGGGAGCTGGTGAGGGAAGAGAGGTTATACACTAAGAGCAGCAACCCTGAGCAACAGCACAGGTGCCACAGGTAACGAGAGAGAATAGTCAGACGAACCGAGTCAGAAACTAACAGGAGCAGACGCACCAGAAGGAGCAGCAATACACGTAGTCAAAATACCAAAGCCGAGGGTCAGAAAGCCAGAACATGAGTACGGGGTTCAAAACGTGAGACGAAATACGTGGTCGGGGTACAAGCCAGGGAGTCAGATGCCAGAGAGGGAACGTAACAGCAGAGACGAATACCAAGAGACAGGGTCAGAAATCAGTCCGGGTCATACACGTGAATATCAGTCAAAGGCAGGAGGATCACCAGGGTACAAGGGTCAGTGGCTCTAAACTGAAAGCTTGAGCTATCACTAACACTGGTCAGCAGGCTGTGAGGGATTTAAATAGCCCAGCTAGCTCCAGAACGAGGCTGAGGAGATTAACCCCCGCATGACCAGTCCGGAGTGAAGACAGCAGAAGATAAACTCCGGACTGGACCACGACACTCTGCACACAGTGCAAAGCCAGGAAAAAATTATAAGCAGGCTCATCCATAGACCCTTAAAGGTAACCACTGAAGGGACTCAATAAAACATTAAGAAAGGGTGGTTGATAAAATAAAAAAATAAATTAAAGAAACAGTGTGGGGTCCCCAATAAATTTCATTAACAGCAGAGGGAAAGACAACAGCTGGGGGCTGATGTTAATATTCTGGGAACGGGTCAATAACCCTAAATAAATAGCCCTCACAGCTGTTTGCTTAAAATAGCCCTCACAGCTGTTTGCTTAGCCTTTACTGGTTATAATAGGGGAGAACCCCTCCAAAATATGATGAGTGGTCCCCCTATATTCAATAACCAGCAAAAGCTAAACAGACAGCTGCAGTCTATATAATAATAGATAGGAAGGGGCCATGGATATTGGCCCTCTCACAGACTAGTAGCATCAGCTTTAAGCCACCCCAGAAATGCCACATCCATAAGGTGCATAAATCTGGTGCTTAGCCTCGCTCTTCCCGCTTGCTCTGGTGCATTATCAAGCGGGGTAATATTTGTGGGGTTGATGACAGCTTTGGAATGTCAATGGGGTAGTAATGGAGAGGCATCTATTACACACCTCCATTACTAACCCCATAGTCATATTGTAGTAAAGAAGACACAGCCAGAACAAAGTACTTTAATTGAAATTAAAATCACCACCGTCTTTAACCCATTTATTTTCAAAAATTAAATTTTTTAAAAAGACCATATTCCTCACCTGTCCGACAAAAAGATAATCCATATCTGCTACATATGGATTTCATGGCTGAGCAGACTAGCAGTGACTTGCAGTAACATCAATAAGTTGAACGGAGTTCATAGTCGATGCACTTCAGTGACTGAAGTGCTCGTGAGAAAATTCTCTCGCTGCCAGCACTGACGTTAATTTCAGCACATGAGGCAGGCAAGGGATCAAACTGGCTAGGTCCAGAGCAGCTATAAGATTTCGCCTATTATCGCACACCACCAGGCCAGGCTTGAGGTTCACTGGCACCAACCAATCATCTGTCTGCTGTTTTATCCCTGTCCACAGCTCTTAGGTAGAGATGAGCAAACTTGTTCCAAAAACGTTCACCAATCCCAAATTTGAATGTGTACGAACATTGCACATTCAGATTCGTGCTCGGATTCCCAAGCATTCTCTTCTTTATTGGCAAAATTTGGTTGATATAGTTCGATAAATGATTGTGGTTCCATTATTGCTTATGTTATGACTTTGGCTAGGATAGTGGTGCTGCATGATGAAAGGGGGATGTGTTTTATGAAGGAAGGTGGTGGGGAGGGGTAAGAGGAGCAGCAGACTGTATTTTCTTTCATAACGTAATGTGTGGAAATTCCGGCATCCACAATGTCCAGACAAAACAGCTTCTGTCATTGGTTGCCGAAGTCACATGCCCCTCTCTTTATAATACATGTCACATGTTAGTTTTGCACCATTTTGTCAGCGTAACAGCACAGAGAGGCTGCTCCTGCTGCTGCAAGTAGTCAGATAGTTCATATAGATAGGATCCTGTGTGAAATTGACCTTCCAGCATCTAAATCGTTTGTGCTAATAGTGTGGCCCATAGACAAGGCCACATCTCAGAATCTAAATTGTTTGTGCTAATAGTGTGGTGTAGGGTAAGGTATGTCTGTTTCAGCTCTGGGGAAATTGATGGCACTTTAGTGGTGTGTGGCAATCATTTTTCGAAATGTGGAGCCTCCAAGTTGAGTCTCCATCTGTTGGGTTGCTTGTAGCGTATGGGGTGTCTTAGCCCCACTATACTTTTGTTGCCACTTTAGTAGTGTGTGGCAATAATTTTTTGAAGTGTTCAGACTGCAATTTGGTGATCCTTCACGTGTGTTGCCTGTAGCAGTAGGGCTCCCTGACCGACAGGCCTGCATTTAGTTTCAGTCAACCACCTGTGTTACTATCGTTAAATGATTCTAAGGGCTTGTACCCATCAACATTAAAAAAAAGTTCAAATTTTGGTCCAGACGAGTAGGACTAGTGTCATTTCCTTAATTTTCCAAGGAAATCGGAAATGCAATGGTGTGAAAAAGTGTTTGACCGCTTTTTGATTTCTCATTATTTTGCCTGTTTGTCACACTTAAATGTTTCAGATCACCAATCAAATTTACATATGAGGCAAAGATAACCCAAGTAAACACAAAATTCAGTTTATAAATGAAGGTCATTATTATTAATAAAAAAGAAATCCAAACCTTCAGTGCCCTGTGTGAAAAAGTGATTGCCCTTAAACCTAATAACTGGTTGGGCCACTATTGGATGCAACTTAGACCATCAAAGCGATGAATGAGGAGATACAAAGTTGCTTTGCTACCAGGGTGACCTGCAAGAACCGAGTGATGATGTTCTCCTAAGATTTTAATATGCAAATGTAGTGGTACAAATAATTTCCCTGAAGGACAGGAATGAGCAGAAGGGGATACGGGTCTTGAATGGTAATATGATTTAATTCTTGAAAGTCTAAACAAGGACGCAGACCCCCATATTTTTCTTGACAAAAAAGAACCCTGCTGCCAAGCGAGAAGAGTAGGGTCAGCAAAACGTAATGGTGACCACTCTCTGCTCATTCTTCTCGACCTATCTGCAGCTTTCGATACTGTTGACCACCATCTCCTACTCTCTAGGCTCCAGTCACTAGGCATTAAGGACACTGCTCTATCCTGGTTCTCTTCCTATCTTTCTGTCCGCTCCTTCAGTGTTTTGTTCGCTGGCTCCACGTCATCTCCTCTTCTTTTCGCTGTCGTGGTACCTCAGGGCTCAGTCCTTGGCCCCCTTCTCTTCTCTCTACACGGTCCCAATTGGACAGACCATCAGCAGATTTGGCTTTCAGTACCATCTTTATGCTGATGACACACAACTATATACCTCATCCCCCGACTTTACCCACCCTGTACTACAGAATGCCAGTGACTGTCTGCAGTCTCCAACATCATGTCCGCTCTCTATCTGAAACTCAACCTCTCCAAAACTGAACTTCTTCGGCTCCCACCATCTACAAACCTCCCTAAATCTGACATTTCCCTCTCCGTAGGTGGCACCATAATAACACCCCAGCAGCAGGTGCGCTGTCTGGGTGTTATGTTTGACACCAATCTCTCCTTCACATCCCTGTTGTGAGTTCATTTTCCCCTTCACCATTGAGGTCTGATGAACTCCCTCTTCTGGTGAAGGAAGGTAGTGAGGCTGATTACAAAGCACCTGAGCAGAATGATGATGACTGGGTGACTGGAATTGCTGACTGGATATAAGGCAGCCGACGCCCTTTTGCCTTGCGGGTGGTTTCTCTGAGGGATTCTAGGAGACCAGTCTGATTCCTGCTCCTCAAAAGCTAAGTTTTCTGCTCTTCTTTTTGCATTTGTGTTTTGGTTTTGTTTTGCCTTGTTTTTCTGGATTTCTGCCTTCCCCTGCTGGGTGAGCTGAATTCCTTTTTGCTCTGTCTTCAGAAAATACCTGAGTACTGATATAGTCTTTTTGAAGCCTAGTGTCTTCAGGGCTTTTTTCACTATCAGTCTGTTGGCTCTTGTTTTGAGAGGGTTTTGGCGGATTGCAGACAGCAGCTTTTCTATCCTGTCCTATTTAGTTAGCTTGGGCCCCATCATTTGCTCAGCCTATCTTTCTATCTGTGTGAGTGTTTTTTCATCTTGCTTCACCGTCATTATATGTTGGGGGCTGCCTATTGCTTTGGGGTCTGCTCTGGGGCAGTTTAGATTTCCCTTTCTGTCTTTAGGCTATGTAGTTCTCCGGCTGTGATCTAGAGGTCTAGGGCACCGTAGGAACCCCCCACGGCTACTGCTAGTTGTTGTTGTTAGGTTCAGGGGTCTGCAATCCGATAGCTGCCAACTTCT
Organism: Dendrobates tinctorius; assembly: GCF_039654945.1. Taxonomy (NCBI): domain Eukaryota; kingdom Metazoa; phylum Chordata; class Amphibia; order Anura; family Dendrobatidae; genus Dendrobates; species Dendrobates tinctorius. Next base: position 30,735,837 of record NW_027361737.1, read on the forward strand.
CTGGTTTTCTGGACTTAGCTAGTATTTCTGTTTTTGCCTCCTACGGTGACTCATTCATAACAGAATCACCAGCCATACTACAGATGCTAGGGTACTCAATAGCAGGAAAGAATTGTAAAAAAAGAAAAAAAAAAAAGTGTGTATATTGGTTCCTCTATACCTCTGAGGCCGTAGGGGGAATTTTTTTTCTCTCAATGGAGATAAAGCAATTGTCTGATCGTGTTGAGCAGCTCGCTGTGGAAGTGCGGGGAATTTCCGCCTACCTTGCTCATTCACATGCTGCTGAACCAAAGATCCCTACTCCTGATGTGTTTTTTGGGGATTGGTCTAAATTTTTGAATTTCAAAAATAATTGTAAATTATTTTTTGCCTTTAAGCCTAACTCGTCAGGGAGCTCCGCGCAGCAGGTTAAAATTGTCATCTCTTTGCTGCGTGGCAATCCCCAGGATTGGGCGTTTTCTTTGAAACCAGATGATCCTATTCTGACTAATGTGAACGCATTTTTTCAAGCCTTGGGCTTGTTGTATGACTAACCAAACGCTATTGATCAGGCTGAAAAGACCCTGTTGGCATTGAGCCAGGGTCGAGATTCTGCAGAATTGTACTGTCAAAAATTCCAAAAGTGGGCGGTCCTTACTACCTGGAATGATAATGCATTGGCAGCTCTCTTTCGGAAGGGTTTGTCAGAAGCCGTAAAAGATACTATGGTGGGATTTCATGTTCCCTCTGGTCTTGACGATTCTATGTCATTAGCCATTCAGGTTGATCGGCGTTTACGTGAACACAGGACTGCACGAGAGGTGTTGCCACCTGTTGAACAAGTGTCGGAACCTATGCAATGTGATAGAGTTTTGTCCAGGGAGCAACGTCAGGAGTTCAGAAGGCGTAATAAGCTGTGTTTTTTTTGTGGAGATGCCTCGCATATTATTTCTGTCTGTCCTAAACGAGAGAAACGTTTTGCACACATGTTTTCTGTGGGTGGTGTTCAACCTAAGTTTCCTCTGGCAATTACTCTGATCTGCTCCCTGTCCACATTTTCCGCCAAGGCTTTTGTGGATTCGGGAGCAGCCCTGAACCTAATGGACTTGGATTTTGCTAAACGTTGTGGATTTCCGATGACACCTCTGCGGACGCCTATCCCTTTGAGGGGAATTGATGCTACTCCTTTGGTGAAAAATAAACCTCAGTTTTGGACCCAGATGGTAATGCGGGTCGCCCCAGACCATCAAGAAAATTGCAGATTTTTGGCGTTGCATAATTTGCATGATACCATTGTTCTGGGGTTTCCCTGGTTGCAAATTCATAATCCAGTTTTGGATTGGAAATCTGTGTCTGTGGTGAGTTGGGGTTGTCGGTGTGCCCTTAGTGAGGCTCCGGTTTTTTCCACCTCTCCTCAGTCGCATGATGTTCCTGACTATTTGGCGGACTTTTCTGATGTATTTAGTGAGAATGAGTCTGCATCTTTGCCTCCTCATAGGAGTTATGACTGTGAAATTGAACTGAGCCCGGGGTGTAAATTTCCCAAGGGTCGGCTCTTCAATTTATCTGTACCCGAGCACGAGGCTATGCGATCCTATATTAAGGAGGTGTTGGAGAAGGGTCATATTAGACCATCCTCTTCACCCTTAGGTGCCTTTTTTTTGTGGCCAAAAAGGATGGTTCATTAAGGCCTTGTATTGATTATCGTGCCCTCAACAAAATTACTATTAAATATCAGTATCCGTTACCCCTGATTTTGGATCTATTCTCTAGAGTTAAAGGTGCTTGCTGGTTTACCAACCTTGACCTCAGGGGAGCGTATAATCTTATCCGCATTAAGCAGGGGGATGAATGGAAGATGGTGTTTAATACTCCGGAGGGACATTTTGAGTACCTGGTGATGCCTTTTGGGCTCACTAATGCCCCTTCTGTCTTCCAGTGCTTCATGAACGACATTTTCCGAGACTTTGTGGATAAATTTTTGATTATCTATCTGGATGATATTTTGATCTTCTCCAAGGATTGGGATTCTCATGTGGAACATGTTCGGACAGTGTTCCGGATCTTGAGGGAGAATTCCCTGCATGTCAAAGGATCAAAATGCCTTTTTGGGGTACAGAGGATTTCATTTTTGGGATTTATTTTGTCTCCGTCAACTATTGAAATGGACCCGGCCAAGGTACAGGCCATTTATGATTGGGTTCAGCCCACTTCTTTGAAGGCCCTCCAGAAGTTTTTGGGTTTTGCTAATTTTTATCGGAAATTTATAGCAAAATTTTCTAGTATTGCCAAGCCATTGACTGATCTGACTAAGAAGGGTGCTGATGTGTTGAATTGGTCTCCGGAGGCTGTTTCTTCCTTTCAGGAGCTGAAGTGGAGATTCACTTCTGCCCCGGTTTTGCGGCAACCTGATGTCTTACTCCCGTTCCAGGTAGAGGTGGGCGCTTCTGAGATTGGTGCAGGAGCTGTTTTGTCCCAAAAGGATCTTGTAACATCTAAAATGAATCCCTGTGCTTTCTTTTCCCTAAAGTTCTCTCCATCTGAACGTAACTATGATGTGGGGAATCGGGAACTGTTAGCCATGAAATGGGCATTTGAGGAGTGGAGACATTGGTTGGAGGGAACTAAACATCAAGTCGTGGTCCTCACTGACCACAAGAATTTGATTTACCTGGAGTCGGCCAAACGCTTGAACCCTAGACAGGCTAGGTGGGCCTTGTTTTTTACACGTTTTGATTTTGTGGTCTCTTTTCTTCCTGGCACTAAGAATGTCAAGGCTGACGCTCTCTCTAGGAGCTTCTTTGCTGATTCTCCTGTGGTGACCAAGCCTGCTACCATCTTAGGCGAACGGGTAGTTTTTTCTGCCATCTCACCCGATTTGAGACGTGCTCTGGAAGAGTTCCAGGAGGACAAACCTGAGCGTTGTCCCAGTGGAAAGTTGTATGTTCCTGACCAGTGGAAGAAGAGAGTGATGTCTGAAGTTCATTGCCCTGCATTGGCTGGTCATCCAGGTATTTTTGGTACTAGTGATCTGGAGAGTCAGTCTTTTTGGTGGCCCGCCTTGTCTCGTGATGTCAGGAATTTTGTGCAGTCCTGTGGGACTTGCTCCCGGTCTAAACCTTGTTCTCGCTCTAGTGGGTTGTTGATGCCTTTGCCGGTTCCCAGGAGGCCATGGACCCATATTTCAATGGATTTCATCTCTGATATGCCTGTCTCTCAGAGAATGACTGTTATTTGGGTGATTTGTGATAGGTTCTCTAAGATGGTTCATCTTGTACCACTCCCTAAGTTGCCATCTTCCTCTGAGTTGGTGCCCCTGTTTTTGCAACAGGTGGTTCGCTTGCACGGGATTCCTGAGAACATTGTATCTGACAGAGGAGTTCAGTTTGTGTCTAGATTTTGGAGGACTTTCTGTACCAAGCTGGGAATTCAGTTGTCCTTCTCCTCTGCTTTTCACCCTCAGACCAATGGGCAGACGGAGAGAACAAACCAGACCTTTGAGTCGTATTTGAGATGTTTTATTTCTGCTGATCAGGATGACTGGGTTTCATTTTTGCCCTTGGCCAAATCTGCTTTAAAAAATAGAGCTAGTTCTGCCACTTTGATGTCACCTTTTTTTTGTAACTTTGGGTTTCATCCTCGATTTTCTTCAGGGCAGGTGGAGCCTTCTGCCTGCCCAGGTGTTGACACTGTGGTGGAGAGAATGCACCAGATCTGGGACCAAGTGGTGGATAAGTTATCTCTCTCCCAGGAAAAGGCCCAGCTGTTTTCCAACTGACATAGGACCATTGGTCCTCAGTTTAAGGTTGGTGATATGGTTTGGTTATCATCAAAAAATATCGCTATGAAGGTGGCTTCTCCTAAGTTTAAGCCTAGATTTATTGGACCTTACAAGATTTTGGAGATTATTAATCCGGTCTCTTTTCGTTTGGCTCTTCCTGTCACATTTAAATTTCATAATGTGTTTCATAAGTCCTTGTTGAAGAGGTTTGTTGAACCAGTTGTTCCTGGGGTGGCACCTCCGGACCCTGTATTAGTTGTAGGTAACATGGAATATGAGGTAGAGAAGATACTGGATTCCCATCTGGCTAGACGGAGACTTCAGTATTTGGTTAAGTGGAAGGGTTATGGTCAGGAGGATAATTCCTGGGTCTCTGCCTCTGATATTCATGCCAAAAGATTGGTGCGTTCCTTTCATCGGGCTCACCCTGATCGCCCTGGTGGCGTGGATGAGGGTTCGGTGACCCCTCCTCAAAGGGGAGGTACTGTTGTGAGTTCATTTTCCCCTTCACCATTGAGGTCTGATGAACTCCCTCTTCTGGTGAAGGAAGGTAGTGAGGCTGATTACAAAGCACCTGAGCAGAATGATGATGACTGGGTGACTGGAATTGCTAACTGGATGTAAGGCAGCCGACGCCCTTCTGCCTTGCGGGTGATTTCTCTGAGGGATTCTAGGAGAACAGTCTGATTTCTGCTCCTCAAAAGCTAAGTTTTCTGCTCTTCTTTTTGCATTTGTGTTTTGGTTTTGTTTTGCCTTGTTTTTCTGGATTTCTGCCTTCCCCTGCTGGGTGAGCTGAATTCCTTTTTGTTCTGTCTTCAGAAAATACCTGAGTACTGATGTAGTCTTTTTGAAGCCTAGCGTCTTCAGGGCTTTTTTCCCTATCAGTCTGTTGGCTCTTGTTTTGAGAGGGTTTTGGCGGATTGCAGACAGCAGCTTTTCTATCCTGTCCTATTTAGTTAGCTTGGGCCCCATCATTTGCTCAGCCTATCTTTCTATCTGTGTGAGTGTTTTTTCATCTTGCTTCACCGTCATTATATGTTGGATGCTGCCTATTGCTTTGGGGTCTGCTCTGGGGCAGTTTAGATTTCCCTTTCTGTCTTTAGGCTATGTAGTTCTCCAGCTGTGATCGAGGGGTCTAGGGCACCGTAGGAACCCCCCACGGCTACTGCTAGTTGTTGTTGTTAGGTTCAGGGGTCTGCAATCTGATAGCTGCCAACTTCTCTGGTTTTCTGGACTTAGCTAGTATTTCTGTTTTTGCCTCCTACGGTGACTCATTCATAACACATCCCATATACAATCTCTTGCCTGCTCTTGCCGCTTACACCTAAAGAACATCTCTAGAATCCACCCTTTTCTCACCATGGAAACAACAAAAACCCTCACTGTAGCATTGATCCTCTCCCACCTGGACTACTGCAACGCTCTATTAAATGGCCTCCCCGTTACTCGACTATTCCCTCTCCAGTTCATACTTAATGTAGCAACCAGGGTCATCCATCTGGCTAATCGGTACTCGGACACCTCCACTCTTTCCCAGTCCTTACATAGGCTGTCCATTCAATATAGGATCCAATTCAAAGTACTTATTCTCACCCACAAAGCTCTTCACAGTGCAGCACCCCCCTACATTCCCTCCCTTATTTCTGTCTATCGGCCTAACCAACCGCAGCACTCTGCAAACGACTTTCGACTGACCTCTGCCTTAATCCGTACCTCCCACTCCCGACTCCAAGACTTCTCCCGCACTGCGCCAATCCTCTGCAATGCTCTACCCCAAGAAATTAGGACTATCCACAATTTGCATAGTTTCAGGCGCTCCCTCAAAACACATTTGTTCAGAGCGGCCTAACACATTCACTAATCAAAATCATTCTACGTGTAAGTGTGCATGTGTAGCCCATTAACTATCTCCATCCATCCCTCACTCCCTCAAGATGGCTGGACCATTATTGTAAATACACCCATGTAAATACACACCTGTACCTTGTATCTCCCCTACCTCATTGTAGATTGTAAGCTCTCACGAGCAGGGTCGTCTTATTTTGCTTTAATTATTGTATTGTTAACGTTGTTACTTATGACTTGTGTTTTGAAACTGTTAAACTGTAAAGCTCTGCGAAATATGTTGGTGCTATATAAATAAAGATTATTATTATTATTATTATTATTATTAGGGTCTGATATGTCACTTAGCAAGACTTTTGGAAATATAATTTTTCATACCCTACCTTTCAGTGCTAGAAAGATTGTATAACCTGTTTTTAGGTAGTCTTTCTCCAAGGGGTAAAATAACAAGGCAATCATAGGCACGATGGAGAGGCAGTTCCTGACACCACTTTTATGAAAATACATCCTCAAAACCGGACAAAAAAGGAGGTAGTGTTTTGGTGAAGACAGTAGAGAGATGGGTATTCATGCAGTTGTTATTACAGAAATCACTTCACCTAACTATCTGTCTGGATTGCCAGTCTATCACGGAATTATGAGTAACCAACCAATGGAAGTCTAGTACACTAGGAGTAGGGAGACCTTCAAGGACATAGCACAAAATGATTTCCACGTGAAGGGCCCCTATCAGCAGTTTTAAATTATGCACCAGCTGTGTGAAAAACACTTGTCTCAGCAATTGAGATAGAATAAATAACTGTCATATAGCTATTTTTCTAGGAAATTGTCTTCTTCAGAGAAGAATTATTTTATTAAGCATTGAGTTGCAGGCAGAGAAAGGTGAGGCAGCATCTCTAGATGGTAGAGTTGAGCGACTTTTGCTTTTTTAGGTTCGAGTTTCGTTTCATGAAACCCGACTTTTCCAAAAGTCGGGTCGAGCAAAATCGGCCGACTATAGGGGTCCGACCGAAACACGAAACACAATGTAAGTCAATGGGGAATTAAAGTCGGCAGTGAGAGGAGGACAGGAAACACACCTACAGTGCCCATTTGAATGCCAAAAGCATCAATTCTTCTTACTTAAGCTTGTCAACCTTAATTAACTTCATAATACAAGTTACGCACTGAAAAATGGGGGTTATTTGGCTAAAGTTGTGGGGGGGTAGGGCTGGCTCCAGGTTTTCATGTGCCCTGGGCGAAAGAGCGCCCCTTTAACACATACCACAACTCATCATGCTCCGATACGGCAGAGAAATAGCGGTATAGTACAATGAAAAATACTTCACTTTTTACATCTCATGACGAGGCCCATCTATTTCTCCATACAGAATCATTGGTCCCATATAATGTTTGAAACAGTATATGATGAGCTCCACATAATGCTACAGTATATGTTGGTCCCCATGGATGAAGCTCCACTGTCTTATCGGCCCAAATAATGCTCCAAACATAATGGGCCCCATTTCTAATGCTCTAGTGTATAATGGGCCCTGTAAATGCTGCTCCAGTGTCTGATGTCCACCTTTGGAATGTTCCAGTGTATGGTGGGCCCCATCTATCATTCTCCAGAGTATAGTGCTCCCCAAAAATTGCTGTCCCAATATTGAAAACAATGAAATAAGTCTCCTCGCTAGGGAATCCCTGTACTAGTCTGGACTCCTCCTCGTCCCCATCTTCCATCTCATTGCACAGTATTTCAACCTTGCAAGTGCTATGATCCTGAGCAAGCAGGGGGGGCCCACTCGTTGGCGACGGCCCTGGCACAGGGCCCCTGATAGTACGGTGGTGTGTCTGACGGCGGGTGGGCCGAACCTGCACTTTCATCTGCAGCTTCCTCTTTGTCACCGTGTAAGATGGAACTGTATATGGGAAGGGTAACCTGAGTTTCATCAGGGTCAGATTCAGGCCGTGTAGCGTGCGAGGGGAATGTAGTGGTCTGGGTCAATGTACCAGCAGAGTCATCGAGCAGTGGCTGGGCATCAGTGCACTTGTGTCGCCCCCAGGAGTACGGTCGCCACAGTGGCATTACCTTCCTCCTAGGGAGTGTGATGTCATGCTTGGGAGCAACGAAGGATCTCTCTAGCAGGTTAACTGATTGGGCGGCGTTATTCCCACGAGTCACGACCCTCCAAACAGCGTTCATGAAGGCAAAGTGTATGTTTTACGTGGGCAGTATGGTTGCAAAGCTGAACCTTAATGGAATGTCCAGAAGGGCACCACCAGGAATGGAGCCTACGGCGTAATTTGACTCAACACGGGCAACCTCAACCATCAAGCAACAAAAAAGATGCACACATTGCAAGCTTAATTCCGTTAACGAACGAGACTCCGTCATGCCCCGCCGTCCGAGTCCGGCTTACTAGAGGGACACGCGAGGCTCTGGCACGTGAGATTGGCCAATAAATGGTGTGTCATGCCCTTACATGTCCGTGGCTGCATGTGCGCTACACTGAAAAGGCCAGCGTTTGTCGCTAACAGGTGCAGATAACCCGCTGAACAACGCTAGTGATGGGGATCTGTGATTACAATTATTACCCGCGAACGATGATTTCCCAGTAAGTGCAGGTCAACCGCAGTTCCAGAATTAGGCCTAACCATCATTCCTGAAAAAATGAAAAACTTACGTGTGCAAACCACAGGTGCTGTAGCTTGCTTAACAGCTCGCCAGCCGTTCTCAGGCCCAGTATGGATTACACGTGATTGCACAAAGTTGAGAAAGGGTACCGTATCCCCGGATAACATGTATGGATAGCATAGTGTACATATTCAAAATATATGTCTATAGATCAGGAGGCAGGCTCAGATGGTGTCAGGCCCAGTATGGATTGCACGTGATTGCACAAAGGTGAGAAAGGGTACCGTATCCCCGGATAACATGTATGGATAGCATTGTGTACACATTCAAAATATATGTCTATAGATCAGGAGGCAGGCTCAAACGGTGTCAGGCCCAGTATGGATTACACGTGATTGCACAAAGGTGAGAAAGGGTGCCGTATCCCCGGATAACAGGTATGGATAGCATAGTGTACACATTTAAAATATATGTCTATAGATCAGGAGGCAGGCTCAAACGGTGTCAGGCACAGTATGGATTTGACGGCCCAGACTACACAGTGGAGGAGAAGGGAGAGGTAAAGATTTCAAATGCTGGGGCCCTGCCCAAGCAAGGGGGGCCCACTCGTGGGCGTCGGTACTGGCACTGGGCCCCTCATAGTACGGCGGTGTGTCTGACGGCGGGTGTGCACCACCACCGTCAGAGACACTTGATTCCACTATGAGGGACCCTGTGCCAGTGCCCGCGCCCAAGAATCGGCCTACCCACCTGTCCAGGGCAACGGCACTCGCACGGTTTCATGCGCTAGGTGGTGACCCTGGCCATGGGGGGGGAGGCAGCACAGTTAGGGAGTTTTAGAAAGTGGCATATGTTGATGTTGGACATTCAGCTGATGCAAAAGGCGAAATTGTTCAAGTCCCAGGAAGAGGAGGACAAAAGCAAGCCATTTTTCTGTCACCCTATGAGTCATCAGGGGAAGGTGGGACAAAATCCTTGGAAACCCATGCATGTTCATTATAATGAAGTTTAGATCATCCACATTTTGGGTTGACAGACGGGTCCTTTTTTCTGTCAGGATTGATCCAGCTGCACTGAAGACTCTTTCTGATAGCACACTTGCAGCTGGGCAAGCGAGCTCCTGTAAGGCATATTGTGCCAATTCAGGCCAGGTGTCCAGTTTAGCAGCCCAATAGTCAAAGGGGAATGACCTGTACGGGAGAACATCGATATGGGAGGAAAAGTAGTTTGTAACCATAGTTGACAACTGCTGTCTCCTGTCACTTTCCATCGATGCAGTATTACCAGTTGTGTGAGCGGTACTTGAAAAATCAGTCCACAACATTGTCATGAAACCCCTGTCTCCAACGCCACTTCTGCTGTGTGCACCACGAACACCTCTACCAAGCTGCCCCCGGCCCGTACGGCTCGTGTGAGAACCATCACCGCTGCTGTGTGCTGGGAATGCCTCAACCAACCGGTTTACCAGAGTTGCTTGTTTATTAGCCAATGTTAGGTCAAGGTTCTCGTGTGGCATGATGTTTTGTAATTTGCCTTTATAGCGTGGATCCAGGATGCTGGCCAACCAGTAGTCGTCATCGTTCATCATTTTGGCAATGCGGGGGTCCCTTTTTAGGATCTGCAAGGCATAATCTGACATGTGGGCCAATGTTCCCGGTGTCAATGATGCACTGCGAGTGCTGGTTGGAGGAGCACTTTCTGGCAAATCCACATCCCTCCAGTCATGCACAAACCCTGTACCAGACCTTGCCATGCCAACATTTTCACTTGCCCCACGAGATGCATCCTCCTCCCCTAAGTAATCATCCCCATCATCATCCTCCTCCTCCTCTTCTTCCTCCACCTCGTCCAGGATAGGTCCCTGAGCAGACAATGGCTGAATGTCATCAAGGATTCTCTCCTCCTCTTCCTCCTCATCAACATTGGCTGCAGACGCCTGCTCCTTAAGGTGCGTCAAAGTTTGCACGAGCAGACGCAGAAGTGGGATGCTCATGCTTAGGATGGCGTCGTCTGCGCTTACCAGCCGTGTGCATTCCTCAAAACACTGAAGGACTTTACAGAGCTCTTTCAGCTTCGACCACTGCACACCTGTCAACTCCATGTCTGCTCTCAAAGTGCCTGGCCGTGTATCCTCTCACAAATGCATTATGGCTTGCCTCTGTTCGCACAGCCGCTCAACCATGTGCAGGGTGGAGTTCCACCTTGTTGCAATGTCGATAATGAGGCGGTGGTTGGGAAGGTGGAGCAATCACTGCAGCTTCTGCATATGAATGGAGTGTACAGGCGACCGGCGGATGTGCGCGCACAGTCTTCGCACCTTCTGGAGCAGGGCTGTTAACTCCGGATAATTGTTGAGGAAGCACTGCACCACCAGGTTCAAGGTGTGAGCCAAGCAAGGTATGTGGCTGAGTTTTGAAAGGGCTATGGCTACCACAAAATTACGGCCGTTGTCACTAACAACCTTGCCTGCCTCAAGATGTATACTGCCCAGCCATGACTCAGTTTGTCGCTGAAAGTATTCGGCCAGCACCTCCGCGGTGTGTCTGTCGCCCAAACACATCATCTGCAACACAGCCTGCTGATGCTTTCCACTAGCTGCTCGATAGGGGGACACCTCGTGTACAACAGTGGCAGCTGCAGATGGAGTGCTCGTACGACTGCGCTCTGTGGACGAGCTTCGCTTCTGGAGGAGGAGGGTCGAACGCCTACAGCCAACTGTTTCCTATACCGTGGGCTAGGCAGCACTGTCCCACCATTGCTGTCCCCTGTGGACCCTGCATCCACCACATTAACCCAGTGCGCAGTGATGGACATGTAACGACCCTGGCCATGCCGACTGGACTATGCATCTGTTGTGAAGTGCACCTTTCCACTCACTGACTGCTTGAGTGCATGGACAATGCGGTCTTTCACATGATGGTGGAGGGCTGGGATGGCTTTGCAAGAGAAGAAGTGGCAACTGGGTAGGTCATAGCGTGGTACTGCATAGGCCATGAGTTTGCGGAAAGCTGCGCTTTCCACCAACCGATAGGGCATCATCTCTAACGAGATTAGTTTGGCAATGTGGGCGTTCAAACCCAGTGTACGCGGATGAGAGACTGAGTACTTGTGACGAAGTGTCAGCTTACTATGAGTCGTTCTTCAGAGAAAGAGTGGACCCTCTGGGCCGTGGCACCCACCCACCTAGGGCGAGCTGACCTAGTGAGAACCACCCCCTATACAGGGAGTGTCAGGGGCAAGACCAAGGGGGTGAGCCACCACGGCTGCTGGACCAGATGGCCGGCTCAGGAAAACAAGACAAGGCAAGACGAGTCATTAATTTAAAGTAACTTCATTAAGGAAGACTTCAGGTACAACAGGTGCAAAACGTGAACACACAGAACATAAAGCAGGGTGCGTGCAAGAGCACGCCGAGGTACAAGACTTGTGGAACTCTTCAGGGTGTAACAGCAAACGTGAACACAGAGTTCATGAAACAGGGTGCGTGCAACGGCACGCCGAGGTCCAGGCATGGAACGTGCAGATGGTACACGGACATCGGACTCCGGACAACAGTCCACGATCAACCAGGGCATCAGGGTCTGTAGCTCAGAGGGTGATCGGCAGGATCCGGACATCCAGTAGTTAGCCAGGGTTCCATGCAAGGAAACAAGAGAGTTAGTGACATGGTGCGTGTCAACGGACACGCCAGGATCAGGTTCACAGGACAGAGACCTGCACATGCCGAGGGGCATGCCAGGAATGGGTCAGGTTCACAGGACGGTGGCCTGCGCATGCCAAGGGGTAAGCCAGGGACGGGTCAGGTTCACAGGACGGTGGCCTGCGCATGCCAAGGGGCATGCCAGTGACGGGTCAGGTTCAATGGCATCGGAATCCAGGGTGCTGGCATTGACCGACAGGGTCCAGGTATCTGGCTACGGACATCAGCTCCGGACAGCAGGCCGCAGTCACCTAGGTCCAGACCTCTGGCAGTGGTCGGCAGGTTATGGAATCCGGCAGGCAAACTAGGGTACAGAAAGGAGCAAGAGGAGACAAAGGCTTTGTGCAAGAGTAGCACGAAAAGGCACAGTGCGAGAACCAGTGTGAGTGCAAGGGAGCACAGAGACCACGGCTGGGATCACCGGCAGGTGGTACCGACGATGGCAGTTGCAAGCGGGCACGACTAGAGGCGGCACCGCTGCGGAGCCACGCAGCCAGACCACTATAGCACTGGACGGGGCACGGCTGGGGCACACAGGCGAGCACGGCTAGAGGCGGCACGGCTGAGGCACACCAGGTAGGCACAGGCGAACAGGCACGTGCACAGAGGCACGGAGCCACAAGGCAGGGCTAGGCAAAGACACAGGACAGAGACGCATACAGCCAGTACGGCAAAGCCTAGTGCGAAATGTGCAAGAGCGCACGAAACATCAGGGACAATACAAAGAACTAGGCAGAGACCTGCGCATGCAAAGAGCATGCCAGGGACAGGGACAGTCTAGGAGCGGAACGTAGGCCGAAGCCCAGAGCCGGGCCAAGGAAGGACCTTGGGACTAGACAGAGCACAGAGCGAGGCCTGCACGTGTAGAGACACACCAGGGACAGGCGAGGCAGAGTCCTGCGCATGCAGAGAGGCACGCCAGGGACAGGCGAGGCAGAGTCCTGCGCGTGCAGAGAGGCACGCCAGGGAAAGGTGAGGCAGAGTCCTGCACGTGCAGAGAGGCATGCCAGGGACAGGTTCAGAGCGGAGGCCTGCATGTGTAGAGACACGCCAGGGAGAGGTTCAGAGCGGAGGCCCGCATGTGTAGAGACACACCAGGGAGAGGTTTAGAGCGGAGGCCTGCACGTGTGAGGAGACACGTCAGAGACATGGTACAGAGACGGAGACCTGCACGTGTAAGGACACGCCAGGAACAGAGACAGAGGCAGGGTACCTGAAGCCACAAAGCAGAGAGAGACATGACACGAGGACAGAAACACGAAACAGAATCAGAGCAAACAAGGACTACAAGGCAAGGCACGAAGGACAAACAAGGCATGGCACAAGACAAGAGACGGAATACGAGCACGGAGCGTGTGCAGAGATGCACGACAGAGCTGAGTGCAAGGGCACAGAATAGAGGGAGCGCCCCAGAGACCTAGCAGCCATGCAGGGATACCACACACAATACTCAGGCCCAGAGCATAGGAAGGGGCGGCCTGACATAGGGCATAGCACCTCCTCTTCCAGGTCAGGGCCAGGGGAGCACTTCCAGGTTCAGATCCACAGGATAACAGAGCGTAGTCACATGATCAGAGTTCCAGACATGACGAGACGACTGCAGAATCAGTGCTGAAACCTAGACAGGTCACATGATCATAGTTCTAGACATGACGAGATGATTGCCGAACCAGATAGTGCAGGATCTTTAAGAAACGTCACATGATCAGCGTTTCAGACATGATGAGATGATTGCAGAACCAGACAGTGCAGGATCCAGGCAGGGACACATGAGCAGGGATTCTAGACATGACGAGAAGATCACAGAAGGCAGAGCAGAAACGCAGGCATCCTGCAGCTCAGACATGAGGTGAGTGAGCACACTGCTCTAGGGAACATGCAGGATAGCAGACAAGATGTGCGCATGCACATCGCTCCAGGAGTTCTTGAGACAAAACAGACATGGCGGACATGACGGACATGACAGTACTTTCTTGACCTACTCATAGTCTCTGGGAGGGTGAGCTGGACTTGAGAGCTGCATATGGTGGAAGTAGCGGTGGACAGGGCGGACTGAGAGAGGGTTGATGATGGTGATGGAGTTGGTGTTCTTTCTGATGGCCTAGATTCAATCTTTCGTTGATATAACAGTGGGATTCCCTGACTGCTTTGGCCTTGCAACGACACCTCAACATTTGCTGCTGTGCTAACCGCTGGGCTTACAGTGGGGGAAACAATGTAGCGTTGCTGACTACCTTCTTTGTGATCAGTTGCACATGTGGCACTTGAGGTTTGGTGTTGTGTCCACGCTTGCAAGTGCATGCTGGTTAAATGTCTAAGCATGCAACTGGTATTCAAATTTTTCAGATTTTTCCCTCGGCTAAAGGTCTTTGCGCACTTCTTACAGATAACCTTGGCCTCATCATGAGGATTTTGTTCAAAAAAGTGCCACACTGCACTCTTCCTACTTTGGAAGACATTTTGTGGCCTAGCACGCTGTGCTATTTTGACCGTCTGGACAAGATGTCCAGCAACTCTTTTGATTTTTGGAACCTGTCTTTGGAGTGCTCCGGGCCTGCCAGATAACAGCTGTTGCGATATCAATGTCTGTTGTGGATGCTCCTCCTCCTCATCTGAGCTATTGGAAGCAGCACCCTCTTCCCCCAATGGATGCCAATCTGGATCAACAACTGGGTCATCCATCACCTCCTCTTCAATGTCATGTGCACCTTCCTCTGTGTCACCGTGTATGGTGGTATAGTATGCGGGAAGGGGCACCTGAGTCTCATCAGGGTCAGAATCTGACTCATTAAACTGCGAGGACAATGTAGTGCTCTGAGTGAATGTACCAGCAGAATCATCTATCAGTGGCTGTGCATCAGTGCACTCCATGTCAGATTCATCTTGGCCTGGGTAATTCACCATTTCACTTGATTACCCAGGCATGGTATGTGAAAACAGCTCCATGGAGTAATCAGTTGTATAGCCTGCGTCATCCTTCAATCTTGGTTGGGGTGAAGGACACAAGGAAAGGTGTGGTTCATGAACATGACCCTCCAATGACGACTCAGTGCTTTTATTTTTTACAACTTCAGAAGAGGAGGTGATAGAGCTGGAGGCAGAGTCAGCAATGTAAGCCAAAACTTTTTCCTGATGCTCTGGCTTTAAAAGCGGTTTGCCAACTCCTAGAAAACTAAGCCTTCGAGGCCTTGTGGAGCCAGATGATGACGCAGGCTCAACACCTCCTGCATTCGGTCCTATTTTGCTTTTGCCACTACCATCAGATCCACCACCAACACCATCATTACCAGCTGGCAACCCCCGCCCAATTCCACGGCCTCTTCCACAAGCCTTCCTCATTTTTGGTAAAAATGTACACAAAATCCCACAAACTATATAGTAATGTAAAACAAGGTACAAGGTGTATATAGGACAGGGGAGATGTAGAATTTCTGAACACACTTGTGGACACTGTTGGATTGTGTGAGGCCCAGTTAATATCACACCTCTATGTCACAGGCTCAATGTCGCAGGTGTGAAAAATGTCACTATAGGACAGGGGAGATGTAGAATTTCTGAACACACTTGTGGACACTGTTGTGTGAGGCCCAGTTAATATCACACCGCTATGTCACAGGCTCAATGTCGCAGGTGTGAAAAATGTCACTATAGGACAGGGGAGATGTAGAAATTCTGAACACACTTGTGGACACTGTTGGATTGTGTGAGGCCCAGTTAATATCACACCGCTATGTCACAGGCAGAAATTGGCTAGTGTATGACAAACTACAAGGTGTATATAGAATTGGGCAGAATAGGAATCTCCCTAGAGTGTAGGTCTGTAAGAACGGAACATGTCCTCGACTTATCCTTACAGAGTGACACACAGATAGCTTCACTGTGGCCGTGATAACAGCCGTTACACGGTACTGAGAGAGGAGCGTGCACGTACACCGCTGTCCGGTGTCCGTAAAATTGTCAAGCTCCGTGTTTTTTAAGTATACGGACTGACACACGCTGTCTCTCTATAGTTTTGAATGTGATCAAACAGCAAATATACTTAACTGTTTGAAAAGCAGACAAAACTAGAAGGTGTAGGTCTGTAAGAACAGAACATGTCCTCGACTTATTCTTACAGAGTGACACACAGATAGCTTCGCTGTGGCCGTGATAACAGCCGTTACATGGTACTGAGAGAGGAGCGTGCACGTACACTGCTGTCCGGTGTCCGTAAAATTGTCAAGCTCCGTGTTTTTTAAGTATACGGACTGACACACGCTGTCTCTCTATAGTTTTGAATGTGATCAAACAGCAAATATACTTAACTGTTTGAAAAGCAGACAAAACTAGAAGGTGTAGGTCTGTAAGAACGGAACATGTCCTCGACTTATTCTTACAGAGTGACACACAGATAGCTTCGCTGTGGCCGTGATAACAGCCGTTACACGGTACTGAGAGAGGAGCGTGCACCACTGTATGGTGTGAAAAAATGCACGCTCAGTACCTCACCAGGACAAAAAAAAAATTTGGATGGCTTTTAAAAAAGCAGTTTGCAGAGCAGTGGGAAAACAGCAATGCAGCTATCAGGAAGCCTTATAAGGCAGCCTAACAACCAACACAGCTGATCCAGCAAAATATAGCCTCAACTTGCACTGCACACACAGTGACTGGTGTGTTGTACAGGCAAAATCGCTAGCAGCAGAAGCAGTTTTTGGTGTCTTCTTCCCTGCCTAACGCTCTCCCTACAGAATCAGCAGCAGCAGCTCTCCCTATTCTGAGATCAGCATGAGTAACATGGCGGTCGGCGTGCACTCCCTTTTATACCCCCTGTGACGCCCCCCAAAGCAAGCCAATCACTTGCATGCCCTTCTCAAAAATGGTGGTGACTCCTGCCTATGTCATCACGTTGCCCACAGTGTCCGTGGATCCTGATTGGCTGAAAAAGGGTGGAAAACAAACTTTTGAAACGCGACTTTGGCGCTAAAGTCGCCGAGCTCGTGGCCGACCTCACCCTAGGGTCGGGTTTCGTTTCATGAAACCAGACTTTACCAAAAGTCGGTGACTTTTGAAATTTTTCGACCCGTTTCGCTCAACTCTACTAGATGGTGTCAAATTTCCAGTGGCAATGTTCAGTGATCCAAGAATTTGGTATACCTTTAATCTACTAGTTGACTTATTCGATGTCAAAATGGATGGACCCTCTTATTACCAGGATTTAATGTTATTCACTGTTATGCATCTTGCCTGGCATAAACAACAAGTCCAAGAAAGAGACGGTGCCTCCATCTCGTGTTGGTGTATAGTTGTTAAGCATCAGGCGCTCCTTCCTCCAACCCAATCTTTATCTGCGGCTACATAAGGCTACCGATCTCCACCTCCCCATGGTCAAAGGCAACAGATAATTGGATCTACCAGCACTAGGGATGAGCAAACCTATAGACGTTTAGGTTTGGAAGGTTAGGCCGAACTTGAGGAAAAAGGTCAGTTCAGGTCTGAACTTGCCCTCGAACCCAATAAAAGGCAATGGGGACCCAAACTTTTGTGCTGTAAACTAGCTGTAAAATGGTCATAGTAAGAGCTAGTGGCTTCAAAATGAAGCAAAATGGGGATAAGAGCAGGACAATTACCCTGCAAACAAATTTTGATAGGAAAATGACTTAAAATAACATAGAATTGAAAAAAAAAGTAATGTTCAACCAGGAGGCAGATGTCCAAGTGACGCAGTGCCTTGCATGTGTAGTTCAATGTACCTGCTAATAAATAAATAAATTAAAAAATGACGTGGGGTCCTCTCTATTTCTAATAAGCAGCTAAGGGAAAGCAGACATCTCTGAGCTGGTCTTATGCTGCAAAGGGGCCAATATAGAATTAGCTTCCCAGCCTATTAATATCACTACACAGCCTTCTGCTTTTCCTTAACTGGTTATTAAAAATTAGAGGTACCCTAAGAAAATGATGTGGGGTCCTCCCTATTTTAAATAAACAGCAAAGGCTAAACAGACAGCTGTGGGATGATATTAATAGGATGGTAAGGGGCCATGGATATTGGCACCATACCAGACTAATAACACCAGCCTTCAGCCACCCCAGAAATGGAACATCCATTAGATGCACAATTTCTGTCGCTTAGCCACTAAAAGTCCGTTACGAACCACAAACTTTCCAGTTCAGGTTCACTCATCCCTAACCAGCACCCACTGACAGAATATGCCCTGGTATTCTATATAAAGGGAATCAACCAGAAATGTCTTACCTACATATTGTGGTTTTGCACGTGGGTTTGTGATTTGACACTAATTTCTAGTGCTTGTCTTTTCTTATTATTTTTACAGACTCTGGTCTTGGCTCTTGATTTGACACTGATTTCTAGTTGTCTGCTGACTAAGTTCCCATTACATCCACTTGGCTACCACATTCTGACCACTTTCCTTGTGATGACAAGCACCAAATCAGTCAATCAGTGGCAAACCAATTGTTGCTAAAAAAATCCATATCCACAGAGAGAACATTACGTGATTAGAGTTGAGCGAAACAGGTCAGTCAGATTCAAAAATCCCCGACTTTCGCCAAAGTCGGGTTTCGCCGATCGAAACCTGACCCTAGCGTGAGGTTGGCCATGAGGTCGCCGATCAGCATGCCAAAGTCGCGTTTCAAATAATGCTTTCAGCGCCTTTTCTCACCCAATGATGGAGGACGCACACTGTGGGCAACGCGATGACGTGCGCAGCGGCCAGCACCATCTTAGAGAAGGGCATTGAAGTGATTGGCTGGCTTTGTGTGGTGTCACAGGGGGTATAAAAGGCTGTGAACGCCGAACGCCATCTTACTTCTGCCAATCTTAGCATAGGGAGAGGTGCTGCTGCTGAACAGGGAGAGCATTAGGCAGGGAAGAAGATAAAAAAACTGCTTCTGCTGATAGCGCTTTTCACTGTACAGTTAGTGTGCAGTGAAAGGGGAGGATTTTTGTTGTGTGCAGCAGCACTGGTGGTGATTAGGCTGCCTTTTAAGGCTGCCTGCTAGCTGCATTGCTGTGTGCACACTGCTTTTCAAACTGCTTTTTTCAAAGCACTCCAAATTTTATTATTTTGTCCTGGTGAGTTACTGAGCGTTAATTTTTTCACACACCGTCTAGCGGTGTATGCTCCTCACACACTACCATGTACCGGCTGGTATCACGGACAAATAGAAGCTACCTGTGTGTGACTCTGGAAAAAAAAAAGTAGTTTGTCCGTTTTTCCACACCTACACCTTTGAGTCGTGTCCATTTTTTAAACAGTTTCGTATATTTGCTGTTTGATTACAGTCAAAACTAGACAGAGACAGAGTGTGTCAGTCCATATACAAATACACAGAGCTTGACAATTTTACATTCACACACCGTACAGTGGTGTACGCTCCTCACACACTACCGTGTATTCCAGCTGGTATCATGGACAAATAGAAGCTACTGTACCTGTGTGTGACTCGGGGAAAAAAAAAAAAGAGTAGTTTGTCCGTTTTTCCACACCTACACCTTAGAGTCGTGTCCGTTTATCAAACAGTTCCGTATATCTGCTTGTTGGATTACGGTCCAATACATACTGTGAGAGCGTCTGTGAGTAAGATAATATATACGTTGATTTAATTTGTTTACTACCCCTTGCACAGCTGGACGCTCCTCATACAGTACCATCCCTCTGCTGGTATTTTTAGTACATTTTCCCAAACATGAGGAAGTATGGTGGAAGAGTCCGCAGACGTGGCCAGGGGGGCGCAGCTGGTACTGATGGTGGTGGTGCATCGGCTGGTTCTTGCAAAAGCACAATAGCAGCTAAGGCAGGAGGTGTTGAGCCTATGTCATCCTCTGGCCCAAGAAGGCCTGTAAGGTTGCCTTTTCTTGGAGTCGGAAAACCGCTTTTAAATCCGGAGCATCAGGAACAGGTTTTGGCTTACATTGCCGAAACAGCCACCAGCTCTATTGCCTCCTCTTCTGAACGGTCGAAAACTGCAAGCACGGAGTCGACCGTGCAGGGTTCTGGTCATAAAAACCCCTTTCCTTGTGTCCTTCACCCCCACCAAAAGATACGGATGCGGCAGCCCACACTTCAGATTACTCTATGGAGCTCTTTTCACATACCATGCCTGGGTTATCCAGTCAAATCCAGAATTCCCCAGTCCAAGATGAATCTTACATGGAGTGCACTGATGCACAGCCACTGCTAGATGATTCTGCTGGTACATTGACCCACAGCACTACATTGCCCTCTCAGTCTATTGAGCCAGAATCTGACCCAGATGAAACCCAGGTGCCCCTTCCTGCATACCATACCACCTTACATGGTGACACAGAGGAAGGTAAAGCGGAAGGTGCAGATGACTTTGAAGAGGAGGTGATGGATGACCCAGTTCTGGACCTGGATTGGCATCCATTGGGGAAGGAGGGTGGCGCTGGCAATAGTTCAGATAAGGAGAAGGATCCGCAGCAGGCATTGACATTGCAGCAGCGGTTATCTTGCAGGCCCGTAGCTGTCCTAAAACGTGGAACAAAAACTAAAAGAGTTGCAGGACAGCTTGACCAGACGGTCAACTTAGCACAGCGTGCAAGGTCAGAAAATGTTTACCATAGTAGGAAGAGTGCAGTGTGGCACTTCTTTGTCCAAAATCCTACTGACGAAGTAAAGGTTACCTGTAAGAAGTGCGGAAGGACCTTTAGCCGAGGTAAACAACTCAGAAATTTGAATACCAGTTGCATGCTTAGACATTTAATCAACATGCACTTGCAAGCGTGGACGGACTACAAAACCTCAGGTAGCACATGTGCACCTGCTCCGACTGAAGGTAGCCAACAACGCTCCATCGCTACCCCCACTGTAAGACCACCGCCACCATTAAGCACACCACCAGCACTAAATGTGGAGGTGTCGTCGCAAGGACAAAGCACTCAGGGAATCACAATGGTTTTGAAACACAACACTGAATCTAGCCCATCACCACCAATACCATCACCAACCCCCTCTCACTCCATCCAGTACACTGCTACTTCCCCCATATGCAGCTCTCCAGTCCTGCTCACCCTACCAGACAAGAAAGTACTCATACTCTCGTCCACGTACACTGTGTTTGAACGCCTACATTGCCAAACTAATCTCATTAGAGATGATGCCCTACCGTTAGGTTGAAAGCGAAGCTTTCCGCGATCTCATGGCCTACGCTGTCCCATGCTATGACCTACCCAGTCGTCACTTCTTTTCTCGAAAAGCCATCCCTGCCCTCCACCGGCATGTGAAAGACCACATTGTCCATGCACTAAAACAGCCAGTGAGTGGAAAGGTGCACCTCACAACCGATGCATGGACCAGTAGGCATGGCCAGGGCCGTTACGTGTCCATCACTGCGCACTGGGTTAATATGATGGATGCAGGCTCCACTGGGGATAGCGGCGGTGGAACAGTGCTGCCTAGCCCATGGTATAGGAAACAGTTGGCTGTAGGCTTTCGCTCCTCCTCCTCCTCGTCTACCAGCGAAAGCTCGTCCACAGAGCGAAGTCGCACGAGCACTACATCCGCAGCTGGCAGTGTTGCACATGAGGTGTCCCACTATCGAACAGCTAGTGGTAAGCGTCAGCAGGCTGTGTTAAAGATGATGTCTTTGGGCAACAACAGACACACCGCGGAGGTACTGGCCGACTACTTGCAGTGACAAACTGAGTCATGACTGGGCAGTCTACATCTTGAGGCTGGCAAGGTAGTCAGTGATAACGGCTGTAATTTTGTGGCTGCCATAGCCCGTGCAAAACTCACACACATCCCTTGCCTGGCTCACACTTTGAACCTGGTGGTGCAGTGATTCCTTAATAATTATCCGGAGATAACATCCCTGCTCCATAAGGTGCGAAGACTGTGCTCGCACATCTGTCGCTCGGCTGTTATGAATGAGTCACCGTAGGAGGCAAAAACAGAAATACTAGCTAAGTCCAGAAAACCAGAGAAGTTGGCAGCTATCGGATTGCAGACCCCTGAACCTATTAACAACAACTAGCAGTAGCCGTGGGGGGTTCCTACGGTGCCCTAGACCCCTCGATCACAGTCGGAGAACTAAATAGCCTAAAGACAGAAAGGGAAATCTAAACTGCCCCACAGCAGACCCCAAAGCAATAGGCAGCCCCCAACATATAATGACGGTGAAGCAAGATGAAAAAACACTCACACAGATAGAAAGATAGGCTGAGCAAATGATGGGGCCCAAGCTAACTAAATAGGAAAGGATAGAAAAGCTGCTGTCTGCAATCCACCAAAACCCTATCGAAACAAGAGCCAACAGACTGATAGGGAAAAAAGCCCTGAAGACGCTAGGCTTCAAAAAGACTATATCAGTACTCAGGTATTTTCTGAAGACAGAACAAAAAGGAATTCAGCTCACCCCAGCAGGGAATGGCAGAAATCCAGATAAACAAGGCAAATCCAAACCAAAACACAAATGCAAAAAACAGAGCAGAAAACTTAGCTTTTGAGGAGCAGGAATCAGACTGGTCTCCTAGAATCCCTCAGAGAAATCACCAGCAAGGCAGAAGGGCGTCGGCTGCCTTATATCCAGTCAGCAATTCCCGTCACCCAGTCATCATCATCCAGCTCAGGTGCTTGGTAATCAGCCTCACTACCTTCCTTCACCAGAAGAGGGAGTTCATCAGACCTCAATGGTGAAGGGGGAAAATGAACTCACAACAGTACCTCCCCCTTGAGGAGGGGTCACCGAACCCTCATCCACACCACCAGGGCGATCAGGGTGAGCCCGATGAAAGGCACGCACCAATCTTTTGGCATGAATATCAGAGGCAGAGACCCAGGAATTATCCTCCTGACCATAACCCTTCCACTTAACCAAATACTGGAGTCTCCGTCTAGCCAGACGGGAATCCAGTATCTTCTCTACCTCATATTCCATGTTACCTTCAACCAATACAGGGTCCGGAGGTGCCACCCCAGGAACTACTGGTTCAACAAACCTCTTCAACAAGGACTTATGAAGCACATTATGGATTTTAAATGTGACAGGAAGAGCCAAACGAAAAGAGACCGGATTAATAATCTCCAAAATCTTGTAAGGTCCAATAAATCTAGGCTTAAACTTAGGAGAAGCCACCTTCATAGCGATATTTTTTGATGATAACCAAACCATATCACCAACCTTAAACTGGGGACCAATGGTCTTATGTCGGTTGGAAAACCGCTGGGCCTTTTCCTGGGAGAGAGATAACTTATCCACCACTTGGTTCCAGATCTGGTGCATTCTCTCCACCACAGTGTCAACACCTGGGCAGGCAGAAGGCTCCACCTGCCCTGAAGAAAATCGAGGATGAAACCCAAAGTTACCAAAAAAAGGTGACATCAAAGTGGCAGAACTAGCTCTATTATTTAAAGCAAATTCGGCCAATGGCAAAAATGAAACCCAATCATCCTGATCAGCGGAAATAAAACATCTCAAATACGACTCCAAGGTCTGGTTTGTTCTCTCCGTCTGCCCATTGGTCTGAGGGTGAAAAGCAGAGGAGAAGGACAACTGAATTCCCAGCTTGGAACAGAAAGTCCTCCAAAATCTAGACACAAACTGAACTCCTCTGTCAGATACAATGTTCTCAGGAATCCCATGCAAGCGAACCACCTGTTGCAAAAACAGGGGCACCAACTCAGAGGAAGATGGCAACTTAGGGAGTGGTACAAGATGAACCATCTTAGAGAACCTATCACAAATCACCCAAATAACAGTCATTCTCTGAGAGACATGCAAATATATAAGCCGCGGAGACACCATCACATGTTTCTCAACACAGGCAGTGACTAGCCAGGTCTTTCACTGGGAAGGAACAACCACGGGAAGGGCAGTCTCCAATGAAGGAAACCACCTATGCCAAAACATGGTATCCATCCACAGACAGCTGTTTCGAGGTATTGCCCCTCATCAGTGTGGAGTAGGAAACTGGCTAGTGGGAGCAATGTCTAGTAACAGACCATGAAAAGAGGATGAATGACCTCATGGAGATCAACATCCGACACTGCGGAGACACCATCACGTGTTTCTCAACGCAGTGATTCTAGAGCACTGCTCCCATCCCTTATGGGAAATATGTAAAACATGCAAATATATAAGCCGCGGAGACACCATCACATGTTTCTCAACGCAGGCAGTGACTAGCCTGGTCTTTCACCGGGAAGGAACAACCACGGGAAGGGCAGTCTCCAATGAAGGAAACCACCTATGCCAAAACATGGTATCCATCCACAGACAGCTGTCTCGGGGTATTGCCCCTCATCAGTGTGGAGTAGGAAACTGGCTAGTGGGAGCAATGCCTAGTAACAGACCATGAAAAGAGGAGGATGAATGACCTCATAGGTGGTTTCCTTCATTGGAGACTGCCCTTCCCGTGGAGAAGATCTGGAGAGTGGCTCTGTACGTATTCTGCCAACTCCAAGGATTGCAGGAATGCAGTCTGTACATATTGAGTCCTCCTCCTACTCTAGTTCCTCGGAATCAGCACTGCGTGAGCCTGTTAGGCCAGATATGAGCACAGGTGTGGCCAAACGTCAACAGGCCGTCCTTAAATTAATTTCTTTGGGGAATCGGAGCCACACAGCACAGGAGCTCTGGAATGCCATCAAGCAGGAGAGCGATGTGTGGTTTGTGCCAGCGAATCTCCAGCCAGGTTTGGTAGTGAGTGACAATGGACGAAATCTAGTGGCAGCTCTGGGCCTAGGCAACCTCACTCACATACCATGTCTGGCACACGTGCTCAATTTGGTCGTGCAGAGCTTTCTGAGGGACTATCCGGATCTTGATGCACTGCTGCACAAGGTTCGCCTAGAGTGTGCTCACTTGCGGCGTTCCAGCATGGCAAGATCGCGCATTGCATCTCTGCAACGCCGATTCCGCCTGCCAGAACATCGCATCATATGTGACCTCCCCACCAGGTGGAATTCAACGTTACATATGTTGGAGCGGTTGTGTGAGCAGCAGGCAGCAGTAATGGAGTACCAGCTGCATCAGGCGCAAACAAGTCGCACTGTGCGCCGGACACACTTCACCACCACTGAGTGGGCCACTATGAGGGACATCTGCCAAGTTTTGCGTGCCTTCGATGACTCCACGCGGATGGCCAGTGCAGATGATGCACTAATCAGCATGACTGTCCCCCTCATCTGTCTGCTTCAAAAAACCTTACAAGCACTAAGTGAGGAGGTTTTGAAGAGGTCGGGGATGAGCAGTCAGAAATGCCATCTGCTTCTGGCAAGTCTGCGCAACGTGCTTCCACACAAAGGCCCAGGCAGGGGACACTTAGTGAGTAGGATGACGAGGAGTCAATGAAGGAGGAGGAACACATCTCTCCAGAGGAGGGAGGTACACAAGGCTCTAGTAGTCAGTGTGTACAGCGAGGGTGGGGTGATGCTGAGCAGGCAGAGATGCTGCCTCAAGCTGGGGACAGCGTTTCCGGTCCAGTTGGCAGTCTGCACACATGGTTGATTTCATGCTGCAGTGCTTGTTAAATGACCGCCGCATCGCCAACATTCTCCACACAGCTGATTATTGGGTGTACACCCTCCTAGATCCTCGCTACTGGGACAACTTACAAAGCCTCATACCACAGTTGAAACGGGAGCGAAAAATGCGGGAGTACCAAGAAACACTTGTGCAGGCCATCATGTTCTCCATTCCCCCCACAAGTGTTGCTGGTAGTGCTTTTCAAACCAGCCATGTGGGTAGAGGCAGTGGAGGAAGCTCTGCACAAAGAGGTAGCAGAGGCAGTGCCGCAGGACAAGGCAAGGCCAGTATGGCCCAAATGTGGAAAAGTTTTGTGGGACCGCCACAAACGGCTACACCATCACAGACGGCTCCAGTCAGCAGGAGGCAACGTTTCCGTCAGATGGTGACAGACTACTTGTCGTGCCCTGTTAGTGTTCTCCCAGACGGCTCTTCCCCGTTCAAGTATTGGGTCTCTAAGCTGGATACATGGCCAGAGCTTAGCCAGTATGCATTGGAGGTGCTGGCTTGCCCTGCTGCCAGTGTATTATCGGAACGTGTCATTAGTGCAGCAGGTGGTGTGGTAACAGACCGTCGCACGCGACTATCCGCCGATAATGTTGACCGGCTTACTTTTGTGAAAATGAACAAGGCCTGGATCTCACCTGAATTTGCCAGTCCTCTTCCAGAATAAATAATTGGCTGGCAACAGGATCCAGGTCTCCTGTTGTGTTCATGTTTCTATGACCTGAACTTTATTTCCTGGGCTACAGCAACGCCCGTTGTTGCTCAGAAGTGCTGTCTGCACAGACAAAACACTCGCTCATGTGTAAGTGGGGAAGTGGGGTTCGGTAACGTCAGCTGATCCCCAGCTGTGTGTACGGCAAACTCTGCTGCCTACAACTTCTGACTACCTCTGATTTAATATGTTCTCTGATTTGCCCTCTGTCTCCACTCTGTCTCTAGTATTTCCCCTGACCTCCAACACCGCCAGTTCCTGCTCACAGTTGCCGTCCACGCATTCCACACGTGTTCCTGTGTTACTGGGGTTCTGTAACGTCAGCAGATCCCCCAATATGTGTCCGCCACTGTCTCCTGCGCTGTCCACCTTCCCACTGCAAGCGGTGGGAATGTGGACAGAGCAGGAGACAGTGGCAGACACACATCAGGGGATCTGCTGACATTACAGAATCCCAGTAACACAGCAACACGTGTGGATTGGGCAGACGGCTGCTGTACGCATAAACTGGTGGTGTTGGTGGTCACGTGAAATCCTGGAAACAGAGTGGAGACAGATGCCTAATTGAAGCACATTGACAGGCTGTTGTAGCCTACAAACAATCTAAAACTACCACCAAGTAGGCCTCGGCCTATACCATGATTGTCCCTGGGCTCCAACAAAGCCAGTTGGTGCTCGGCAGTGTCTTTGGCACGGGGACTCCCTGTTGCCCAGCCTGGTTCCAGCACGCCTGCTGTTTCCGGGTAGTGTCAAGGTCACTATGCCACCAATCCGTTGTCCTGTCGTCTTGCGGCCGGGTTAGCCGACTCTACGGTGCCTGCAGTTTAGGTGACTCCTATGTGGGCTGCGGGAAATGGCACTGAAGGCTGGATCCGTAGTGCCAATGGGACATGGACCCCCTGTAGGACTGTGGGTTTCGGTAACTGCGGCCAGCTTGCGGCCTGGCTACTTTGCTTTCAATGGGTACCTTCTGCTACCCACCCGGGTTCCAGCACTGTCTGCTGGTTCTCGCCAGAGCCTTTGGCCTAGGTGCCTCCATCTCGGTATCCGAGGTCCAGCACCGTCAGCTGGTCCTTGGTAGTGCTTTCTAGCACAGGTACCTCCTGCCTAGTAACCGTGGTCCAGCACCGTCAGCTGTTCCTCAGTAGTGCCATTGGCTCTTGTAGCTTTTGCTACCCATCTGGGTTCCAGCACCGTCACCTGGTTCTCGGCAGTGTCTTTGGCACGGGGACTCCCTGTTGCCCAGCCTGGTTCCAGCACGCCTGCTGTTTCCGGGTAGTGTCAAGGTCACTAAGCCACCAATCCGTTGTCCTGTCGTCTTGCGGCCGGGTTAGCCGACTCTACGGTGCCTGCAGTTTAGGTGACTCCTATGTGGGCTGCGGGAAATGGCACTGAAGGCTGGATCCGTAGTGCCAATGGGACATGGACCCCCTGTAGGACTGTGGGTTTCGGTAACTGCGGCCAGCTTGCGGCCTGGCTACTTTGCTTTCAATGGGTACCTTCTGCTACCCACCTGGGTTCCAGCACTGTCTGCTGGTTCTCGCCAGAGCCTTTGGCCTAGGTGCCTCCATCTCGGTATCCGAGGTCCAGCACCGTCAGCTGGTCCTTGGTAGTGCTTTCTAGCACAGGTACCTTCTGCTTAGTAACCGTGGTCCAGCACCGTCAGTTGGTCCTCGGTAGTGCCATTGGCTCTTGTTCCTTCTGCTACCCATCTGGGTGCCAGCACTGTCTGCTGGTTCTCGCCAGTTTCTCAGCCTTCTTGTACCTTCTGTTACATTTCCAAGATCAAGCTTTTTGAAATTGTCTTTGGTAATCCTTATTGATCTCCATGACGATGACCCTGATGATGACGACCCTGAAGACCACACCAAAGAAGACCAGAAATATGACCCTAAATAATAAGACCAAGAGGACAAAGAACATGAAGACAACCACCAAGATACAGAACAAAAGACAGAAGAACAAGAAGCAGAAGAAGCAAAAGCAGAAGAACATAAAGCAGAAGAACATTAAGCATAAGACAAAAAATCAGCATAGAAGAAATCAAAATTATAAGCAGAAGAAGACTAAGCAGTAAATGGGGGTGAGTCCGTTCCTCCTCGTGGTGCCCCTGGAAAATGCCTGCTGCTGCAGGCCAAACTGAACGCGGACAAATCCTGTTGTAAATCTTTTGTGACAGGCAGAAGGTAAGGTGTAATCTTATAACTTTTATAGATAAGTACTACAGGAATGCCTGTTACCATAAGAAAATGAAGAAAAAGAAGAATAGGAAGAAGATGAAGAAATAGCATATGAAAATTAATAATAGCTGAATAAGAAGAATATGAAGAATGGAAAAAAAAAATTAATGGGAAGAAGGTGAAGAAGAAGAAGATGAATAAGGTGAAGAAAAAGTTGATGAAAAAAATGCTACTGCTGCGGATCATGAAGGAGAAAGTGTGGGAGAAGTACAAAAGAAGGTGAAGAGCATGGAAGTTGCGAAACATACATATCTGACTAAATATAAAAAAGTTAACATAGTCAATATCTTTTTAACTCCGAACGTCTTGAAAAAAAAAATTGGAATTAATGCTATGCCATGTGATTTGAATAAACCACTATGCTTTTAATGTCTCCTCCACCTCCCACAATACATTCTACATGATTCTTATTTGTTTTCAATTATGTAGAATTAGCCAACAAGGAAATAAATGGCTTTTTTTAATTCCGATACCCGATATTTTTTTCGTATCGGGCGATACCATCCGATACGATATTTTTGGGTATCGAACGGTATCGCTCAACACTATATGTGACTAATTATTTGGTATGGAGAAATATATGGGGCTCATTATTCTGTATGGCGCACAATGTGGTGGCCATAACACTGTATGGAGTAATATACTATCGTTTTTTTGAGCTATTGTTCAATTTAAAATAGATCAGTCATGTCATGTAAACAGTGAAGTATGTCATTGTACTACTGTATACCTATATTTCTGTGGCGTATCGGAGCATCATGAGTTGTGGTATGTGTTAAAGGGTCGCACTGACACTTTTTGGCCCAGGGCACACGAAAACCTGGAGCCAGCCCTACCCCCCCCACAACTTTAGCCAAATAACCCCCAGTTTTCAATGCATAACTAAATTAAGGTTGACAAGCTTCAGTTATAAGAATTGATGTTTTTGGCATTGAAATGGGCACTGTAGGTGTGTTTACTGTCTTCCACTCCCTGCCGACTTTGCTTCCCCATTGACTTGCATTGGGTTTCATGTTTCAGTCGGCCTCCGACTTTTCCCTATAGTCGGACGATTTCGATCGACCCGACTTTTGCGAAAGTCGGGTTTCATGAAACCCGACTCGACCCGTAAAAAAAGGCAAAGTCGCTCATCTCTACACGTGATATATGGTAATATAGTTCAATTAAATTATAACAAGATTTGTGGAGAAAAATTGATTTTGGATGGGGCATCAATGGAAGAATTATGACGCTGACAACTAAGCTGCAGTATCAGACATCTGCATGTATAGATGAGCCACTGTATCCAGAAATGAGGGAACCATGTTCCCTTTGTACTGCTAAATAGTATTGGTTCCCTAGCAATCACATATTGGTAGCTTATTCTAGTCATTTATCCTTGTTGCCCTTGTGCTATCAGTTTAGTTTATACCTAAAAAATAATCTTTATTTTTTATGTATATGGCAAAAAAATGGCGATTCAATACATCCAAGTTACCAAAAATATTCCAACTCAATTTTCCACACGGCTGAATGTTGCATAAGCAAAAGAAGGCTCATATGATATCAGTGTGAACTGAATCATATGTAGCAAGATTTTTTTCATAGTATTTAATCCATCACTCCTGTGGTGGTTCTTTCTTTCTTTTTTTTTTTGGTTTCTGCTTTTAAAGTGTTCAAAGCTATTTATTTTTTTCTTTCTTTCATTGTTTTATGGCCATGTTCAGCATTGGTTGTTTGCCCTGCATAGTAATGCCTGCTCTGGCCTTGTGCTAATTGGTTAATTACTGATTGTGGCCATTTGGTGCCTGATGCTAGCAGACATTTCATTTCATATATATTTAGCTCTGGCTGGGATAGCACGTGTGCGGGGTCACGCGTGCAACAGATATTAAGTGCAACATGATAAAGTGCTTGGCAGTTAGACAATGGCAGTTGGACAGGGCAGGAGACAGGTAAGGTGCATAAGTATTTCATACAAACATGCTTCTTGGTCAGTCGTACTACATTATGCATTGATCATATCAATCTGCTGCTTATTTGTTTTAACTTCTGCTTTCTCACAACTCGCCCACCCTTTAACACATTCTGTGCACTCTCTCCATATCCACCACTCCCTTCTCCCCTCTCACATGTATAACTCTAAGGCTCTACTGACATTTCTTACCCACTCTAAACCATCCAATACCTCCATGCAGCACTCAAAACGTTTATACAAATCATTGCACCACCTGCTCTTTCTGTTTTTTCTCCTTTTACTAGTTGCAGGCGACATCTCCCCCAATCCTGGGCCTCTGTCCACCAGCATACATTACTCTCCTCCAGCTGCATATAGAAACCCTGCTAATCATATTAACATTCAGTGCATGCCTTCTCCTATTGCTTTCCAATGTGCTTTCTGGAATGCATGGTCTGTGTGTAACAAACTAACTTGCATTCATGATTTTTTTCCTCTCTAATTCCCTTAACCTTCTGGCTATTACAGAAACCTGGATCGAGCATTCAGACGCCACCACTGCTGCCGCTCTCTCGTTTGGTGGGCTGAAATTTTCACATACCGCCAGACCTGAGAACAGAGAGGATGGAGGTGTTGGTTTGCTCCTTTCATCACAATGTGCTTTCCAGGTCATCCCCCTAGTTCCCTCAATTACATTTCCTTCCTTTGAAGTCCACGCCGTCAGACTCTTTAAGCCCTTCTCCTTACGAGTGGCTGTTGTTTATCACCCTCCAGGCTCCTCCCGCCAGTTTCTAGACCACTTTGCCACCTGGCTTACTCACTTTCTATCCTGTGGCATCCCCTCCCTCATCATGGAAGAGTTTAACATCCCCATCAATGATCCCCTCTCCCAATTGCCTCTCATCTTCTTTCTCTAACTTCTTCATTCGGCCTCTCACAGTTTACTAATTCTCCTACACATGAGGACGGGAGTACTCTGGACCTGGTTTTCTCCCGTCCCGGCTCACTGCACGACTTTATTAACTCCCCTGTCCCGCTCTCGGACCACAACCTTCTTTCCTTCTCTGTCAAGAATTGTCTCCTCACCCGGGACACCCCCCACTTACCACACTTATCAAAATACACGTGCCAATAATACCCAGCAGCTTATGGACAACCGCCACACATCTTTAGCCCCCATTTCCTCCCTCTCCTGTCCTGACTTAGCATTGTCACACTTCAATAATAAACTGAAGAATGCCCTAGATGAAGTAGCACCTTCTACACGCAGAAAGACCCGGCACAGACAACGGCAGCCCTGGCATACAATGCTAAAATGCTTTCTTCAGCGCTGCTCAAGGTGTGTAGAGTGGCAATGGAGAAAATCTCTCTTAGCAGAAGATTTCATCCACTATATGTTCATGCTCAAAATCTATAACTCTGCCCTTCATCTGGCCAAGCAATCCTACTTCACCATCCTCATCATCTCACTATCCAACAACCCAAAACGACTTTTTGAAACCTTAAACTCCCTCCTGAAACCTAAAGTACAGGCCCCCCATCACCAACCTCAGCGGTGAGGATCTGGCTACTTATTTCCTAGAAAAAATCAACCACATCCATCAGGATATCTCAGCCCAATCTCCTCAGTGCCTGGATCCCCTTCCCTGCCGCACCTCAAGCTCACTAGACATCTTTGAGCCTGTTTCAGAAGAAGTTTTCAAGCTCCTCGCTTCTGCTCGGCCTACAACCTGCAACAGTGACCCCATTCCTTCACATCTCCTGCAATCTCTCTCACCAGTGGTCACCACTCACCAGACTAAAATATTTAACGTCTCTCTTTCTTCAGGTAAATTTCACTCCTCATTTAAACATGCTATCATAACCCCTGGACCAGAACTGCACTGCTAACTACAGACCTGTCTCTAACCTTTCCTTCATCTCTAAACTCCTGGAATGCTTGGTCCACTCCCATCTAATCCACTATCCCTCAGATAACTCTCTTCTCGACACCTTACAATCTGGTTTCCGCTATTTACACTCCACTGAAACTGCCCTCACTAAAGTCTCTAATGATCTAATAACAGCTAAATTGAAAGGTCATTGCTCCCTGCTGATTCTCCTGGATCTCTCTGCCGCATTTGACACTGTGGATCACCAGCTTCTCCTCACTATGCTCCGCTCTATAGGCCTCAAGGACACAGCCCTCTCCTGGTTCTCCTCCAACCTCTCTGACCGCTCCTTCACTGTATCTTTTGCCGGCTCCACTTCCTCTCCTCGTCCCCTTACTATCGGGGTCCTGCAGGGCTCAGTCCTAGGCCCCCTCCTCTTCTCTTTGAATACTGCCCCTATTGGCAAACAATCAGCAGATTTGGGTTCCAGTATCATCTCTATGCTGTTATACATTTCTTCCCCTGACATCACCCCTAACCTAATTCAAAATACCAAGGATTGTCTGTCTGCTGTCTCGAACATCATGTCCGCCTTCTATCTGAAACTAAATCTCTCCAAAACTGAACTTCTTCTGTTTCTCCCCTCTACTAACCTTACTCTACCTAACATTGAAATAACCCTGGAGGGTTCAACCATAACTCCCAAGCAGCATGCCTGCTGTCTTTCCTTTACTCCCTATATCCGATCACTCACTCACTCACTCTTGTCACCTGCATCTTAAAAACATCTCCAGAATCCGACCTTTTCTCACCTTTGAAACTGCTAAGACTTTTACTGTCGCTCTTATTCATTCTCATCTGGACTACTGCAACTCTCTTCTGATCGGTCTCCCTCCTACCAAACTTTCTCCTCTCCAATCCATCTTGAATGCGGCAGCCAGGGTCATATTTCTGTCCAGCCGCTTCACCGATGCCTCCATCTTGTGCCAGTCTTTACACTGGCTACCTATTCACTACAGGGTCCAGTACAAACTCATCTCTCTCACCCACAAAGCTCTCCACAGTTCTGCACTACCTTATATCTCCTCTCTCATCTCTGTCTATCGCCCTACACGTGCCCTCCATTCTACAAATGACCTTAGACTAACATCCCCCATAATCCGAACCTCGCACCTCCATCTCCAAGACTTCTCTCATGCTGCGCCAGCTCTCTGGAATGCGCTTCCCCAGACGATCAGACTGATACCTAGCCCCGACCTATTCAAGCGCGCTTTGAAAACACATCTCTTCAAACAAGCCTACCACATCAACTACTCAGTAAACTAACTTTGCCCTGTTCCCTCCTTCCAAATATTATTCTGAATCTGCACCCTACTATTCATCTGTCTCCACACCCTCCAAGAACACGATAACTGCACTTGATACTTGACTATTGCACTTAAACACACTGGCTGATGACCGGATCATGCAGCTTTGTATGAAAATCCCTATTTATTATAATTGCCAGACCTGAAATAACAAGCATTTTTCACCTACTGTGTCCCCCCCATTTCCTTGTAGATTGTAAGCTTGCGAGCAGGGACCTCACTCCTAATGTCACTGTTTAAATTGTCTTAACTTGTATTGAATTTATTGTCTGTACATGTCCCCGCTTAATTGTAAAGTGCTGCGGAATATGTTGGCACTATATAAATAAAAATTATTATTATTATTATTATATCAGGCACGTCCGGGTGGGCTTCTCCATAATGACTTGCCGCTATCGCATCACATGCAATAGCACAGCAACTTAAGAGGGACTATCATAGTCTGTATAAAAGCAGATGAAGTGAATGCAGCAACTATGTTGTAGCAACAAAGCAACAAAAACCTGGGCAACGGGGAGGATTCAACAATGGACCTCAGGAGGTTGACCCTTTTAAGGCTAGGGTCATTCAATAAAATCGGTCAGATTATGCTAATCACACTACGATCACACTCTAATCAGAGTTTGATCAGTGTGACCATATTCTGATCAGTTTTTCTTGGATGAGGAGGAGATGGAAAAAAAATTCTCCATCTTCTTCATTTTGTCAGTCCATGAAAATAAGATTGCACTTAAACTTCATCTGAGTGCAGTTTGATTTTTTCCATGGACTCATTGACCTGCACGGTCGAGTACGATCGGATGCAAATCGAGCATGCTGCATTTTTTTCCTTGGACAGACTCTGTCCAAGGAAACAATTGGACTTATGCACAGCCCCATTAAATAAAATTAATCCAAGTGCGATCCGATGTTTTGTTGAATTGCACCCGGACCGAAAGCAATGGTCGTCGTTACAAGCCCTAACATTTTGTTATTTAAGGTTAATTATAATAAAGGTAATACTAATACTGACAACATTTAGTGTTTGCTGCGAATGGATCTAAATTCACTAAAGAACACTTCACAAGCTATAAGTTTGTATCTCCCCGCAATTACTCAATAAAAAGCATGTGCAGAGAATAACCATATCGTGGCGTTGTAGTGTATTACAACCTGTCACATCCATGAAATGTTGTATGTTTCTGTGATCCCATCACCAGTTCTACATGATTGTACATTTATTTAAGGGCATATATGTGCAACTCAGTATGAGCATTGAAGATGGGTAATGGCTAGGTGTTCCAGCATGACAATAACTTCAAACACTCAGCCAGGGCAGCTAAGGAGTGGTCCGTAAGAAGCACTTCATGGTCCTGGAGTGGCCTAGACAGTCTCCAGACCTGCGCCCAATAGAAAATCCTTGGAGGGAACTGAAACTCGATGTTGCCCATATACTCTGGAGAAGATCAGTATGGAGAAGTGGAACAAAATCCTTGCTGCAGTGTGTACAAACTTGGTCAAGGACTACAGGAAACAACTGATCAAGTATTAAGTTCTGCTTTTCTATTGTATCAAATACTTATTTAATGTGATAAATTGTTAATTAATTTTCAAAACTCATACAATGTGATGCATAAACTATTTTTACAATAAAATGCGTCTTTTAGCGTATGACAGCTGCCAAAAATAAAAACCCACCAAATATAGTAAATCAAACCCCCCCTTTATCACCCCCTTAGTTAGGGAAAAATAATAAAATAAAAAAAATTATTTATTTCCATTTTCCCATTAGGGCTAGGGTTAGGGCTAGGGTCAGAGCTAGGATTAGGGCTAGGGCTAGGGTTAGGGCTAGTGTTAGGGCTAGGGTTAGGGTTTGGGTTGGAGTTAGAATTGGGGGGTTTCCACTGTTTTGGCACATCAGGGGCTTTCCAAACGCGACATGGCGTCCAATCTCAATTCCAGCCAAAAAAGTTAAATGGCGCTGTTTCCCTTCCGAGCTCTGCCATGTGCCCAAATAGTGGTTTACCCCCATATATGGGGTATCAGCGTACTCAGGACAAATTGCACAATAACTTTTGGGGTCCTGTTACTCTTTGGAAAATAAAAATTGGGGGTGAAAAGATCATTTTTGTGGAAAAAATATGATTTTTTTTAATTGTACGGCTGTACGTTATAAACTTCTGTGAAGCCCTTGGGGGTTCAAAGTGCTCACCATATATCTAGATAAGTTCCTTCGGGGGTCTAGTTTCCAAAATGGGGTCACTTTTGGGGGGGGTTTCCACTGTTTAGGCACATCAGGGGCTCTCCAAATGTGGCATGGCGTCCAGTCTGAATTCCAGCCAATTTTGCATTGAAAAAGTCAAACAGCGCTCCTTCCCTTCTGAGCTCTGCCATGCACCCAAACAGTGGTTCCCCTCCACATATCAGGTATCAGCGTACTCAGGACAAACTGCACAATAACTTTTCCAGTCCAATTTCTCCTGTTACCCTTGGTAAAATAAAAAAATTGAACCTGAAGTAATTTTTTTTTGTGAAAAAAAGTTAAATGTTCATTTTTTTTTAAACATTCAAAAAATTCCTGTGAAGCACCTGAAGGGTTAATAAACTTCTTGAATGTGGTTTTGAGCACCTTGAGGGGTGCAGTTTTTAGAATGGTGTCACTTTTGGGTATTTTCTATCATATAGACCCCTCAAAGTGACTTCAAATGTGTTGTGGTCCATAAAAATAAAATGGTGTTGTAAAAATGAGAAATTGCTGGTCAAATTTTAACCCTTATAACTTCCTAACAAAAAAAAATTTTGGTTCCCAAATTGTGCTGATGTAAAGTAAACATGTGGGAAATGTTATTTATTATTATCTCTGTGATTTAAGAGCATAAAAATTCAAAGTTGGAAAATTGCGAAATTTTTGACAAATTTCCATTTTTTTCACAAATAAACGCAAGTTGTATGAATGAATTTTTACCACTAACATGAAGTACAATATGTCACGAGAAAACAATGTCAGAATCACCGGGATCCATGGAAGCGTTCCAGAGTTATTACCTCATAAAGGGACAGTGGTCAGAATTGTAAAAATTGGCCTGGGAATTAACATGCAAACCACCCTTTTGGACTAAAGGGGTTAAAAAATATAAAAACTGTGCCTATGAACTAACAGGCAGGTAGTTGCTACCTGACTGCCTGCTGTGCCATAGCGCCGTTCTCTGCCAGCACAGAGCAGTCACAGACTTCGGCTGAAATCCCATCAGCAGAGCAGCAGTTTCTGACAGCATGGGATTTCTGGTGTCATGCTGATTGACAGCTGACTCTCTGTTGCCTAATTGGGGGAAGTCGGCTGTCAATCAGCACGATGCCAGTAGTTCCGCCCTGTCATCAGGAAGAGAAACTGCTGCTCTATTTACAGGAAGCAGCTGAGTTTCTGTTGGGATCAGTCAATGACCGGCGCCGGGTACAACAGACAAGTAGTTGCCTCTGTTAGCAACTATATGAACTTTTTTAAAGTAATATATTTCCCCTTTAAATTGGTCTTGGTACAGTCATGTTAGTTAAAGGGGTTGTAAACCTCTAAGTAAATCATGACAAGTAATAACGCAACTTGCCAAATTCCAACAGTTTGTAATATGCACACCGCTAGGATTCAGCTTTACTTGCTAGTTCCAATGGTCAATACATGACTGCAAATATGCGATTGGCAGAATTGTGGTCAGGTGACAACTAGAGTCTCTGCCGCTTTACCAAGGGGTGCAATTCCTATAATGATCAGTATGATGACAATATTCTGCCTCTACGTTGTGGCGTTATGCATTCATAACAATGCAATATTAATTTAATCTTATAAAGCGGTATTATTTTTAATATTGGTATTGCAGTTATATTACAGAGTAATATTTGTAATAGAGGAAGGAGGAGGAAGAGGAATGGACCTGCGTGATTTCAAATGCCGGGGCTGAATTTCAGTCCAAGTCTTGGCCGGATAGTGAAGAAAGATAAGCATATGACTGCATAACAACTAGTCTTGGAGTCTTCTTACTGGAGGGGTTTGGATTCTCTCCAGCAGGAGGACATAGATAATGTTTGGCATATATTTGTACCCTTATTATTCCATGTTAGCTCCATCCACTGCTGTTAGAGAAGAGGTCGCCAGCACGGCTGTGTTTGTACTTCCACATGCGCAAAGAGATTAACGAAAATTACAAATTGTGCTCTGTTAGATTTATGAGTTAACTGGAGTAGAGAAATGAATTCTTCACAGCAAAGTGAAAAGTCTCTTTCTCAGAGGTTGCATTTCAGGATGTTAGTCCGTGCATCCAGCTAGGTCTTCATCTAGTGAGGGGCTCACAACACTAACATGTTAACCGAACAGTACGTACAGGTCAAAGAGAGGAATTCTGCAGAATTACTTTATGTTCTTATTTACCCAGCCATCCAACACAAAGCCACAGCCCTCCTTGTTAGTACACTGCGTTTTATTTTTCTATTGCCTTTTTTATGCTCAGATCAAAGTTCATTCTTTTTATTTCATGCATTATACCTTCAGCTTTGCTGGAAACTGATTGCTGCCTGTTTTATGAGAAGCACCAAACTAATAAAAAACAGCTTTAATCTTATCTATTTATATTCTCACTTTCAATCAGAAGACTATGATAAAGAAAACAGACTTGAGAAAAATAATCCCTTGCGCACTTCCTGCTGGGTGGTCAATATATATACAGTGGGGCAAAAAAGTATTTAGTCAGTCAGCAATAGTGCAAGTTCCACCACTTAAAAAGATGAGAGGTGTCTGTAATTTACATCATAGGTAGACCTCAACTATGGGAGACAAACTGAGAAAAAAAAATCCAGAAAATCACATTGTCTGTTTTTTTTTCATTTTATTTGCATATTATGGTGGAAAATAAGTATTTGGTCAGAAACAAGCAATCAAGATTTCTGGCTCTCACAGACCTGTAACTTCTTCTTTAAGAGTCTCCTCTTTCCTCCACTCATTACCTGTAGTAATGGCACCTGTTTAAACTTGTTATCAGTATAAAAAGACACCTGTGCACACCCTCAAACAGTCTGACTCCAAACTCCACTATGGTGAAGACCAAAGAGCTGTCAAAGGACACCAGAAACAAAATTGTAGCCCTGCACCAGGCTGGGAAGACTGAATCTGCAATAGCCAACCAGCTTGGAGTGAAGAAATCAACTGTGGGAGCAATAATTAGAAAATGGAAGACATGCAAGACCACTGATAATCTCCCTCGATCTGGTGCTCCACGCAAAATCCCACCCCGTGGGGTCAGAATGATCACAAGAACGGTGAGCAAAAATCCCAGAACCACGCGGGGGGACCTAGTGAATGAACTGCAGAGAGCTGGGACCAATGTAACAAGGCCTACCATAAGTAACACACTACGCCACCATGGACTCAGATCCTGCAGTGCCAGACGTGTCCCACTGCTTAAGCCTGTACATGTCTGGGCCCGTCTGAAGTTTGCTAGAGAGCATTTGGATGATCCAGAGGAGTTTTGGGAGAATGTCCTATGGTCTGATGAAACCAAACTGGAACTGTTTGGTAGAAACACAACTTGTCGTGTTTGGAGGAAAAAGAATACTGAATTGCATCCATCAAACACCATACCTACTGTAAAGCATGGTGGTGGAAACATCATGCTTTGGGGCTGTTTCTCTGCAAAGGGGCCAGGACGACTGATCCGGGTACATGAAAGAATGAATGGGGCCATGTATCGTGAGATTTTGAGTGCAAACCTCCTTCCATCAGCAAGGACATTGAATATGAAACGTGGCTGGGTCTTTCAACATGACAATGATCCAAAGCACACCGCCAGGGCAACGAAGGAGTGGCTTCGTAAGAAGCATTTCAAGGTCCTGGAGTGGCCTAGCCAGTCTCCAGATCTCAACCCTATAGAAAACCTTTGGAGGGAGTTGAAAGTCCGTGTTGCCA
The DNA here is from genome assembly GCF_039654945.1 of Dendrobates tinctorius. NCBI lineage: Eukaryota > Metazoa > Chordata > Amphibia > Anura > Dendrobatidae > Dendrobates > Dendrobates tinctorius. The sequence goes on from NW_027361737.1 coordinate 30,775,308, forward strand.
AGCGAAAAGCCAAAAACATCACTGCTCTAGAGGAGATCTGCATGGAGGAATGGGCCAACATACCAACAACAGTGTGTGGCAACCTTGTGAAGACTTACAGAAAACATTTGACCTCTGTCATTGCCAACAAAGGATATACTACAAAGTATTGAGATGAAATTTTGTTTCTGACCAAATACTTATTTTCCACCATAATATGCAAATAAAATGAAAAAAAAAAACAGACTGTGATTTTCTGGATTTTTTTTTCTCAGTTTGTCTCCCATAGTTGAGGTCTACCTATGATGTAAATTACAGACGCCTCTCATCTTTTTAAGTGGTGGAACTTGCACTATTGCTGACTGACTAAATACTTTTTTGCCCCACTGTATATATAGATATATATACAAGTGAGATTAACGATATGAGTAATTTGGTTGCAGGGTGGTTCCAAACTAACATTCATTTAATTCTAATTATCTCTTTAACCCCTTAGCAACGGAGCAAATTTGCAGCTCAATGACCAGGCCAATTTTTACAATTCTGACCACTGTCACTTTATGAGCTTATAACTCTGGAACGCTTTAACGGATCCCGCTGATTCTGAGATTTTTTTTTCCATGTCATATTGTACTTCATGTTAGTGGTAAAATTTTATTTGACAAACTTGCATTTGTTTATGAAAAAAAGCGGAAATATGGCGAAAATTTTTAAAATTTTGACATTTTCAAACTTAAATCAGAGAGGTATGTCACACAAAATACTTAATAAATAACATTTCCCACACGTCTGCTTTACATCAGCACAATTTTGGAAACAATTTTTTTTTTTATTTAGGAACTTATAAGGGTTAAAAGTTGACCAGCGATTTTTTATTTTTACAATAAAATTTACAAAACCGTTTTTATAGGGATCACATCACATTTGAAGTCACTTTGAGGGTTCAATATGACAGAAAATACCCAAAAGTGACACCATTCTAAAAACTGCACCCCTCAAGGTGCTCAAAACCACATTCAAAAAGTTTATTAACTCTTTCACAGGAACTGAAGCAATGTGGAAGGAAAAAATTAACATTTAACTTATTTTTTACAAACATTTTACTTCAGAACCAATTTTTTTTTATTTTCACAAGTGTAAAAAGAGAAAATAAACTACAAAATTTGTTGTGCAATTTCTCCTGAATATGCCGATACTCCATATGTGGGGGTAAACCACTGTTTTGGGGCACGGTAGGGCTTGGAACAGAAGGAGCGCCATTTGATTTTTTCAATGCAGAATTGGCTGGAATTGAGATTGGACGCTATGTCGCGTTTGGAGAGCCCCTGATGTGCCTAAACAGTGGAAATCCCCCACAAGTGACACCATTTTGAAAACTAGACCCCCTACGGAACTTATCTAGATGTGTGGTGAGCACTTTGAACCTCCAAGTGCTTCACAGAAGTTTATAACGTAGAGCCGTGAAAATAAAAAATCATATTTTTTATTTTCGCCCAAAAATTTTTATTTTCACAAGGGTATCAAGAGAAATTAGACCCCGGAACTTGTTGTACAATTTGTCCTGATTATGCTGATACCCCATATGTGGGGGTAAACCACTGTTTGGGCGCACGGCAGAGCTCAGAAGGGAAGGAGCACCGTTTGACTTTCAATGCAGAATTGGCTGGAATAGAGATTGGACAACATGTCGCATTTGAAGAGCCCCTGATGTGCCTACATGGTGAAAAAAAACAATTGACACTATTTTGGAAACTAGACCCCCTAGGAAACTTATCTAGATGTGTGGTGCGCACTTTGAACCCCTAAGTGCTTCACAGAAGTTTATAACGCAGAGCTGTGAAAATAAAAAAATCATTTTTTTCCGCAAAAATGATTTTTTACCCCCAATTTTTATTTTCCCAAGGGAAACAGGAGAAATTAGACCCCCAAAGTTGGTGTTCAATTTATCCTGAGTACGCTGATGCTCTATATGTTGGGCTAAACCACTGTTTGGGCACACGTCGAGGCTCAGAAGGTGGGAGCACCGTTTGACTTCTTGAACGCAAAATTGAGCCCCTCAATTCTAACTTAACCCTAACCTCAACACACCCATAACCCTAATCCCAACCCTAACCACAAACCTTACCCCAACACACCCCTAACCCTAATCGCAACCATAACCCTAACAACAACCCTTACCCAAACACACCCCTATACTTAATCCCAACCCTAAAAATAACCCTAACCTCAACCCTAAACCCAACCCTAACCACAACCCTAACCCTAATCCCAACCCTAACCATAACTCTAACCACAAACCTAACCCCAACACACTCCTATCCCTAATTCCAACCCTAACCCTAATTCCAAACCTAATTCCAACCCTAATTTTAATTTCAACCTTAATCCTAATTCCAAACCTAACCCTAATCATAATGGAAAAATGAAGATAAATATATTTTCTTTCTTTCATTATTTTTCCCTAACTAAGGGGGTGATAAAGGGGGGGAGGTATTTACTATTTTTTTTATTTTGATCACTGTGATAGGGTTTATCACAGTGATCAAAATGTACCATGAATGAAATCTTGCTGGGTGCCGGTTGGCAGATCTTGGCAGGCGCACTGCGCATGTACCCACCATTTTCTTCCCGGAAGAAGATGGCGGCGCCCATGGAGGGGACACACGCGGACGAGGACCACCGGGAGGTACTGGGGGGATCGGGGACGCTATTTCTCTCTCCTCTGAAGTGCGATCACATCAGAAGAGTGAGAAATTAAATGACACATCGGAATTTTTTTTGCGGTCGCCGTTATACGGTTAACCCCTTTCCTACATTAGACGTACTATTCCATCCATGTGACCTGGGACCTAAGTCCCAAGGACGGAATAGTACGTCTAGCGCGATCAGCTGCACCCACGGGGGGAGCGCAGCTGATGGCGGCCGGGTGTCAGCTGATTATCACAGCTGACACCCGGCACTATGTGTCAGGGGCGGTCACAGACCACCCCCGACACGTTAACCCCTGGCACACTGCGATCAAACACGATCGCAGTGTACCGGGGTTTAGGGAAGCATCGGGAGGGAGGGGGCTCCCTCCATGCTTCCCTGAGACCCCAACAGCAGCGCGATGTGCAGCGCTGCTGCGGGGGTCTCCTTCCCTGCAGGTCCCCGAATCCAAAATGGCGGCGGGGACCTTCGGGGGCTTGCAGGGAGGCTGCTTCCTCATGCCTGCAAAGCACGGGCATGAGGAAGCCTGTAGCACTGCCTGTGACAGATCGTTGATCTGTCACAGCGATCTGTGATGTAACAGATCAGCGATCTGTCACATGACTGCTATGTCCCCCCTGGGACATTGTAATAAAGTTAAAAAAAAGTGTAAAAATAATTTATAAAAAATCGCTAAATAAATTAAAAGAAAAATATTCCCTAATAAATTCATTTTTTGAAAACAAAACAAAACAGTAAAAGTACACATATTTGGTATCGCCACATCTGTAACGACCCACCCTATAAAACTGTCCTACTAGATAACCCCTTTATTGAACCCCTTAAAAAATAAAAATAAAAAACGAAGCAAAAAAATAAAGCTTTATCATCATACCACCAAACAAAAAGTGCAATAACACGCGATCAAAAAGACGGATATAAATAACCATGGTACCGCTGAAAACGTCATCTTGTCCCGCAAAAAACGAGCCACCACACAGCATCATCAGCAAAAAAATTAAAAAGTTATAGCTCGCAGAATAAAGCAATGCAAAAATAATTATTTTTTATATAAAATTGTTTTCATTGCATAAAACCGACAAAACATAAAAAAAGACATAAATGAGGTATCGCTGTAACCATACTGACCCGAAGAATAAAACCGCTTTATCAATTTTACCGCACGTGGAACGGTGTAAACGCACCCCCCAAAAGAAATTCATGAAACGCTGGTTTTTGCTCATTCTGCATCCCAAAAATCTGAATAAAAAGCGATAAAAAAAGTCACGTGCCCAAAAATGATACCAATAAAAACGTCAACTCGTCCCGCAAAAACTAAGACCTCACATGGCTCGGTGGGTCAAAATATGGAAAAATTATAGCTCTCAAAATGTGGTGATGCAAAAATATTTTTACAATAAAAAGCGTCTTTTAGCGTGTGACAGCTGCCAAAAATAAAAACCCACCATAAATAGTAAATCAAACCCCCCTTAGTTAGGGAAAAATAATAAAATAAAAAAAAAAATGTATTTATTTCCATTTTCCCATTAGGGCTAGGGTTAGCGCTAGGGTTAGGGCTAGTGGTGTGTTGGGGTTAGGGTTGGAGTTAGAATTGGGGGGTTTCCACTGTTTTGGCACATCAGGGGCTTTCCAAACGCGACATGGCGTCCGATCTCAATTCCAGCCAAAAAAGTCAAATGGCGCTGCTTCCCTTCCGAGCTCTGCCATGCGCCCAAATAGTGGTTTACCCCCATATATGGGGTATCAGCGTACTCAGGACAAATTGCACAATAACTTTTGGGGTCCTGTTACTCTTGGGCAAATAACAATTGGGGGTGAAAAGATCATTTTTGAGGACAAAATATGATTTTTTAATTGTACGTTATAAATTATACGTTATAAACTTCTGTGAAGCCCTTGGGGGTTCAAAGTGCTCACCACATATCTAGATAAGTTCCTTGGGGGGTCTAGTTTTCATAATGGGGTCACTTGTGGGGGGTTTCCACTGTTTAGGCACATCAGAGGCTCTCCAAACTTGACATGGCATCCGATCTGAATTCCAGCCAATTTTGCAGTAAAAAAGTCAACTGGCACTCCTTCCCTTCTGAGCTCTGTCATGCGCTCAAACAGTGGTTCCCCCCCACATATCAGGTATCAGCGTACTCAGGACAAATTGCACAATAACTTTTCCTGTCCAATTTCTCCTGTTACCCTTGGTAAGATAAAAAAATTGAACCTGAATTAATTTTTTTTGTGAAAAAAAGTTAAATGTTCATTTTTTTTAAGCATTCAAAAAATTCCTGTGAAGCACCTGAAGGGTTAATAAACTTCTTGAATCTGGTTTTAAGTACCTTGAGGGGTGCAGTTTTTAGAATGGTGTCACTTTTGGGTATTTTCTATCATATAGACCCCTCAAAGCGACTTCAAATGTGATGTGGTCCCTAAAAATAAAATGGTGTTGTAAAAATGAGAAATCGCTGGTCAACTTTTAACCCTTATAACTTCCGAACAAAAAAAATTTTGTTCCAAAATTGTGCTGATGTAAAGTAAACATGTGGTTAATGTTATTTATTAGATATTTTGTGTCACATAACTCTCTGGTTTAAGGGCATGAAAATTCAAAGTTTGAAAATTGCAAAATTTTCAAAATTTTTGCCATATTTCCATTTTTTCATAAATAAACGCAAGTTATAGCAAAAATTTTTACCACGAATGTGAAGTAAAATATGTCACGAGAAAACATTCTCAGAATCGCCTAAATCAGTTGAAGCGTTCCTGAGTTATTACCTCATAAATGGACAATGCTCAGAATTGTAAATTGGCCCAGGAGTTAACGTGCAAACCATCCTTGGTAGTAAAGGGGTTAATAACGGCGACCACAAAGGCGGGGTAGGTAAAAACTGACCCAAATCATGTTCTCTGGGATCCTTGGCAGCCGGGGCCCCAGAGAAAATATGACTCTGGGGGGTGCTATACACTTTTTCCACAGCGACATTAATTAATTGCGCTGTGGTTTAACTACCCTTAACTATCGCTGTTAAAAGGTGTGTCGGCGGTCGTTAAGGGGTTAATGTAAACTAATAGCTTTTCTAATACAGTGCCTCAGGGGCAGACAATGACAGCTTGTGGCTCCTGTGCAAGAAATATGTCTGGGCCCCCTTCCTTTTATGGTGACAAAGCTACTTATATATATATATATATATATACTGTATATAGCCATACACACATACATGTATATATATTACATAGTTTCCTTTATTATGTATATTGCCGACCCCTATTATACAGCGCCCTCTCTTGTTCTGTATAGTACTGTCCCTTACATATCGGATTATATAGAGCCCTGTTTTTTATTACATACCATCCTATCTTGTTAGCTGTATAATGCAATGATGGCTGATGGAGCATGGGAAAGCTTCTTTTCTAATGGAGGAGTTAATGGACTGGTCGTCTGATCACCGGTTCCTCCATCAGCAGTCATTTTATATCTAAAAAGAGAGGGGACTATGTAATAAAAGAGGGCGCTGTGAATAACAAAATTAACAAGAATACACTATGTAATAGATAGCACTGTACATAACAGCAGAGGAAGCTATATACAGTAATAAGGGACGGCACCATATATAACTAGAGAGGATGGTATGTAATAAGGGATGGTGTTATACATAATAAAAGAGGAAACTATGTAACTAAGGATGGTGTTATACAGAATTAGTGAGTAAACTATCTACTAAGGGATTGTGTTAGACATAATAAGCGAACAATGTCTTCCTCCACCTCTCCCTGTTCCTAAGTCCATTATAAGTCCCCTTCCTCCCATCCCAATCCTCCACACCCCACATTGCCCTCCTCACCCCACATCCCATTATTGTCCTCTCCCCCACCCCATCACTGCCCTCTTCACCACCTCTATCATTGCCTTCTCCCCCACCACTATTATTGCTTTCTCCCCTGCCACCCCATCATTGCCCATTCCACTACCTCCATCATTTCCTCCTCCCCCACCACCCCCATCATTCTTTCTTCCCCCACCACTCCACCATTGCCCATGCCACACCTCCATCATTTCTTCCTCCACTACCACCCCCATTATTGCCCTTCCACCACCACCATCATTGCATTCTCCCCACCTCATCTATCATCATTGCTTTTTCCCATACCACCTTCATCATTGCCCTTTCCACCATCTCCATCATTGCCTTCTCCTCCGCCACCCCCATCATTGCCTCCTTCCTCATCACTCCCATCATTGTCTTTTCCACTACCACCATCATTGCCTTCTCCCCATCTCCATCATTGCCCTTCTTCCATCATTTCCTCCTCCCCACCATCCCCATAATTGCCTTCTCCCCATCACCTCCATCATTGCCTTCTCCCCATCACGTCCATCATTGCCTTCTCCTCATCATTCCCGTCATTGCCTTCTCCATCACCCCCATCATTGCCTTCTCCCCATCACCCCCATCATTGCCCTCTCCATCACCCCTATCATTGCCTTCTCCCCATCACCCCAATCATTGCCCTCTCCATCACCCTATTGTGGCCTTCTCCCCATCACCTCCATCATGGCCTTCTCCCCATCACCCCCATCATGGCCTTCTCCCAATCATCTCTATCATGGCCTTCTCCCCATCATTGCCTTCTCCCCATCACCCCCATCATGGCCTTCTTCTCCACCTACACACATGCAGACACACACAGCAACATTCACCTGTCTGCACATTCCCCCGCAGCACTACACATGCACACATACACGCACACCATCACTCATCTCTATACACACACACGCAGCACCTCTCACCGGTCCGCTCCACAGGCACTCCTGCAGCATTACGGGCACCCGCGCTTCCTCTCTCTGCCACAGCCGACCGCTGAATGATGACCCCATACAGTGGCACTGCTGTCTATGTGAGAGGAAGCATGGACACCGGGCAAGATGGATTGCTGCAGCTCCACTGCTATTTTCTCTTGTAGGCAGCAGAGCTGCAGGGATTGCTTCCTGCCCACCGCACATGAGAGCCCTGCTCAGCCCTGCACTTAACCCTCCACCCTCCACCCAGTGAGGAGTCACAACACCAAAGCCCCCACACAAATATGACAGACAGGGGGAACTTAAACTGCACTGCGCCGCACACACACAGGAATAAACAGTAATGTGAACAGGGCACAACTAAACACAAATATGGGAAGGAGAAAGGATAATAACGGATCATACGCCACCAGACACGAATCTCTCTCTCTGCATCACCTCCACTCCAGACCCGAACCACTTGGTATGAAACACAAGCTATAATCGGCGACGCCCATAGGCCAGCATGACTATTTAAAGACCGTGGGCATAACTAACCATCCAACCTGGTCTCCAGCAGGATTAACCCCCGAGAGCCTGAAGATCAAGCCGGCGCCACTGAGGCTATAGTGGCTGGAGGTGGAACTACCTCTGCCTGCCGGATGCAGTGGTGTGAACAGCGTCCGACATGACATTACCCCGTCTTACGAGCTTTTCTGTGTGCAAGCACCATATAACAGGACAGTGCATCCCTTCTTCTCTGTAGCACAAAGCTGCAAAAGCCTTGTGTGACTCTGTACAAGACACTAGTGTGTGACTCTTCTACGTGCAAAAGGCCATGCCTGTTTTTAGTCATTTTGTTATGTGGTTGGTGTAAAAGTTCAACTGTCTGTTGCACCAGTACTTTACAGTGATAGGAAATTTCTTGGTTTCCCTATGCTGCTACTGAAAGAAGAAGTCTATTACTGCTCATTAATCTCCAAACTAATTTAAAGTTTACACATTTTCTGTGATGTTTAGGAAATATTTGACTTTCTTATTTAGTTGCTATGTCTTTTGCAAAGTACTATGGTTTTATAAAAAATTTATAACATGTAATAATTAGAGTTGAGCGAAACGGGTCGAAAAAATTCAAAAGTCGACGACTTTCGCCAAAGTCGGGTTTCATGAAACGAAACCCGACCTTAGCGTGGTCGGGGACCACGAGGTCGGCGACCATCGCGCCAAAGTCGCGTTTCAAAAGATGCTTTTGCGCCCTTTTTCAGCCAATCAGGAAGAACGGACACTGTGGGCAACGTGATGACATAGGCAGCGGTTACCACCATGTTTGTGAAGGGCATGCAAGTGATTGGCTTGCTTTGTGTGGCGTCACAGGGGGTATAAAAGGGCGTGCACGCCGACCGCCATGTTGCTTATGCTGATCTCAGAATAGGGAGAGCTGCTGCTGCTGATTCTGTAGGGAGAGCGTTAGGCAGGGAAGAAGATACCAAAAACTACTTCTGCTGCTAGCGATTTTGCCTGTACAACACACCAGTTACTGTGCAGTGCAAGGGGAGGCTATATAGTGGTGTATCAGCTCTGTTGGTTATTAGGCTGTCTTTTAAGGCTCCCTGATAGCTGCATTGCTGTTTTCACACTGCTGAGCAAACTGCTATTTTCAAAGCAATCCAAATTTTATTGTTTTGTCCTGGTGAGTTACTGAGCATTTATTTTTTCACAAACCGTACAGCGGTGTACGCTCCTCACACAGTACCGTGTACCGGCTGTTATCACGGCCAAATTGAAGCTATCTGTGTGTGACTCTGTAAGGAAAAGACGAGGAGTTTGTCCGTTCTTACCGTCCTACACTCTAGGGAGATTCCAATTCTGCCCAATTATATATACACCTTGTAGCTAGTCATACACTAGGCAATTTCTGCCTGTCACATTGCGGTGTAATCTGTCCTGGGCCTGAGACAATAGTTCAGCGTCCTCCAATCTACAGTGAGCTTCAAATTCTCACCAATACTCTATACAGCTTCTGCCTTCTCATACACCAGCCAATTTCTGCCTGTCACATTGCAGTGTATTCTCTACTGGGCCTGAGACAATAGTTCAGCGTCCTCCAATCTACAGTGAGATTCAAATTCTCACCAATACTCTATACCAGTGGTCCCCAACCTTTTTTGAACCAGGGACCGGTTTCAAGCAAGACCATTCTTCCATGGCCCGGCAGGGCGGGGATGGAGGTGTGGCAGGGGCGGGGCTTTGGTCATAAGGGGCGGGGCTATGGACACGGTTGTAGTGTAGCAGTGCATACTTATAATTAAATAACATTTATAATGTGACTCAACTCACCATAGGTTTTGAATAAGTGCTCCATCACCCCCTTCTCCCCATCATTGCCTTCTCCCCATCATTGCCTTCACCCCATCATTGCCTTCACCCCATCACTGCCTTCACCCCATCACTCCCTTCTCCCCATCATTGCCTTCACCCCATCACTGCCATGTCTCCATCATTGCCTTCACCCCATCACTTCCTTCTCCCCATCATTGCCTTCACCCCATCACTGCTGTCTCCCCATCACTCCCTTCTCCCCATCGTTGCCTTCATCCCATCACTGCTGTCTCCCCATCATTGCCTTCACCCCATCACTCCCTTCTCTCCATCATTGCCTTCACCCCATCACTGCTGTCTCCCCATCACTCCCTTCTCCCCATCGTTGCCTTCATCCCATCACTGCTGTCTCCCCATCATTGCCTTCACCCCATCACTGCTGTCTCCCCATCACTCCCTTCTCCCCATCATTGCCTTCACCCCATCACTGCCATCTCTCCATCATTGCCTTCACCCCATCACTTCCTTCTCCCCATCATTGCCTTCACCCCATCACTGCTGTCTCCCCATCACTCCCTTCTCCCCATCGTTGCCTTCATCCCATCACTGCTGTCTCCCCATCATTGCCTTCACCCCATCACTCCCTTCTCCCCATCATTGCCTTCACCCCATCAATGCATCATTGCCTTCACCCCATCACTCCCCTCTCCCCCTCATTGCCTGCACCCCATCACTCCCTTCTCCCCATCACTGCCGTCTCTCCATCACTCCCCTCATGGCCTTCTCCTCATGTCCCCATCTCCTCCAGGGCCAGGCTACACAAACACAGACCAACACACACACAGACACACACACATTATACATACACACACACAGACACACACACACAGACAGACATACATACACACAGACACCACCTCTCTCCTCTCACCTGCCCGCCGCCCGCGCTTCCTTGCTCTGACACAGCAGCGGCCGCGCTCTCCTCTCTGTGTCAGAGACAGGAAGCGCGGGCGGCGGCAGGAAGCTGGACGCAGTGGACGGGTCCTTGCAGCTCCGCTCCTGCTATTCCCTCTTGCAGGCAGCGGAGCTGCTTTGATCGCTCCCTGGCCGCCGCTAAGAACTGCTGCGCGCCGCCCCAGCCCCCGCTACGCCACTGACCGCCCCTGGCTCCCCTTGTGTCCGCGGACCGGCAAGGGCACTGCAGCGGCCCGGTGATGGGCCGCGGACCGGCGGTTGGGGACCCCTGCTCTATACAGCTTCTGCCTTCTCATACACCAGCCAATTTCTGCCTGTCACATTGCGGTGTAATCTCTACTGGGCCTGAGACAATAGTTCAGCGTCCTCCAATCTACAGTGTGATTCAAATTCTCACCAATACTATATACAGCTTCTGTCTTATCATACACCAGCCAATTTCTGCCTGTCACATTGCGGTGTAATCTCTGCTGGGCCTGAGACAATAGTTCAGCGTCCTCCAATCTACAGTGAGATTCAAATTCTCACCAATCCTATATACAGCTCCTGTCTTCTCATACATCAGCCAATTTCTGCCTTGCCTGTCACATTGTGGTGTAATCTCTGCTGGGCCTGAGACAATAGTTCAGCGTCCTCCAATCTACAGTGAGATTCAAATTCTCACCAATACTATATACATCTTCTGCCTTCTAACACACCAGCCAATTTCTGCCTGTCACATTGCGGTGTAATCTCTACTGGGCATGAGACAATAGTTCAGCGTCCTCCAATCTACAGTGAGATTCAAATTCTCACCAATACTATATACATCTTCTGCCTTCTAACACACCAGCCAATTTCTGCCTGTCACATTGTGGTGTAATCTCTACTGGGCATGAGACAATAGTTCAGCGTCCTCCAATCTACAGTGAGATTCAAATTCTCAGCAATACTCTATACAGCTTCTGCCTTCTCATACACCAGCCAATTTCTGCCTGTCACATTGCAGTGTAATCTCTACTGGGCCTGAGACAATAGTTCAGAGTCCTCCAATCTACAGTGTGATTCAAATTCTCACCAATACTATATACAGCTTCTGCCTTCTCATACACCAGCCAATTTCTGCCTGTCACATTGCGGTGTAATCTCAACTGGGCCTGAGACAATAGTTCAGCGTCCTCCAATCTACAGTGTGATTCAAATTCTCACCAATACTATATACAGCTTCTGCCTTCTCATACACCAGCCAATTTCTGCCTGTCACATTGCGGTGTAATCTCTACTGGGCATGAGACAATAGTTCAGCGTCCTCCAATCTACAGTGAGATTCAAATTCTCAGCAATACTCTATACAGCTTCTGCCTTCTCATACACCAGCCAATTTCTGCCTGTCACATTGCGGTGTAATCTCAACTGGGCCTGAGACAATAGTTCAGCGTCCTCCAATCTACAGTGTGATTCAAATTCTCACCAATACTATATACAGCTTCTGCCTTCTCATACACCAGCCAATTTCTGCCTGTCACATTGCGGTGTAATCTCTACTGGGCATGAGACAATAGTTCAGCGTCCTCCAATCTACAGTGAGATTCAAATTCTCACCAATACTATATACAGCTTCTGCCTTCTCATACACCAGCCAATTTCTGCCTGTCACATTGCGGTGTAATCTCTACTGGGCCTGAGACAATAGTTCAGCATCCTCCAATCTACAGTGAGATTCAAATTCTCACCAATACTTTATACATCTTCTGCCTTCTAACACACCAGCCAATTTCTGCCTGTCACATTGCGGTGTAATCTCTACTGGGCATGAGACAATAGTTCAGCGTCCTCCAATCTACATTGAGATTCAAATTCTCAGCAATACTATATACAGCTTCTGTCTTCTCATACACCAGCCAATTTCTGCCTGTCACATTGCGGTGTAATCTCTACTGGGCCTGAGACAATAGTTCAGCGTCCTCCAATCTACAGTGAGATTCAAATTCTCACCAATACTATATACAGCTTGTGTCTTCTCATACACCAGCCAATTTCTACCTGTCACATTGTGGTGTAATCTCTACTGGGCCTGAGACAATAGTTCAGCGTCCTCCAATCTACAGTGAGATTCAAATTCTCACCAATACTATATACAGCTTCTGTCTTATCATACACCAGCCAATTTCTGCCTGTCACATTGCGGTGTAATCTCTACTGGGCCTGAGACAATAGTTCAGTGTCCTTCAATCTACAGTGTGATTCAAATTCTCACCAATACTATATACATCTTCTGCCTTCTCATACACCAGCCAATTTCTGCCTGTCACATTGCGGTGTAATCTCTACTGGGCCGGAGACAATAGTTCAGCATCCTCCAATCTACAGTGAGATTCAAATTCTCACCAATACTATATACAGCTTGTGTCTTCTCATACACCAGCCAATTTCTGCCTGTCACATTGCGATGTAATCTCTACTGGGCCTGAGACAATAGTTCAGCGTCCTCCAATCTACAGTGTGATTCAATTTCTCACCAATACTATATACATCTTCTGCCTTCTCATACACCCGCCAATTTCTGCCTGTCACATTGCGGTGTAATCTCTACTGGGCCTGAGACAATAGTTTAGCGTCCTCCAATCTACAGTGAGATTCAAATTCTCACCAATACTATATACAGCTTGTGTCTTCTCATACACCAGCCAATTTCTGCCTGTCACATTGCGATGTAATCTCTACTGGGCCTGAGACAATAGTTCAGCGTCCTCCAATCTACAGTGAGATTCAAATTCTCACCAATACTATATACAGCTTCTGCCTTCTCATACACCAGCCAATTTCTACCTGTCACATTGTGGTGTAATCTCTACTGGGCCTGAGACAATAGTTTAGCGTCCTCCAATCTACAGTGAGATTCAAATTCTCACCAATACTATATACATCTTCTGCCTTCTCATACACCAGCCAATTTCTGCCTGTCACATTGCGGTGTAATCTCTACTGGGCCTGAGACAATAGTTCAGCGTCCTCCAATCGAAAGTGAGCTTCAAATTCTCAGCAATAATATATACAGCTTGTGTCTTCTCATACACCAGCCAATTTCTACCTGTCACATTGTGGTGTAATCTCTACTGGGCCTGAGACAATAGTTCAGCGTCCTCCAATCTACAGTGAGATTCAAATTCTCATCAATACTCTATACAGCTTCTGCCTTCTCATACACCAGCCAATTTCTGCCTGTCACACTGCGGTGTAATCTATACTGGGCCTGAGACAATAGTTCAGCGTCCTCCAATCTACAGTGAGCTTCAAATTCTCAGCAATACTATATGCAGCTTGTGTCTTATCATACACCAGCCAATTTCTGCCTGTCACATTGCGGTGTAATCTCTGCTGGGCCTGAGACAATAGTTCAGTGTCCTTCAATCTACAGTGTGATTCAAATTCTCACCAATACTCTATACAGCTTCTGCCTTCTCATACACCAGCCAATTTCTGCCTGTCACACTGCGGTGTAATCTATACTGGGCCTGAGACAATAGTTCAGCGTCCTCCAATCTACAGTGTGATTCAAATTCTCACCAATACTATATACAGCTTCTGCCTTCTCATACACCAGCCAATTTCTGCCTGTCACATTGCGGTGTAATCTCTACTGGGCATGAGACAATAGTTCAGCGTCCTCCAATCTACAGTGAGATTCAAATTCTCACCAATACTATATACAACTTCTGCCTTCTCATACACCAGCCAATTTCTGCCTGTCACATTGCGGTGTAATCTCTACTGGGCCTGAGACAATAGTTCAGCGTCCTCCAATCTACATTGAGATTCAAATTCTCACCAATACTATATACAGCTTCTGCCTTCTCATACACCAGCCAATTTCTGCCTGTCACATTGCGATGTAATCTCTACTGGGCCTGAGACAATAGTTCAGCGTCCTCCAATCTACAGTGAGATTCAAATTCTCACCAATACTATATACAGCTTCTGCCTTCTCATACACCAGCCAATTTCTGCCTGTCACATTGCGGTGTAATCTCTACTGGGCATGAGACAATAGTTCAGCGTCCTCCAATCTACAGTGAGATTCAAATTCTCACCAATACTATATACAGCTTCTGCCTTCTCATACACCAGCCAATTTCTGCCTGTCACATTGCGGTGTAATCTCTACTGGGCCTGAGACAATAGTTCAGCATCCTCCAATCTACAGTGAGATTCAAATTCTCACCAATACTTTATACATCTTCTGCCTTCTAACACACCAGCCAATTTCTGCCTGTCACATTGTGGTGTAATCTCTACTGGGCATGAGACAATAGTTCAGCGTCCTCCAATCTACATTGAGATTCAAATTCTCACCAATACTATATACAGCTTGTGTCTTCTCATACACCAGCCAATTTCTGCCTGTCACATTGCGATGTAATCTCTACTGGGCCTGAGACAATAGTTCAGCGTCCTCCAATCTACAGTGAGATTCAAATTCTCACCAATACTATATACATCTTCTGCCTTCTCATACACCAGCCAATTTCTGCCTGTCACATTGCGGTGTAATCTCTACTGGGCCTGAGACAATAGTTCAGCGTCCTCCAATCGAAAGTGAGCTTCAAATTCTCAGCAATACTATATACAGCTTGTGTCTTCTCATACACCAGCCAATTTCTACCTGTCACATTGTGGTGTAATCTCTACTGGGCCTGAGACAATAGTTCAGCGTCCTCCAATCTACAGTGAGATTCAAATTCTCACCAATACTCTATACAGCTTCTGCCTTCTCATACACCAGCCAATTTCTGCCTGTCACACTGCGGTGTAATCTATACTGGGCCTGAGACAATAGTTCAGCGTCCTCCAATCTACAGTGAGCTTCAAATTCTCAGCAATGCTATATACAGCTTGTGTCTTATCATACACCAGCCAATTTCTGCCTGTCACATTGCGGTGTAATCTCTGCTGGGCCTGAGACAATAGTTCAGTGTCCTTCAATCTACAGTGTGATTCAAATTCTCACCAATACTGTATACAGCTTCTGCCTTCTCATACACCAGCCAATTTCTGCCTGTCACACTGCGGTGTAATCTCTACTGGGCCTGAGACAATAGTTCAGCGTCCTCCAATCTACAGTGAGCTTCAAATTCTCACCAATACTATATACAGCTTGTGCCTTCTCATACACCAGCCAATTTCGACCTGTCACATTGCGATGTAATCTCTACTGGGCCTGAGACAATAGTTCAGCGTCCTCCAATCTACAGTGAGATTCAAATTCTCACCAATACTATATACAGCTTCTGTCTTCTCATACACCAGCCAATTTCTGCCTGTCACATTGCGGTGTAATATCTACTGGGCCTGAGACAATAGTTCAGCGTCCTCCAATCTACAGTGAGATTCAAATTCTCACCAATACTATATACATCTTCTGTCTTCTCATACACCAGCCAATTTCTACCTGTCACATTGTGGTGTAATCTCTACTGGGCCTGAGACAATAGTTCAGCGTCCTCCAATCTACAGTGAAATTCAAATTCTCACCAATACTCTATACAGCTTCTGTCTTATCATACACCAGCCAATTTCTACCTGTCACATTGTGGTGTAATCTATACTGGGCCTGAGACAATAGTTTAGCGTCCTCCAATCTACAGTGAGATTCAAATTCTCACCAATACTGTATACAGCTTCTGTCTTATCATACACCAGCCAATTTCTGCCTGTCACATTGCGGTGTAATCTCTACTGGGCCTGAGACAATAGTTCAGTGTCCTTCAATCTACAGTGTGATTCAAATTCTCACCAATACTATATACATCTTCTGCCTTCTCATACACCCGCCAATTTCTGCCTGTCACATTGCGGTGTAATCTCTACTGGGCCTGAGACAATAGTTCAGTGTCCTTCAATCTACAGTGTGATTCAAATTCTCACCAATACTATATACATCTTCTGCCTTCTCATACACCCGGCAATTTCTACCTGTCACATTGCGGTGTAATCTCTACTGGGCCTGAGACAATAGTTCAGCGTCCTCCAATCTACAGTGAGCTTCAAATTCTCAGCAATATTATATACAGCTTGTGTCTTCTCATACACCAGCCAATTTCTGCCTGTCACATTGTGGTGTAATCTCTGCTGGGCCTGAGACAATAGTTCAGTGTCCTTCAATCTACAGTGTGATTCAAATTCTCACCAATACTGTATACAGCTTCTGCCTTCTCATACACCAGCCAATTTCTGCCTGTCACACTGCGGTGTAATCTCTACTGGGCCTGAGACAATAGTTCAGCGTCCTCCAATCTACAGTGAGCTTCAAATTCTCACCAATACTATATACAGCTTGTGCCTTCTCATACACCAGCCAATTTCTACCTGTCACATTGTGGTGTAATCTCTACTGGGCCTGAGACAATAGTTCAGCGTCCTCCAATCTACAGTGAGATTCAAATTCTCACCAATACTATATACAGCTTCTGTCTTCTCATACACCAGCCAATTTCTGCCTGTCACATTGCGGTGTAATATCTACTGGGCCTGAGACAATAGTTCAGCGTCCTCCAATCTACAGTGAGATTCAAATTCTCACCAATACTCTATACAGCTTCTGTCTTATCATACACCAGCCAATTTCTACCTGTCACATTGTGGTGTAATCTCTACTGGGCCTGAGACAATAGTTTAGCGTCCTCCAATCTACAGTGAGATTCAAATTCTCACCAATACTATATACAGCTTCTGTCTTATCATACACCAGCCAATTTCTGCCTGTCACATTGCGGTGTAATCTCTACTGGGCCTGAGACAATAGTTCAGCGTCCTCCAATCTACAGTGTGATTCAATTTCTCACCAATACTATATACATCTTCTGCCTTCTCATACACCCGCCAATTTCTGCCTGTCACATTGCGGTGTAATCTCTACTGGGCCTGAGACAATAGTTCAGCGTCCTCCAATCTACAGTGAGATTCAAATTCTCACCAATACTATATACAGCTTGTGTCTTCTCATACACCAGCCAATTTCTGCCTGTCACATTGCGATGTAATCTCTACTGGGCCTGAGACAATAGTTCAGCGTCCTCCAATCTACAGTGAGATTCAAATTCTCACCAATACTATATACAG
Source organism: Dendrobates tinctorius (assembly GCF_039654945.1). Lineage (NCBI taxonomy): Eukaryota > Metazoa > Chordata > Amphibia > Anura > Dendrobatidae > Dendrobates > Dendrobates tinctorius. The sequence goes on from NW_027361737.1 coordinate 30,793,156, forward strand.
CTTCTGCCTTCTCATACACCAGCCAATTTCTGCCTGTCACATTGCGGTGTAATCTCTACTGGGCCTGAGACAATAGTTCAGCGTCCTCCAATCGAAAGTGAGCTTCAAATTCTCAGCAATACTATATACAGCTTGTGTCTTCTCATACACCAGCCAATTTCTACCTGTCACATTGTGGTGTAATCTCTACTGGGCCTGAGACAATAGTTCAGCGTCCTCCAATCTACAGTGAGATTCAAATTCTCACCAATACTATATACAGCTTGTGTCTTCTCATACACCAGCCAATTTCTACCTGTCACATTGTGGTGTAATCTCTACTGGGCCTGAGACAATAGTTTAGCGTCCTCCAATCTACAGTGAGATTCAAATTCTCACCAATACTATATACATCTTCTGCCTTCTCATACACCAGCCAATTTCTGCCTGTCACACTGCGGTGTAATCTCTACTGGGCCTGAGACAATAGTTCAGCGTCCTCCAATCTACAGTGAGATTCAAATTCTCACCAATACTATATACAGCTTGTGTCTTCTCATACACCAGCCAATTTCTACCTGTCACATTGTGGTGTAATCTCTACTGGGCCTGAGACAATAGTTCAGCGTCCTCCAATCTACAGTGAGATTCAAATTCTCACCAATACTCTATACAGCTTCTGCCTTCTCATACACCAGCCAATTTCTGCCTGTCACACTGCGGTGTAATCTATACTGGGCCTGAGACAATAGTTCAGCGTCCTCCAATCTACAGTGAGCTTCAAATTCTCAGCAATACTATATACAGCTTGTGTCTTATCATACACCAGCCAATTTCTGCCTGTCACATTGCGGTGTAATCTCTGCTGGGCCTGAGACAATAGTTCAGTGTCCTTCAATCTACAGTGTGATTCAAATTCTCACCAATACTGTATACAGCTTCTGCCTTCTCATACACCAGCCAATTTCTGCCAGTCACACTGCGGTGTAATCTCTACTGGGCCTGAGACAATAGTTCAGCGTCCTCCAATCTACAGTGAGCTTCAAATTCTCACCAATACTATATACAGCTTGTGCCTTCTCATACACCAGCCAATTTCTACCTGTCACATTGTGGTGTAATCTCTACTGGGCCTGAGACAATAGTTCAGCGTCCTCCAATCTACAGTGAGATTCAAATTCTCACCAATACTATATACAGCTTCTGTCTTCTCATACACCAGCCAATTTCTGCCTGTCACATTGCGGTGTAATATCTACTGGGCCTGAGACAATAGTTCAGCGTCCTCCAATCTACAGTGAGATTCAAATTCTCACCAATACTATATACATCTTCTGTCTTCTCATACACCAGCCAATTTCTACCTGTCACATTGTGGTGTAATCTCTACTGGGCCTGAGACAATAGTTCAGCGTCCTCCAATCTACAGTGAAATTCAAATTCTCACCAATACTCTATACAGCTTCTGTCTTATCATACACCAGCCAATTTCTACCTGTCACATTGTGGTGTAATCTCTACTGGGCCTGAGACAATAGTTTAGCGTCCTCCAATCTACAGTGAGATTCAAATTCTCACCAATACTATATACAGCTTCTGTCTTATCATACACCAGCCAATTTCTGCCTGTCACATTGCGGTGTAATCTCTACTGGGCCTGAGACAATAGTTCAGTGTCCTTCAATCTACAGTGTGATTCAAATTCTCACCAATACTATATACATCTTCTGCCTTCTCATACACCCGCCAATTTCTGCCTGTCACATTGCGGTGTAATCTCTACTGGGCCTGAGACAATAGTTCAGTGTCCTTCAATCTACAGTGTGATTCAAATTCTCACCAATACTATATACATCTTCTGCCTTCTCCTACACCCGGCAATTTCTACCTGTCACATTGCGGTGTAATCTCTACTGGGCCTGAGACAATAGTTCAGTGTCCTTCAATCTACAGTGTGATTCAATTTCTCACCAATACTATATACATCTTCTGCCTTCTCATACACCCGCCAATTTCTGCCTGTCACATTGCGGTGTAATCTCTACTGGGCCTGAGACAATAGTTCAGCGTCCTCCAATCTACAGTGAGATTCAAATTCTCACCAATACTATATACAGCTTCTGCCTTCTCATACACCAGCCAATTTCTGCCTGTCACATTGCGGTGTAATCTCTACTGGGCCTGAGACAATAGTTCAGCGTCCTCCAATCGAAAGTGAGCTTCAAATTCTCAGCAATACTATATACAGCTTGTGTCTTCTCATACACCAGCCAATTTCTACCTGTCACATTGTGGTGTAATCTCTACTGGGCCTGAGACAATAGTTCAGCGTCCTCCAATCTACAGTGAGATTCAAATTCTCACCAATACTATATACAGCTTGTGTCTTCTCATACACCAGCCAATTTCTACCTGTCACATTGTGGTGTAATCTCTACTGGGCCTGAGACAATAGTTTAGCGTCCTCCAATCTACAGTGAGATTCAAATTCTCACCAATACTATATACATCTTCTGCCTTCTCATACACCAGCCAATTTCTGCCTGTCACATTGCGGTGTAATCTCTACTGGGCCTGAGACAATAGTTCAGCGTCCTCCAATCGAAAGTGAGCTTCAAATTCTCAGCAATACTATATACAGCTTGTGTCTTCTCATACACCAGCCAATTTCTACCTGTCACATTGTGGTGTAATCTCTACTGGGCCTGAGACAATAGTTCAGCGTCCTCCAATCTACAGTGAGATTCAAATTCTCACCAATACTCTATACAGCTTCTGCCTTCTCATACACCAGCCAATTTCTGCCTGTCACACTGCGGTGTAATCTATACTGGGCCTGAGACAATAGTTCAGCGTCCTCCAATCTACAGTGAGCTTCAAATTCTCAGCAATACTATATACAGCTTGTGTCTTATCATACACCAGCCAATTTCTGCCTGTCACATTGCGGTGTAATCTCTGCTGGGCCTGAGACAATAGTTCAGTGTCCTTCAATCTACAGTGTGATTCAAATTCTCACCAATACTGTATACAGCTTCTGCCTTCTCATACACCAGCCAATTTCTGCCAGTCACACTGCGGTGTAATCTCTACTGGGCCTGAGACAATAGTTCAGCGTCCTCCAATCTACAGTGAGCTTCAAATTCTCACCAATACTATATACAGCTTGTGCCTTCTCATACACCAGCCAATTTCTACCTGTCACATTGTGGTGTAATCTCTACTGGGCCTGAGACAATAGTTCAGCGTCCTCCAATCTACAGTGAGATTCAAATTCTCACCAATACTATATACAGCTTCTGTCTTCTCATACACCAGCCAATTTCTGCCTGTCACATTGCGGTGTAATATCTACTGGGCCTGAGACAATAGTTCAGCGTCCTCCAATCTACAGTGAGATTCAAATTCTCACCAATACTATATACATCTTCTGTCTTCTCATACACCAGCCAATTTCTACCTGTCACATTGTGGTGTAATCTCTACTGGGCCTGAGACAATAGTTCAGCGTCCTCCAATCTACAGTGAAATTCAAATTCTCACCAATACTCTATACAGCTTCTGTCTTATCATACACCAGCCAATTTCTACCTGTCACATTGTGGTGTAATCTCTACTGGGCCTGAGACAATAGTTTAGCGTCCTCCAATCTACAGTGAGATTCAAATTCTCACCAATACTATATACAGCTTCTGTCTTATCATACACCAGCCAATTTCTGCCTGTCACATTGCGGTGTAATCTCTACTGGGCCTGAGACAATAGTTCAGTGTCCTTCAATCTACAGTGTGATTCAAATTCTCACCAATACTATATACATCTTCTGCCTTCTCATACACCCGCCAATTTCTGCCTGTCACATTGCGGTGTAATCTCTACTGGGCCTGAGACAATAGTTCAGTGTCCTTCAATCTACAGTGTGATTCAAATTCTCACCAATACTATATACATCTTCTGCCTTCTCATACACCCGGCAATTTCTACCTGTCACATTGCGGTGTAATCTCTACTGGGCCTGAGACAATAGTTCAGCGTCCTCCAATCTACAGTGAGCTTCAAATTCTCAGCAATATTATATACAGCTTGTGTCTTCTCATACACCAGCCAATTTCTGCCTGTCACATTGTGGTGTAATCTCTGCTGGGCCTGAGACAATAGTTCAGTGTCCTTCAATCTACAGTGTGATTCAAATTCTCACCAATACTGTATACAGCTTCTGCCTTCTCATACACCAGCCAATTTCTGCCTGTCACACTGCGGTGTAATCTCTACTGGGCCTGAGACAATAGTTCAGCGTCCTCCAATCTACAGTGAGCTTCAAATTCTCACCAATACTATATACAGCTTGTGCCTTCTCATACACCAGCCAATTTCTACCTGTCACATTGTGGTGTAATCTCTACTGGGCCTGAGACAATAGTTCAGCGTCCTCCAATCTACAGTGAGATTCAAATTCTCACCAATACTATATACAGCTTCTGTCTTCTCATACACCAGCCAATTTCTGCCTGTCACATTGCGGTGTAATATCTACTGGGCCTGAGACAATAGTTCAGCGTCCTCCAATCTACAGTGAGATTCAAATTCTCACCAATACTATATACATCTTCTGTCTTCTCATACACCAGCCAATTTCTACCTGTCACATTGTGGTGTAATCTCTACTGGGCCTGAGACAATAGTTCAGCGTCCTCCAATCTACAGTGAAATTCAAATTCTCACCAATACTCTATACAGCTTCTGTCTTATCATACACCAGCCAATTTCTACCTGTCACATTGTGATGTAATCTCTACTGGGCCTGAGACAATAGTTTAGCGTCCTCCAATCTACAGTGAGATTCAAATTCTCACCAATACTATATACAGCTTCTGTCTTATCATACACCAGCCAATTTCTGCCTGTCACATTGCGGTGTAATCTCTACTGGGCCTGAGACAATAGTTCAGTGTCCTTCAATCTACAGTGTGATTCAAATTCTCACCAATACTATATACATCTTCTGCCTTCTCATACACCCGCCAATTTCTGCCTGTCACATTGCGGTGTAATCTCTACTGGGCCTGAGACAATAGTTCAGCGTCCTCCAATCTACAGTGAGATTCAAATTCTCACCAATACTATATACAGCTTGTGTCTTCTCATACACCAGCCAATTTCTGCCTGTCACATTGCGATGTAATCTCTACTGGGCCTGAGACAATAGTTCAGCGTCCTCCAATCTACAGTGAGATTCAAATTCTCACCAATACTATATACAGCTTCTGCCTTCTCACACACCAGCCAATTTCTACCTGTCACATTGTGGTGTAATCTCTACTGGGCCTGAGACAATAGTTCAGCGTCCTCCAATCTACAGTGAAATTCAAATTCTCACCAATACTATATACAGCTTCTGTCTTCTCATACACCAGCCAATTTCTACCTGTCACATTGTGGTGTAATCTCTACTGGGCCTGAGACAATAGTTTAGCGTCCTCCAATCTACAGTGAGATTCAAATTCTCACCAATACTATATACAGCTTCTGTCTTATCATACACCAGCCAATTTCTGCCTGTCACATTGCGGTGTAATCTCTACTGGGCCTGAGACAATAGTTCAGCGTCCTCCAATCGAAAGTGAGCTTCAAATTCTCAGCAATACTATATACAGCTTGTGTCTTCTCATACACCAGCCAATTTCTACCTGTCACATTGTGGTGTAATCTCTACTGGGCCTGAGACAATAGTTCAGCGTCCTCCAATCTACAGTGAGATTCAAATTCTCACCAATACTCTATACAGCTTCTGCCTTCTCATACACCAGCCAATTTCTACCTGTCACATTGTGGTGTAATCTATACTGGGCCTGAGACAATAGTTCAGCGTCCTCCAATCTACAGTGAGCTTCAAATTCTCAGCAATACTATATACAGCTTGTGTCTTATCATACACCAGCCAATTTCTGCCTGTCACATTGTGGTGTAATCTCTGCTGGACCTGAGACAATAGTTCAGTGTCCTTCAATCTACAGTGTGATTCAAATTCTCACCAATACTAAATACAGCTTCTGTCTTCTCATACACCAGCCAATTTCTACCTTTCACATTGTGGTGTAATCTCTACTGGGCCTGAGACAATAGTTTAGCGTCCTCCAATCTACAGTGAGCTTCAAATTCTCACCAATACTATATACAGCTTCTGCCTTCTCATACACCAGCCAATTTCTGCTTGTCACATTGCGGTGTAATCTCTGCTGGGCCTGAGACAATAGTTCAGCGTCCTCCAATCTACTGTCACGGGGGGCTTAGTTCAACTAAGGCTGTAACTCCCGGGGCCCCTGTGATGTCCCTCTAACTAGGGGAAACCCTGTCTGGCCCTCAACCCAGGGTTTTTGCTGATGGTGCAAATGCCTGAGCCTCCACCCTTTCCTTATCTCCTGCTCAGCCCTGCACTTAACCCTCCACCCTCCACCCAGTGAGGAGTCACAACACCAAAGCCCCCACACAAATATGACAGTCAGGGGGAACTTAAACTGCACTGCGCCGCACACACACAGGAATAAACAGTAATGTGAACAGGGCACAACTAAACACAAATATGGGAAGGAGAAAGAATAATAACGGATCATACGCCACCAGAAACGAATCTCTCTCTCTGCATCACCTCCACTCCAGACCCGAACCACTTGGTATGAAACACAAGCTATAATCGGCGTCGCCCATAGGCCAGCATGACTATTTAAAGACCGTGGGCGTGACTAACCATCCAACATGGTCTCCAGCAGGATTAACCCCCGAGAGCCTGAAGATCAAGCCGGCGCCACTGAGGCTATAGTGGCTGGAGGTGGAACTACCTCTGCCTGCCGGACGCAGTGGTGTGAACAGCGTCCGACATGACATTACCCCGTCTTCTACGAGGGACCTCCGGACCCTCAAGACTCATAGGATCCGGCTTGTCCAGATGACGACGGTGAAAAGAACTGACCAGCCGATCCGCATGTATGTCTGAGGCTGGAACCCAAGACCTCTCCTCCGGACCATACCCCCGCCAGTGCACCAAATACTGAAGAGTACGGCGTACTACTCGAGAGTCCACTACCTTGGCGACCTCAAACTCTAAATTGCCATCCACCATGACTGGAGGTGGCATCGGCGTTGTGTCCACAGAGCCTACCACCTTTTTCAATAAAGCCCTGTGAAACACGTTGTGTATCTTGTACACCGCGGGAAGTTCCAACCGATAAGCCACTGGGTTAATGATGGCAGAAATCCTAAAAGGCCCAATAAACCTTGGACCAAGTTTTAAAGATGGAATTTTGAGTTTTATGTTCTTCGTAGCTAACCACACCCATTCACCCACACACAGGTCCGGACCTGGCACGCGTCTACTGTCAGCCACCCGTTTGTACCTGGCACTCATGCTTAACAAACGCTGTTTCACCCGCCTCCAGACTGATGACAATTGGGCTCCTAGCTGATCCTCCTCCGGGACACCCCCTGAGTCACCCTGACGTAAGGTACAAAACTGAGGATGTTGACCGTACACACAAAAGAATGGAGACTCTCCTGATGACTCTTGGCGGTTATTATTTAGCGCGAATTCGGCCAGGGGAAGGAAAGTAGACCACTCCTCCTGGTTGTCGGACACAAAGCATCGTAAATACTGTTCTAGATTTTGGTTCATGCGCTCAGTTTGTCCATTAGACTGTGGATGAAACGCCGATGAATGTGACAACTTGATCCCCAAACGTGAGCAAAAAGCTTTCCAAAACCTCGCCACAAATTGCGTACCCCTATCAGATACTATGTCCGACGGTACTCCGTGGAGTTTGACCACCTCCTTCACAAATACCTGAGCCAATGTCTTAGCATTGGGCAATGAAGACAATGCCACAAAATGCGCCATCTTTGAAAAACGGTCAACCACCACCAGGATGACCGTGTTCCCCGTCGAGGCTGGCAAGTCAGTGATGAAATCCATGGAGATTTCTGTCCATGGCCTATTGGGTACCCCCAGAGGCTGTAGCGTGCCAGCAGGACGGGTACGGGGTGACTTAGCCCTAGCGCACGTGATGCAAGCTGCCACGTATGAGACCACGTCCTGCCGGATTTTGGGCCACCAGAAACGACGCGATACCAGCTCTAAGGTGCCCCTCACCCCTGGATGACCAGCCAGTACCGAGTCGTGGTGTTCCTTCAACAGCTTAAGCCGAAGATGCAGGGGTACAAATGATTTGTTGGCGGGAAGTCCTGGTGGTACCTCCTCTTGGGCCTCGGCAATCTCCGCCTCTACCTCCGTCGTGAGAGCAGAGACCACTACCCCTTTCTGGAGGATGGGTACCGGCTCTTCCCGAGGTTCTCCCCCCGGAAAACACCTAGACAAGGCATCCGCCTTGGTGTTTTTAGCCCCGGGACGGTAAGTCACAAGAAAATTGAAACGAGTAAAAAACAATGCCCAGCGAGCCTGCCTAGGAGACAGACGCTTGGCCGACTCCAGATAGAGCAGATTCTTATGGTCGGTGATGACTGTGACCTGGTGAGCCGCCCCCTCCAAGAAGTGTCGCCATTCCTCAAAAGCCAGTTTGATGGCCAACAACTCCCTGTTGCTGATAACATAATTCCGTTCGGCCGGCGACAGCTTCTTGGAGAAGTAGGCGCATGGATGCATCTCGCTCAAGGACGAGCCTTGAGACAGTACTGCCCCCACTCCCACCTCCGACGCATCAACCTCCACCACGAAAGGTTTAGACACATCTGGTTGCACCAGAATGGGGGCTGAAGCAAAACTATTCTTCAGACGCTCAAATGCACGTATAGCCACCTCAGGCCAGTTCGCTAGATCGGCACCCTTTTTTGTCATGTCCGTGAGCGGTTTGGCGATAGTCGAAAAGTGTCTTATAAATTTCCTATAAATTGGCAAACCCAAGGAACCGCTGGAGTGCTTTCAGACTCTCCGGCCTCTCCCATTGCAGCACCGCTTGCACCTTAGCGGTGTCCATTTTAAACCCGGCTGCGGACACAATATATCCCAAAAAGGGCAACTCCTGGACAAAAAATAAGCATTTTTCCAGCTTAGCATAGAGCTGATTCTCCCGGAGCAACTGTAACACCTGCCTGACATGCTCCAAATGAGTGTCCCGATCGCTAGAATAAATGAGGATATCATCCAGGTATACAATCACAAATCTCCCCAGGATATGAGCAAATACATCATTAATAAAATGTTGGAAAATGGCAGGCGCGGTGGTCAACCCAAACGGCATAACCAGACTCTCAAAATGACCCTCAGGAGTGTTAAACGCAGTCTTCCACTCATCCCCCTGACGGACCCTTATGAGGTTATATGCCCCCCTGAGGTCCAGCTTGGAAAACCATTTCGCCCCCGCTACCTGGTTGAACAAATCCGGGATTAACGGCATTGGGTAGGGATCACGGATAGTAATCTGGTTTAACTCTCGGAAATCCAGACACGGGCGTAACCCCCCATCTTTCTTCTTAATGAAGAAAAACCCCGCGGCTACAGGCGAGGACGAAGGCCGGATGTGTCCTTTGCTCAGACTCTCCGCGATGTAGTCTTTCAGAGCTTGTCTCTCAGGACCAGAAATATTAAACATCCTGGCCTTAGGTAATTTGGCCCCGGGTTTTAACCTAATAGCACAGTCATAGGCTCTATGTGGAGGCAGTTCTGAGCAACCCTTCTCAGAGAAAACATCCGCGAAATCCTGCAAAGCCTCCGGCAGGCTGGGCGTCACGGCGGACACACATGTGGCCAAGCAATTGTCTTGGCAGAAACCACTCCATTGTACTATGTCCTGAGTTGTCCAATCAATTACCGGGTTGTGCCTGGACAACCATGGAAAACCCAGGACCATTTGTGCTGGGAGATTACGGAGGACCCTACATGTAACCGACTCAGAATGTAGGACCCCAATGTGGAGTTTCACCTCTGCCACAAACTCCGTAATCTCCCCTTGAGGGAGGGGAACAGCATTAATGGTCACCACCTGTATGGGGTGAGGAAGTTTTTCGATTTTAAACCCGGCGGTGTGTGCAAACTTCTCATCTATGAGATTGGTGGCGGAACCGCTATCCACAAATACTGATATTGGTAGCTCTCTGCCCGCGATAATAACCTTGGCAGGGAGCATACATTGAGATACCATCATGGAGGATATGCATACGCTCAGTTGGGTCTCCTCCATACCCACTGAGCTTAACAGTTTTCCGCCGATGTGACCCTCTTAGGTAGTACCAGGCAAACGTTAACATAATGACCAGTTTTACCACAGTAGAAACATGCTCCGGGCTTCCGGAATCCCAGAGCGCGACACTTAACCTGTGCCACGCCAGCAATCTGCATAGGTTCAGAGAACTCATCAACTTCAACCACACTTGCACCTCTGCTTTCCCCCAGAGGTAGCTTCTCCTGTGCCCCCTGACGAAAATGGCGATCAATACGTATCACCAAACTCATGGCAGACTCCAACGATGCCGGAGTCTCATACATCAGGAGGGCTTGTTTAACCCTCCCTGATACCCCATGAATAAACTGGCTCCGCAGGGCTGGGTCATTCCACTGTCTGTCTACGGCCCAGCGGCGAAATTCCGAACAATAGTCCTCTGCCATGCGCTCCCCCTGGCGGAGGGTGCGGATTTTAGATTCTGCTAGAGCCAGTCGGTCAGGATCATCGTAAATGAGCCCGAGGGCAGAAAAAACATTATCAACAGAATGAAATGTAGCAGAGTCAGCTGGTAAAGAAAATGCCCATGCTTGGGGGTCACCACTCAGTAATGACAACACCAGCCCTACCCGCTGGGCCTCATTACCTGAGGAGATTGGCCGCATGCGGAAGTATAACTTGCAGGCCTCCCGAAATACGACAAATTTGCTGCGATCCCCTGAAAATCGTTCTGGCAGCGGAAACTTTGGCTCTGCACCGATACCTGCAGATGCCGTTTGCACCTTCGCTACTACCAGGGCCTGCTGCTGAACTGCCCCTTTCAACTCGGAGACCTGTGTGGACAGCGCCGCCAACTGGCGGGTTATGGACTCTAATGGATCCATGGACTCTTGAAAAAATGTGGGCCGATTATAATGTCACGGGGGGCTTAGTTCAACTAAGGCTGTAACTCCCGGGGCCCCTGTGATGTCCCTCTAACTAGGGGAAACCCTGTCTGGCCCTCAACCCAGGGTTTTTGCTGATGGTGCAAATGCCTGAGCCTCCACCCTTTCCTTATCTCCTGCTCAGCCCTGCACTTAACCCTCCACCCTCCACCCAGTGAGGAGTCACAACACCAAAGCCCCCACACAAATATGACAGACAGGGGGAACTTAAACTGCACTGCGCCGCACACACACAGGAATAAACAGTAATGTGAACAGGGCACAACTAAACACAAATATGGGAAGGAGAAAGGATAATAACGGATCATACGCCACCAGACACGAATCTCTCTCTATGCAACACCTCCACTCCAGACCGGAACCACTTGGTATGAAACACAAGCTATAATAGGCGACGCCCATAGGCCAGCATGACTATTTAAAGACCGTGGGCGTGACTAACCATCCAACCTGGTCTCCAGCAGGATTAACCCCCGAGAGCCTGAAGATCAAGCCGGCGCCACTGAGGCTATGGTGGCTGGAGGTGGAACTACCTCTGCCTGCCGGACGCAGTGGTGTGAACAGCGTCCGACATGACATCTACAGTGTGATTCAAATTCTCACCAATACTCTATACAGTTTCTGTCTTCTCATACACCAGCCAATTTCTGCCTGTCACATTGCGGTGTAATCTATACTGGGCCTGAGACAATAGTTCAGCGTCCTCCAATCTACAGTGTGATTCAAATTCTCACCAATACTCTATACAGTTTCTGTCTTCTCATACACCAGCCAATTTCTGCCTGTCACATTGCGGTGTAATCTCTACTGGGCCTGAACAATAGTTCAGCATCCTCCAATCTACAGTGAGATTCAAATTCTCACCAATACTCTATACAGCTTCTCCCTTCTCATACACCAGCCAATTTCTGCCTGTCACATTGCGGTGTAATCTATACTGGGCCTGAGACAATAGTTCAGCGTCCTCCAATCTACAGTGAGCCTCAAATTCTCACCAATACTATATACAGCTTCTGCCTTCTCATACACCAGCCAATTTCTGCCTGTCACATTGCAGTGTAATCTATACTGGGCCCGAGACAATAGTTCAGTGTCCTCCAAACTACAGTGAGATTCAAATTCTCACCAATACTCTATACAGCTTCTCCCTTCTCATACACCAGCCAATTTCTGCCTGTCACATTGCAGTGTAATCTCTACTGGGCCTGAGACAATAGTTCAGCATCCTCCAAACTACAGTGAGATTCAAATTCTCACCAATACTCTATACAGCTTCTGTCTTATCATACACCAGCCAATTTCTGCCTGTCACATTGCGGTGTAATCTCTGCTGGGCCTGAGACAATAGTTCAGTGTCCTCCAAACTGCAGTGACATTCAAATTCTCACCAATACTCTATACAGCTTCTGCCTTCTCATACACCAGCCAATTTCTGCCTGTCACACTGCGGTGTAATCTATACTGGGCCCGAGACAATAGTTCAGCATCCTCCAAACTACAGTGAGATGCAACTTCTCACCAATACTCTGTACAGCTTCTGTCTTCTCATACACCAGCCAATTTCTGCCTGTCACATTGTGGTGTAATCTCTACTGGGCCTGAGACAATAGTTCAGTGTCATCCAATCTACAGTGAGATTCAAATTCTCACCAATACTATATACATCTTCTGCCTTCTCATACACCAGACAATTTCTGCCTGTCACATTGTGGTGTAATCTATACTGGGCCTGAGACAATAGTTCAGTGTCCTCCAAACTGCAGTGACATTCAAATTCTCACCAATACTCTATACAGCTTCTGCCTTCTCATACACCAGCCAATTTCTGCCTGTCACACTGCGGTGTAATCTATACTGGGCCCGAGACAATAGTTCAGCATCCTCCAAACTACAGTGAGATGCAACTTCTCACCAATACTCTGTACAGCTTCTGTCTTCTCATACACCAGCCAATTTCTGCCTGTCACATTGTGGTGTAATCTCTACTGGGCCTGAGACAATAGTTCAGTGTCATCCAATCTACAGTGAGATTCAAATTCTCACCAATACTATATACATCTTCTGCCTTCTCATACACCAGACAATTTCTGCCTGTCACATTGTGGTGTAATCTATACTGGGCCTGAGACAATAGTTCAGTGTCCTCCAAACTGCAGTGACATTCAAATTCTCACCAATACTATATACAGCTTCTGCCTTCTCATACACCAGCCAATTTCTGCCTGTCACACTGCGGTGTAATCTATACTGGGCCCGAGACAATAGTTCAGCATCCTCCAAACTACAGTGAGATGCAACTTCTCACCAATACTCTGTACAGCTTCTGTCTTCTCATACACCAGCCAATTTCTGCCTGTCACATTGTGGTGTAATCTCTACTGGGCCTGAGACAATAGTTCAGTGTCATCCAATCTACAGTGAGATTCAAATTCTCACCAATACTATATACATCTTCTGCCTTCTCATACACCAGACAATTTCTGCCTGTCACATTGTGGTGTAATCTATACTGGGCCTGAGACAATAGTTCAGTGTCCTCCAAACTGCAGTGACATTCAAATTCTCACCAATACTCTATACAGCTTCTGCCTTCTCATACACCAGCCAATTTCTGCCTGTCACACTGCGGTGTAATCTATACTGGGCCCGAGACAATAGTTCAGCATCCTCCAAACTACAGTGAGATGCAACTTCTCACCAATACTCTGTACAGCTTCTGTCTTCTCATACACCAGCCAATTTCTGCCTGTCACATTGTGGTGTAATCTCTACTGGGCCTGAGACAATAGTTCAGTGTCATCCAATCTACAGTGAGATTCAAATTCTCACCAATACTATATACATCTTCTGCCTTCTCATACACCAGACAATTTCTGCCTGTCACATTGTGGTGTAATCTATACTGGGCCTGAGACAATAGTTCAGCGTCCTCCAATCTACAGTGAGATTCAAATTTTCACCAATACTCTATACAGATTCTGTCTTCTCATACACCAGCCAATTTCTGCCTGTCACATAGCGGTGTAATCTATACTGAGCCTGAGACTATAGTTCAGCGTCCTCCACTCTACATTGAGATTCAAATTCTACCCAATACTCTATACAGCTTTTGCCTTCTCATACACCAGCCAATTTCTGCCTGTCACATTGCGGTGTAATCTCTACTGGGCCTGAGGCAATAGTTCAGCGTCCTCCAATCTACAGTGAGATTAAAATTCTCACCAATACTATATACAGCTTCTGCCTTCTCATACACCAGCCAGTTTCTGCCTGTCACACTGCGGTGTAATCTATACTGGGCCTGAGACAATAGTTCAGCGTCCTCCAATCTACAGTGAGATTAAAATTCTCACCAATACTCTGTACAGCTTCTGCCTTCTCATGCACCAGCCAATTTCAGCCTGTCACATTGCGGTGTAATCTATACTGGGCCTGAGACTATAGTTCAGCGTCCTCCACTCTACATTGAGATTCAAATTCTGCCCAATACTCTATACAGCTTTTGCCTTCTCAAACACCAGCCAATTTCTGCCTAACACATTGCGGTGCATTCTCTACTTGGCCTGAGACAATAGTTCAGCGTCCTCCAATCTACAGTGAGATTTAAATTCTCACCTATACTCTATAGACCCTTTACCTTGTTTTACAGTACCATATAGCTGTTGTTATTTTGGGTACTTTTTTCAAAAAAATGAAGAAGTATGGTGGAAGAGGCAGTGGAAGTGGGCGGGGGTTGCCAGCTGGTCCTGATGGTGGTGTTGGTGGTGGTGCTTCTGCTGGTTGTGGCAAAAGCACAATAGCACCTAAGGCAGGAGGAGGTAAGCCGGCGTCATTGTCTGGCTCCACAAGGCCTCGTAGGCTCCCTTTTCTGGGAGTAGGTAAACCGCTTTTAAAGCCAGAGCTTCAGGAACAAGTTTTGGCTTACATTGCTGACACAGCCTCCAGTTCTATCGCCTCCTCTTCTGAAGTTTCAAAAAATAAAAGCACTGCGTCATCAGTGGAGGCTCCTGGTCAGGAACAACACCTTTCCTTGTGTCCTTCACCCCTACAAAAAGTGAAGGGTGCGGCAGGCCACACTACAGATTACTCCATGGAGCTCTTTTCTCATACCATGCCCGGGTTATCAAATCGTGAATTCCCCAGTCCAAGATGAATCAGACATGGAGTGTGGGTGGCCAGCCAGGGCAGTGGGGTTAATTGGTACCGGGCCGGTGTCTCACAGGGATGTGTCACGGTGGTGGTGACCCGTTCCATGGCCCTGGGCGTCCATGCAAAGAGGTGAATTACGTTTATAGGTGAATGATACATGACGCCACCTGTCATTTCTGATTAGATTGACCAGTGCTGCAGTGTCGCTTCTCTGGGACAGATGTTGTGGTGCAGCTAAGATGTAGAAGCCCTGCACAGGTAGGGCCGTAGTCGCAGGGAAGATGAAAGAGTTGGTAGATGGTGTGCAGTGCAGGATGTAGCAGAGCCATGCGCCAGGTGCAGGAGAAAGATGACAGACACAGTCATGCAGTTCCTTTACCTGTACTTGGTAAGTGCCGTCCAGGACCCAGAGTACAGATGGAGAAGGAGTTGGTCAGCCTGGAAGCCAATTTGGAATTCTCTCTCTGCAGATAGGTAGTGTGGCCTCCGTTCTAGCACTTATCTGAGGTATTCGCAGTGCTGAGTTCAATGAAGTTCCCCCTGTTGACTCTCTTTTGGAACTTTCTCGTATGGCAAGCAGCCGTAGCCTTTTCCTTCTGGCTCCCACACGTCGATGCTGGGGCCTCCGAGCCTTAGTTGGGTACAGAGCATTTACAGTCATGGCCAAAAGTATTGACACCCCTGCAATTCTGTCAGATAATATTCAGTTTCTTTCTGAAAATGATTGCAAACACAAATTCTTTGGCATTATTATCTTCATTTAATTTGTCTTAAATGAAAAAACACAAAAGGGAATGAAGCAAAAAGCAAAACATTGATCATTTCACACAAAACTCCAAAAATGGGCCGGACAAAAGTATTGGCACCCTCAGCCTAATACTTGGTTGCACAACCTTTAGCCAAAATAACTGTGACCAACTGCTTCCGGTAACCATCAATGAGTTTCTTACAATGCTCTGCTAGAATTTTAGACCATTCTTCTTTGGCAAACTACTCCAGGTCCCTGATATTTGAAGGGTGCCTTCTCCAAACTGCCATTTTTAGATCTCTCCACAGGTGTTCTATGGGATTCAGGTCTGGACTCATTGCTGGCTACCTTAGAAGTCTCCAGTGCTTTCTCTCAAACCATTTTCTAGTGCTTTTTGAAGTGTGTTTTGGGTTTTTGTCCTGTTGGAAGACCTATGACCTCTGAGGGAGACCCAGCTTTCTCACACTGGGCCCTATATTATGCTGCAAAATTTGTTGGTAGTCTTCTGACTTCATAATGCCAAGCACACAGTCAAGCAGTCCAGTGCCAGAGGCAGCAAAGCAACCCCAAAACATCAGGGAACCTCCGCCATGTTTGACTGTAGGGACCGTGTACTTTTCTTTGAATGCCTCTTTTTTCTCCTGTAAACTCTATGTTGATGCTTTTGCCCTAAAAGCTCTACTTTTGTCTCATCTGACCAGAGAACATTCTTCCAAAATGTTTTAGTCTTTTTCAGGTAAGTTTTGGCAAACTCCAGCCTGGCTTTTTTATGTCTCGGGGTAAGAAATGGAGTCTTCCTGGGTCTCCTACCATACAGTCCCTTTTCATTCAGATGCCGACGGATAGTACGGGTTGACACCGTTGTACCCTCGGACTGCAGGGCAGCTTGAACTTGTTTGGATGTTAGTGGAGGTTCTTTATCCAACATCCGCACAATCTTGCATTGAAATCTCTTGTCAATTTTTCTTTTCCGGCCACATCTAGAGAGGTTAGACACAGTGCCATGGGCTTCAAACTTCTTGATGACACTGCGCACGGTAGACACAGGAACATTCAGGTCTTTGGAGATGGACTTGTAGCCTTGATATTGCTCATGCTTCCTCACAATTTGGTTTCTCAAGTCCTCAGACAGTTCTTTGGTCTTCTTTCTTTTCTCCATGCTCAATGTGGTACACACAAGGACACAGGACAGAGGTTGAGTCAACTTTAATCCATGTCAACTGGCTGCAAGTGTGATTTAGTTATTGCCAACACCTGTTAGGTGCCACAGGTAAGTTATAGGTGCTGTTAATTACACAAATTAGAGAAGCATCACATGATTTTTCGAACAGTGCCAATACTTTTGTCCACCCTCTTTGTTATGTTTGGTGTGGAATTATATCCAATTTGGCTTTAGGACAATTCTTTTTGTGTTTTTTCATTTAAGACAAATTAAATGAAGATAATAATACCAAAGAATTTGTGTTTGCAATCATTTTCAGGAAGAAACTGAGTATTATCTGACAGAATTGCAGGGGTGTCAATACTTTTGGCCATGATTGTACAACTGCTACTTCCTCCGATTTTGGCTGCAGGAACGTCAGTGTCCCTACAACCTTGGAGACCGGAATCCGGACCATGCGCTCCAGCTAGGAGTGAGCCTTAACTTTGCTCATCCTCCAGCTCCCCTTCTCACGTCCACACACTTCCCCTTCCCTGCACAGAGTGCCCTAACTTACCTCCTCCCGACCACAGAGAGCAGCTCCTCAGCAGTCAGGTTCAGAGGTTTTCCTGCTGGCCTGGAGTGGGAAATGTGTTGTGTGTTGGTTGAACTGCTAAAGAGATCCTTCGTTGCTCCCAAGCAAGACATCACACTCCCTAGGAGGAAGGTAATGCCACTGTAGCGACCGTACTCCTGGGGACGCCACAAGTGCACTGATGCCGAGCCACTGCTAGATGATTCTGCTGGTACATTGACCCAGACCACTACATTCCCCTCACACTCTACACAGCCAGAATGTGACCCTGAGGAAACTCAGGTTCCCCTTCCCGCATACTAAACCACCTTACAAGGTGACAAAGAGGAAGGTGCAGATGAAAGTGCAGGTTCCTTGAGCAGGTGGGGGGCATACTCATGGGCGATAGCACTGGCACAGGGCCCCTCATAGTACGCAAAAGTGTCTCTGCCGGTGGGAGCGCAAAAGTGTCTCTGCCGGTGGGAAGGCCCACCGCAAAAGTGTCTCTGCCGGTGGCCACCCGCCGTCAGACACACCACCACACACCACCGTACTATGAGGGGCCCTGTGCCAGTGCCGTAGCCAACGAGTGGGCTCCCCCTGCTTGCTCCGGATCACAGCACTTGCAACGTTGAAATACTTACCTCTCCCTGCTCCACCGCCATGACGTCTTCCGCGTGTCCTGACAGTGATATTCTGATCAGAGAGCGCAATGACATCATGTCTGTACACCCTCTCCCTAAACAGCCAAGTGCAGTGAGACGGAAGATGGGGACGACGAGGAGTCCAGACTAGTACAGGGATTCCCTATCGAGGAGTCTTATTTAATTGTTTTCAATGTTGGGACAGCAATTTTTGGGGAGCACTATATTCTGGAGAATGATATACAGTATGGGGCCCACCATACACTGGAGCATTCCAAAGGTGGACATCAGACACTGGAGCAGCATTTACAGGGCCCATTATACACTGGAGCATTAGAAATGGGGCCCATTATATATGGAGCATTATTTGGGCCCATAAGATAGTGGAGCTTCATCCATGGGGACCAACATATACTGCAGCATTATGTGGAGCTCATCATATACTGTTTCAAACATTATATGGGACCAGTGATTCTGTATGGAGAGATATATGGGCCTCATTACTCTGTATAGCGCACTGTGCGGTGCCCATAATACTATATGGAGTAATATACTGTCCGTTTTTGGAGCTATTGGAGAATTTAATATCGATATCACTCATGAGATGTAAAAAGTGAAGTATTTTTCATTGTACTATACCGCTATTTCTCTACCGTATCGGAGCATCATGAGTTGTGGTATGTGTTAAAGGGGCGCTCTTTGGCCCAGGGCACATGAAAACCTGGAGCCAGCCCTACCCCTCCACAACTTTAGCCAAATAACCCCCAGTTTTCAGTGCGTAACTATTATTATGAAGTAAATTAAGGTTGACAAGCATCAGTAATAAAAATTGATGTTTTTGCCATTCAAATGGGCACTGTAGGTGTGTTTAATGTCCTCCACTCCCTGCCGACTTTGCTTCCCCATTGACTTGCATTGGGTTTCGTGTTTCAGTCGGCCTTCGATGATAATCGGCCGATTTCGTTCGACCTGACTTTTGAGAAAGTCGGGTTTCATGAAACCCGACTCGACCTGAAAAAAGGCAAAGTCGCTCATCTCTAGTAATAATGTTTAATAACAGTGGCATTGATGAATAGAAAGTGGCTTTAAATGCTATGAATACCTTTGACATGGAAAAAAAAATGTTTTTTACATATGTGAGTGGTTACATTTTCTGAATAAAATTGCATTAAGTTTCAGCCTACAACTTTCATTTTTCATTCATTTTCAGACCCCCGATAAATAATTTGAGTCCTGTTGCAATTTTGAGTTTTTCTCCTATTGGTAGTCCCATACTGTAAAATAGTCTGGATGTGAGGTCTGTGTATATTAAGGTGCTGTCTCAATTAGATTGTCTACTAGCACAGCTGATATACAGTTATAAAGTTAGGGCACCCCTGGTCAAAATTCCTGTTATTGCGAACAGTTAAACAAGTTGAAGATGAAATGATCTCTAAAAGGCCTAAAGTTAAAGATGACACATTTCATTTGTATTTTAGGCGAAAAAATATATATTTTCATCTTTTATATTTTAAAAATTCCAAAAATTTAAAATGGGTCAATGCAAATGTTTAGACACCTTGCATGGTCAGTACATAGTAGCAACCCCTAGTCAGCCAAGAGTCTTTCAATTCTTGTTTGAGGGATTCCCATCTATTCTTCCTTGGAAAATTCTTCCAGTTCTGTAAGATTCATGTGTTGTCCTGAATGCACTGCTATTTTGAGGTCTAGCCACAGATTTTCAATGATGTTCAGATCAGGGGACTGTGAGGGCCATTATAAAACCTTGAGTTTGCCACTTTTGAGGTCGTCTATTGTGGATTTTGACATGTGTTTAGGATCATCATCCATTTGTAGACGCCATCCTCTTTTCAAAGTCAGCTTTTATACAGATGATGTTATGTTTGCATCAACAATTTGTTGAAATTTCATTGAATCCATTCTTTCCTCTGCCCATGAAATGTTCCCCACGCCATTAGCTACAACTCAACTACAAAGCATGTTTGATCCACCCCATGCTTATTGGTTGGCGAGATGTTCTATTCCTGAAATTCTGTGCCTTTTCTTTCCACATCACTTCAATGAAAGCCATATATGTGCAGGTGTCTCAGAACAGTAGAACAATGTACCACAACTCCAGACTCCACAACTGCAAAATCTTTCTGAGGGTCTTTTTCAGTCCATCGGGGGTTCTGAATTGCCTCTCTAGCAGTCCTACGAGCAACCCTCACTGAAGTTTTGCTTGGTCTTACAGACCTTAATCTTGACCTCCACTGTTCCTGTTAACTGCCATTTCTTAATTTCATTTCGAACTGAGGAAATGGTAACTCGAAAATGCTTTGCTATCTTCTTATAGCCCTCTGCAGCTTTGTGAGTCTCCACCATTTTCATTTTCAGAGTACTAGGTAGCTGCTTAGAATAACCCATGGCTGCTGTTTTTTGGCACTTAATTGTTCACATTAACAGTAATTTTGACCAGGGGTGCCTAAACTTTTACACGCACTGCTTTACAATACAGCATTTAATCTTACTTATCCTGACATCTATTTTCAGTAAGCCAGGAGACACAGGATGTTGTCTGAATGTTGACTACTGAATGTAAGTGTTTTTCTTTGGTTGGTCAAGAAACATGGACTATTGTCATAGGAGTCTGAATGTTGAAACCATAATTGATGCTTGTGAAATTGCTGAATGGCTGCTGTTTACCTATTACATAGGCTCCTGTAGGTTATTGTCTGCTATATTTGCAAGACAGGAATGCAGGGTCATTGAAGAATCAATGTTTGCTTATATGTTGATTACACATTATGCCATGCAGTTTGTTAACATCCAAAACAGAGGAAGAAAAACTATGCAAGTTGATTAAATATTCAAACAATGAGAGATGAGCCCTTGCCACCTCCCTCAAATTTTGTGGAAAAATGCTTGAATAAGAGCTGTGAACTATGAAAGGAGAATTTGTCTCTGTATCAAGGGAACGTTAACAAAACCACAACCAGGAACACTCTACAAGACAGCTTCCAGGATGTCATGGCTCCATTAAGAGGGACACAGATTTGACATTCTATAGTATGCCAGCTTAAGGACCATGGCCCTAGCTGGAATAATACAGATCTGCTCCATTGACAATGACTGAACAAATGGATACATTTGGTGAAGCCAAGTTGTGACCCTCCTGTCACATGGTTCCATGGATACATTTGGGGAAGCCAAAATTGGGATCCACCAGTCACCTGGCCCCACTTAGACTTTTGAAGAAGCCAGGTTGTGACCCTCCAGTCAACTGAGGCCATGTGCCTCAATGGACTGTCAGCTTCCTAAACATGTCATTACCTCCTCTCTTTGGTGCCCACCAAAAGCAGCCTGCCAAAGGTGGGTCTAGTCAGCCTTGGAAGCACTAAAGTCACAGCTGCTATAATCCCGGAGAGTTTGCTGAAGGGTTTGACTGTAATTTTGCACCATCTTGGGTATTTTGCTGGGGCTGTTCTATATGTTATTGACTGTTGGTAGTGAGTATAATAAAACTTGTTTTTCTTCTCTTTCAGGTCAGATCGGGGCTTAAGCCCCAAAAGGCAGTGGCCACATCTTATAGCGGCAAAACGAGGTGACAGGTTCTGTTTGATGCTTAATTTTAGTATATGGAACAGGAATTCTATGCAAGCGTTTACTGAAACCTTTGAATTTTCTGGTACCTGTTTAGGGATGACAATCTAAATGTCTCACTTTTAGGGCAGGGGCATACCAGTGTATATTCTCTCACCACAGAAAATCAGGACGATTATGCAAATGACACTCTGATCAAATTGGAATCAGGGTGTCATTCGATTCTGTCAGATGAGAAGAAGAGGAAGAAAAAAAATTCTCCACCTTCTTCATTGTGTCAGTCTGTGGAAATTGGACTGCTCTCAGATTTCATCAAAGTGCTGTTTGATGTTATCACAAACTCATTGACCCACTGTGATCCAAATATCAGATTAAACTTGGGCATGCAGAGATATTTTTCCTTGGACTAGCTTAGTCCAAGGAAAAAATCAGACAGGTGTGGAGCGCCCCACAGGGCCTTAGGTTACTTGGTACCGGGCCGGTCAGGTTCTTTAAAGGGGATGTCACGGTTGCAGTTACCCGGTCCATGGCCCTGGGCATCCAGTTATAAAATGGTTGTTAAATTAGGGATGATGATGGTAATAGGGAAAATGATGGGGAAATGGTAGGGAAATGAGGAGTTTGTCGTGATACCACCCATGGTATTCAGCAGTGGTAGCCGACGCTGCAATGCAGATCCTCTGGGACGGTGTTTGACCAGCAAAGATGGTGAAGTTCTCCACGGGCAGAGCTTTGTCCCAGGGCAGTTAAGATGGTAACAGTGAGCCAGTGACGGTGATGGTGAATGCGGTGTATGGCAGGCGAGACGCTAATGACACGGGGAACACAGTGGGGTGCAGTTTCAAAGTTTTCTTTACTCACAATTCCTGTGTATATGACGGCTCCCTTGGCACTGTGTCCTCCGGGGAGGGGTCCAGCCAACTCCCAGGTAGATTGGGAACACCTTTTCAGGACTCCCCTTTATGTTCACCTTTCTAGGCTGCCTCTCGGCGCTGATTTCTACCCTCTCTCCTGCCCTGCGCCTTCACAAGCAGTGTCCCAGAGCCAGCAGCCACGGATCTCATCGGGCGACGTGGGTCAGGCCCCGGGATCCTCTATAGCTACCTTTTTGGGGAATAATTGTGGTTGCGGCTGAGGCACTTGAAGTTACCTCAGCCTCCGGCTTGCTAGCTGAGCCTCGTTTGTAATTCTGCACTAGACTTAGGGGCTGGCTCCCCCACTGTGGCCTGGTCCTTCCACGTCTGGATACAGGCCCCACGGGTTACTGTCCACACTACCCGTGCCCCAAGGACCCCCCTTCTCTTCTGCTAGGAGCTTCCTTATTATTAGATGTGTCTCTTCAACCCTTACTCTCCCCGTCAGTCCTGCTCTTCCACTGTCCTGTCACCAACTGACTCTTTCTAGAATCTTTTACCTCAGCCTTAACTCCGCCCATCAACTGTCACTGATTGGATACCCTCTCTCACACCACCTCCTAAGCTCCTCCTCTTCTACCTACCTTTCCCCACTGACTCTCCAGCATCCTTTCCCAGCCAGCAAGTGTTGGAGTCCTAGGTGGTGCTCCTCCTTACCTGAGGGTGGGATACCACACCTCTGGATGAGGTGCAGTACCTCTGTGACGATGGACCCTCAGGAGCGCCACAGGTACATGGCCTCATAGACGAACATTGGTCCAAGTGCAATCCGATATTTTGTTAAATCATAGTCAGACCAAAAATACGGCCATGTGCATGAGCCCTTAGAGTAGAGATGAGGACTTAACCTTCAATCTCAGCTTGCTCACATATGTTTTCTATGAGTATATATAAAGCAAGCAAATAATTGCACCAATGCCTCTACACTTTTTCAGTCATATCACTGGTTGTCTATGCGCAGTAGAGTTCAAAAGAAGTGTATCAATCTCATCAACAAATTGCTCCAGAGTTCAGAACCACCCCAGATCTCCTCCTTTGTCTCATTCTACCATTCTACCTGTGCCCTCTGTTCTGCTAATGACTTAAAACTAAAATCCTCAATAATCTGTACCTCTCATTCCCATCTCCAAGACTTCTCACACGCTGCACCAATTTTTTTGATTGAGCTGCCCAAGAAAAAAATGTGATTAATTCCCAATACCCACAGTTGTAACAATGGTCAAAAAGCATTTCTTTAGAATGGCCTATGGCTTCACCTCACTTATCTAACTATCCCTGTTTTGCTCATAAAAAATGTCCTTCAAATTCATGACCCTCATGGCGTCTGTTCTCACACCCTCCATGCACTTAATAGCACTGTGTGTCTGTACTTGTTGTGGTGTAGTGACCACTGTATCCGCTAGGGGGTGCTGTGTGGGTGTCCCAGGATGGATGGATAGCCATGTCTAGAGTGATAACAGGAGCAAGGTGCTAAAGGATCGTTATGTATCCCAAGGTGGGTGGCCTTGGGATGAAGGCTTGATTATGTGCTGATCAGCAGAGCTGATCTTTAGTGCCAATGTATTAGGGAGAAGCCTTCAGGTGATTGGTGAGATGGGAGGGATCAGCTACCTACAAACCCACCTAGGGGCGGTGTCGAACGCCATAGTAAAGTGTATGTGTATGAATGCTTGAAGGACCTGTGATGAGGTCATGGCCATGTGATCCGGTGGGCGTGGCTAAGGACCATATAAGGTGGCCAGGGTAGGTCACGTGAATAAATGCTTGGACCCGGTTGGTCCATATGGAGGGTCTCGTCTGGGCTGACGAGAGACCGAATGAGGAAGATGTGTCTGCCTTCCTGTACACATGAAGACGTGTGTGTGAGAGTTCCCTGGAGGGAATGAACATCTGCACTGAGAAGCAGCTATGATGTAATCCAGACACAGGGGATATAACTGTGAGGCTAGAGAGCCTGTGTGCTGGACATTACACAACCTGTGTGACCACAGGATAAACAGAGTGAAGCTCTGTCATGAACGCTATGCTGTTGTATATGAACTTTCTGTTGCTGTTCATGGTTTATGATGCCTAATAAACCGCATGGACTGTTGGAGTTATATGAGAAACCCGTGCCAGACCTGATTTATTGGTTGCCTAGCGAGTATCCCCTACCCGAGTAACAAGCGCTACCTTACATTGTGCACATACTGGCTGGTGACCGGTTCATGCAGTGTTATGTGAATACCCTATTTAGTATATTATGATTGTATCATACAATACAAGCACTTTTTACCATTCACATTGCGTATCTCTCATGTTTCCTCATAGATTGTAAGCTTGTGAGCAGGTCTCTCACTCATTTTTAGTACCAGTTGAATTATGTGTTATTCTGAAATATCTTTATTGTTTGTACAAGTCCCCTCTAAAACGTAAAGTGCTGCAATATGTTAGGGGCAAAGTACAAGTAAAAGAATATTTTTATTAAATAACAATATTAAAAACAAATTTTGAACAGTCTTTTTAAATTCGTTTAATATTGTTATGTAATAAAGATTTTTTTTACTTGTACTCTGTCTCTTATCACTTCTTATCTTTATGGCACCTTACCATAATGGATTATGCTAATCACATATTTTTGAAGTGTCTTCAGCCTCACTAAATTAGGACTATGGGAATAACATGTTAGGGCTATAGAAATAAAAATTATTATTATTATTATAAAGAAAGTGTTTCTGCTATTACATTAAAGTCTTTAAACACAGATACAGTACATATCCTGCAACCTAAGCACTACTTGTGGCCTGCAATGCCATTTTTCCCCAACCATCTGGATAATAAAATGCTTACTTCTGTGTGACTACTCACTAGAGATGAGAAAATGTCCCTACATTTCATTGGGATTTATGCACGTGACTCTCCATTACAATTTATAAGGTTTGTGAAATATTTAATGGAGAAATCTACATGGATTACTTCTCTGCAGTGCTGATTTGGGGAGAAAGGAACCCAAGCTTTTCCTTATTAGTTGGGCGTCCTTGAAATGGAGCATGCATCAGAAAGGTATGCTACGTATTTTTGATATGCCATAAATGTCCCAGCTTCTATACTCCTTTTATTTTTTTTCCAACCCTTAGAAGTAGTTTATTATTATGGCAATGAAGGTCCGGGCACCAGAAAAGTTTGTGCACTGTGTAGAGGCGTAACAAGTAGTGATGAGCGAACGTGTTCGCCGCTACTCGGTACTCGCCCGAGTATCACTGTACTCGGTGTACTCGGCAAACACCGAGCATTTCCGGGATTACTCAGCAGGAACTCGGGTCTCCACCAAGCTTTTTTGGCGGACTTTACAGAACCAATCACGATACAGGGATTGTCTGCCAGGCAATGAAACGCCGCAGCCATCTTTGTTGTGGTTGTGCAGTGATTGGCTGGCGCACAGCATCATCAGGGGTATAAGAGACTGGACGCCACCCTGCTCGCCGCATTCAGCTCTGGATTGAGATAGTGTAGGGAGAGCTGCTGCCTTGATAGGGTCAGAATTGGGGTTTTAATAGTAAGTTTGTGGTCTACCATCCTAAACAACTCAAAGCCAGCTAAACCAACAGTCCTTCTAAGGACTAATTATGGAGTATATAGGCTCCAGTGATAGGCAGGCAGGGTAGTGTATGTCGCTGTATACACATCAGTGCAAGGCCTGCAGGCACTGTATGTGTGTATATACATATTATTGCATATATCAAGAGGGTCCTGTGTTCTGGTGCTGCTGCTGCTGCTGCTACCTTTGGGATATATTGGTCGTATATACCTAGCCCCAGGTGTAATTGGCTTTGAAATTTTTTTTGGCCAGAGCTAATAGAGCTTTTTTATTGCAAAGAAATCCAGAGCCCTTTTTTCCCTCCATTTGCTTTTTGAAAGTGCACAATACAGCCAGATCTTTTTCCTACGTTTGAGTAGATTTTTTTTAAGTGTCTTACACAATTTCTTTACACTATTTTGCTGAACCCCCCAAACAATACAGACAGGCCACATATTTTACAGTGTGGTATATCTGAGACATGCCTCATCCATCCACCTGCTAAAAATTTTGGTCTTTTTAGCCCTAAATTCATTTTTTTTGGCTGTCTGGCACTGTAGTTATATATAGCACTATTTAGTCAAAATTTAAAAAAAAAAACAGGCCACACATTTTTTGGTTTGGTATCTGCATGCCATCTCATATCTGTGCATGCTCAAAGTTTGGCCAGTTTACGGCTGTTTCCTTTTTTTGTCTGGGGTGTCACTGGACTTATATACAGCAGTATTTATCCTAAAAAATTTTTTTTTAAAAATTGTCGTAGTAGTATCTCCATGCTAGCTCATATCTGTGCCTGCTCAAACTTTGGGCAGTTTACGGCTGTTTTCTTTTTTGGTCTGGGGTGTCACTTGACTTATATACAGCAGTATTTAGGACAAAAAATTTTATAAAAAATACAGGCCAGAAATTTTTGGTTGTGGTATTTCCCTAACAGGCCTCATTTATCCTTGCCAAAAATGTGGCCATTTTAGGCCTACACATTGTATTTTATTTGCAGTCTGTTATAGTACTTATTAAATCTGATAAGGCAAAACACATTTTAACCTAAAGTATAGATAGGTAAATGTGTGGTTTTCCAGCACACGTGTCACATACAAGTTGCCTCCCAAATCACCCTTTTGTATTGAACGTGTCTAATATTCTATTCCATTAAAAATGGGCAAGGCGTGTGGCAAGGGACGGGGAAGTGGATGTGATGGTGATGGTGCAGGCTGAGGCCGAGGAGGTGGGAAAGCTGAAATTGGGCCTCCAAAAACACCCACATCTTCTAGCTGGACCTTAGTGTCTGAAGTCCTAGGGGACCGCGGCAAGACAGCACTATTGAAGCCCAAGCAGTGTGAAAAGGTTGTTAGTTGGATAGTGGATAATACTTCCAGTTACTTATCCACCACCACTAGCAACCTGTCTTCAACACAGTCAAGTCACATTTGCCATGAATCGGGACACCATATTCCTTACCGTGATCCTCCTTCCTCCAACCATGCTGAGTGCCCTGAGACAACTGATCCCACACTCAGACACTCCGAAGAGCTGTTCAGTTTTCCATTTGGAGATTCGAGCAGCCACAGTCACAAGAGGTGGACGATGATGAGACACAATTGCCGGGAAGTCAGGATGAGGCCCAGGGTGGGGAAGTGGAAGATGAGGTGGTGGATGATGTAGTAACAGACCCAACCTGGCAGGAGGACATGCACAGCGAGGACTGCAGCACACAGGGGGAGGTAGCCGTCGCACCACTTCAGGCAGGAAAAAGCAGAGTGGTGGCTGCAGACAGAAGGCGGGCAACCGTTCCCCGTAGCACCAACCTGATGGAAGATGCCAGTTCAACTGTTAGGTCTTCCAGAGTATGGTTATTTTTTAAGGACCCTGCCGATAACCCCAAACAGGCCATTTGGAACAATGTAGAAAAAGGCCATGCATATATTAAGGATCACCACGCAAAATACAAATAGATATAGCAAAAAGTGTTTTATTAATAACAAAACCAGAAAACCAACACACGATTAAAAACACTTAAAAAATACAGCAATTTGGGAAAAACATAGTCCCCACAGATTGATGTAGCGTAATCAATACATATACAACCACTGGCCGCTGATACTTAACTAGTGCACAATGCATGTATCATATAGAAATGCTGCTAATATAATCCTGGCTGAAACAAACGGATATAGTCAGTGATCCCAGGAAAATGACCGGCATAAAGACTGAATGCTCCAAAACCCCTGCTCTAACACATTCTCATATATACTGGGTGGGGAAATAACAGGATGTAAACATGATGGCATAATAAAGGAATGAATAAACCCCTGCTCTAACCCAGACCCATATGTACTAGATAGGAAGATAGCCTAAGCTCAGTGAGGTAATACGTCACCACAGACCAGTCCTAGTCAGGGAAAGGAGTCAGTCGCCCCATCATAGAAAGCAGCAAAGCAGCCAAAGTGGTGTATGATAACCCACGCGTTCCGACACTCAAGGTGTCTTTCTCAAGGTGAGTGTATCCGGTTCTATTATACCCAACTATTTAAACACAATTCATTAGCGGTAAAGCCTTACCAGCTGGCAGCCAATGGCAGGAAAACAGTGAGAGACATTGCCATGACGCACGGTGAGTCACTCAGAAGTGCTCACTAAGGCTACTTTCACACATCAGGTTTTCGGCGTCAGGCGCGATCCGGCGTCGTGCCGGAATGCCGGATCCGGCAAATGTTTTGTAAAACCTGAAGTGCCGGATCCGGTTTTCTGCCGGATCCGTCTTGTTCTTGACAGACAAAACCGGATCCGTCTCATCCGGTTCATCCGTTTTTCTATCCGTTTTTCTATCCGTTTTTCGACGGATTACGCCGGATCCGGTTTTTAAAATTGACCCTTGTGGCCTTCCGAACGGGATTGGCTACTGGAAAACTAGATATAGCATGTTCCTACAGCCCTTCTTTGACAGGTTGTAGAGAAGAAAGTGCAGGTTGGAGAGAAGAGCAAGTTACTGGCGAAGATGGATGTTGTCATTGGAAATATTACCACTAGAAGTTCTGTGACGGTTTCAGGGACAATTTTCCACTATACTTTATGTCACCTCAAGGCAGAGTACACTGGGATGACAGAGTGTGAAAGATTTGTGCCCTAAACTTGTGTACCTTCTGGACCAACAGTATATACCTTTGCCAACCAAAGTTGGCTATCTTGTCATGGTCTTACTATTTTTACCTTTAGGCCACAGGTGTGTACCTGGTTGTGTTTTATGCAAAGTATTTCCCCTTTTAACAAAAGTTGTGTACATTGGTAGGAAATCACCAACAATAAACACAACTTTTTAGGTGAAATACTTTGCTTCAAACACAACCAGGAACACAACTGTGGCAAAAAGCTAAAATTTACCCACAGTTATATACCTGGTTTTGAATACCTTTTTACCTTTGAAATACCCTGTATTTAACCTTTTTTTAAAACATACACTCACTGGCCACTTTATTAGGTACACCATGCTAGTAACGGGTTGGACCCCCTTTTGCCTTCAGAACTGCCTCAATTCTTCGTGGCAGAGATTCAACAAGGTGCTGGAAGCATTCCTCAGAGATTTTGGACCATATTGACATGATGGCATCACACAGTTGGCGCAGATTTGTCGGCTGCACATCCCTGATGCGAATCTCCCGTTCCACCACATCCCAAAGATGCTCTATTGGATTGAGATCTGGTGACTGAGGAGGCCATTTGAGTACAGTGAACTCATTGTCATGTTCAAGAAACCAATCTGAGATGATTCGAACTTTATGACATGGCGCATTATCCTGCTGAAAGTAGCCATCAGATGTTGGGTACATTGTGGTCATAAAGGGATGGACATGGTCAGCAACAATACTCAGGTAGGCTGTTGCGTTGCAACGATGCTCAATTGGTACCAAGGGGCCCAAAGAGTGCCAAGAAAAATTCCCCA
This sequence comes from Dendrobates tinctorius, assembly GCF_039654945.1. Classification (NCBI taxonomy): domain Eukaryota; kingdom Metazoa; phylum Chordata; class Amphibia; order Anura; family Dendrobatidae; genus Dendrobates; species Dendrobates tinctorius. The sequence continues at coordinate 30,823,487 of NW_027361737.1, forward strand.
CACCATGACACCACCACCACCAGCCTGAACCGTTGATACAAGGCTGGATGGATCCATGCTTTCATGTTGTTTACGCCAAATTCTGACCCTACCATCCGAATGTCGCAGCAGAAATCGAGACTCATCAGACCAGGCAACGTTTTTCCAATCTTCTACTGTCCAATTTCGATGAGCTTGTGCAAATTGTAGCCTCAGTTTCCTGTTCTTAGCTGAGAGGAGTGGTACCCAGTGTGGTCTTCTGCTGCTGTAGCCCATCTGCCTCAAAGTTCGACGCACTGTGCGTTCAGAGATGCTCTTCTGCCTACCTTGGTTGTAACGGGTGGCAATTTGAGTCACTGTTGCCTTTCTATCAGCTCGAACCAGTATGCCCATTCTCCTCTGACCTCTGGCATCAACAAGGCATTTCCGGCCACAGAACTGCCGCTCACTGGATTTTTTTTCTTTTTCGGACCATTCTCTGTAAACCCTAGAGATGGTTGTGCGTGAAAATCCCAGTAGATCAGCAGTTTCTGAAATACTCAGACCAGCCCTTCTGGCACCAACAATCATGCCACGTTCAAAGGCACTCAAATCACCTTTCTTCCCCATACTGATGCTCGGTTTGAACTGCAGGAGATTGTCTTGACCATGTCTACATGCCTAAATGCACTGAGTTGCCGCCATGTGATTGGCTGATTAGAAATTAAGTCTTAACACACAGTTGGACAGGTGTACCTAATAAAGTGGCCAGTGAGTGTAGTTCGCCGCAGAAAGAAATGACAGACAACCATTGTGAAACGATAATTTAACTTTTATTTAAATTGTTGTTTTTTTTTGTTTTTAAAGTGCAAAAAACTTTTTTAATAAAGGTTTTAAACCCAATGGGCATTTTTATTACAAAAAAAAAACATTACAAATCGGTATACTGTGGGGTGGAAATACTGCTGGAGGGGCTGCGGGACACTTCGACACTGGGTGTGTGGAGAGAGGACTGGGATCGTGGTGGGGAAGGAACAGTTAGAGGTGAAGGTGTGGAAAAAGCTACAGAAAGGGTGGACATGTGGGAGGCAGAAGAGGTGGTGGGCGGTGGAGTGGAGGGTTGGGCAGGGACTGTAGGAGCAGATGATGTTGATGGAAAGTTGTATGGGGAAGGAGTTTGGTACGGGGAAGGAGTTTGGTACGGGGAAGGAGTTTGATACGGGGCAGGTTGCTGGAAGTGGGGAGATGACTGGTACTGGGGAGGTTGCTGGTACTGGGGAGGTTGCTGGTATGTAATAGGAGGGGGAGGATGGAAAGTGGCTGGAGGGGGTGCAGATGTAATAGGAGGGGGAGGATGGAAAGTGGCTGGAGGGGGTGCAGATGTAATAGGAGGGGGAGGATGGAAAGTGGCTGGAGGGGGTGCAGGTGGAGGAACTACAGTGGTGGGAGGTGGAGGTTGGGAGGTAACCTGCTGTAGAGCACCGTGGCACAAATGCATTACATGCATCTGCTGGGTAGGAGATAGTGTTGCCATGCGCTCCACAACAGACCTGAAAAAGGTGTGGTTTGGCGAAGATCTTGCATCTGAATGCATGGTTTGCAGAAGTGTCTTCACCTCCAGAATGCTGGAGTTGATCTGCTGAAAGCCTGCGGAGATTTGCTCTGACAAGACTTTGAGACAGTTCTGGAAAGATGCATTCAGATGCAAGAACTCTTGCGCATAACTCTTTTCCTGACCACTCTGCCGCTGCCGCCCAGTACCCGCAGGTGTACTAGAGGTGGCAGGGGCAGAAGGGTGGGGTAAAGGGAAAGCGATCTCCTCACCAGCAGCTTCATGTAATGTAGGCGGCCACGATGCTCCTGTGCTGGTGGATGGGACAGATGGGTCGAATGTGTGGGAAGGCTGGGAAGGTGCAGATGTACCGGGGCGGTCGAAGTGTCCCTCGGTGCCGGTCTCCTCAGGGATCACCTCAGAAGGGTCCAATCGTGCAGGCTCCCGAGTGCTGCTCACCGTGCTGTGTAATAAAGAGAAAAAAAAACAATTAAAATACTGACATGGTATGGCCCTGGCTGAAAAAAAAAAGTTACATCTAACATTTTTTTCACATGTGGTGTGTAATATTTACCTTCTGGTGAGCATTGTTTCCCGGAGGAACGACAGGGCTTGTGCGTACTTGTACTTGCTCCTGCGTCCTCCAGATCCACTCGGGGCCCGCATCTCTTTATTGAACTCCTTCTTGAAACGATCCCTCACAGACCGCCACCGATTCACAATTCTGTTCCCTGAAACGAGAAAGGAGTGGTTAGTATACAACATCAGTGTTTCACAAACTCCAGTCCTCATGGTCCCCAGGGGTCATGTTTTCAGGATTTCCATAGTAAATAGAAATCCTGAACACATGATCCGTGGGGACCACGAGGACTGGAGTTCGGGAAACACTGGTTTACATCAAGCAACCGGTACTGTATATACTTACGCTCTTTAATCTGTGCCCGAGCTTCGAGGTCCTCCCAGCGGCCCACAAGGAGAGAACAGATTTCCTCCCAGAGTCGTCGGATAACGATCAGGTCAGCGTGGCGGCGGTCAGCCATATTCCAGAGCGGCTCCCTTTCTCTGACGAGATCGATGAGGCGGTCCACATCAATCCCTCCATCCTCACCGTCAGAGTTGGGAGCACGCTGTGAAGGCTGTTAAAGAAAAAGACAAAAATAACATAATTAGCCTCCACAAAAGAAATGAAATAAAAAGTGCAAAAAAACAAAGCAAAAATATTTATACTTACACGCTGGTGACCGCCGCGTTGCTGTCGCCGACGACCCTGGGAGGCACTGCGAGGACCTCTTGGCCGAGCACCAGATTGGGAAGACTAGAGAAGAAAACAAAAAATGTTATGTCTTTGGATGTAGGCATTTGTTTGCTGTGTGTGGTCTGCAGAACATTGTTTTCTATGTGTTGTGTGTAGTGTGATGTTGTGTTTCTGCGTTTGATGCAAAAAACTTACCAATTGTGAGCCCACTACAGGTGTCTGTCCACCCCTTCCTTCTTCTTCTGGGAGCTCCTCTTCATCTTGTGATTCCTGTTTTGAAATAAAAGGCAATGAATAGACATATATTACAGAGATGATGGATTTTGGAAATAAAAACTTACCATCAAACGCTGACGATGCGAGGGAGGGCTCCCAGAAGAAGATGTGCTGTCCTGTTGATGGCCAGACTCCATGGCTGTGGGTATTGCTGCTGCCAGTGATGCCATTTCTGCTGCTGCTGCTGCTGCTGCATCTCTTTGGCGGCTGTTGAATAAAGAGAAACAAAGGGCCAATGAATATCTTGATATTCCATGGCCCTAGTTTGGAGGAATGGGGGATTTGATAATTACCGTCTCTCATCTGCTTCTGGACTCCCCTCCCGTTGTTCAGCATGCTGCTCCATTTGGGGTGGTGGTGGTGCTGATGGTGCTGCAGTGGTCTCCTGCCTTCTCCTGCTTCGCTTGGTTGCTTTCTTGGGTGGCATGTTGGGTGTGGCTGTGGGTCCCACTGTCTTGCTTTTATATATGTCTTGTGGGCAGAGCTACTGAGCATGCTCAGACCAAAGAAACCGGATCCGGCGCATTGCGGCGCTCATAGGCTTTCATTGTGTGAAAAAGCCGGACGCGCCGGATCCGGCGTGTCCGGCTTTTTCGCCGGAGACAAAAAACGTTACAGTAGACGTTTTTTCCAGACGCTGGATCGCGACGCATTGCGACACATTGCCAGATCCGGCGAAAACCGGATGAAACGCATGGCCATCCGGCGCGATCCGGCGCAAATGCAAGTCAATGGGGGGGAAACCGGATCCGGCATTGCATTTCGCCGGATCCGGTTTCTGTCAAAAGCGCCGGATCGCGCCTGACGGCGAAAACCTGATGTGTGAAAGAGGCCTAATTGAGGTCAGAGTATACAGTGCGCCTGCTCGCTGGTTAGAGCGAAACCTACAAAGCGCCTGAGCACCCACAGTGTCTCCCGGAGGTCACATATGTGGACCATACATGCGCAGTGGTTCACTCACAGTTATGATCAAATGCGCATGTTTGTGGTAGTACATAAATCCTCATGCAAAAGCATCGCCAAAAGCATTGTGCTACTGCTAATGTTGCATATGCACAAACCCAAAATATAATGCCGCACATAAAGAGTTCACACTTAGATGAAACATATATCATAGTGAACCAAAGAGAATATAGATAACATTATAGCTACTTTCACTAATGTGCACCATCACAAGGATTGAAAGTATATGTTATACTGCGCATTCTCACAGGAGTATAATGGCATTTATGCAAAGGTGTCACAAAAACATTGCGCCGATATTAATAGTGTATGTATAAATGTGCAAACCTCAAAATGGTGTAACACATAGAGAAATATAGGTAACATTATTGTGACGCTTAGGAGCCGGCAACGTCCGTCTGGAACCCCTGGGCCGAGCGCGCCAGGTGATGACCGACCCCTGTACAGGGATCGTTAGGGGCAAGACCACAGAGGTCAGAACCGCGACAGCCAGTACCAAGAGGGACGGCTCAAATGACAAGCTAGGCAAAAGGCAGGACAGGGATAACGGACAGCGTCAAGGGTACCAGAGCAGAGGGTATCAGAGGAGGAAGGAACCCGGCAGCAATACCCGTAGGGGCAGGAGGAGAAGGGCAAGATGGCGAGAGAGTGTAGACGAGGAACCCCAGGGGGAAATGTGACAAAGGACGGGCAGAGGACTGGAACCCCAGGAGAGGAAGGAGACGGACCAGGGGACATGTACACCAGATGGTAGGCAGGGAGAACACAGAGCGGGAAGTATAGACAGGAGGAGGCCGAGGCAGACAGGAAGAACGGCGAGAGAACAGAAACAAGGATGGACACCAGATAAGAGCGCTATAGAGGAACTATACGGGCCAGAACAGTGCGGCGGTGCCACACAATCACCAGGCATCTTCCCCATAGGGAGGACGCCTGAAATACCTTACTGCCAGGAAGTGCGTCCCAAGCCCTGCCCTTCAGTGACTCTCACCGCCAGATGAAGAGAGCGGCCGGGCGCGCGCCCGTGACATAAGGCCAGGGCGCATGGCCGCAGCAGGATGGAAGACTGGGCGGGAGGGCGCGCAAATGGAGGAGAGCAGGTGAGGAGAGGCTGCGGCAGGTGCAGCTGCTGATGGGGCATCGGCAGGCATGGCCTCCGATGTTACAATTGTGGCTACTTACACTATTATGCCCCAACACAAGAGTAGAAAAAAATATGTCATATTGCGCATGCTCACAGTAGTATACAGGCATTTATGCAAGTTGGTCACAAAAACATTGCACCGATATCAATAATCTATATATGTGCGTAGCCCTAAGTATAATGTGACAAACATCACAGAAACGTTATGCCGATATTATTAGTATATATATGCACACCCTAAATATGGTATAACACATAGAAAGCCTACATAAAAAGCAGACTTTTGCACCCTATCTGACTCAAAAAAAGAGAAATATGAATAACAATTAGAGTTGAGCGACTTTTGTTTTTTTAGGGTCGAGTTTCGTTTCGTGAAACCCGACTTTTCCAAAAGTCGGGTCGAGCAAGATCGTCCGATTATAGGGAAAAGTCGGGGTCGTCCCGAAACACGAAACCCAATGTAAGTCAATGGGGAATAAAAGTCGGCAGTGAGAGGAGGACAGGAAACACACCTACAGTGCCCATTTGAATGCCAAAAGCATCAATTCTTCTTACTTAAGCTTGTCAACCTTAATTAACTTCATAATACAAGTTACGCACTGAAAAATGGGGGTTATTTGGCTAAAGTTGTGGGGGGGGGGGCTGGCTCCAGGTTTTCATGTGCCCTGGGCGAAAGAGCGCCCCTTTAACACATACCAAATCTCATCATGCTCCGATACGGCAGAGAAATAGCGATATAGTACAATGAAAAATACTTCACTTTTTACATCTCATGACGAGGCCCATCTATTTCTCCATACAGAATCATTGGTCCCATATAATGTTTGAAACAGTATATGATGAGCTCCACATAATGCTACAGTATATGTTGGTCCCCATGGATGAAGCTCCACTGTCTTATGGGCCCAAATAATGCTCCAAACATAATGGGCCCCATTTCTAATGCTCTAGTGTATAATGGGCCCTGTAAATGCTGCTCCAGTGTCTGATGTCCACCTTTGGAATGTTCCAGTGTATGGTGGGCCCCATCTATCATTCTCCAGAGTATAGTGCTCCCCAAAAATTGCTGTCTCAACATTGAAAACAATCAAATAAGTCTCCTCGCTAGGGAATCCCTGGACTAGTCTGGACTCCTCGTCGTCCCCATCTTCCATCTCACTGCACAGTATTTCAACCTTGCAAGTGCTGTGATCATGAGCAAGCAGGGGGGGCCCACTCGTTGGCGACGGCAATGGCACAGGGCCCCTGATAGTACGGTGGTGTGTCTGATGGCGGGTGGGCCGAACCTGCACTTTCATCTGCCGCTTCCTCTTTGTCACCGTGTAAGATGGAACTGTATATGGGAAGGGTAACCTGAGTTTCACCAGGGTCAGATTCAGGCCGTGTAGCGTGCGAGGGGAATGTAGTGGTCTGGGTCAATGTACCAGCAGATTCATCGAGCAGTGGCTGGGCATCAGTGCACTTGTGTCGCCCCCAGGAGTACGGTCGCCACAGTGGCATTACCTTCCTCCTAGGGAGTGTGATGTCATGCTTGGGAGCAACGAAGGATCTCTCTAGCAGGTTAACTGATTGGGCGGCGTTAATCCCACGAGTCATGACCCTCCAAACAGCGTTCATGAAGGCAAAGTGTTTGTTTTACGTGGGCAGTATGGTTGCAAAGCTGAACCTTAAAGGAATGTCCAGAAGGGCACCACCAGGAGTGGAGCCTACGGTTAAATTCGACTCCACCTGGGAAACCTCAACCATGCCAGCTACAGAACAGATGCACACATTGCAAGCTTAATTCCGTTAACGAACGAGACTCCGTCATGCCCCGCGGTCCGAGTCCGGCTTACTAGAGGGACACGTGAGGCTCTGGCACATGAGATTGGCCAATAACTGGTGTGTCATGCCCTTACATGTCCGTGGCTGCATGTGCGCTACACTGAAAAGGCCAGCGTTTGTCGCTTACAGGTGCAGATAACCCGCTGAACAACGTTAGTGATGGGGATCACTGATTACAATTATTACCCGCGAACGATGATTTCCCAGTAAGTGCAGGTCAACCGCAGTTCCGGAATTAGGCCTAACCGTCATTCCTGAAAAAATGAAAAACTTACGTGTGCAAACCACAGGTGCTGTAGCTTGCTTAACAGCTCGCCAGCCGTTCTCACGCCCAGTATGGATTACACGTGATTGCACAAAGGTGAGAAAGGGTACCGTATCCCCAGATAACATGTATGGATAGCGTACACATTCAAAATATATGTCTATACATCAGGAGGCAGGCACAGACGGTGTTAGGCCCAGTATGGATTGCACGTGATTGCACAAAGGTTAGAAAGGGTACCGTATCCCCGGATAACATGTATGGATAGCGTACACATTCAAAATATATGTCTATACATCAGGAGGCAGGCTCAGACGGTGTTAGGCCCAGTATGGATTGCACGTGATTGCACAAAGGTTAGAAAGGGTACCGTATCCCCGGATAACATGTATGGATAGCGTACACATTCAAAATATATGTCTATACATCAGGAGGCAGGCTCAGACGGTGTTAGGCCCAGTATGGATTGCACGTGATTGCACAAAGGTTAGAAAGGGTACCGTATCCCCGGATAACATGTATGGATAGCGTACACATTCAAAATATATGTCTATACATCAGGAGGCAGGCTCAGACGGTGTTAGGCCCAGTATGGATTGCACGTGATTGCACAAAGGTTAGAAAGGGTACCGTATCCCTGGATAACATGTATGGATAGCGTACACATTCAAAATATATGTCTATACATCAGGAGGCAGGCTCAGACGGTGTTAGGCCCAGTATGGATTGCACGTGATTGCACAAAGGTTAGAAAGGGTACCGTATCCCCGGATAACATGTATGGATATCATACACATTCAAAATATATGTCTATACATCAGGAGGCAGGCTCAGACAGTGTTAGGCCCAGTATGGATTGCACATGATTGCACAAAGGTTAGAAAGGGTACCGTATCCCCAGATAACATGTATGGATAGCGTACACATTCAAAATATATGTCTATACATTAGGAGGCAGGCTCAGACAGTGTCAGGCACAGTATGGATTTGACGGCCCAGATTACACAGCGGAGGAGCAGGGAGAGGTAAAGATTGCAAATGCTGGGGCCCTGCCCAAGCAAGGGGGGCCCACTCGTGGGCGTCGGTACTGGCACTGGGCCCCTCATAGTACGGCGGTGTGTGTGACGGCGGGTGTGCACCACCACCGTCAGAGGCACTTGATTGCACTATGAGGGACCCTGTGCCAGTGCCCGCGCCCAAGAGTCGGCCTACCCACCTGTCCAGGGCAACAGCACTCGCACGGTGTCATGCGCTAGGTGGTGACCCCGGCCATGGGGGGGGGAGGCAGCACAGTTAGGGAGTTTTAGAAAGTGGCATATGTTGATGTTGGACATTCAGCTGATGCAAAAGGCGAAATAGGTGAAGTCCCAGGAAGAGGTGGACCAAAGCAAGCCATTTTTCTGTCACCCTATGTGTCATCAGGGGAAGGTGGGACAAAATCCTTGGAAACCCATGCATGGTTCATTTTAATGAAGGTTAGATCATCCACATTTTGGGTTGACAGACGGGTCCTTTTTTCTGTCAGGATTGATCCAGCTGCACTGAAGACTCTTTCCGATAGCACACTTGCAGCTGGGCAAGCGAGCTCCTGTAAGGCATATTGGGCCAATTCAGGCCAGGTGTCCAGTTTAGCGGCCCAATAGTCAAAGGGGAATGACCTGTGTGGGAGAACATCGATATGGGAGGAAAAGTAGTTTGTAACCATAGTTGACAACTGCTGTCTCCTGTCACTTTCCATCGATGCAGTATTACCAGTTGTGTGAGCGATATTTGAAAAATCAGTCCACAACATTGTCATGAAACCCCTGTCTCCAACGCCACTTCTGCTGTGTGCACCACGAACACCTCTGCCAAGCTGCCCCCCGGCCCGTACGGCTCGTGTGAGAACCATCACCGCTGCTGTGTGCTGGGAATGCCTCAAGCAACCGATTTACCAGAGTTGCTTGTTTATTAGTCAATATTAGGTCAAGGTTCTCCTGTGGCATGATGTTTTGTAATTTGCCTTTATAGCGTGGATCCAGGATGCTGGCCAACCAGTAGTCATCATCGTTCATCATTTTGGCAATGCGGGGGTCCCTTTTTAGGATCCGCAAGGCATAATCTGACATGTGGGCCAATGTTCCCGGTGTCAATGATGCACTGCGAGTGCTGGTTGGAGGAGCACTTTCTGGCAAATCCACATCCCTCCAGTCACGCACAAACCCTTTACCAGACCTTGCCACGCCAACATTTTCACTTGCCCCACGAGATGCATCCTCCTCCCCTAAGTAATCATCCCCATCATCATCCTTCTCCTCCTCTTCTTCCTCCACCTCGTCCAGGAGAGGTCCCTGAGCAGACAATGGCTGAATGTCATCAAGGATTCCCTCCTCCTCTTCCTCCTCATCAACATTGGCTGCAGACGCCTGCTCCTTAAGGTGCGTCAAAGTTTGCATGAGCAGACGCATAAGTGGGATGCTCATGCTTAGGATGGCGTCGTCTGCGCTTACCAGCCGTGTGCATTCCTCAAAACACTGAAGGACTTTACAGAGGTCTTTCAGCTTCGACCACTGCACACCTGTCAACTCCATGTCTGCTCACAAAGTGCCTGGCCGTGTATCCTCCCACAAATGCATTATGGCCTGCCTCTGCTCGCACAGCCGCTCCACCATGTGCAGGGTGGAGTTCCACCTTGCTGCAATGTCGATAATGAGGCGGTGGTTGGGAAGGTGGAGCCATCGCTGCAGCTTCTGCATACGAACGGAGTGTACAGGCGACCGGCGGATGTGCGCGCACAGTCTTCGCACCTTCTGGAGCAGGGCTGTTAACTCCGGATAATTTTTGAGGAAGCACTGCACCACCAGGTTCAAGGTGTGAGCCAAGCAAGGTATGTGGCTGAGTTTTGAAAGGGCTATGGCTGCCACAAAATTACGGCCGTTATCACTAACTACCTTGCCTGCCTCAAGATGTACACTGCCCAGCCATGACTCAGTTTGTCGCTTCAAGTACTCGGCCAGTACCTCGGCGGTGTGTCTGTCGCCCAAACACATCATCTGCAACACAGCCTGCTGACGCTTTCCACTAGCTGCTCGATAGGGGGACACATCGTGTGCAACAGTGGCAGCTGCAGATGGAGTGCTCATACGACTGCGCTCTGTGGACGAGCTTTCGCTTCTGGAGGAGGAGGAGGAGGAGGAGGGTCGAACGCCTACAGCCAACTGTTTCCTATACCGTGGGCTAGGCAGCACTGTCCCACCACCGCTGTCCCCTGTGGACCCTGCATCCACCACATTAACCCAATGCGCAGTGATGGACACGTAACGGCCCTGGCCATGCCGACTGGACCATGCATCAGTTGTGAGGTGCACCTTTCCGCTCACTGACTGCTTGAGTGCATGGACAATGCGGTCTTTCACATGATGGTGGAGGGCTGGGATGGCTTTGCGAGAGAAGAAGTGGCGACTGGGTAGGTCATAGCGTGGTACTGCATAGGCCATGAGTTCGCGGAAAGCTGCGCTTTCCACCAACCGAAAGGGCATCATCTCAAACGAGATTAGTTTGGCAATGTGGGCGTTCAAACCCAGTGTACGTGGATGAGAGACTGAGTACTTTCTTGACCTACTCATAGTGTCTGGGAGGGTGAGCTGGAGTTGAGAGCTGCATATGGTGGAAGTAGCGGTGGACAGGGCGGACTGAGAGAGGGTTGATGATGGTGATGGAGTTGTTGTTCTTTCTGATGGCCTAGAATCAGTCTTTCGTTGATATAACAGTGGGATTCCCTGACTGCTGTGGCATTGCACCGACACCTCAACATTTGCTGCTGTGCTAACCGGTGGGCTTACAGTGGGGGAAACAATGTAGCGTTGCTGACTACCTTCGTTGTGATCAGTTGCACATGTGGCACTTGAGGTTTGGTGTTGTGTCCACGCTTGCAAATGCATGCTGGTTAAATATCTAAGCATGCAACTGGTATTCAAATTTTTCAGATTTTTCCCTCGGCTAAAGGTCTTTGCGCACTTCTTACAGATAACCTTGGCCTGATCATGAGGATTTTGTTCAAAAAAGTGCCACACTGCACTCTTCCTACTTTGGCAGACATTTTGCGGCCTAGCACGCTGTGATCTTTTGACCCTCTGGACAAGCTGTCCAGCAACTCTTTTGATGTTTGGAACCTGTCTTTGGAGTGCTCCGGGCCTGCCAGATAACAGCTGTTGCGATGTCGATGTCTGCTGTGGATGCTCCTCATCTGAGCTATTGGAAGCAGCACCCTCTTCCCCCAGTGGATGCCAATCTGGGTCAACAACTGGGTCATCCATCACCTCCTCTTCTATGTCATGTTCACCTTCCTCTGTGTCACCGTGTTTGGTGGTATAGTGTGCGGGAAGGGGCACCTGAGTCTCATCAGGGTCAGAATCTGGCTCTGTACACTGCGAGGACAATGTAGTGCTCTGAGTGAATGTACCAGCAAAATCATCCATCAGCGGCTGTGCATCAGTGCACTCCATGTCAGATTCATCTTGGCCTGGGTAATTCACCATTTCACTTGATAATCCAGGCATGGTATGTGAAAACAGCTCCATGGAGTAATCAGTAGTATGGCCTGCGTCATCCTTCAATCTTGTTGGGGTGAAGGACACAAGGAAAGGTGTGGTTCATGAACATGAGCCTCCAATGACGACTCAGTGCTTTTACTTTTTACAACTGAAGAAGAGGAGGCGATAGAGCTGGAGGCTGAGTCAGCAATGTAAGACAAAACTTTTTCCTGATGCTCTGGCTTTAAAAGCGGTTTGCCAACTCCTAGAAAACTAGGCGTTCGAGGCCTTATGTAGCCAGACGATGACGCAGGCTCAACACCTCCTGCATTCGGTCCTATTTTGCTCTTGCCACTACCATCAGATCCACCACCAACACCATCATTACCAGCTGCCAACCCCCGCCCAATTCCACGGCCTCTTCCACCAGCCTTCCTCATTTTTGGTAGAAATGTAGACAAAATCCAACAAACTATATAGTAATGTAAAACAAGGTACAAGGTGTCTATAGGACAGGGGAGATTTTGAATTTCTGCAGACACTTGTGGACACTGGACACTTTTGCATTGTGTGAGGCCCACTGACTAGTATCTGAGCGCTCTGTCACAGGCTCGATGGCAGAGCTGTGACCAAAGTGACTAGAGGATAAGGGAGATTTTGAATTTCTGCACACACTTGTGGACACTTATGGATTGTGTGAGGCCCACTGACTAGTATCTGAGCGCTCTGTCACAGGCTCGATGGCAGAGCTGTGACCAAAGTGACTAGAGGATAAGGGAGATTTTGAATTTCTGCACACACTTGTGGACACTTATGGATTGTGTGAGGCCCACTGACTAGTATCTGAGCGCTCTGTCACAGGCTCGATGGCAGAGCTGTGACCAAAGTGACTAGAGGATAAGGGAGATTTTGAATTTCTGCACACACTTGTGGACACTTATGGATTGTGTGAGGCCCACTGACTAGTATCTGAGCGCTCTGTCACAGGCTCGATGGCAGAGCTGTGACCAAAGTGACTAGAGGATAAGGGAGATTTTGAATTTCTGCACACACTTGTGGACACTTATGGATTGTGTGAGGCCCACTGACTAGTATCTGAGCGCTCTGTCACAGGCTCGATGGCAGAGCTGTGACCAAAGTGACTAGAGGATAAGGGAGATTTTGAATTTCTGCACACACTTGTGGACACTTATGGATTGTGTGAGGCCCACTGACTAGTATCTGAGCGCTCTGTCACAGGCTCGATGGCAGAGCTGTGACCAAAGTGACTAGAGGATAAGGGAGATTTTGAATTTCTGCACACACTTGTGGACACTTATGGATTGTGTGAGGCCCACTGACTAGTATCTGAGCGCTCTGTCACAGGCTCGATGGCAGAGCTGTGACCAAAGTGACTAGAGGATAAGGGAGATTTTGAATTTCTGCACACACTTGTGGACACTGGACACTTATGGATTGTGTGAGGCCCACTGAATATCTGAGCGCTATGTCACAGGCAGAAATTGGCTAGTGTATCACAAACTACAAGGTGTATGTAGAATTGGGCAGAATTGGAATCTCCCTAGAGTGCAGGTCTGTAAGAACGGAACATGTCCTCGACTTATACTCACAGAGTGACTCACTGATAGCTTCACTGTGGCTGTGATAACAGCCATTACACGGTACTGTGTGAGGAGCGTACACCGCTGTATGGTGTGAAAAAATGCACGCTCAGTACCTCAGCAGGACAAAAAAAAAAAATTGTGATTGCTTTTAAAAAAGCAGTTTGTGGAGCAGTGGGTAAACAGCAATGCAGGAATGTCAGGAAGCCTTAGAAGGCAGCCCAACAACCAACACCACTGATACACCACTATATAGCCTCCCCTTGCACTGCACAGTGACTGGTGTGTTGTACAGGCAAAATCGCTAGCAGCAGAAGCAGTTTTTGGTGTCTTCTTCCCTGCCTAACGCTCTCCCTACAAAATCAGCAGCAGCAGCAGCTCTCCCTATTCTGAGATCAGCATGAGTAACATGGCGGTCGGCGTGCACGCCCTTTTATACCCCCTGTGACGCCCCCCAAAGCAAGCCAATCACTTGCATGCCCTTCTGAAAGATGGTGGTGACCCGTGCCTATGTCATCACGTTGCCCAGTGTCCGTGGATCCTGATTGGCTGAAAAAGAGCGCAAAACAAACTTTTGAAACGCGACTTTTTCGCGTAAGTCGCCGACCTCGTGGCCGACCTCATCCTAGGGTCGGGTTTCGTTTCATGAAACCCGACTTTGCCAAAAGTCGGCGACTTTTGAATTTTTTCGACCCGTTTCGCTCAACTCTAGTAACAATATAGTTAATTTTTCCACTGTGTGCCAACAGGGGGTAAAATACAAGTATCAAAAGTAGGCGCAAGTGAAGCTAGTTGAATATTTGTCCATTAGATAGATCTAATGGTTGTAAATAAAGAAAACGTCACACATAGATAACCATTATGCTCATATTACGCACACTAAATAGTTCTGATGCAAGAAGACTTATCCACAATAGAACTGAATTGCTAGTAAATATAGTAGTAATATAGAATAATAAGAAATTCATTCACAATGGAACTAATTTAATAATAGATGCATATTCAATTACAAACACAGGATAAAAAATCCTTGGATAGATAGCAAGTCAGGCCTAACCAAAACAGGTCAATCACATATGGACAGTGCACTAGTAGGGTAGATTACCTAGATTGCTCATGTATTTATGAGTAGAACAACCATCACCGAAAAATGTTTGCCCATTCCAACATAGAAGAGGACACTCAAAGTGTTTGAGAGTCTAGTCTTAAGTCTATAAAGGCGGTAAGAACTCTGATACTCCAAACCTAGCATTAATATTCCTATACATGTGTATAATAGAGATATTTGCATACAGTAGGTATAAGCATAAGGCGGCTGGTGGAAAGAATAGAAATACATAAGAACAATCATGTATTTAGCCATGAAGTACAATAGAAATATATACGAACAATCATGTATTTAACCACGAAAGTACATGTATATGTAAATACAAAAGCATACAAATACATCCAGGGACATATTACAACATATGTACTATATACATTCCAAAGGATCCAAATAGGAACCATGTAGTGTTGCCCAGTAAGATAACAAGGCCATATATTAGCAGCATCGCTATACAATTCAGGCCCTATAAGCCAATATCCATAACCCTAGGGTAGTAGTGGGGGAACCAAGACCTGACTGTTTGGGGTGCAGGTCGACGGAGGGAAACCTCAAGAAAAACAAAAAATCAAACAACTTTTAGCAAAAAAATATAAATAAATATATATACAACAAAAGTTGCGCAGATTTTTAGCAGAGGTCTTCATCCAGAATAGGCTGAATCAATCCAGAAAATATTCCAATGTTCATCCAGACCCACGCACCTGAAAGAAGATAAAGCATGAATCTAGGAAAAAAGGTAAAAGAAAAAAGATGTCAAAAAGGGTGTCCCATAAACGATAGAATTGCTGTACACCTGTCAGGCGGGAAGAGACAGTTACAAAACTATGTCTTCCTATAAAAACCAGTGTACAGCAACTCCTCATTAAGGCCAGCTGGTGAAAGGCAACCCAGATGATAAATCCATCTGGCTTCCCGTCGGAGAAGCTCATCTGTGACATTGCCCCCCTTATATTAGTGTGTACCCCCTCCAAACCTAAAACTCTGAGGGAATCGTGAGAACCTCCGTGGTGGTCCAAAAAATGGGCAGCCACTGAAGTGATGGGTTTATCTTTACCCTTGTCGGATCTGGCCGTTGATATATTTGAAAGATGTTGTTGAGTTCTGCGCTGCAATTCTTGTGTTGTCTGCCCAACGTAGATTTACTTATATCCACAGACCAGAGCGTAAACCAGATTACGAGATCGACAATTGAAGTACGCCTTTGGTTGTAGCTGTATGGGCAGATGAAGCAGAGTAACAGCTCGATTTGAAACAATCAGTGGGCAAACAGAACAACTCCCACAAGGGAAGGACCCCATAGTGTCATGACCCATCCTGATTCTGGTGAAGGGAAGCCTAAAATGGCTATTAGAAATGTAATCTTTTAGATTTTTCGCCCTCCTGGCCACCACCCTGGGCCGTTCATCAACAAAACGTCGTAATTTTGGTTCACTCAATAATATACCCCAATTGATTCCAAGAATGCGATATATATCATTTCACTGGTTGTTAAACCTAGTGATCAAACTGATCCGGTTGGGTACTGTTCTTACCTGTGGTTTTAGGACGTCCTCCCTAGATTTGTTCAATGAGAGTTCAAAGGCCCCTGAAATAATCCTCTTTTTGTACCCTCTTTCACGAAACCTGTTGGTGAGTTGGCGCGATTCCTCAATGAAGTCCTCTGTGCGGCTGCAGTTCCTCCTAAGTCTGATAAATTGACCTTTCGGTATTCCCCTCAGTAGGTGTGCTGGATGGAAGCTGTTGAAATGCAATACATTATTCGTAGCTGTTTCCTTTTGGAACAGTGTTGTAACTATACGGTTTTGCAAATCCATAATTTTAAGTCAAGAAAATCAACCGAGCTGGAAGAGAAAGTAAATGATATTCCAACAATTATCATTCAGACTACCAATGAAATCATTGAGTTGTTCAGGGGTCCCGGATCAAATGATGACAATGTCATCGATATATCAAATGCCACTTGCTCACAAATTTAGAAAAATCATCCTGTTTATATACATGTGTCTCCTCCCACCAACCCATGAAAAGGTTTGCGTAGGAGGGTGCACATTTGGCCCCCATAGCGGTCCCAGACACCTGTTTGTAATAAGCTCTATCGAACACAAAATAATTATTCTCAAGGACAAATTTTAATAATTCCAGAATGAAAGCATCATGCCCCCTGTCACCCGTGGTCTGACGTTCTAAAAAATATGAGACTGCTTCCATACCTAGCTTGTGTTCGATGTTGGTGTAGAGTGCCTCTACGTTGAGGGTGATCAAGATACAGTCATGGCCAAAAGTTTAGAGAATGACACAAATATTATATTTTCACATGATCTGCTGCCCTCTGGTTTTTATGTGTGTTTTTCAGATGTTTTTATCACATACAGAAATATAATTGCAATCATATTATGAGTAACAAAAGGTTATATTGACAGTTAGAATGAGTTAATTTAGCAAGTCAATATTTGCAGTGTTGACCCGTCTTCTTCAGGACCTCAGCAATTCTCCCTGGCATGCTCTCAATCAACTTCTGGATCAAATCCTGACTGACAGCAGTCCATTCTTGCAAAATCAATGCTTTTAGTTTGTCTGAATTTGAAGGATTTTGTTTGTCCACCCGTCTCTTGATGATTGACCACACGTTCTCAATGGGATTAAGATCTGGGGAGTTTCCAGGCCATGGTCCCAAAATCTCTATGTTTTGTTCCCTAAGCCATTTATTTATCACCTTTGCTTTATGGCAAGGTGCTCCATCATGTTGAAAAAGGCATTGTTGATCGCCAAACTGCTCTTGGACGGTTGGGAGAAGTTGCTCTTGGAGGACATTCTGGTACCATTCTTTATTCATGGCTGTGTTTTTAGGCAAGACTGAGAGAGAGCCCATTCCCTTGGCTGAGAAGCAACTCCACACATGAATGGTTTCAGGATGCTTGACAGTTGGCATGAGACAAGACTGGTGGTAGCGCTCACCTGGTCTTCTCCGAATAAGCCGTTTTCCAGATGTCCCAAACAATCAAAAAGGGGATTCATCAGAGAAAATGACTTTACCCCAGTCCTCAGCAGTCCACTCCCTGTACCTCTTGCAGAATATCAGTCTGTCCATGGTGTTTTTTCTGGAGAGAAGTGGCTTCTTTGCTGCCCTCCTTGAGACCAGGCCTTGCTCCAAGAGTCTCCGCCTCACAGTGCGTGCAGATGCACTCACACCTGCCTGCTGCCATTCCTGAGCAAGCTCTGCACTGCTGGTAGCCCGATCCTGCAGCTGAAACACTTTTAAGAGACGGTCCTGGTGCTTGCTGGTCTTTCTTGGGCGCCCTGGAGCCTTTTTGGCAACAAGGGAACCTCTCTCCTTGAAGTTCTTGATGATGCGATAGATTGTTGACTGAGGTGCAATCTCTCTAGCTGCGATACTCTTCCCTGTTAGGCCATTTTTGTGCAGTGCAATGATGACTGCACGTGTTTCTTTAGAGATAACCATGGTTAACAGAAGAGAAACAATGATGCCAAGCACCAGCCTCCTTTTAAAGTGTCCAGTGGTGTCATTCTTACTTAATCATGACAGATTGATCTCCAGCCCTGTCCTCATCAACACCCACACCTGTGTTAATGGAGCAATCACTGAAATGATGTTAGCTGGTCCTTTTAAGGCAGGGCTGCAATGATGTTGAAATGTGTTTTGGGGGATAAAGTTAATTTTCTAGGCAAATATTGACTTTGCAAGTAATTGCTGTTAAGCTGATCACTCTTTATAACATTCTGGAGTATATGCAAATTGCCATTATAAAAAATGAAGCAGTAGACTTTGTAAAAATTAATATTTGTGTCATTCTCTAAACTTTTGGCCATGACTGTAGTATCATCTGGAATCTCCAATGTCTCGAAAAGGAGTATAAGATGTGAGGAATCACGGACATAGGACTCCAGGGTCTGGACCATGGGCTGTAGAAAATAATCCAGATAGGAACAGGGTTTTTCATACCATACCCCCAACCCAGAAATGATTGGTCTACCTGGAGGCCTGGTCACAGACTTGTGTATTTTGAGTAGCATATATAAAGTTGGTACCACAGGGTGGCTAGTAATTAAAAAGTCAAATTCTTTTTTGTTGATGATACCACAGGAGTGAGCCCTCAATAATAGTCTATCCAACTGTCCTTTAAAAATAGTAGTAGGATCTGATGGTAACAGTTGATAATATTGGGCATTGTCCAGTTGTCGCCTGGCTTCTAGACAGTACATGGTTTTTGGCCACAGGACGATATTACCGCCCTTATCTGCTTCCTTTATTTAAAAAAGAACGTTATTTCTTAGACCATTAAGGGACAATCTTTTGCCCTCGCTTAAGTTGTTTTGGCGGTGCTTATCCACTTTCAATTCCCTAATGTCCCTACAAGTTTTGTCAAAAAAAATTTGAATCACTGGGAATATAGAAAATGTAGGGGTTGCCTGTGAAGGCAATTTGCCATTCAACCTTCTTCTGGTTTGCTCACTTTCATTTTTGGTTAGTAAATCTAGTAAATCACGGAACACTTGTCTGTCTTGATCTGGAAGTTCATCAATAAGTGACGGCTGATGGTATAACATCTTGAACGTAAGTTGTCTGCAAAATAAGTAAAGGTCTTTTGTTAACTCAAATTTATCAAGGCAGTTCATAGGTGAAAAAGATAATCCCTTTGTGAGTAAATTGGTCTCAGATTCAGATATTTTGTATGTCGAAAGGTTGATAATATGCAATTGACCTCTGTCAGAGTCATGGTTATTTTGGGGGCTTAGATCTAGTACCGCCTCTGATTGTTGAACCTCGTTTCTCTTTTCGAGCTCGGTGACCAGGCCCGAAAGTTTTTGTTTCCTTTTACACGGGGTCTTAGGTTTCCTTCGCCCCCTTCTATGCTGCTTTCTCTGTCGCACGTGTTGGTTGATAGAAAATCACTACTTAGGGTGGGTGTGGCACCATTGTCGGTCTCCTTGGTCTTATTGTCAGTGGGCTTTGTTATTTTCCTCCTCATATTGCCCTGATGGGACCATTTAAAAACCCTTTGTTTGTCTAGATCAGTCCTATCCCGTTGGAACTTACTATTTTTACTCCTAGTGATATCTTTCTCATAACGATCTAATAGTTCCTTTAGGTGATTTTAAAAAGGATCCACTTGCGTTTTCTTATTAAAACCGTCCAATTTGGATTCCCTATCCCTAATCTCCTCCTTGATTTTAGACAAAAAAAACTTATCTTGCTTAATAAGCATGTCAATAATTATATATGAACATTTTTTCAAGCCATTCTCCCATGTATCCTTAAAACCTTGGTCCACCTCCCATGCTGGGAAAATCTGAACCCTCAAACCACGAGGTATAAGACCCAGTCTCTTATATTCTTCTAAACTTTTTATATTCCACCATGTCTTGGTCAATTTTTTGTGCAAATTTGTCAAGTCAGTTGTTACATTTTGAAAGCCAATGTCAGCACTATTAGTAGCAATTTCTGTGCCACTTGCTGAACCAAAAATCTCTTTAACCTGTTCCTGCCTAGCATTTAAATCCATAATAAATAACAATTGATGTGCCTCCACTAAAAAGAAAACGCACTAAAGGTGAGAGAAAACCAACAGTGGGAAAAAAGTAACAAGTGGGCACCATCATAAAATGACAAGAAGAATAATACCTAAGGGATCACTCAAATGCATGTAAAATCAATCAGAACAATGTAGAAAAAGGCCATGCATATAATAAGTATCACCACACAAAATACAAACAGATGTAGCAAAAAGTGTTTTATTAATAACAAAACCAGAAAAACAACACACGATTAAAAACACTTGAAAAATACAGCAATTTGGGAAAAACATAGTCCCCACAGATTGATGTAGAGTAATCAATACATATACAACCACTGGCCGCTGATACTTAACTAGTGCACAATGCATGTATCATATAGAAATGCTGCTAATATAATCCTGGCTGAAACAAACGGATATAGTCAGTGATCCCAGGAAAATGACCGGCATAAAGATTGAATGCTCCAAAACCCATGCTCTAACACATTCTCATATATACTGAGTGGGGAAATAACAGGATGTAAACATGATGGCATAATAAAGGAATGAATAAACCACTGCTCTAACACAGACCCATATGTACTAGATAGGAAGATAGCCTAAGCTCAGTAAGGTAATACGTCACCACAGACCAGTCCTAGTCAGGGAAAGGAGTCAGTCGCCCCATCATAGAAAGCAGCAAAGCAGCCAAAGTGGTGTATGATAACCCACGTGTTCCGACACTCAAGGTGTCTTTCTCAAGGTGAATGTATCCGGTTCTATTATACCCAACTATTTAAACACAATTCATTAGCGGTAAAGCCTTACCAGCTGGCAGCCGACGGCAGGAAAACAGTGAGACACATTGCCATGACGCACGGTGAGTCACCCGGAAGTGCTCACTAATTGAGGTCAGAGTATACAGTGCGCCTGCTCGCTGGTTAGAGCGAAACCTACAAAGCGCCTGGGCACCCACAGTGTCTCCCGGAGGTCACATATGTGGACCATACATGCGCAGTGGTTCACTCACAGTTATGATCAAATGCGCATGTTCATGGTAGTACGTAAATCCTCATGCAAAAGGCAAAAGCATCGCCAAAAGCATTGCGCTACTACTATTGGTACATATGCACAAACCCAAAATATAATGCCGCACATAAAGAGTTCACACTTAGATGAAACAGATATATCATAGTGAACCAAAGAGAATATAGATAACATTATAGCTACTTTCACTAATGTGCACCATCACAAGGATTGAAAGTATATGTTATACTGCGCATGCTCACAGGAGTATAACGGCATTTGTGCAAAGGTGTCACAAAAACATTGCGCCGATATTAATAGTGTATGTATCAATGCGCAAACCTCAATATGGTGTAACACATAGAGAAATATAGGTAACATTGTGTCTACTTACACTATTATGCCCCCACACAAGAGCAGAAAAAATATGTCATATTGCGCATGCTCACAGTAGTATACAGGCATTTATGCAAGTTGGTAACAAAAACATTGCACCGATATCAATAATCTATATATGTGCTGTGGTGTAGTGACCACTGTGTCCGTTAGGGGGCACTGTGTGGATGTCCCAGGAGAGAGGATGAATGGCAAAATACTGAATGACCGTTATGTATCTCAAGGTGGGTGGCCTTGGGATGGAGACTTGTGTGTATGTTGATCAACAGTGATACTGCTGAGGTGCTGTTTCAATGTGTTTGGGAAGTCTCTAGGTAGCTGGTGAGACGGTTGGGACCAGTTACCTACAAACCCACCCAGGGGTGTGTTTAAGAACGCTATTGTAAAGTGTGTATGAGCGTTTGAAGGACCTGTGATGAGGTCATAGCCATGTGACCCAGTTTTTTATATAGGGAAAACTATACGTCCTCTTTATGTTAGGTTTAGGGAGCACTTCAATTCTATTTTGACAGGCAAAGGGGTTCCTAGACGTATTAACCATATGAGAGAAGCACGGTGGCAATCCTGATGCATTATCATTTGCTGGCATAGAAATGGTTACTTTACCCTCACGTGGAGGTGATCTGAATAGGAATTTACTTTAACGAGAGGCCAGGTGGATTATGCAAACCCGTGCTTTAGAGCGTACGGGACTCAATAAGAAGATTGATATGTCTGCTTTTTTGTGAAATGAAAAACATTTTTTGTAAAAAAAATTTTTTGTGAAAAATCATTATTTTTTCGTTTGTGTTTTTTTTTTCTCTTTTTCCTTTTGTATTTATGGTACTATTATATGTATTTTTCTTGTTTTCACTTATGTGAACTATGTATATATATTTTTTGTCGTTTTGTTGATTGCTTAGCAGGTGAGCGGCATCCGTGGGAGGGACCCTGACTTCTGGTTGTGGGTATTTCCTCCTTGGCCTGCGGCAGCTCACCATGTAACCTGTGGAAGCGCCTTTACAGTGCAAAACGATCGTCGTTGCTATCTCCTTTTAACACCCGTTCTCCCGCTGATATTTTATACTAAAGCCTTGACTACACTACCCGGTGAGTTCCGCTCTTTTCTACTATTTTTTGCTATGTGGATTAGTTTATTTTCCATGAATGTGCACCTAAGGGTAAAACAGTTGTATTGCCGGCTGCGTCTCTTTTATACACGTATGATGGTTCGGATGTGTGGACTATTGTGATGGTGCTCGCCTTCTACTTCTGGACTTTGTATTGCTGATTTTCTATTTGGGCTTGAGCACACATTTTTTAGCCACTTTCCCAGCCAGACAAATAAGTGTGGTTTTCTTAAAGAGCGCAGTGTGTTCCGACTAATTGCTAATGGAGTCGGCGGCTTTCTCTGTGTCAAGTGGCCACTTAGCAGGTTGGGAGAAGGTGGATGCGTTTTTTAAGGAATGCGATCAACGAGATGAGGTTTTTTCTTGAGTACCAAGAGTTTGGAACACAAATTTGGCATTTTACTGGAAAAGGAGATGAAGCTTTTTTGTACTAACAACTCTCTCAGTTCTTATATAGACTGTGGCAGTGTGCCTCGGGATTTAAGAGTTTACAAGGACATATCACATTTTAAAGATAACCCTGATTTCAAGACTGAATGGGACAATATTTTTCTGGAGTGTTCCCTGAAACTTTTGCAACTGGTCATAAAATATAACGTGCAGTGTTATGAGAATCTGAACAGGGACATAACTAAAACCAAGGAGGAATTGAAGTCCCGCCTAACTGAACAACAGTGGTCAGTTTTAAATAAAAAAAATGGACACCAAACTTATTTCAATTCAAGCAGATATTAAGCAGAAAAAAAGAGATAAATTTGTCAGAGATAAAGCTGACTTTGAATCAGGACATATCTTCACTTGGAATAAAGCAAATCGTGGCAGCGACAAGATTGGCCGACCGCGCTTTAGGGGGAACAAGCGCCCCAGGAAATATAAAAAAAATCAGAGGGAATATCTAACTACTGATTCTGATTCCAGTTACTGTGACGACAACTCGGTGATGACCAATTTAAGAGATGATACATCGGTTTGTGAATCTGATACTGCACATACTTCCGCAATACAGGTCCCTTTAGGGGGAGAACGAGACAAGGGGGCAAGAGGAGGAGGCGTCACACCCAAGTACAAGAGAAAAATGGTGACTTGGAACAGGAAGGAGAGATAACCCTTCCAGATGATATGGTGATCAATTTAACAGACCATCATTTATCACTGGCTCACCGTTCTTTATTATCCAAAGGCTTGAATTTTTGCCTTCCCAGGGACTTTGATTTAGTGGACTTTAAGATCGACCTTTTTAAGGCAGTCAGAAAAATACATCTGCACAAATCTTTTTTGAAAAAATCTGACCATGCCGCACCTGATGTGGTTAGCCCATGCACTGTGGGTCCATTGGGTTTTCTTGCGGACTCCAGTGCATTTGCAACCATCAGGGAAGATGCGACTTTACTAAACAGTTTATGTGACGTAATGATGGGCACTGTACTGAGTAAGGAGAGTGCCACTGACTGTGGTGCCTTTCCTCCCCTCCCCTCCCCTCCCCTCCCCCCTTATGGGTTATAGCGTTTGACTGCCCACCCACGTCTTGGTGGGGTGGGGATTTGGAATTATGGGGCCAATGGGATCAGGAAGGAGTTAGCACAGCCCCTTCCTGTCGGTATAAATCATCAGTTCAGAGGCCGCCCTCCCTCTTTCCTCTGGATATTGCGATCTGGAAGTGCTTGTCATAAGCACTGTCTGGCGGTAGATATGGCAGATCCCCTCATTGAGACTCTGCATTTGCGGGTACAGCAGGAGGGGGAGCCCTGGTTTCACAGTTTGGTGGCGGGGATCAGCGCTCACCTTGCAGCCTCGCAGGTCCCTGCTCCCTTAGTGGTGCCCGGCCCTGTCGCGGTGTCCCCGCAGTCTGGTCCAGCCGCCGCTGCGGTGTCACATCAGGAACAGGCGGCGGTGGTGGGGCAGCAAGGAGGTAGGCGGTTCGCGCTGCGATCCCGCCCTCCTTTGCGGCTGCGTGACGCTTCGCCGGTGTCGGCTGGGGTTTCTCGGCGGCGCGCGGCGAGGCGGAAGTCCCCGCCCCCGACTTCCGGTCCTGTGCCTCAGAGCGCGCGGCGGAGGCTGCACATGGGAGCAGATTGCGCCGGTCAATTACGGCGCCTTTGCAGGGTGACAGGCTTACTGTGCGTTCAGAGCAATTGCTCACTATAGCGGCGGCTGTTGGGAGGGAGTTGGGCTCGGCTCCAGGGAGGGTTAACCCCATAAGTGCAGTGGGGCTCAGTATGTGTGGCAGGCACAGCACGTCATCCTCTGGTTCAGCAGAGGACCCGAGCACTGATCAGCCCATTGTGTCCCCGGTAGGGCAGCAGACCCAGGCCATTGTATCACTGGCACCTGTTGCAGGACCCCACCTGCCTTCCTCACCCCCCGCAGGGTTGGTCACGCCGGGTAATATGGTGCTAGCTTCTGCCCCACATATTGGTGGTGTACAAGGGGATTTTGCTCATAGTCCGGTGACGGCTACTGCCGCAGCGGTTGGTTGCAGGGAAGCTTCAGGGACTGCTGCTTTAGATGATTACCCCCCGAGGAGGAGGCAGGACAGGCGTAGATGCCGGAGATCCTCCTCCTCTTCCTCCTATTCTTCATCCCCACAGCTACGTCATCACGGGCGCCACACATCGCAGCAGCGTCATAAGAAATCTAGGCTCTCAGGCCGTAGAGCTTCCTCTCGTGGTCGTTACCATCCCCGGTCCTCGAGGCGTGGCTCTCCATCTTCGGTGTCAGAGGTGTCCAGCGCGTCTGCGAGTCCCGAGCATGCCCATGGTCCTCCTCCCGAACATCGGGAGTCGAGGGCTCGATCAAGGACTTCCAGCCTGGTTGAGCCGCGCGCACCTCCCGAGGCTACAAGTCACTGCATCAACATACAGGCGGGTTATCCGGGAGCCGGAGTACCTCCATCTATGGGAGTCCCTCCTCCATCGGTGGATCAGGGTAAGTGTTCCCTGTTGGGTTCTCTAAACGTGGATAATGCCGCTATTATATCTGTGTTGAGAGCGTTGATCGGGCAATTGCCCCCCACATCTGGTACGGCAAAGGAGAGTAGTAAAGTTGATTTTCCGTTAGCGGGGGTGTATAAGGATACCATGTTTTGCGGGGTCAGTGCGTTAGGGTCGCATATAGATGAAGATACTAAAAAGAAGATTTGGAACAATAATTATATAGATATTTGGTCGTTGATTTCGGTGGACCAGCACACAGTGGACAAAGAAAGGAGGCCTGTTGAGAGGTTTTCGGAGAAAGTGTGACAGAAGGTGGCGAAAACTATGAATAACTGGTTGCAAGCTTTTGCTGTACTGGGTTGCATTATGGGGCAGAGGCACCCGGGCCGCTGCTCCGAGTTGTTCATCTACCAGGATATGATTTATAACTCATGCAAGGCACATGGGGGGTCAGCATGGTGGAGGTATGATGAGGAATTCAGAAGGCGGTTAGCTCTCCACCCGGAAATTGGTTGGGGGGTAAAGGCGACTGAGGTTTGGTTGCGCCTTATGATGACACAAAAACAATATTCCTTTCCATCAGCGGCCACTGGACAAGGCTCAACAGGTTCCAGTTCAGTGGTCATGCGCAGACCCGGTGCCTCTTAGTTGTTCAATGAGGGACACTGTCGGTTTTATGGCCTCTGCAAATTCAGGCATGAGTGTTCGGCATGTGGAGGTTCCCACTCGGCGTCTAGGTGTTCCCGCTCCACGGGAAAGCTGCCAGCTAAGCCACAGCAAACTGAGAGGAAGGACACCGGTGAACGTGGTTGCGATGGGACCGTGGTTACACCTGTATCCTAACAAGGATGCAGCAGGTCAGCTGCGCTTTGGGTTTTAAGAAGGTTTTTTCATCCCGTTTAAATTGCATAGGTCCCCCGGTTTTTCGTCAAATTTGAAGTCTGCTCGGGAACATCCGGATATTCTTCTTGCTAAAGTACAGAAGGAGGTAGCACTTGGTAGGATGGCCGGCCCCTTTTCATCCCCGCCTTTTCAGGTTTTCAGAGTATCACCTCTGGGAGTTGTTCCGAAGATAGACCCGGGTTCCTTTCGCTTGATTCACCATTTATCGCACCCAAAGGGGTTTTCGGTGAATGATGGTATTTCGCCTGACGATGCGTCAGTGTCTTACGCATCTTTCGACAGGGCTGTGTCTTTGATCAGGAGTGCGGGGAAAGGGGCCTGGTTAGCGAAGTCTGATATTGATTCTGCCTTTCGTTTGCTGTCGGTGCATCCGGATTGTTTTCATTTGTTGGGTTGTCAGGTAGAAGGGGATTTTTATTTTGACATGTGTCTTCCCATGGGATGTTCCATTTCTTGCTATTATTTTGAACTTTTTAGTTCTTTTTTGGAGTGGGTGGTGAGACGGGAAGCGGGAAGCAGGTCTGTCACCCACTGCCTGGATGATTTCCTTTTTGTTGGCCCAAATAACTCAGACATATGTACCAGGTTGCTTACAATGTTCACATCAGTTGCTCAAAAAATTGGTCTGCCTTTGTCACCGGAGAAGACCATTGGTCCGGTTCAACCTTTGTCGTTTCTGGGTATCGAAATTGATACTGTAGCAATGATATATCGATTGCCCAGCGAAAAGATTCAAAAATTGGTTTAGTTGATTGAGGGTTTCATGTCAATTTGGAAGGTTACCCTTTTGCAGATGCAATCCTTGTTGGGTTTGTTGGTCTTTGCAAGTCATTGGCTACAAAAGGCGCATCCAGCCCACACCACAGGGTGCCGATTACAAGGGCCATGAAGGCGGATTTGGAGGTGTGGTGTTCATTTTTGCAAACGTTTAACCGCCACACTTGCTTTATGTTGCCGTGCCGGACAGCACAGGATTTGAATTTGTTTTCAGCAGTGGATGGAGCTGTTGGTTTTGTAACGGTCTTTAGGAATTGTCGGTGTCGGGAGATTTGGCCGGAGTTTTGGTTCAGATCAGGTTTGGGTCATCACAGGACCCTATGCGAGATTTTCCCGATTGTCGTCTCGATTGAGCTATGGGGTGGTTTGCTGTGCAATCAGGAACTCCATTTGCAGACTGTTAATCAGGGTGTGGCACGTTGTATCAACCACATGTCGTCCAGGTCTCTGCCGGTGTTGGGCGTTCTGCGTAGACTGGCTTTGCCATGTTTGAGGTTCAATATTTGGCTCCGGGCTCATCTTGTGTAGGAACTCAATGGTTTGCCGTCTAACTTTTTTGATTTTTCTGATTCGCAGGTTTCCACAGATCCTTGTCCAAATGTCCTGCCGGAGGTTTTCAGTTGCCCGTCACTGCAGTTGCCCGTTACTGCAGGAATTAAGCACAGTCATAGATAGACCATTATTTTTAATCTTTAAAGATTCCATAATAACAGGGTCTGTACCACAGGACTGGCGTATAGCAAATGTGGTGCCAATATTCAAAAAGGGGACAAAAACTGAACTTGGAAATTATAGGCCAGTAAGTTTAACCTCAACTGTGGGTAAAATCCTGGAGGGTTTTCTAAGAGATACTATACTGGAGTATCTGGAGAAGAATAACCTTATGACCCAATATCAACATGGGTTTACAAGGGACCGTTCCTGTCAGACTAATCTGATAAGCTTTTATGAAGAGGTAAGTTCCGGACTGGACCAAGGGAATGCAGTGGACGTGGTGTACATGGACTTTTCAAAAGCTTTTGATACGGTGCCACACAAAAGGTTGATACATAAAATGAGAACAATGGGGATAGGGGAAAATATGTGTAGGTGGCTTAAGAGCTGGCTCATGGATAGGAAACAAAGGGTGGTTATTAATGGAGCACACTCAGACTGGGTCACGGTTAGCAGTGGGGTACCACAGGGGTCAGTTTTGGGCCCGCTTCTTTTTAACATATTTATTAATGACCTTGTAGGGGGCATAGAGAGTAGAATTTCAATATTTGCAGATGACACTAAACTCTGCAGGGTAAGGCCTCTTTCACACTTCAGTTTTTTACAATCAGTCACAATCCGCCAGGTTTTGAAAAAAATGGATCCGCAATTTTCTTTTGAGGATCCGTTTTTTTCCCCATTGAATTTCATTAGTGGCGGATCCTGACGGATTGCTGTCCGTTGCATCCATTTTTGTGAGGATCCGCCATAATGTTGCTGTCCGTTTACATCCTCAAAGATTTTGAAACGGAGCTTCTAACGTTTTTTTTCCCAGCGGATCCTCCAGACACTTATTTAACCCGAAATTATGTCTGGGTGCCGGACCAAAATAAAAAATCTCTCTCTCTCTCTCTCTCTCTCTCTCTCTCTCGTGTGAAAGAGGCCTTATCAATACAGAGGAGGACAATTTTATATTACAGGAGGATTTATGTAAACTAGAAGCTTGGGCTGATAAATGGCAAATGAGCTTTAATGGGGATAAATGTAAGGTCATGCACTTGGGTAGAATGAACAAGATGTATAATTATGTGCTTAATTGTAAAACACTGGGCAAAACAGTCACTGAAAAAGACCTGGGTGTATGGGTGGACGACAAACTCACATTTAGCGGCCAGTGTCAGGCAGCTGCTGCAAAGGCAAATAAAATTATGGGATGCATTAAAAGAGGCATAGATGCTCATGAGGAGAACATAATTTTACCTCTATATAAGGCACTAGTGCGACCACACTTAGAATACTGTTCTGGTCTCCGGTGTATAAGAAAGACATAGCTGAACTGGAGCGGGTGCAGAGAAGAGCGACCAAGGTTATTAGGGAACTAGGGGGTCTGCAATACCAAGACAGGTTAATACACTTGGGGTTATTTAGTTTGGAGAATCGAAGGCTTAGGGGTGATCTTATTACAATGTATAAATATATGCGGGGACAATACCAAGACCTTTCTAATGATCTTTTTACTCTTAGACCTGTGACGGGGACAAGGGGGCATCCTCTACGTCTGGAGGAAAGAACGTTTAAGCATACTCACAGACACGGATTCTTTACTGTAAGAGCAGTGAGACTATGGAACTCTCTGCCATATGATGTTGTAATGAGTGATTCCCTACTAAAATTTAAGAAGGGACTGGATGCCTTTCTTGAAAAGTTTAATATTACAGGGAATATACACTAGTTTCCTTAATATTGCGTTGATCCAGGGAGCTAGTCTGATTGCCGTATGTGGAGTCGGGAAGGAATTTTTTTCCCCAATGTGAAGCTTACTGTTTGCCACATGGGGTTTTTTTGCCTTCCTCTGGATCAACATGTTAGGGCAAGTTAGGATAGGATATGGGTTGAACTAGATGGACTTAAAGTCTCCCTTCAACATAACTATGTTACTATGTTACTATGTTACTTTTGTGGGATGTGGTCGGGAGCAGTTGATGTCTCTCGTCCGTTCTTCTGTGTCCCAGTCGACATGGCAAGCATATGGTAAGGCATGGACGGAATGGTGCCAGTTGGTGGGTCACAGACCGGTTCAGGCGTGCAAGAATTTGAGATTGCAAGTTACGATTGAGTACTTATGCCAGTTGAATAGTAAGGGTTTATCAGGTACGTCAGCACAGCAGCGTTTGTCAGGTGTTGCTTTTCATTTTCAGTTATTAGGCTGCACGGATGTCACGAAATTTTTTAATATTAGGCAGGCTATGAGGGGTTGGAGGAGGGTCCAGCCTAGTAATGAGTGTCGGCGTCCAGTGTCTCTAGCTCTCCTTGGTCGACTCATAGCTATTGCAGATAAGGTGTGCAATTCTTCGCTTGAAAGGCTCTTGTGTCCGCCGCGTTTGGGTTAGCATTTTTTGGGGCCTTAAGGGTTGGTGAGTTGGTTCCGCGTTAGAAGCTTGGTTTGGGGTGCGGTTTGCTGTTTGAAGATGTGGTTTTCTTAGAGGGGTCGGATACGTAAATCGAGGACTGATCCTTTGGGTCGGGGTTCTTGGGTTTTGCTGCATGCTTCCAACTCCTCGATGTGTCCGGTCGCTTTGCTCACGGCATATGCGGCTATTAGAAAAGGGGGTAGTTTCTTCTTCACGCATGCAGATTCTTTACCTTTAACCAGGTATCAATTTCAGGCTGTGTTTAATAAATGTTTGATGGGAGTAGGAGTTCCAGCCGGTGATTATGGCACTCATTCATTCCGTATTGGGGCGGCTACGGAGGTGGCTAGGGAGGGTCTTCCTGATGCTGAAGTTCAGAGGATAGGGAGGTGGAGATCAGTGTGTTTTGCTCGTGTTTTGCTCGTTATATTCTTTCTTTTCCCACAAATGCCGCTAGACTGACTGTCTGGTTGCTGGGACATTCATACATTTTTTGGGCTGCGCAACGGGCCGAGTGTCGCCCAGGTGGAAGGCACCTTGGATTTCGTGACATGGCTTTCATGTGGAGAGGCATTAGGGGCTTGCAATGGCCGCAAGTTTTACCGAAGGTTGTATCAATCGCAAGAGGAGCTCGGGAGCCGATAATTTTGGTCCTGCACGCGGGGGAAATGATCTGTGCTCATACTATGATGCGGGCTGATATTGAGAGCTTTCAAAGTTTTTTCCGGAGTTGATGCTCGTTTGGTCTGAGATTGTCCCGAGGGCGGTGTGGCAAGGGGCTAGAGATGGGATGGCCGTCAAATGCACAAGGAGGTCAATTAATGCCCATATCTCTAAGTTTGTGCGCGAGAGGTTTGGTGTGGTCATTCGACACAGACAACTGGAGGGGGATAATGGTGCTCTTCTAAGGCCTGACAGGGTGCATTTGAATGATATCGGGCTTGATATCTTTTTATCTGGTCTCCAGGATGGTGTAGAGCAAGCTTTGCTATTGATGGGTGGGGGTCGGAGTCCTGTTTGAAAACAAGATCCTCTGTGGCGGTGAAAGAAGGAATGGCACAAAGTTATGGCTTGCTGGCTGACTTGCCTGTGAATACGGAGCAGGGCATTTGGAGGCGAGCGCGTTTTAAGGAAAGTTAAGTGCCTTTAAAATGATTGTTTAAGAAAGCATTTAATAAAGCTGTGACCGACCTTCACCCATCATTTTGGTTTCTGAGTCTGTTTTGTTATGATTAGGTGGGGCTGAGGAAATGCGCCGTGGGGGTTTGTTAACCCTGGGTCACCACAGTCTGGTGGGCACTGTACTGAGTAAGGAGAGTGCCACTGGCTGTTGGGCCTTTCCTCCCCTCCCCTTCCCCCTTATGGGTTATAGCGTTTGACTGCCCACCCACATCTTGGTGGGGTGGGGATTTGGAATAATGGGGCCAATGGGATCAGGAAGGAGTTAGCACAGCCCCTTCCTTTCGGTAAAAATCATCAGTTCAGAGGTCGCCCTCCCTCTTTCCTCCGGATATTGCGATCCTGGAAGCGCTTGTCCCACACTCCCTCACCTTTTGTTATGTATGTTTACTAATGTTCATTATGTTCTGTTTATCATAGTTTTCAAGTCACAGCGGTGAAAGAAGGAATGGCACAAAGTTACGGCTTGCTGGCTGACTTGCCTGCAAATACGGAGCAGGGCATTTGGCGGCGAGCGCATTTTAAGAAAAGTTAAGTGCCTTTAAAATGATTGTTTAAGAAAGCATTTAATAAAGCTGTGACCGAACTTCACCCATCATTTTGGTTTCTGAGTCTGTTTTGTTATGGTTAGGTGGGGCTGAGGAAATGTGCCATGGGGGGTTTGTTAACCCTGGGTCACCACTGTCATGCTTCTCCAGAAAACAATGATGCAGGGGTTTTTGAATCTGTTAAACCGTTTATGCAGGGTGTAAAATCCACATTTATGCCTTTGATTTCTCCAGGCAATGTGATTGATTTGTTTGAGACGCAGGTATTGAAGGATGTGGAGGCTTTGGTTTCAAGAGGGCTCCCTCTAATTTAACTCCCGAGGAAAAGCGAGCTTTGTCAGAGATCACCAAGTGGGCTGATGTAGTGGTAAGAACCGCAGATAAAGGTGGCAATACGGTGCTGCTACCAAGGTCACTTTATTTGAATGAAGCCACCAGACAACTTTCTGATGTTAATACTTATATGAAGCTTAAAAATGATCCTACAGGAAAATTTAAAAATGACCTTCGTTCTTTTCTCTGGAGATATGTCGAATTAGGGGTCAACCCCAAGAAATTAGCAGAACGCTTGCCACCGGAGTTCCCCAAAAAACCTTATTGGTACTGTATTCCTAAAATACATAAGTCTATGTCCTGTCCTCCCGGCCGACCCATTGTGTCCGGGATAGGGTCTCTCACCGAACCTCTCTCCCAGTATATGGATTGGCTGCTTCGTCGTCTTCTTGGCGACATCCCCTCATATATAAAGGACACTAAAGATTTTTTGAAAGTTGTCAATGATTTTGAATGGCAGCCTGGTTTTTCTCTTGTGTCCATTGATGTCCAAGATTCCCCAGGATCTAGAGGTAGATGTGATAAGGGAAATTTTAGCCACAATGGACAAAGACGCTGCGTTCATTGACTTTGTATGAGACGGGATCCGTTTTGTTTTGAGACACAATGCATTTAAATTTCAGAATACTTGGTACCTACAACAGGTCGGGACCGCGATGGGGACTCCGGTGGCGTGCACTTTCGCCAATCTTTTTTTGGCTGTTTTTGAAAACAGGCATATCTATTCACTTTCTAACATCTTTTTGAAACACATCAAGATGTATATTAGATATGTGGACGATGTATTCATTGTGTGGGATGGCCCCCCAGATGTATTTGACAATTTTGTGGAGTATCTTAACAATTTAGGTGACATGAATATGTCATTTACTTCCATTTTTGGATGTTTTTTAGAGTTTAGAGAGGGTTCTCTCTTTACTTCAGTTTTTCATAAACCATCATCCACTAATGCCATGCTTCATTATGACAGTTATCACCCTTTTTACATGAAAAATTAATTACCGTACAGTCAGTTTCATAGACTA
Organism: Dendrobates tinctorius; assembly: GCF_039654945.1. NCBI lineage: Eukaryota > Metazoa > Chordata > Amphibia > Anura > Dendrobatidae > Dendrobates > Dendrobates tinctorius. The sequence continues at coordinate 30,856,790 of NW_027361737.1, forward strand.
AAACGTATAAATAATACCCAGAAAGGTTTTGTTGATCAATCGCGAGAATTATATAACAGATTTTTGAATAGGGGTTACCCTGAAAACCTGCTAAAAAAAACAGACCAGGTTTAATCAGAACTCATGTGGTGAGGCGAATAAAAGGGTTAATTGCAAGAAGGATGAAAAGAGGTTTGTTTATTCGTTAGATTTTGGTCCTATGGACGGGGCAGTCAGGTCTGCAATCCGTAAAAATTGGCACATTTTAAGTCACTATATTGATTTATCAGAAGTGGTGGAGAGAGGACCCCTTTTTGCTTGTAGGAAAAGTGTCAGTTTAAAGGATATTCTTGTACATAATCGCATGGAAGACCCACATAGTAATTGGCTCAATTTGATGCCACCGAAAGTAATTATCGATGTGGGCAGTGTCCGTTTTGTTGTCATCACATTCTTGACCGTTGTTTACGTATAGGTGCGGTAACACATTATGTCACTGATTTTATTTCATGCAAAACCACTCATGTTGTTTATGTTTTATTCTGCCCTTGCAAGTTTTTTTATATAGGGAAAACTATACATCCTCTTTATGTTAGGTTTAGGGAGCACTTCAATTCTATTTTGACAGGCAAAGGGGTCCCTAGACTTATTAACCATATGAGAGAAGCACACGGTGGCAATCCCAATGCATTATCATTTGCTGGCATAGAAAGGGTTACTTTACCCTCACGGGGAGGTGATATGAATAGGAATTTACTGAAACGAGAGGCCAGGTGGATTATGCAAACCCGTGCTTTAGAGCGTACGGGACTCAAAAAGAGGATTGATATGTCTGTTTTTTTGTGAAATGAAAAAATATTTTTTGTAAAAAACCATTATTTTTCGCCTTTTTTTTGCTTGTGTTTTTTTTCCCTTTTTCCTTTTGTGTTTATTTTACTATTTTATGTGTTATTCTTGTTTTCACTTATGTGAACTATGTATATGTATTTTTTGTCGTTTTGCTGATTGCTTAGCAAGTGAGTGGCACCGGTGGGAGGGGCCCTGACTTCTGGTTGTGGGCATTTCCTCCTTGGCCAGCTGTAGCTCACCATGTAACCTGTGGAAGCGCCTTTGCAGCGCGAAACGATCATCATTGCTATCTCCTTTTTGCACCCGTTCTCCAGCTGATATGCTTTTATAATAAAGCCTTGACTACACTACCAGGTGAGTGCCACTCTTTTCTACTATTTTTTGCTATGTGGATTAGCTTATTTTCCATGAATGTGCACCTAAGGGTAAAACAGTTGTATTGCCGGCTGCGTCTCTTTTATACACGTATGATGGTTCGGATGTGTGGACTATTGTGATGGTGCTCGCCTTCTACTTCTGGACTTTGTATGGCTACGGACCATATAAGGTGGCCAGGGTAGGTCACATGGGGAGGAATACCTGGACCTGGTTGGTCCATTTTGGAAGGTCCCGTCTGAGAGAGATGGGGCTGTCTTCCTGACAGCAAGTGAACGCTGTGTTTAATGGCTGCACGTGCCTGATAGTTGCCTGGAGGGAATGGACGTCTGCAGTGTGTTGAAGCAGCAATGAGGTAAACCCAGAGAGGGGATATAACTGTGAGGCTAAGAGAGCCTGTGTGCTGGACATGGCACAACTCATGTGACCCCAGGAATAACAGAGTGAAGCTCTGTAATGGACGCTATGCTGTTAATATGAACTTTATGTTGCTGGTCATGGTTTATAATGCCTAAATAAACCGCTTGGACTGTGATTGTTTTATGGAAAACCTGAGCCGGATATTATTTATTGGCTGCCAAGCGAGTATCCCCTACCCGAATGACAGCGCTACCTTACAATTGGTGGAGAATGCAGGCAGTGTTGTAGCCTTGTTGCTAGGAGCAATGGAAGAGGACTGCAAAATTTCGGTTGCTAAGGGCAACGGTTTCCAAAGGCACGTGGTGCAGTGCTGGCAATGCTGAGCCGGGAAAGCCGGTCAGTGGAAAGACTTATAGGACACCTCTGCGGTAGAGGGGTCCGAGAACCTGCACGGCCAGCAGGTGACGGTCGTGAAAGCCGTGTGAAATGCTGACAGGGGTCAGTGAGAAAGAGACTGGTGATTGCTAGGGTGCCTCTGCTGATAAGAGATACCCGAGGACTTGTTTGGCTGACACAGGTAACGGACAGGTGTTCGTGTTGTACTGACCTGGGTCAGTGAGAAGACGGTGTACCTGGAGGGTTCAGTGAGCAAGGTCCTGGAGGGTCAGTGTTGGGAGGTTCTGGGAGAAGAATCGGATCCCTGGAGCACGTGGTTTGACCTTGGACCTGGTGAGGCGTAAATGTTGGGCAGTCTCAGGAGGAGACGGATGTCCTGAAGAGCACACACTGAGCCCCTGGACCTGGTGAAGCCGGTGTGTTGGGAAACCCTGGGAGGAGGGTCGGCTCCCTGAATAGCACCCGGTGCACCCTGTGTGTTGGACGGTCTCAGGTGGAGACGGAATGTCCTGAATAGCACACAGATAGGACACGTGAGTTTTGTGTGGTGTGTTTTTTTTCTCTTTTCTCAACTCAGCTTGTGGTGGCTCAGGAGAGTTAAGAAGGTGACAAGCGGCTTGCTGTAACTCGGCGGGGTTACAAAGGGGACAAACGCTTCCTGTAACTCAGTGGGCTTATGAAGGTAACACCAGCAGCTGTGTGTGAACGGCATCCGGTGGTGTCGGAGATCGGTGACAGCAGGAGCTGTGGTGGTGCCAGCAAGGACTTGTGTGGTATTGTAAAAGAGACATAAACTGTGTTGTGTGAACTCTGGTCTGAGAAGATCTGTAGAACGGACATGGGGAGACGCCGAAAGGGGGCGGTGGCCCAAATCGGGGTGGTTGCCCAAAAGGGGGTGGAGTCCCGGAAGGGGGCGGTTACCCAAGTCGGGGTGGTAGCCCAAAAGGGGGTGGAGTCCCAGAGGGGGCGGTGACCCAAATTGGGGTGGTAATCCAAAAAGGGGTGGAGTCCCAGAGGGAGGCGGTGGCCCAAATTGGGATGGTGGTCCAGAAAGGGGCCAAGTTTGCAAAAGGGGCAGCACTGGGTACCTCAGTGGACATGTCTGGGGAACCGCAGTGTGTGTGTATGTCTTTTGAGGAGTGCTGCATGTATTTTCCAGATAACGACAGGCCACAGGTGTGTACCGTGATGCTGCACTGGGAAGGAGTCTCTGGGAGGCTGGACTCAAAGAGTCAGGTGACTCTGACAGGAACTCCGCTCATTTTATCTCTGACTGAGAAAAACGTTCGCTGCAACCATGGGGTCATTGTGAACTATACGGTGGACAGAGTCATGATGGAAATGACAAAGGGGGTTAAGTGTCAAGGTGGGAGTATGCCACCAAACTTAGTGCATACCTTTGAGAGGGGTCGGGACTTTGTCTTGTTTGATGATATATGGCAGGAGGATGGAGACATTCCTACTGTTGGGTTAGCAGACATGGTGACGGTGACGCCTGCTAAGCTGGACAGGTCAGTGGTAGAAGTGACCGGAAGAAGGGGTATATCTGCCCAACTTACGGACCTGACGTCTCGTGATCTGACGGTTGGTGGGCTGGGAGAGGAGACGACTGGAGTGGAGACACGGTCAGAGGGTAACTGGAGGGTTCTTTTGGATGATCGGCGTGACTCAGACTCTAGGGGTGACTGTGGCTCTGAGAGAGAGAGGGAGCACAGACTAGATGAGCTAGAGAAAGAAGTCTTCGAGCTCAAAGATCACCTGGCATCGTGGCAAGGTCTGAATAAGTCCCTCAGAGAAGAGGTAGGAGTACTCACAAATAGAGTTGAACGACTTTGGTCGGATCGGGTTTCATGAAACAAAATTTGAGTCAGATGAAACTGGTCCGACTAGGGCAAAAAAAGTTGGAGTTTTGTCCGAAACCCGACCCCAATGCAAGTCAATGGGAAATAAAAGTCGGCATTGAGCGGATGACATTCATCCACTCAATGCCGACTTTTATTCCCCATTGACTTGCATTGGGGTCAGGTTTCTGACGAAACTCGGACTTTTTTGCCCTAGTCGGACCAGTTTCATCCGACTCAAATTTTGTTTCATGAAACCCGATCCGACCAAAGTCGCTCAACTCTACTCACAAACTGTAAGAGTTCTTCTGCGGGAGAAGAAGTGGGATGAAGACTTACAGCAGCCAGGCCTGAGTGATGAACAGAGTGAAGACAAGAAGAAACTGGAGAGTATGGAAGCAGAGATGATCCATATGCAAGAGAAGCTTGCTGCTGCAGAGCATGCTAAAAGGCAAGCACAGCAGGAAAGAGATGAACTGGCTGATGTGATTGCCAACAACAGTGGTAAAGATGCTCTGGCTTTGGAAGATAAGAGGCGGTTAGAGTCTCGCATTGTTCAGCTTGAAGAAGAAGTGGATTAAGAACACGGCAATGTTGAATTAGCCAATGACAGGCTGAGAAAGGCCACACTTCAGGTTGACCAGATGAATGCTGATCTGAAGACAGAACGTAGTAATGCTGAGAAGAATGAGAGTGCCCATCAGCAATTAGTTTGCCAGAATAAGGAGTTAGAAGCAAAGGTTGCACTACTGGAGGAACAGCTTGATGCAGAAATTAAAGTGCGCCAATCTGCAAGCAAACAAGTACGTCGTAGGAGACAAAACTGTAGGTTGTACTAAGGCAAATGGATGATGAAAGGCGTAGTTCTTGAGCAGTACAAAGACCTGGCGGAGGGAAACGATGTGCGTCTGAAACAGCTGAAACGCCAGGTGGAAGAAGCAGAGAAAGAGGCTCAACATGCCAATACGTTGCACAGTAGCTTACAGTGTGAACTGGAGGATGTTACAGAGACAGCAGGTGCAGGTGAGTAGCAATATAGTTAATTTTTCCACTGTGTGCCAACAGGGGGTAAAATACCAATATCAAAAGCAGACGCAAGTGAAGCTAGTTGAATATCTGCCCATTAGATAGATCTAATGGTTGTAAATAAAGAAAACATCACACATATATAATCATTATGCTCATATTACGCACACTAAATATTTCTAAATATTTCTGATACAAGAAGACTTATCCACAATAGAACTGAATTGCTAGTAAATATAGTAGTAATATAGAATAATAAGAAATTCATTCACAATGGAACTAATTTAATAATAGATGCATATTCAATTACAAACACAGGATACAAAATCCTTGGATAGATAGCAAGTCAGGCCTAACCAAAACAGGTCAATCACAACATATGGACAGTGCACTAGTAGGGTAGATTACCTAGATTGCTCAAGTATTTATGAGTAGAACAACCATCACCGAAAAATGTTTGCCCATTCCAACATAGAAGAGGACACTCAAAGTGTTTGAGAGTCTAGTCTTAAGTCTATAAAGGCGGTAAGAACTCTGATACTCCAAACCTAGCATTAATATTCCTATACATGTGTATAATAGAGATATTTGCATACAGTAGGTATAAGCATAAGGCGGCTGGTGGAAAGAATAGAAATACATAAGAACAATCATGTATTTAACCACGAAAGTACATGTATATGTAAATACAAACGCATACAAATACATCCAGGGACATATTACAACATATGTACTATATACAGGCCAAAGGATCCAAATAGGAAACATGTAGTGTTGCCTAGTAAGATAACAAGGCCTTATATTTGCAGCATAGCTATACAATTCAGGCCCTATAAGCCAATATCCATAAACCTAGGGTAGCAGTGGGGGAACCAAGACCTGATTGTTTGGGGTACAGGTCGACGGAGGGAAACCTCAAGGAAAATAAAAAATCAAACAATTTTTAGCAAAAAAATATAAATATATATACAACAAAAGTTGCGCAGATTTTTAGCAGAGGTCTTCATCCAGAATAGGCTGAATCAATCCAGAAAATATTCCAATGTTCATCCAGACCCAGACAACTGAAAGAAGATAAAGCATGAATCTAGGAAAAAAGGTAAAAGAAAAAAGGAAAAAGAAGTAAAAAAGGGCGTCCCACAAACGATAGAATTGCTGTACACCAGTCAGGTGGGAAGAGACAGTTACAAAACTATGTCTTCCTATAAAAACCAGTGTACAGCAACTCCTCATTAAGGCCAGCTGGTGAAAGGCAACCCAGATGATAAATCCATCTGGCTTCCTGTTGGAGAAGCTCATCTGTGACATTGCCCCGCCTTATATTAGTGTGCACCCCCTCCAAACCTAAAACTCTGAGGGAATCGGAAGAACCTCCGTGGTGGTCCAAAAAATGGGCAGCCACTGAAGTGATGGGTTTACCTTTACCCTTGTCGGATCTGGCCGTTGATAAATTTGAAAGATGTTGTTGAGTTCTGCGCCACAATTTTGCCATTTGCAACACCTGTCATGACAGCATCAGCAGGGGTAACAAAACTACCAGCCTTACCACCACCAGCATGATTAGGCATATGGCAGCAAAGCACCCAACTTTGTGGGCCCAACCCCAGGCTAAAGAAACAGTGCCTACGGGTGACACCGCTGCTTCTTCAACTGTTGTGCGTGCAAGCCAATCCCCTGTCCACGGTGCATGCGAAGATGCCTCCTGCCCTGCACCTGCCATTGCCCACAGTCAAATACCAGCATCATCAGGCATGTCCACGTCCTTTTCCCAGTGCAGCCTTAAGTTGTCCATACCCCAGTCATTGGAACGTAAGCGTAAATACACAGCCAACGCCCCACAGGCCACAGTACTCAATTCTCATATTTCTTGTCTGCTTGCGGTCAAAATGTTGCCTTTTAGGCTCGCGGAGATGGAAGCTTTCCATAACCTGATGGCGGCGGCCGTCCCAAGGTTCTCGGTCCCCAGCCACCACTATTTCTCCCTCTGTGCCATCCCGGCATTACACAAACACGTGTCCCACAACATTACGTGCCCTCAATAATGCAGTTACTGGGAAAGTACACCTAACCACGGACACGTAGACAAGTGTTTGTGGCCAGGGATGTTACATCTCGCTGACGGCACACTGGGTTAACATAGTGGAAGCCGGGACCCAGTCAGACCTTGGGATGGAACACGTCCTCCCGACACCAAGGATTGCGGGCCCTACATCAATCAGGGTTGCCCTCACTGTGTACAGATCCTGCACCTCCTCCTCCTCTTCAGCCTCCATGTCTGAAAGGAACACATCAGTCACAAGCCGGTCGAGGGTGCATACTGCTGTGTGAGATGTGAGCACGTTGTGCATTTGGAGGCTAAAATACTGGATCTGAATGTGCAGCTGGCAACACTGAGATCCATAGACAATATGGAAAGGAGTCTTCTGCTCACTGAGCAGACACTCAATGGGATAGATGAGGGGGGATGCTAGGTTGGATCTGCAGGACAGTGAAGCAGCAAGCTGAGTGACAGTCAGAAGGCAGGGTAGAGGGCAAAGCGCCAGGGAGGCTAGTCCTGATCTGGCACACCCCAATAAGTTTGCTAAGTTGGCAGATGAGGGGAGTGTCAGCGCAGGGATAGCACTGCTGCAGCAAGGCATGTCCTCTGAAAGCCGGAGGAGTGTCTGCTCTAGTAAGGGGGTAAATAGGAAAGCAGGGCAGGCCAGACAGGTGCTGGTAGTGGGGGACTCAATTATTAGGGAACAGATAGGGCAATCTGTCACAAAGACAGGGATGTCGAACGGTGTGCTGCCTACCTGGCGCTCAAGTCCAACACATCGCTGATTGGGTTGACAGATTACTGGGAGGGGCTGGTGAGGACCCAGCAGTCATGGTGCACATTGGCACAAATGACAAATTTAGAGGTAGGTGGAAGGTCCTTAAAGATAATTTCAGGGAATTAGGCTGCAAGCTTAAAGCAAGGACCTCCAAGGTGGTATTTTTGGAAATACTTCCTGTACCACGTGCCACGCCAGAGAGGCAACGGGAGATTAGGGAGGTTAATAAGTGGCTCAAGAATTGGTGTAGGAAGGAGGGGTTTGGGTTCCTGGAGAACTGGGCCAACTTCTCAGTTGGCTACAGGTTCTACTCTAGGGACGGGTTGCACCTCAATGGTGAAGGTGCAGCTGTGCTGGGGGAGAAAATGGCTAGAAGGTTGGAGAAGTGTTTAAACTAGGAACTGGGGGGGAGGGTATTCATTTTATATGAGGGGAAGACAGTGCAGATAGAGACCTGGACACAAATAATGAAATTGGGGGTGGGGGTGGCATAGGGGGTGGAGATAGAACAGATAATATTTTAAAAAGAATAGAGGTACAGCGAGTTACATATAGTGCATGCATACTAATGCCAGAAGCCTCACCAACAAAATGGAGGAATTAGAATTAATATTGTTGGAACATAATTATGACTTGGTGGGGATATCTGAGACATGGCTGGACGAGAGCCATGACTGGGCGGTTAATTTACAGGGATATAGTCTGTTCAGAAATGACCATATGAATAAGCGAGGGGGAGGCGTTTGTTTATAAGTAAAATCATCCTTAAAACCCATCCTGCGTGATAATATAAGTGAATCTAATGAAAATGTAGAGTCCCTGTGGGTAGAGATAAAGGGAGGGGAAAAAATAATAAATTACTGATAGGGGGTTGTTATAAGTCTCCAAAAATAATGGAAGCAACTGAGAATATCCTCGTAAAGCAAATAGATGAAGTGGCGACTCAAGGAGAAGTCATTATTATGGGGGACTTCAACTACCCTGTAATACATTGGGGAACTGAAACCTGCAGTTCCAGCAAAGGTAATAGGTTTTTGACAACTACAGTATGAGAGACAATTACCTTTCACAACTGGTTCAGGATCCAACAACAGGGAGGGCACTGCTAGACCTAATATTAACCAACAGGCCAGACCGCATATCACATATAAGGGTTGGGGGTCACTTAGGTAATAGTGATCACAAGATAATAAGTTTTCATGTATCATTTAATAAGATGTGTAGTAGAGGGGTAACTAGGATACTAAACTTCAGGAAGGCAAATTTCCAACAGATGAGAGATGATCTTGGTGCAATGAACTGGGACGATATCCTGAGACATAAAAGTACACAAGGATAATGGGAGACGTTTATTAGCATCCTGAAAAGGACCTGTGCACAATATATACCATATTGGAATAAACATGTTAGAAATAGGAGGAAACCACTATGGTTAAATAGAGCTGTAAGGGGCACAATAAATGACAAAAATAAAGCATTTAGAGAGTTAAAGCAAGTAGGTAGTGATGAGGCATTAAATAAATACAGAAGATTAAATAAATTCTGTAAAAAACAAATCAAGACAGCAAAGAATGAGACAGAGAGACTCATTGCCAGAGAACGTAAAAATAGTCCCAAAATATTCTTTAACTACATAAATAGTAAGAAACTAAAAAATGATAGTGTTGGTCCCCTTAAAAATAGTCTGGTGGAAATGGTGGATGAGGATGAGGAAAAAGCCAATATTCTAAATGACTTTTTTCCAACAGCATTTACACAAGAAAATCGCATGACGGATAACATGATCAGGGATAAAAAATTCTCCATTAAATGTCACCTGCTTAACCCAGCAGGAAGTACAGCGGCATCTAAAAATCACTAAAATTGACAAATCCTAGGGCCCGGATGGGATACACCCCCGAGTACTGCATGAACTAAATACAGTCATGGATAGACCATTATTTTTAATCTTTAAAGATTCCATAATAACAGGGTCTGTACCACAATACTGGTGTATAGCAAATGTGGTGCCAATATTCAAAAAGGGGACAAAAACTGAACTTGGAAATTATAGGCCAGTGAGCTTGACCTCTACGGTGGGTTAAATCCTGGAGGGTATTCTAAGAGATACTATACTGGAGTATCTGAATAAGAGTAACCTCATGACCCAATATCAACATGGGTTTATGAGGGACCGTTCCTGTCAGACTACTCTGATAAGCTTTTATGAAGAGGTAAGTTCCGGACTGGACCAAGGAATTGCAGTGGACGTGGTATACATGGACTTTTCAAAAGCTTTTGATACGGTGCCACACAAAAGGTTGATACATAAAATGAGAATAATGGGGATAGGGGAAAATATATGTAAGTGGGTTAAGAGCTGGCTCAGGGATAGGAAACATAGGGTGGTTATTAATTGAGAACACTTGGATTGGGTCAAGGTTAGCAGTGGGATACCACAGGGGTCAGTATTGGGCCCGCTTCTTTTTAACATATTAATGACATTGTAGGGGGCATAGAGAGTAGTATTTTAATATTTGCAGATGACACTAAACTATGCAGGGTAATCAATACTGAGGAGGACAATTTTATATTACAGGAGGATTTATGTTGACTAGAAGTTTGGGCTGATAAATGGCAAATTAAATTTAATGGGGATAAATGTAAGGTCATGCACTTGGGTAGAACGAACAAGATGTATAATTATGTGCTTAATTGTAAAACACTGGGCAAAACAGTCACTGAAAAATACCTTGGTGTATGGGTGGACGACAAACTAACAATTAGTGGCCAGTGTCAAGCAGCTGCTGCAAAGGCAAATAAAATAATGGGATGCATTAAAAGAGGCATAAATGCTCATGAGGAGAACATAATTTTACCTCTATGTAAATCACTAGTGCGCCCACACTTAGAATACTGTCTACCGTTCTGGTCTCCGGTGTATAAGAAAGACATAGCTGAACTGGAGCAGGTGCAGAGAAGAGCGACCAAGGTTATTAGGGAACTGGGGGGTCTACAATACCAAGACAGGTTATTACACTTGGGGTTATTTAGTTTGCAAAATCGAAGGCTTAGGGGTGATCTTATTACAATGTATAAATATATGCGGGGGCAGTACAAAGACCTTTCTAATGATCTTTTTACTCTTAGACCTGTGACGGGGACAAGGGGGCATCCTCTACGTCTGGAGGAAAGAACGTTTAAGCATACTCACAGACGTGGATTCTTTGCTGTAAGAGCAGTGAGACTATGGAACTCTCTGCCATATGATGTTGTAATGAGTGATTCCCTACTAAAATTTAAGAAGGGACTGGATGCTTTTCTTGAAAATTATAATATTACAGGTTATACACTAGTATCCTTGATATTTCGTTGATCCAGGGAGCTAGTCTGATTGCCGTATGTGGAGTCGGGAAGGATTTTTTTCCCCAATGTGAAGCTTACTGTTTGCCACATGTTTTTTTTTGCCTTCCTCTGGATCAACATGTTAGGGCAAGTTAGGATAGGATATGGGTTGAACTAGATGGACTTAAAGTCTTCCTTCAACCTTAATAACTATGTTACTATGTTACTATGTAAGATGCCATAATTAGCGTCACTATCCTGCTCATCTGCATTCTGAAAAGCTCTCTGCTCACAATGAAAGAGGATGCATTGCAGTTGGAGCACAAGGACATGGATCAAGGAGCCATACAGGGTGATTGCACAAAGCCCAGCCTCATGTCATCCCAACGCGGATTGGTTGACAATGAGGAAGAGGAGGAGGAAGAACAGGAACTACTTTCATGCGCTATAGACGGGACTACAACCACAACTGTCATACCGTCTGTTCAGTGTGGATGGCCTGAGGACAGAGAACAAGAGGAAGAGGAGGAGGAGGACACCTTGGTCAGTCGTCCTGTTGGTGTGGACACGGAAGGCTTGCCTGTTACCAGTCTGGCACGCATGGCTGGCTTTATGTTGCGCTGCCTTTCCCGTGACCCTCGTATTGTCAAAATATTGGGTAGCAGTCATTACTGGCTAGTGACACTTTTAGACCCACGCTACAAGGATAAACTCAATCTCTTGTTCCAGAGGCAGACAGGTGTACCAAAATGGTGCAGTACCATAGGGCCATTGTTGCAGAGTCATTAAAAAAGTTCCCTTCTCGAAACGCAGTAGACAGAAATAACATTTCGTTGGCCAACAAAGCAGGACAGGCGACACAGACACAAGTCCACTCCAGCAGAGGCAGGGGAACACTGTCAATGTTCTGGGACAGTTTTCTTAGACCCTCTTATCACCCATGCACTGAGGCGCAGGGTAATCTCACAAGAAATGCAATCTTTTCTAAGATGCTGAGGGAGTACCTTGTTGACTGTACCAACGTCCTCCGTGATTCCTCTGTGCCTTTTAATTATTGGGTATCCAAGCTGGACACGTGGCATGAGCTGGCTTTCTATGTCATGGAGGTCCTGGCCTGCCCTGCCTCTAGCGTTTTGTCCGAGCGGGTTTTTAGTGCTGTTGGTGGCATTATCACAGATAAGCGCATTCGCCTTTCTACGGAAAATGTAGACAGGCTGACTCTTATAAATTGAATAAGGGATGGATTGGGCCTTACTTTGCGACACCACCAAATGATGACAGCGAAGCATAAACTCCAATGTAGTGTTTTTTGTGAGGTGTATTCACATACACCTCTTCACAACCAAATATGGATATACGCTTCGCGTTTTTTGCTATTTGGTGTCCTCCTTCTCCTCATTCTCACTGTTACGGCGGCGGAACACGCTTAAAAAAATATAAATAGACGTGTTCGCCGCCCGGGGTCCACCGTGCGGCAGATGGAAAAACCGCAGCTAGAAGACACAGAGCACTGTGGCGGTAATGTGCACGGGGTCCTATATCGCCCAGGTGCAATCAAGCAGTCTCTGTTAAGTGCACAGAGCTGCTCCAGGAAAAAATAGAAAAGTAACGCTGAGCCTGTTAGTAACACAGGGACTCAGCGGCACACATGCGGTAGGCAAAACCCGGAGTAGTTAAAACGTCACTACGTCCGACACCTACCGTGGTAACAAGTGTGCTGGCGTCGCAACCGCGGATGCAGAAATAAACTGCAACTGCTGCGCGGCGTGAACAGAGCCGCAAGCAAGGCGCTGCAAAGGGAAGGGGTTTCATAATAAGTCATCCACCAGTCCAAGCATCCATTACCATACACACAGCAGCAGTATGAAAATACTAGCGCATGGCGGAACAGCTATGCGCACTTTTTATAGTGTACGGGACCTTCCGAAAGTCTCCATAACCCTGAGCTGGACCAATGGAATTAGGAGCAGGACCTGAGCACCTGACTCCTGAGCTCCAATGGGAGGTTGTCCCAGGAGCATGCTCAGAGTATGGGGTGAAGGACTTAGCCTCCGGACAGAGTTGCTGAAAAGCAATCTCTTCTGCAATCTCTCCTTCAGTGGACGGATAGCAGGAGACTGCAGGATGTAAGGGTCTAGATCTCTGCATAGCCAGGGCAGAAATCTGACTCCTAACACTCAAAATCCACCACCACTTGAACACCAGGATGAACTAATTCAATCATGCTCCGGCCACTGTATGTTTTTGCAAAGGTGTTATGATGGCCGTCATCAAAATTTTAAAAAATATTTTCACCCCCAAGGGGAAATGTTTGCCAGCACATACACTAAGTGTATGGGCATTCCAAGTCTAGGAGACCCGCTCAGAGAAATTGGGCCTATTAGTGAATCAGGCCTTCCTCCAAGTCTCATCATCCACCGCCACAAGATCAAAAGGGTTTACGTGTTCCGTGCATCTACAGCCAGGGTCGAATTTGTAACAAGGGTGGGTGTTTAGGCTGTGCATCAAATACTTGCTCTGCCAAAGGTTGAGGTGTACCCCACATGGGAAATGCTTGCCAGTCCATACACTAAGTGTATGGGCATTCCAAGTCTAGGCGACCCGCTCCTTTAAATTGGGCACAGTTTTAAATCAGGCCTTCCTCCAAGTCTCATCATCCGCCGCCACTAAATAACCAGTGTTAACATGTTCCATGTTGCTACAGCCAGGGTCGAATTCCGAACAAGGGTGGGTGGTTTTGCTGGGTGTAAAATATTTGTTATGGAAAAGGTTGAGGTGTACCCCACAGGGGAAAATGTTTGACAGCCAACACACTTAGTGTATGGGCATTCCAAGTCTAGGAGACACGCTGCTTTTTAATGGGACATTTTTTGTTAATAGGCCCTCCTCCATGTTTCTTCCAAGGGGGGATTGGGGTTATTGGCGAGCATATGACTCGGTAGCAGGGCAGGCTTTGCAGTCTATGCATAAGAAAATAGAATGGAAGAACAAAATGAATAATGTGAAGTGGATTTTCCTGTGCCCATCCAGTATGTGGTTTCAAAGGCATATTGGGGTGCAGATAACTTGGCAACAGGGTAGGTCTTGCAGACAATGCTTAAGAAAATAGTTTGGGATTACGAAATGAATAATGTGAGGTGGATTTTCCAGTGGACATCCAGTACATGGCTTGAAAAGCTAATTGAGGTGCATGTAACTTTTTCAGGAAGCCCTCCTGTACCTCTCGTGAAAGGGGTATTGTGGTGCATCGTAATTCTTGGCAGCCCATCCTCTCACTGCATAGGCAATAATAGTTTAGGAAGTTTAGGAGACCCACTGATTAATAATGGCCCTTTAAGAAGATTAATTCTGCCTGATGCCCCTGTTAAAATAGGCTCTGTGACTTTTAGAGTCCCTCCTTCATAAATGAAACAAGATGTGTCTGCTTATGTGTCACACACCACATGGCCAGCTAGGGTTGTTAAATGTTACAATGACATTTCCCAGTGAATGCATTTGTCTTGGTTGAAAGCAATGCTAAAGTTGAAAAACGCTGCGTCTGAACATAACCCAAGTGGGGGAGGAACATTTTGGTCTGGGGTTAATTATTTTGCCTTATGTACAAGTCATTAACCTAGAAAGGACCTTTACATATTTCCCAGCAAAATCCGTTTTGGTTTAGTTTTGGTATGTTTTTTGGTGCACCGGTAAAAATGGCATGAAACTCTGAAAAAGTAGTTTAAAGCTGTGAACTAGGAGTCAGGAATGCTTCCAGGGGCGATCCCCATGATGTCCCTGTGTCATTTCAGCAGTGGTTCCATCATTTTCAGACGTTTTAAGACCTTTAAAGGACACTCGCGGGGAATTGCAGCAAAAATGCTATGGTGTCCCATAGACTTATATTGGGCTCGTTGTTCTGTCCGAGTACCCGAGTATTCCAATTTGTTCAACCCCAGCAATGAGCACTCGAGCACAGCTCGCCCATCACTAGTAACAAGTGGTTCAGCTCAGGGAGGGTGAAAAATCTTCGTGGGCGCCTAACCAGGTAACCCTGATTACAACTATGGTGGCGTTCCCTAATAATAGGTAAAGGAGAAACTCAGAAGATAACCCAGTTGCTACTAAATGACTATACAAAGACCTGCATTGATATTATCTCCATATGTTGTTCATATAGTGGTAGATACCAGTGCTGCAGAACATACAAGAGATCACTGCATAGTTATAGATGATGACTTACAGATGACGTTTTTTCAAATAGAATCATTTATTTTTCCGTCTTTTCCATCTTGCCCAGACAGACATGGCAACTTCTCCAGCTAGGACTCATCTGAAGAAATTACAACAGACACATTTGACTTTTCACATTTTCAGCACTTTCCCATCTATTCCCAACCTGTACAAACTCCTCATTCTGCTGTCACCCCAATGCTGAGCCTCTGCTGCCTTATGAGTACCTATTGCTGCACCTACTGTGTGGTACAAAACCAGAGCTCCTCTTAGTGCCCCACATAATAATGCCCACCACTTTGCTTCTTACAAAGTAGAATGCCTCCTCTGTGCCCTCTAGATGGTTAACCAGACCTCTAAAATATATTAATGCCCTGTTAAAGTGCCCTAGAAAACAGTGCCCACATTCCCTCCACTATAAAGACCTCCTTATTAGTAGCAACCACTATTTTATGACCCCTTTAGTAGTAGCCTACACACTATTATGGCCCCACTAGTAGAAGCCCTCACTCTATTATGGTCCCCTTAGTATTAGCCCGCACTCTATTATGGCCCCCTTAGTAAAATCCCACACTCTATTATGGCTTCCTTAGTAGTAGCCCCCACTTTATTATGCCCCTCTTAGTAGTAGCCCCACTCTATTATGACCCCTTGGTAGTAGCCCTCCCTCTATTATGGCCCCGTTTGTAGTAGCCCCACTCTATTATGGTCCCCTTGGTAGTATCCCTCCCTCTATTATGACCCCATTAGTAGTAGCCCCCACACTATTATGGCCCCCTTAGCAGTAGCCCCCACTCTATTATGGCCCCCTTAGTAGTAGCCCCCACCTTATTATGATCCCCTTAGAAATAACCCCTAGTCTATTATGGCCTCATTAGTAGTAGCCCCTACTCTATTATTGTCCCCTTGATAGTACCCCTCACTCTATTATGGCCCCCTTAGTAGAATCCCCCATACATAAAAACACAAACACACAATCTTAAAATAAAAAAATATATTAATCATATTCTTACCTAAACTCAGCTAATCCAGGAGGCAGTGGCAGGTTCTGGGCTTATGTCATTGCGCCAGGACTCTGACATCCGCTGCATGGCAAAATGATGTAATCGCATTGCTCCACCCTGGACTTTCCCATTCTGTAGACCTCAGGCCTAATGTGACTTGCGGCCTGCAAAGCAGAGAGCAGCAGTGCAGGGAGATACAATTGAGTGTAGCATATCTCTGGTTTGGCCCCTCATTGCGTGTGGCCCAGGGCAACTGCACCCCCTGCCCCCTGGTAGCTATGCTACTGGTACTGTCTATCCATGCTGTAGAATCTTGGTATGTCAGAGAAGCTAGAGTGATTCAATGTTATTAAAAAAATCTAAGGTGGGGGACGGGGTGATTTTTAAAGAAGGGAAAGAGGGACCAAGGCTGCGGTGCGCGCAGCGGTAAATTTTAGACCACGCCAGACCACACCCATTTCTCAACTAGTCACACCCATGTCCACACCCAACCACACCCATTTAGCACTGCTGATCACATTGACTGGTACTGAGTGCACAGTGGCTGGCATTATGGACACAGTGGCTGGTACTGTGGGCACTCTGACTGGTACTGAGGAAAAGAAAGAAAGAACAGATAGAGAGAAAAAAGAAACAGAGATAGAAAGAAAGGAAGCGAGAAAGAAAGAGCAGAGAGAGAAAGAAAGAGGGGAAAGAAATATAGAACAGAGAGAAAGAAAAAGAAACAGAGAGAGAAAGAAAGAGGGGACAGAAAAAAGAACAGAGAGAGAAACAAAAGAAAGAGGGGAAAGAAAGAACAGAGAGGGAGAGAGAAGGAAAGAGGGGAAAGAAAGAACATAGAGAGAAAGAAAGAAAGAGGGGAAAGAAAGAACAGAGAGAAAGAAAGAATGAAAGAAAGAAAGAGGAAAGAAAGAAAGAACAGAGAGGGAGAGAGAAAGAAAGAGGGGAAAGAAAGGAGAAAGAAAGAGAACGAGGGGAAAGAAAGAATAGAGGGAGAGAAAGAAAGAAAGAACGGAGAGAAAGAAAGAAAGAAAGAAAGAAAGAGGGGAAAGAGAACAGAGAGAGAAAGAAAGAACAGAGAGGGAGAGAGAAAGAAAGATGGGAAAGAAAGAACAGAGAGAAAGAAAGAAAGAAAGAAAGAGGGGAAAGAAAGAACAGAGAGAAAAAATAAAGAACAGAGAGGGAGAGAGAAACAAAGATGGGAAAGAAAGGAGAGAGAAAGAAAGAAAGAGAGAACAAGGGGAAAGAAAGAACAGAGAGAAAGAAAGAAGTAAAGAAGTAATGAAATAAAGAAAGAACAGAGAGAAAGAAAGAAAGAGGGGTAAAGAGCAGAGAAAGAAAGAGCAGAGAGTGAAAGAAATAAAGAACAGAGAGAGAAAGAAAGAGGGGAAAGAAAGAAAGAACAGAGAGAAAGAGAGAGGGGAAAGAAAGAACAGAGAGATAGAGTGAAAGAAAGATGGGAAATAAAGAACAGAGAGAGAGAAAAAAAGAAAGAGAAAGAACCGAGAGAGAGAAAGAAAGAACAGAGAGAGAAAGAAAGAACAGAGAGAAAGAAAGGAAGAACAGAGAGAGAAGGAAAGAACAGAGCAAAAGAAAGAGAAAGAGAGGGAAAGAAAGAAAGAACAGAGAGAGAAGGAAAGAAAGAGGGAAAAGAAAGAACGAACAGAGAAAGAGAAAGAAAGAGGGGAAAGAAAGAACAGAGAAAGAAAGAGAAAGAACAGAGAGAGATAGAAAGAGTGGACAGAAAAAAAGAACAGAGAGAGAAAAAAAGAAAGAGGGGAAAGAAAGAACAGAGAGAGAGAGAAAGAACATAGAGAGAGAAAGAAAGAAAGAACAGAGAGAGAAAGAAAGAACATAGTGATAGATAGAAAGAAAGAACAGAGAGAGAAAGAAAGAGGGGAAAGAAAGAGCAAAAAGAGAAAGGAAGAGGGGAAAGAAAGAAAGAAGAGAGAGAAAGAAAGAAGAGATAGAGAGAAATAAAGAGAGGAAAGAAAGATCAGAGGGAGAAAGAAGTAAAGAAAGAAAGAAATAAACAAAGAACAAAGAGAGAGAGAGAGAAAGAGGGGAAAGTAAGAACATAGTGATAGAAAGAAAGAACAGACAGAGAAAGAAAGATTAGAGAGAGAAAGAAAGAGGGGAAAGAAAGAAAGAAAGAGCAGAGAGAAAGAAAGAAGAGCGAGAGAGAAATAAAGAGAGGAAAGAAAGAACAGAGAGAAAAAGAAGTAAAGAAAGAAAGAAATAAACAAAGAACAGAGAGAAAGAAAGATAGAGGCAAAGAGAACAGATAGGGAAAGAAAGAGCAGAGAGGGAAAGAAAGAGAGAACAGAGAGAGAGAAAGAAAAAAAGAACAGAGAGAGAGAAAGAAAGAACAGAGAAAGAGAAAGAAAGATTAGAGAAAGAACAGAGAGAGAAAAAGAAAGATTAGAGAGGGAAAGAAAAAATAGAGAGAGAAAGAAACAGAGAGAAAGAAAGAGTCAATAAAGATACTATAGCAGCCCAGCTCCCATTGTAATGCCCACCTGAGCCTCCCAGTGCAGGACATATCATGATCTGCTCACATGGCCGACATCCCCTGAGTCCAAGGCGATCCCACTGTCCACGCTGTCGTAGGAGGTCACGGTGATGGATCTGAAGCATTCCCTGAAGTGCCTCCATGGTTCTGTCACAATCTCCTCCCGAAATTACCTAATTTCCAGTCAGCTTCTAACACGTCTCTTCCGGTGGAATGTCACGTGTGAATTTTAAAGTGCTCCTGGGGCTCTGCCGTGTACTCCTATGTCCACGGGAAAAGTAAGCTCCCTGCTGGGGCAATGGGGCAGACTCTCTCTCAAAATCGGGACTGTCCCACTGAATCCGGGACGGTTGGGAGGTATGAATGCTCCCCACCATACACCTTGGACTCGCATGGCTCCACACACCTCATACACACACGGTTCTGCTTTGTATGCCTCGTACACACATGGCTCCTCTCCGTACACCTCGCACACACACTGCTCCACTCAGTACACACATGGCTCCACTCTGTACATCTTGTACACATGCTGCTCCGTTCCGTACACCTCTCCGCTCCGTACACATATGGCTCCGCTCTGTACACCTCATACACACGTGGCTCTGCTCTGTACACCTCATACATACATGGCTCCGCTCTGTAAGCCTCGTACACACACGGCTCCACTCCATACACCTTGTACACACATGGCTCCGCTCCGTACACCCCTTACACACAGCTCTGCTCTGTACACCTCGTACACACATGGCCCCGCTCCGTACACCTCGTACACACGCGGCTACGCTCCGTACACCTCGTACACATGCGGCTCTCCTCCGTACACCTTACACATGCGTGGCTCTGCTCTGTACACCTCATACACGCATAGCTCTGCTCCATACACCTCGTACATGTGTGACTCCACTCCATAACCTCGTACACGCCTGGCTCCGCTCTGTACATCTCGAACACATGTGGCTCGGCTCCGTACACCTTGTACACACACGGCTCTGCTACACCCTGTAAACCACTCCTGACCCCAGACATAAACTTCCCCTCATCCAGCACAATGACAACCAGCATTGCAGAGTCCTGCATACACTGAGGCCCCTGATTATGTGACCCCCGGACTCCTCCCCTCCTGTGACCTCATCACAGGTCCTGTGCACACAGAGCAGCCCAGCGACGTCATTGTTGGGATTTATCAGTGAGGGGCTGCGGTAGCCGGTGGGTCTCTCTGGGAGGGCGAGGATGGGGTCGGTGCATGAGGGGGCGTGGCGGCTCAGTGCAATGCGGGGAAAATAAGCTCCCAGGCGGGACAGCGGGTGGAGGGGTCAAAATCAGGACTGTCCTGCCAGATTCGGGACGGTTGGGAGATATGCATGTATAAGTAATACTGTCACGTGTACAGTAAATGTATGATCATTCACTACACATTCTAAATGCAAACGTTCTTCAAATTCTAATTGCTTTCATCTTTGCCCACCATACAAGATTAAAGTATTCAGCACTACTATTGCCTCTGACTAATTATTTGGCAAGAAGAATACATGAAATTCTAGTATTTCCCAAGAGAAATTCTGAAGGCGCAGTTTACAATATTAGGTAATACAATAGTATTCTGCGAAACCTTAAACTTCACTGTTATTGTAAAACTTTTTGAGAAGTGAAATGATGTAATCTTATGAAAGCGTAGGTCACGTTTATAAGAATCCTTTTACCATTCAACTCAGCAATGTTAACAGATAAGGAGCTCTCAAAGCTAAGCATTGTCAACAATGTGTTAGGGTCTCACCTGGTAAGGTAGATTCTCTAAGCCAGGGGTGGGGAACCTTTTTTCTGACAGGTTGTCATTTGGATATTTATATCATCATTCGTATAAAATTAACAGTTTGAAATGTATTCTACTGTATTTGGTCAAACAATTAACTCACCCCCTAATGTGACAGCTGAAGCTGCTTCTCTTTGGCGAGACATGAGATGTTAGGTAGTAGTGATGATGCTACTACTCACAACATAACTTTAAAGCATGATTAATCCATTCCCATGCTTAATGGTTGACAAGATGTTTTTTTCCTGAAATTCTCTGCCATTTTGTCTTTACACATACCTTTGATCATTGTCGCCAAAGAGTTCTATTTTAACCTCATCGGTCAACAAACTTGTTTCGAAAATGCATCAGGTTTGTTTAAGATGTTATTTTTCATACTTCTCATGCTAAATTTTGCGGTGAGGTCGCAGGAGAGATTTTTTTCTGATGACTCTTCCATGAAGGTCATATTTGTGCAGGTGTTGCTGACAAGTAGAACAATGTACCACAACTCCATATTCTGCAAAATCGTTCTGAAGGTCTTTTACAGTCAAGCAGGGGTTCTAATTTGCTTCTCTAGCAAACCTAAGAGCAGCCATAACTGAAATTTTGCTTGGTCTTCTAGACGTTATCTTGACTTTCACGGTTCATGTTAACTGCCATTTCTTAATTACATTTCGAAGTGAGGAAAGGGCAACTTGAAAACGCTTTGATATCTTCTTTATCCTTCTCCTGCTTTTTGGCCTCCATGATTTTCATTTTCCAAGTGCAAGGTAGCTGCTTAGAAGAACCCATGGCTGCTGTTTTATGGCACAAGGTTAGATGAGGGTGGGCTTTTATTTATTTATTTATGGGAACTTTGCATAATCTGGCCTTTCCTAACAATGATAGTGAACAAACCATAACCCAAACGGACTAATTAAGTTCTGAAACCTTGGTCAAAGTTATCTGAGCAGAAAAATCTCCAAGAATGCCCAATCATTCACAGTTGCCTCATTTTCCTTTTTCTAATTTCTAAAATGTAAAACTAAAAAAATAAATAATGTATGTGCACCAGCGGCTGAAATCTGTAATATGGGGAGATATATGAATGGGCCGGATGGAGACATATGGGGGGCAGGATGTAAACATATGGGGGCAGGATGGAGACATATGAGCGGGCAGGATGGGGACATATGGAGGGGCAGGATGGAGACATGTGGGGGGGTAGGAAGGAGACATATGTGGGAACAGGGTGGAGACATATGGGTGCAGAATGGAGACATATTGGGCCAGGAAGGGAGAACATATGGTGAGGGGCAGGATGGGAGTACAAATGGGGGACAGGATGGGAGAACATATGGGGGGGCATGAAGGCGACATATGGGGAGGGGGCAGGATGGAGACATATGGGGCCAGTATTGGAGGACATATGGGAGCAAGATAGAGACACATGGGGGCCAGGATGGGGGAAGCTATTATAGGAAGGTGCCAGGATATAGGACATTATTACTGTAGGGGCTAATTAAGGGATATTATTGCTGATCTGATGGATTTTATTTTTGAGGATACTGTTTTCAGTGGGTGAGAGGTCCTGTTACCGTGCACTGTCACTTTTTTCTTCATCTGGCGTATTGTAGAAGGTGGGAAAAATTGGGGAATTTGCTCTAGATAACTATGTTATTTTCTTCAGAGATGAGTCCTATCTGGAAGAAGTGATGGTGATCTGTGCTGGATGAAGAAGCAAATCAAAGATGAATATCTTCAACTAGAGATTTCACTGGTGAGTCATTGTGTTACCTGTACAGTGACACTATACACTATTTACTATATGCAGAGCTCTTGTGTATAATGTGACCGGTGAGTCAATGTGTTACCTGTACACTGACATTATATAACATATACAGAGCTCCTATGCCCTATATCAGACCGCCCCTTCCTATGCTCAGGGCCTAAGTATTGTGTTGCTTCTCTGCATGGCTGCTTGGTCTGTGGGGTTGCTCCCTCTATTCTGTGCCCTTGCGCTCTGCTCTGTCGTGCGTCTCTGCACACGCTCCATGCTCGTATTCAGTCTCGTCTTGTGCTTTGTCTCGTGTTGTCCTCCGTGCTCTGTTTGCCTTTGCTATGTCTTCTTGTTATGTCCGTTCTGAATCTGTCCCTGGCGTGTCTCCTACACGTGCAGGCTCTGTTCTGTACCCTGTCCCTGGCGTGTCTCTACACATGCAGGCCTCGCTCTGTGTCTGTCCCTGGTGTGTCTCCTACACGTGCAGGCTATGTTCTGTACCCTGTCCCTGGCGTGTCTCTACACGTGCAGGCCTCACTCTGTGTCTGTCCCTGGCGTGTCTCCTACACGTACAGGCTCCGCTCTGTACCCTGTCTAATCCCAAGGTTCTCCCTTGGCCCGGCTCTGGGCTTCGGCCTACGCTCCGCTGCTAGACTCTTTCCCTGTCTCTGATGTGTCTGTCTACATGTGCAGGCCTCCGTTCTGTGCTCTGTCCCTGGCGTGCCCCTTGGTACGCGCAGGACTCGCCTAGTACCTTGCCCTGGCATGTCCTTTGCATGCACAGGGTCCTGTCTTCTACTCTATGCCTTGTCTCTGATACTTCGTGCGCTCTTGCACTTTTCGCACTAGGCTTTGCCATGCTGTCTGCATGCGTCTCTGTCCTGTATCTTTGCCTAGCCCTGCCTTGTGGCTCCGTGCCCCCGTGCACGTGCCTGGTCGCCTGTGCCTGCCTGGTGTGCCTCTAGCCGTGCTCGCCTGTGTGCCTCAGCCGTGCCCCGTCCAGTGCTATAGTGGTTACCGGCTGCGTGGCCGCAGCGGTGCTGCCTCTAGTCATGCCGGCCTGCTTATGCCATCGTTGGTACCACCTGCCGGTGCCCCCAGCTGTGGTCTCCGTGCTCCCTTGCACGCACGCTGGTTCTCCCACTGTGCCTTTTCGTGCTACTCTTGCACAAAGCCTTTTGCCTCTTTTGCTCTGCTCTGAACCCTAGTTTGCCTGCCGGATTCCATAGCCTGCCGACCGCTGCCAGAGGTCCGGACCTAGATGACTGCGGCCTGATGTCCGGAGCTGATGTCCGTAGCCTGATTCCTGGACCCTGTCGGTCGATGCCAGCACCCCGGATTCCGATGCCATTGAACCCGTCCCTGGCAAGCCCTCGCACACACAGGCCACCGTCCCTGTGCTCCTCCCTGGCGTGCCCTCGCATGCGCAGGCCTCCATCCTTGTAGCCGTCCCTGGCATGCCCCTTGGCATGTGCAGGTCTCCGTTCTGTGAATCTGATCCTGGCGTGTCTCCTTGCACACACCCTGTTTTGTCTCCTAGTTTGTCTGCCGGATTCCTGAAGCCAGCTGACTACTGCTGGAGGTCTGGAGCCAGATGTCTACACTCTGATGCCTGGACCCTGTCAGCCTTTGCCAGTCTTCCGGAGTCCGATTCCTCGCACCCTGCCTTGGACTTTGGCGTGCCCTCGCACGCACCTTGCTATATGGATTCTGTGTGTTCACGTTTTGCACCTGTTTTACCTTGAAGAGTTCCTCATGCCTTGGACCTCGGCGTGCCCTTGCACGCATCTTGCTTTGTGTTCTTTGTGTGTTCACCTTTGCACCTGTTGTACCCTGAAGTGTTCCTGAATGAAGTTTACTTGAACTAATGCCTTGTCTCGTCTTGTCTTGCTTCCTGAGCCGGCCATCTGGTCCAGAAGCCGTGGTGGCTCACCTCCTTGGTCTTGCCCCTGACAGTCCCTGTATAGGGGTGGTTCCTCACTAGGTCAGCTCGCCCTAGGTGGGTGGGTGCCACGGCCCAGAGGGTCCACTCATTCAAAGAAAAACGACTCAGCGTAAGCTGACACTCGTCACAGAATACTCAGGCCATGGACTCCACTGGTACCTCGGCTACCTGTCTGATGAAGAATCTGATCTGGTCTATGTCTTCTGAACTCGCTTGGAAAATGGTGGTACCCCGGCCACTCTTCTGATGTGAATCAGACCCGGCCCCTGTCCTCTGAACTCGTTTTGGAAATGATGGCAGCCAGAGTAAGAAGACTTGCTTGTCTACCTGCATTCCTCCTGGATCCCCATGTCTCGTCCACGGCTCCTGTGTCTTGACCGCTGCAGGTGTCCGTTTCAGATGTCGGATCAACGTTGTTGGAGTGGTTTGTACTAACTCTGGATTCGGCCGAAGAATTTTTTTTTTCTTCTTTCCAGCCCCGGTAAGAGAGGGCTTAAGTATGGGGGTACTGTCATGTCCCCCATGTCTGTCATGTCCGCCATGTCTGTTTTGCCTCATGACCCCTGGAGCGGTGTGCACGCGCATCTCATGTCTGCTATCCTGCATGATCCCTAGAGCAGTGTGCACACTAACCTCATGTCTGTGGAGCTGCAGGATGCCTGCGTTTCTGCTCTGCCTTCTGTGATCATCTCGTCATGTCTAGAATCCCTGATCATTTGTCCTTCCTATGTTCTAGCATAGGCTGGTTCTGCATTCGTTTCTGCATGTCTGAAACCCTGATTATGTGACCTTTCCTAGGATCCTGCACTGTCCGGTTCTGTAATCATCCCTGCATGTCTGGAATCCTGATCATGTGACTGCGCTCTACGATCCTAGAGTATTGAACTGGAAGCTCTTCCCTGGTCCTGACCCGGAAGTGGTGGTGCTATGCCCTATATCAGACCGCCCCTTCCTATGCTCAGGGCCTGAGTAATGTGTTGCTTCTCTGCATGGCTGCTTGGTCTGTGGGGTTGCTCCCTCTATTCTGTGCCCTTGCACTCTGCTCTGTCCTGCGTCTCTGCACATGCTCCGTGCTCGTATTCCGTCTCTTGTCTTGTGCTTTGTCTCGTGTTGTCCTCCATGCTCTGTTTGCTTTCGCTATGTCTTCTTGTTATGTCAATTCTGAATCTGTCCCTGGCGTGTCACCTACATGTGCAGGCTCCGTTCTGTACCCTGTCCCTGGCGTGTCTCTACACGTGCAGGCCTTGCTCTGTGTCTGTCCCTGGCGTGCCTCCTACACGTGCAGGCTCCGTTCTATACCATGTCCCTGGCGTGTCTCTACACATGCAGGCCTCGCTCTCTGTCTGTCCCTGGCGTGTCTCCTACACGTATAGGCTCCACTCTGTACCCTGTCTAGTCTCAAGGTTCTCCCTTGGCCCGGCTCTGGGATTCGGCCTACGCTCCGCTGCTAGACTCTTTCCCTGTCTCTGACGTGTCTGTCTACACGTGCAGGCCTCTGTTCTGTGCTCTGTCCCTGGCATGCCCCTTGGTATGCGCAGGACTTGCCTTGTACTTTGCCCTGGCATGTCCTTTGCATGCGCAGGGTCCTATCTTCTACTCTATGCCTTGTCTCTGATACTTCGTGCGCTCTTGCACTTTTCGCACTTGGCTTTGCCGTGCTGTCTGCACGCATCTCTGTCCTGTATCTTTGCCTAGCCCTGCCTTGTGGCTCTGTGCCTCCGTGCACGTGCCTGGTCGCCTTTTGCCTGCCTGATGTGCCTCAGCCGTGCAGCCTCTTGCCATGCTCGCCTGTGTGCCTCAGCCATGCCCCTGTCCAGTGCTATAGTGGTTACTGGCTGCGTGGCCACAGCGGTGCCGCCTCTAGTCATGCCCGCCTGCTTATGCCATCATCGGTACCACCTGCCGGTGCCCCCAGCTGTGGTCTCCGTGCTCCCTTAAACACACGCTGGTTCTCGCACTGTGCCTTTTCGTGCTACTCTTGCACAAAGCATTTTGCCTCTTTTGCTCTGCTCTGAACCCTAGTTTGCCTACCGGATTCCATAACCTGCCGACCGCTGCCAGAGGTCCGGACCTAGATGACTGCGGCCTGATGTCCGGAGCTGATGTCCGTAGCCTGATTCATGGACCCTGTTGGTTGATGCCAGCACCCCGGATTCCGATGCCATTGAACCCGTCCCTGGCAAGCCCTCGCACGCGCAGGCCACAGTCCCTGTGCTACTCCCTGGCGTGCCCTCACACGCACAGGCCTCTGTCCTTGTACCCGTCCCTGGCATGCCCCTCGGCATTCGCAGGTCTCCGTTCTGGGAATCTGATCCTGGCGTGTCTCCTTGCACGCACCCTGTTTTGTCTCCTAGTTTGTCTGCCGGATTCCTGAAGCCAGCTGACTACTGCCGGAGGTCTGGAGCCAGAAGTCTACACTCTGATGCCTGGACCCTATCAGCCCCTGCCAGTCTTCCGGAGTCCGATTCCTCGCACCCTGCCTTGGACTTTGGCGTGCCCTGGCATGCACCTTGTTATATGGATTCTGTGTGTTCACGTTTTGCACCTGTTTTACCTAGAACAGTTCCTCATGCTTTGGACCTCGGCGTGCCCTTGTACGCATCTTGCTTTGTGTTCTTTGTGTGTTCACCTTTGCACCTGTTGTACCCTGAAGTGTTCCTGAATGAAGTTTACTTGAACTAATGCCTTGTCTCGTCTTGTCTTGCTTCCTGAGCCGGCCATCTGGTCCAGCAGCCGTGGTGGCTCACCTCCTTGGTCTTGCCCCTGACACTCCCTGTATAGGGGGTGGTTCCTCACTAGGTCAGCTCGCTCTAGGTGGGTGGGTGCCACGGCCCAGAGGGTCCACTCATTCAAAGAAAAACGTCTCAGCGTAAGCTGACGCTCGTCACAGTTTCATTGGTAAATTCAAAAAAGTTCATTTTTTTCTCATTAATGTACACTCTCCACCCCATCTTGACTGAAAAAAACAGAAATGTAGAATTTTTTTCAACAAAAACTGAAATATCAAGTGGTCATAAGTAGAGTTGAGTGACTTTTGTTTTTTTAGGGTCGCGTTTCGTTTCGTGAAACCCGACTTTTCCAAAAGTCGGGTCGAGCAAGATCGTCCGATTATAGGGAAAAGTCGGGGTCGTCCCGAAACACGAAACCCAATGTAAGTCAATGGGGAATAAAAGTCGGCAGTGAGAGGAGGACAGGAAACACACCTACAGTGCCCATTTGAATGCCAAAAGCATCAATTCTTCTTACTTAAGCTTGTCAACCTTAATTAACTTCATAATACAAGTTACGCACTGAAAAATGGGGGTTATTTGGCTACAGTTGTGGGGGGGAGGGCTGGCTACAGGTTTTCATGTGCCCTGGGCGAAAGAGCGCCCCTTTAACACATACCACAACTCATCATGCTCCGATACGGCAGAGAAATAGCGGTATAGTACAATGAAAAATACTTCACTTTTTACATCTCATGACGAGGCCCATCTGTTTCTCCATACAGAATCATTGGTCCCATATAATGTTTGAAACAGTATATGATGAGCTCCACATAATGCTACAGTATATGTTGGTCCCCATGGATGAAGTTCCACTGTCTTATGGGCCCAAATAATGCTCCAAACATAATGGGCCCCATTTCTAATGCTCTAGTGTATAATGGGCCCTGTAAATGCTGCTCCAGTGTCTGATGTCCACCTTTGGAATGTTCCAGTGTATGGTGGGCCCCATCTATCATTCTCCAGAGTATAGTGCTCCCCAAAAATTGCTGTCCCAACATTGAAAACAATCAAATAAGTCTCCTCGCTATGGAATCCATGTACTAGTCTGGACTCCTCGTCGTCCCCATCTTCCATCTCACTGCACAGTATTTCAACCTTGCAAGTGCTGTGATCCTGAGCAAGCAGGGGGGGCCCACTCGTTGGCGACAGCACTGGCACAGGGCCCCTGATAGTACGGTGGTGTGTCTGACGGCGGGTGGGCCGAACCTGCACTTTCATCTGCAGCTTCCTCTTTGTCACCGTGTAAGATGGAACTGTGTATGGGAAGGGTAACCTGAGTTTCATCAGGGTCAGATTCAGGCCATGTAGTGTGCGAGGGGAATGTAGTGGTCTGGGTCAATGTACCAGCAGATTCATCGAGCAGTGGCTGAGCATCAGTGCACTTGTGTCGCCCCCAGGAGTACGATCGCCACAGTGGCATTACCTTCCTCCTAGGGAGTGTGATGTCATGCTTGGGAGCAACGAACGATCTCTCTAGCAGGTTAACTGATTGGGCGGCGTTATTCCCACGAGTCATGACCCTCCAAACAGCGTTCATGAAGGCAAAGTGTTTGTTTTACGTGGGCAGTATGGTTGCAAAGCTGAACCTTAAAGGAATGTCCAGAAGGGCACCACCAGGAGTGGAGCCTACGGTTAAATTCGACTCCACCTGGGAAACCTCAAACATGCCAGCTACAGAACAGATGCACACATTGCAAGCTTAATTCCGTTAACGAACGAGACTCCGTCATGCCCCGCGGTCCGAGTCCGGCTTACTAGAGGGACACGTGAGGCTCTGGCACATGAGATTGGCCAATAACTGGTGTGTCATGCCCTTACATGTCCGTGGCTGCATGTGCGCTACACTGAAAAGGCCAGCGTTTGTCGCTTACAGGTGCAGATAACCCGCTGAACAACGTTAGTGATGGGGATCACTGATTACAATTATTACCCGCGAACAATGATTTCCCAGTAAGTGCAGGTCAACTGCAGTTCCGGAATTAGGCCTAACCGTCATTCCTGAAAAAATGAAAAACTTACGTGTGCAAACCACAGGTGCTGTAGCTTGCTTAACAGCTCGCCAGCCGTTCTCACGCCCAGTATGGATTACACGTGATTGCACAAAGGTGAGAAAGGGTACCGTATCCCCAGATAACATGTATGGATAGCGTACACATTCAAAATATATGTCTCAGGAGGCAGGCTCAGACGGTGTTAGGCCCAGTATGGATTGCACGTGATTGCACAAAGGTTAGAAAGGGTACCGTATCCCCGGATAACATGTATGGATAGCGTACACATTCAAAATATATGTCTATACATCAGGAGGCAGGCTCAGACGGTGTTAGGCTGGTTTCACATTTGCGTTTTTTTGCGCTTGAAAAAAACGCATACGTGCGCATGCATTTTTTTCCCCTATATTTAACATGGGCGCACTTACGTGCGCGCTGGCATGCGCACGTATGCATTTTTCATGCGCTGCGATTTTTTTGGGGTGTGCGTTTGTATTTTACAGACGCTACATGTTGCATTTTTTGGTCCGCCCAAGCACTGCAAAAAAGCGCATGCGCACGTATGCGCACGTTTTGCGCTAAAAATGGCCATTATGGCCTATGGATGCGCATACGTGCGCACTGGCATGCGCATGTATGCGTTTTTTTAGCGCTGCGTTTTTTTGGTGGTGTCCACTAGTTGTACTAGTTATAAAATTCTAAAGTCTAAAAAAAAAGTCTATATAAAGGAGGTGCCTGCCAAAACTCTGCCACTACTACACTGACAGATTGGAGAGCAGACAGTCAACAAGGAACCCATCAGCGTCAAGAATGTGAGTATTATTACATCATATGCCTGTCCTTTTAAATTATGTATGTACTAATGATTTTTATTATTTTTACATGCAGTATGTCTTCAGAATCAGAATATTCCCCATCGCAGCAGGAATTGGCGCAAGCAGACCGTGAGGTGATTATTTTCGTGCATCTGGTAAGTATATCTGCTGCTACTCCAAATCTCTTACGTTTTTTTCAACTTTTTTAAGACATCATCATCATCATCTTCTGCGGATGGGACTACTGAGGGCGAAGAGCAGGAGCAGCGAAGCCAAGTCCCGGTGGTGATACGGAATGTATGTATCAAATGATTTGTAATGTTCTTTATTTTTTATCTTCTATTTTTACTCTTTTTTATGTTTCTTTTTTTGTAACTTTTTATTCAATTTAAATTTGATTATTCTAATGAATGTGTTTTGTCTAGGTTCCACAACGGGATGAAGACATCTACCTGGATAATGAGCAGCTCATCAGCCTGGTCCAGGAGCGTGCGCCGTTGTGGGACAGCCGTGACCGGCTGTACAAGGACAATGTGGTGACCCGGCGGCTCTGGAATGAGGTGGCCGCAGCGTTGATGGATGGCTGGGACAGCGCCACAGCATCCTCCAAAAAGGCGTTTAGTGAGTATTTCCCTGCTCTGTATTGTGCCGCAGTGACTGTTGTCCTTGACGGCACTGTTGGGTTTCGTGCTAGGTATATTCTAGCAGGAAACCCAACAGTGTCATCGGGCTCTACAGTGACTGCTTTGAGTATTGTATTGCTGTATTGTGCCGCAGTGACTGTTGTCCTTGACGGCACTGTTGGGTTTCGTGCTAGGTATATTCTAGCAGGAAGCCCAACAGTGTCATCGGGCTCTACAGTGACTGCTTTGAGTATTGTATTGCTGTATTGTGCCGCAGTGACTGTTGTCCTTGACGGCACTGTTGGGTTTCGTGCTAGGTATATTCTAGCAGGAAACCCAACAGTGTCATCGGGCTATACAGTGACTGCTTTGAGTATTGTATTGCTGTATTGTGCCGCAGTGACTGTTGTCCTTGACGGCACTGTTGGGTTTCGTGCTAGGTATATTCTAGCAGGAAACCCAACAGTGTCATCGGGCTCTACAGTGACTGCTTTGAGTATTGTATTGCTGTATTGTGCCGCAGTGACTGTTGTCCTTCATGGCACTGTTTTTTTTTTCCCAACAGTGGACAAAGTCCGAACACGTTGGCGTTCGATCAAGGACCGCTTCAACAGTGATGTTCGTGCTGAGGGCCAGGTTCGCAGTGGATCTGCGTCAAGGACCAGAACTAGATACCGTCACTATCACGCGTTGCAGTTCCTAAGACCGGTCCTTGCCACGAGATCGTAAGTATTATAAATTGTGGGTTTTTAGTTTTATTAATCTGTGTTTTTCTAATCCACAGCTGATGCTTCTTGTAAAGGCATGGTAGTAATGATTTTCCTTTCTTCCACAGCACCTGTAGCAGCACCCTGCAACCTGGCCCTAGAGCGGTCCTTCCTCGGACGTCCTCTGACCCGTCCCAGCCATCCGACAGCCAGGAAGCACCTTGCAGGTCAGCCACACACACAGCTGGTGACCAGGAAGCTGGGCCATCAGGTGTTCCCCTGTCCCAGGTCTCTGCCACTGGTTATGCGGGCACTACCCGCCAGCGGCAGAGGGCCTTGGACAGGAATGTCTTTCCCGAGTTTATGCATTTGAGCGAGGCCTTTAATTCCAGCCTCAAGTCGCTGTCCGACAGAGTTGAAAGCGGTTTTGCACTCATGGAACGTGGTTTTAACCACTTTGAACACCGCTTCAATTCTGTAGAACAGCGCCTTGACCGTCTGGAGGCCGACCTCAACAGACCAGCACACCATTTTTTTAGTAAGATTGAAAAGGGCATGGCGGAACACCTTAGTCCTGAGCAACAGCTGAATGTGCTGCAGGCCTGCAAAAATGCTTTCTTGCAGGCTATGCAGCATAATCGGTACGGTCAGCAGTCAGTGGTGTCATTTCCACCTGTGCCACCATTGACTCGCTTCACCTCACTACCGACTTGTGCTGCATACCACTGCACGGACACCTCTATTCAAAGCCAGGACACCCACCGTTACACCACCACAAGTCTGAGTGCAGCTGGTCACTTCACCGACACCACCATGGCAAGTGCTGCTCCTGTCTGGAGCACCACCGCCACTCCCATGCATGCGTGGAGCTCAGCCACCACTAGGCAAACATGGAACAGCCCTGCCGCTACAACAACATGTAGTAGCCCTGCCACCACCACTCCGCAAACCTGGACCATCACTGCCGCCACCAGTCCTCCTGCAAGGACGAGCACTGCCAACCAAGAGCAGCAGCAGCAGCCACCTCAGCAGCAGCAGCCACCTCAGCAGCAGCAGCCACCTCAGCAGCAGCAGCCACCTCAGCAGCAGTAGCAGCCACCTCAGCAGCAGCAGCCGCCACCTCAGCAGCAGCCGCCACCTCAGCAGCAGCAGCCACCTCAGCAGCAGCAGCAGCCACCCCAGCAGACGGGGGACCTACACTCAATATTTGCCCCAAGTTCAAGGCGAAATCAATCGAGGCGGGCATTGGGCCAAAGTCGGTCCAGGCACACAAGCCTACGGCGACATGCCATTACAACAAATGTACCTGAACAGATTTCCTCTCCTCCAAGTGTTCCTAGTTTAAGTCCCTTAACTGGACTACCTTCCCCCACAAGTTTTGTTGCCCCTTCCCCTCAAACACCGTCTTCAACTGCAAGGGTTGCATATTCCCTGCACACCCCCAAATTGAAACCATCTGCCCCCAAACGCCGTAAAAAATAATTTTTTTGTTTATTTTTGTGATTAAAAATAAATTTACATTTGTGGTTCACCATTACAAAGTTTCATTAATGTTGTTTGCGCCGCTCACACACACTGATGGGTACATGTTAAAAACCAACCCAAGGCCTAGTATAGTCATATGTGAAATAACACGGACTAGTATAGTCATACCAAGGCCTAGTGTAATAACTCTAGTTTTACATTTGTTTTTCACCATTACAAAGTTTCATTAATGTTGTTTGCGCCGCTCACACACACTGATGGGTACATGTTAAAAACCAACCCAAGGCCTAGTATAGTCATATGTGAAATAACACGGACTAGTATAGTCATACCAAGGCCTAGTGTAATAACTCTAGTTTTACATTTGTGGTTCACCATTACAAAGTTTCATTAATGTTGTTTGCGCCACTCACACACACTGATGGGTACATGTTAAAAACCAACCCAAGGCCTAGTATAGTCATATGTGAAATAACACGGACTAGTATAGTCATACCAAGGCCTAGTGTAATAACTCTAGTTTTACATTTGTGGTTCACCATTACAAAGTTTCATTAATGTTGTTTGCGCCGCTCACACACACTGATGGGTACATGTTAAAAACCAACCCAAGGCCTAGTATAGTCATATGTGAAATAACACGGACTAGTATAGTCATACCAAGGCCTAGTGTAATAACTTTAGTTTTACCAACTAGAATCTGGTTTCATGAAAAACAAACTGTTGAAACTTGTCTATTTCTACACTACCACAATTTTAAATAAAAGTTGGAATTGAGCTGATTACATTCATCCATTCAATGCTGACTTGTATTCCCCATTGACTTTCATTGGGGTTGGGTTTTGAAAAAATCACATACTTTTTTTTCAACTAGTTGGACAATTTTCTCTTGAAAAAAATTGGTTTCCTGATTCATGGCCTGCAGCTTTGCTCGTTCCAATATATTTCACGCAGACTAGCAATGCTGCATTTTAACTCATATGTGTATTTACCTGCCCAGGTGTGTGAACATCAAAAACTTCAGTTATACATGGGAAGTTTTTTTATTTAATTGGAGTTTAAAAAATATAGTGCACTCAGTAATGGTATCAAATAAGGTTTTTTATTACCATAAACAAATAAGGTTTTTTATTACCATAAACAAACAAAAACATTCTTACACCATTTCATCTTGCCAGTGCACCCGTCCTACATCAGAAATAAAGTAGGCCACAAATTGGTCCCTCATTTGGCCAACTTCAACGGATGACCTGAGAGGGTGCTGAGTGAATTCAGGCAATGGGTTAGGAGCATCATCGTCCAGTTCAAAGGTCGGGTGCTCTTTAGCCATCACAAAGTTATGTAGAACCACACAGGCCTTCACCACCTCATCGACTGTTTCAAGTTTAAGATTAATGGCCGTGCCCAGAATTCGCCATCTGGAGACAAGAATCCCAAAAGCACACTCGACAGTTCTTCTGGCCCTGGTCAGCCTGTAATTAAATATTTTTTGGTGTGGTCCAAGTCCCGGCTGGAGTAGGGTTTCAGTAAGTTTCCACACATTTGAAAAGCCTCATCACCAACCATTACAAAGGGCAGTGGCGGAGCTTCGGTGTGAGGAAGAGGCCGTGGCATAGGGAAATTAAATTGGTTGCCATACAACCTCCGGCCCATGTCTGAGTTTTTAAAAGCCTGTGAGTCATTACCACGGCCAAAGGCTCCAATGTCCACTGCTACAAACATACATCCGGCATCCGCAATGGCCATGAGTACTATTGAAAAGTACTTTTTGTAATTATAGTACTCTGATCCCGTTCTTTTGGGTTTGATGATCCGTATGTGTTTACCATCAACAGCTCCCAAACAGTTGGGGAAATTGCATACTGTCCAGAATTTGTCAGCAATTTCCATCCACTTTTCAGCGGTGGGCAGGGGCATAAATTCTGGACAAAGAACATTCCAGAGAGCCCGGCAGGTCTCCGCAACAATTCCAGACAAGGTAGAGATTCCAATACGGAACTGGAAGTGTAGTGAAGATAGGGTTTCTCCAGTTGCCAGGAATCTGTGAACAGAGAAAGAAGTTAAATTAATATTTATGTATATTATTTTAAAACACTATAAAATAAAATATTAGTACATTCACGAAAACTAATTACCCAAGGTTTTGAATATTAAATTTAAAAAAAAAAAGCAATCAGACCGCACCCCTTGGTTTTTAAATATTACGTACCGTAATGTCACCAGTAGCCGTTCCTCAGGAGGAATCGCACGACGGAGCTGTGTGTCCTGTCTCCGGATGGATTGTTGGACACGAGCAAGCAAATCGCTGAAACTTTCTTGGGACATCCGGATATAATCTGTAAATTTCTCCGGGTTTGCCTGGAGCTCGCTGTAGAGGGTGTGGTATGCCCCACGGCTCTCCTGGAGTTCAACAATCGGATGTATCCACATACGCCGCCGCTGCCGTCTTCGCTGCCTCTCTCTCTTCCTTTGTTCATGGCAAGCAACTGCATACGCCTGAGCCATCGCGATGTCCAAATCCAAGTTGAAGTGAAAACTCTTCCAGCGCAGATCCATGGTCACGAGAAGAATCAAGCAAATGTGAAGAATACTGTAGACAGGGTCTATATATTAACATACCACACCCACAATGAAGTCCCATTGGTCTTGTGTGTTGTTGAATGGTTTGTTTTTCTTTTTTGGGGGGTTTTTCAAAAATCTGTAAAAAAACGCAAACGCACAAAAAACGCATACAAACGCACAAAAACGCTGCGTTTTTTTCCTGCATGCGCATAAAAATGCTTGAAAAAAACGCAGCGTTTGTATGCTTTTGTATGCGTTTTTTCTATGCGTTTTTTTGCGCTAAAAACGCGCTGGAAAAAAAAGCAAGTG
This sequence comes from Dendrobates tinctorius, assembly GCF_039654945.1. NCBI lineage: Eukaryota > Metazoa > Chordata > Amphibia > Anura > Dendrobatidae > Dendrobates > Dendrobates tinctorius. The sequence continues at coordinate 30,892,240 of NW_027361737.1, forward strand.
TGAAATTAGCCTTAGGCCCAGTATGGATTGCACGTGATTGCACAAAGGTTAGAAAGGGTACCGTATCCCCGGATAACATGTATGGATAGCGTACACATTCAAAATATATGTCTCAGGAGGCAGGCTCAGACGGTGTTAGGCCCAGTATGGATTGCACGTGATTGCACAAAGGTTAGAAAGGGTACCGTATCCCCAGATAACATGTATGGATAGTGTACACATTCAAAATATATGTCTCAGGAGGCAGGCTCAGACGGTGTTAGGCCCAGTATGGATTGCACGTGATTGCACAAAGGTTAGAAAGGGTACCGTATCCCCGGATAACATGTATGGATAGCGTACACATTCAAAATATATGTCTATACATCAGGAGGCAGGCTCAGACGGTGTTAGGCCCAGTATGGATTGCACGTGATTGCACAAAGGTTAGAAAGGGTACCGTATCCCCGGATAACATGTATGGATAGCGTACACATTCAAAATATATGTCTCAGGAGGCAGGCTCAGACGGTGTTAGGCCCAGTATGGATTGCACGTGATTGCACAAAGGTTAGAAAGGGTACCGCATCCCCAGATAACATGTATGGATAGCGTACACATTCAAAATATATGTCTCAGGAGGCAGGCTCAGACGGTGTTAGGCCCAGTATGGATTGCACGTGATTGCACAAAGGTTAGAAAGGGTACCGTATCCCCGGATAACATGTATGGATAGCGTACACATTCAAAATATATGTCTATACATCAGGAGGCAGGCTCAGACGGTGTCAGGCACAGTATGGATTTGACGGCCCAGATTACACAGCGGAGGAGCAGGGAGAGGTAAAGATTGCAAATGCTGGGGCCCTGCCCAAGCAAGGGGGGCCCACTCGTGGGCGTCGGTACTGGCACTGAGCCCCTCATAGTACAGCGGTGTGTCTGACGGCGGGTGTGCACCACCACCGTCAGAGACACTTGATTGCACTATGAGGGACCCTGTGCCAGTGCCCACGCCCAAGAGTCGGCCTACCCACCTGTCCAGGGCAACGGCACTCGCACGGTGTCGTGAGCTAGGTGGTGACCCCGGCCATGGGGGGGAGGCAGCACAGTTAGGGAGTTTTAGAAAGTGGCATATGTTGATGTTGGACATTCAGCTGATGCAAAAGGCGAAATAGGTGAAGTCCCAGGAAGAGGTGGACCAAAGCAAGCCATTTTTCTGTCACCCTATGTGTCATCAGGGGAAGGTGGGACAAAATCCTTGGAAACCCATGCATGGTTCATTTTAATGAAGGTTAGATCATCCACATTTTGGGTTGACAGATGGGTCCTTTTTTCTGTCAGGATTGATCCAGCTGCACTGAAGACTCTTTCCGATAGCACACTTGCAGCTGGGCAAGCGAGCTCCTGTAAGGCATATTGGGCCAATTCAGGCCAGGTGTCCAGTTTAGCGGCCCAATAGTCAAAGGGGAATGACCTGTGTGGGAGACCATCGATATGGGAGGAAAAGTAGTTTGTAACCATAGTTGACAACAGCTGTCTCCTGTCACTTTCCATCGATGCTGTATTACCAGTTGTGTGAGCGGTACTTGAAATATCAGTCCACAACATTGTCATGAAACCCCTGTCTCCAACGCCACTTCTGCTGTGTGCACCACGAACACCTCTGCCAAGCTGCCCCCGGCCCGTACGGCTCGTGTGAGAACCATCACCGCTGCTGTGTGCTGGGAATGCCTCAAGCAACCGATTTACCAGAGTTGCTTGTTTATTAGCCAATATTAGGTCAAGGTTCTCCTGTGGCATGATGTTTTGTAATTTGCCTTTATAGCGTGGATCCAGGATGCTGGCCAACCAGTAGTCGTCATCGTTCATCATTTTGGCAATGCGGGGGTCCCTTTTTAGGATCCGCAAGGCATAATCTGACATGTGGGCCAATGTTCCCGGTGTCAATGATGCACTGCGAGTGCTGGTTGGAGGAGCACTTTCTGGCAAATCCACATCCCTCCAGTCACGCACAAACCCTGTACCAGACCTTGCCACGCCAACATTTTCACTTGCCCCACGAGATACATCCTCCTCCCCTAAGTAATCATCCCCATCATCATCCTCCTCCTCCTCTTCTTCCTCCACCTCGTCCAGGAGAGGTCCCTGAGCAGACAATGGCTGAATGTCATCAAGGATTCCCTCCTCCTCTTCCTCCTCATCAACATTGGCTGCAGACGCCTGCTCCTTAAGGTGCGTCAAAGTTTGCATGAGCAGACGCATAAGTGGGATGCTCATGCTTAGGATGGCGTCGTCTGCGCTTACCAGCCGTGTGCATTCCTCAAAACACTGAAGGACTTTACAGAGGTCTTTCAGCTTCGACCACTGCACACCTGTCAACTCCATGTCTGCTCTCAAAGTGCCTGGCCGTGTATCCTCCCACAAATGCATTATGGCCTGCCTCTGCTCGCACAGCCGCTCCACCATGTGCAGGGTGGAGTTCCACCTTGTTGCAATGTCGATAATGAGGCGGTGGTTGGGAAGGTGGAGCAATCGCTGCAGCTTCTGCATACGAACGGAGTGTACAGGCGACCGGCGGATGTGCGCGCACAGTCTTCGCACCTTCTGGAGCAGGGCTGTTAACTCCGGATAATTTTTGAGGAAGCACTGCACCACCAGGTTCAAGGTGTGAGCCAAGCAAGGTATATGGCTGAGTTTTGAAAGGGCTATGGCTGCCACAAAATTACGGCCGTTATCACTAACTACCTTGCCTGCCTCAAGATGTACACTGCCCAGCCATGACTCAGTTTGTCGCTGAAAGTACTAAGCCAGCACCTCGGCGGTATGTCTGTCGCCCAAACACATCATCTGCAACACAGCCTGCTGACGCTTTCCACTAGCTGCTCGATAGGGGGACACATCGTGTGCAACAGTGGCAGCTGCAGATGGAGTGCTCGTACGACTGCGCTCTGTGGACGAGCTTTCGCTTGTGGAGGAGGAGGAGGAGGGTGGAACGCCTACAGCCAACTGTTTCCTATACCGTGGGCTAGGCAGCACTGTCCCACCACCGCTGTCCCCTGTGGACCCTGCATCCACCACATTAACCCAGTGTGCAGTGATGGACACGTAACGGCCCTGGCCATGCCGACTGGACCATGCATCAGTTGTGAGGTGCACCTTTCCGCTCACTGACTGCTTGAGTGCATGGACAATGCGGTCTTTCACATGATGGTGGAGGGCTGGGATGGCTTTGCGAGAGAAGAAGTGGTGACTGGGTAGGTCATAGCGTGGTACTGCATAGGCCATGAGTTCGCGGAAAGCTGTGCTTTCCACCAACCGAAAGGGCATCATCTCAAACGAGATTAGTTTGGCAATGTGGGCGTTCAAACCCAGTGTACGCAGATGAGAGACTGAGTACTTTCTTGACCTACTCATAGTGTCTGGGAGGGTGAGCTGGACTTGAGAGCTGCATATGGTGGAAGTAGCGGTGGACAGGGCGGACTGAGAGAGGGTTGATGATGGTGATGGAGTTGGTGTTCTTTCTGATGGCCTAGAATCAGTCTTTCGTTGATATAACAGTGGGATTCCCTGACTGCTGTGGCCTTGCAACGACACCTCAACATTTGCTGCTGTGCTAACCGGTGGGCTTACAGTGGGGGAAACAATGTAGCGTTGCTGACTACCTTCGTTGTGATCAGTTGCACATGTGGCACTTGAGGTTTGGTGTTGTGTCCACGCTTGCAAGTGCATGCTGGTTAAATGTCTAAGCATGCAACTGGTATTCAAATTTTTCAGATTTTTCCCTCGGCTAAAGGTCTTTGCGCACTTCTTACAGATAACCTTGGCCTGATCATGAGGATTTTGTTCAAAAAAGTTCCACACTGCACTCTTCCTACTTTGGCAGACATTTTGCGGCCTAGCACGCTGTGATCTTTTGACCCTCTGGACAAGCTGTCCAGCAACTCTTTTGATGTTTGGAACCTGTCTTTGGAGTGCTCCGGGCCTGCCAGATAACAGCTGTTGCGATGTCGATGTCTGCTGTGGATGCTCTTCATCTGAGCTATTGGAAGCAGCACCCTCTTCCCCCAATGGATGCCAATCTGGGACAACAACTGGGTCATCCATCACCTCCTCTTCTATGTCATGTGCACCTTCCTCTGTGTCACCGTGTATGGTGGTATAGTGTGCGGGAAGGGGCACCTGAGTCTCATCAGGGTCAGAATCTGGCTCTGTACACTGCGAGGACAATGTAGTGCTCTGAGTGAATGTACCAGCAGAATCATCCATCAGCGGCTGTGCATCAGTGCACTCCATGTCAGATTCATCTTGGCCTGGGTAATTCACCATTTGACTTGATAATCCAGGCATGGTATGTGAAAACAGCTCCATGGAGTAATCAGTAGTATGGCCTGCGTCATCCTTCAATCTTGGTTGGGGTGAAGGACACAAGGAAAGGTGTGGTTCATGAACATGAGCCTCCAATGACGACTCAGTGCTTTTACTTTTTACAACTGAAGAAGAGGAGGCGATAGAGCTGGAGGCTGAGTCAGCAATGTAAGACAAAACTTTTTCCTGATGCTCTGGCTTTAAAAGCGGTTTGCCAACTCCTAGAAAACTAAGCGTTCGAGGCCTTATGTAGCCAGACGATGACGCAGGCTCAACACCTCCTGCATTCGGTCCTATTTTTCTCTTGCCACTACCATCAGATCCACCACCAACACCATCATTACCAGCCAACCCCCGCCCAATTCCACGGCCTCTTCCACCAGCCTTCCTCATTTTTGGTAGAAATGTAGACAAACTCCAACAAACTATATAGTATGTAAAACAAGGTACAAGGTGTCTATAGGACAGGGGAGATTTTGAATTTCTGCACACACTTTTGGACACTGGACACTTTTGGATTGTGTGAGGCCCACTGATATCTGAGCGCTATGTGACAGGCTCGATGGCACAGCTGTGACCTAAGTGACTAGAGGATAAGGGAGATTTTGAATCTCTGCACACACTTTTGGACACTGGACACTTTTGGATTGTGTGAGGCCCACTGATATCTGAGCGCTATGTGACAGGCTCGATGGCACAGCTGTGACCTAAGTGACTAGAGGATAAGTGAGATTTTGAATCTCTGCACACACTTTTGGACACTGGACACTTTTGGATTGTGTGAGGCCCACTGATATCTGAGCGCTATGTGACAGGCTCAATGGCACAGCTGTGACCTAAGTGACTAGAGGATAAGGGAGATGTTGAATCTCTGCACACACTTTTGGACACTGGACACTTTTGGATTGTGTGAGGCCCACTGATATCTGAGCGCTATGTGACAGGCTCGATGGCACAGCTGTGACCTAATTGACTAGAGGATAAGGAAGATTTTGAATCTCTGCACACACTTTTGGACACTGGACACTTTTGGATTGTGTGAGGCCCACTGATATCTGAGCGCTATGTGACAGGCTCGATGGCACAGCTGTGACCTAAGTGACTAGAGGATAAGGGAGATTTTGAATCTCTGCACACACTTTTGGACACTGGACACTTTTGGATTGTGTGAGGCCCAATGAATATCTGAGCGCTATGTGACAGGCTCGATGGCACAGCTGTGACCTAAGTGACTAGAGGATAAGGGAGATTTTGAATCTCTGCACACACTTTTGGACACTGGACACTTTTGGATTGTGTGAGGCCCAATGAATATCTGAGCGCTATGTGACAGGCTCGATGGCACAGCTGTGACAAAAGTGACTAGAGGATAAGGGAGATTTTGAATCTCTGCACACACTTTTGGACACTGGACACTTTTGGATTGTGTGAGGCCCAATGAATATCTGAGCGCTATGTGACAGGCTCGATGGCACAGCTGTGACAAAAGTGACTAGAGGATAAGGGAGATTTTGAATCTCTGCACACACTTTTGGACACTGGACACTTTTGGATTGTGTGAGGCCCACTGATATCTGAGCGCTATGTGACAGGCTCGATGGCACAGCTGTGACCTAAGTGACTAGAGGATAAGTGAGATTTTGAATCTCTGCACACACTTTTGGACACTGGACACTCTTGGATTGTGTGAGGCCCACTGATATCTGAGCGCTATGTGACAGGCTCGATGGCACAGCTGTGACCTAAGTGACTAGAGGATAAGGGAGATTTTGAATCTCTGCACACACTTTTGGACACTGGACACTTTTGGATTGTGTGAGGCCCACTGATATCTGAGCGCTATGTGACAGGCTCGATGGCACAGCTGTGACCTAAGTGACTAGAGGATAAGGGAGATTTTGAATCTCTGCACACACTTTTGGACACTGGACACTTTTGGATTGTGTGAGGCCCACTGATATCTGAGCGCTATGTGACAGGCTCGATGGCACAGCTGTGACAAAAGTGACTAGAGGATAAGGGAGATTTTGAATCTCTGCACACACTTTTGGACACTGGACACTTTTGGATTGTGTGAGGCCCAATGAATATCTGAGCGCTATGTGACAGGCTCGATGGCACAGCTGTGACAAAAGTGACTAGAGGATAAGGGAGATTTTGAATCTCTGCACACACTTTTGGACACTGGAAACTTTTGGATTGTGTGAGGCCCAATGAATATCTGAGCGCTACGTGACAGGCTCGATGGCACAGCTGTGACAAAAGTGACTAGAGGATAAGGGAGATTTTGTATCTCTGCACACACTTTTGGACACTGGACACTTTTGGATTGTGTGAGGCCCAATGAATATCTGAGCGCTATGTGACAGGCTCGATGGCACAGCTGTGACAAAAGTGACTAGAGGATAAGGGAGATTTTGAATCTCTGCACACACTTTTGGACACTGGACACTTTTGGATTGTGTGAGGCCCAATGAATATCTGAGCGCTATGTGACAGGCTCGATGGCACAGCTGTGACAAAAGTGACTAGAGGATAAGGGAGATTTTGAATCTCTGCACACACTTTTGGACACTGGAAACTTTTGGATTGTGTGAGGCCCAATGAATATCTGAGCGCTACGTGACAGGCTCGATGGCACAGCTGTGACAAAAGTGACTAGAGGATAAGGGAGATTTTGAATCCCTGCACACACTTTTGGACACTGGACACTTTTGGATTGTGTGAGGCCCAATGAATATCTGAGCGCTATGTGACAGGCTCGATGGCACAGCTGTGACAAAAGTGACTAGAGGATAAGGGAGATTTTGAATCTCTGCACACACTTTTGGACACTGGACACTTTTGGATTGTGTGAGGCCCACTGATATCTGAGCGCTATGTGACAGGCTCGATAGCACAGCTGTGACCTAAGTGACTAGAGGATAAGGGAGATTTTGAATCTCTGCACACACTTTTGGACACTGGACACTTTTGGATTGTGTGAGGCCCACTGATATCTGAGCGCTATGTGACAGGCTCGATGGCACAGCTGTGATCTAAGTGACTAGAGGATAAGTGAGATTTTGAATCTCTGCACACACTTTTGGACACTGGACACTTTTGGATTGTGTGAGGCCCACTGATATCTGAGCGCTATGTGACAGGCTCGATGGCACAGCTGTGACCTAAGTGACTAGAGGATAAGGGAGATTTTGAATCTCTGCACACACTTTTGGACACTGGACACTTTTGGATTGTGTGAGGCCCAATGAATATCTGAGCGCTATGTGACAGGCTCGATGGCACAGCTGTGACCAAAGTGACTAGAGGATAAGGGAGATTGGATTGCTTTTAAAAAAGCAGTTTGCGGAGCAGTGGGTAAACAGCAATGCCAGCCTGTCAGGAAGCCTTAAAAGGCAGCCCAACAACCAACACCACTGATACACCACAATATAGCCTCCCCTTGCACTGCACACACAGTGACTGGTGTGTTGTGCAGGCCAAATTGCTATCAGCAGCAGAAGCAGTTTTTTTTTCTTCTCAGCAGGACAAAAAAAAAAATTGGGATTGCTTTTAAAAAAGCAGTTTGAGGCCCAATGAATATCTGAGCGCTATGTGACAGGCTCGATGGCACAGCTGTGACCAAAGTGACTAGAGGATAAGGGAGATTGGATTGCTTTTAAAAAAGCAGTTTGCGGAGCAGTGGGTAAACAGCAATGCCAGCCTGTCAGGAAGCCTTAGAAGGCAGCCCAACAACCAACACCACTGATACACCACTATATAGCCTCCCCTTGCACTGCACACTCAGTGACTGGTGTGTTGTGCAGGCCAAATCACTAGCAGCAGAAGCAGTTTTTTTGTCTTCTTCCCTGCCTAACGCTCTCCCTACAGAATCAGCAGCAACCTCTCCCTATACTGAGATCGGCAGAAGTAAGATGGCCGTCGGCGTGCACGCCCTTTTATACCCCCTGTGACGCCCACCAAAGCAAGCCAATCACTTGCATGCCCTTCTGAAAGATGGTGGTGACCCCTGCCTATGTCATCACGTTGCCCACAGTGTCCGTGGATCCTGATTGGCTGAAAAAGAGCGCAAAACAAACTTTTGAAACGCGACTTTGGCGCGTAAGTCGCCGACCTCGTGGCCGACCTCATCCTAGGGTCGGGTTTCGTTTCATGAAACCCGACTTTGCCAAAAGTCGGCGACTTTTGAAATTTTTCGACCCGTTTCGCTCAACTCTAGTCATAAGTATTCAAACTCTTTGCTCAGTATCTCAAGGAGGATCACGAGGAAAAGGACAGCATGTGCCTTAAATATGAGTGTCTGAGGAAAGGGTCTGAATACTTATGACCATGTGATATTTTAGTTTTTTTCTAATAAATTTGCAAACATTTCTGCATTTCTGTTTTTTCAGTCAAGATGGGGTGCAGAGTGTACATTAATGAGAAAAAAAATGATCTTTTTTGAATTTACCAAATTGTTGCAATGAAACAAAGAGTGAAAAATTTGAAGGGGTCTGAATACTTTCTGTACCCACTGTAACTGGATGGCATAACATCCCAGAGCATTAGGGCCTTGCCTATGCCGAAGTATGAAATGAGTGGTTGAGTGAACACGACCAGGTTCTTTTTCAAACACTCAGTAGAAGGCAGACAAAAATAAATTAGAGAATGCTTTATAGGATTGTCTCATTACGCAATGTTGCAGCTTATGCCAAGTCAAAGTATCTCCAGATAGCAAAGAAAAAATATATGCCACTTTTGACTGCCAGAATAAAAATATTGGGGAAAAAGTTCAAAGTGTACAGTGCAGTGGTTCACAAATCATTTGCAAGCCTTGGGACCTCCATAAAAATTGCCAGGTGTTGGTAAATGTGGAGATGTTCCCCAACAACAATGCCACAGGTAAAAGTTAGTCTGTTTCAGACGTTGCGAAGCCGAAGATAACCACAGGAGTTGAGGCAGTGTGTCCATGCAAGCTGAGAGGTCATGTATAGCCTGGACAGCCTCATTTTGGCTCACAGCAAGTTGCATAACCAATCCAGAAAAGGCCTCCAAATCCAACAGCGACAGTTTTCATGCTTCTGCGCCTTTGAAATACATTGTCTGAGTATAGCAGGGTATGTAAAATGTCAGGAAGTCAGCAGTGGAAAGACTAGAAGACACAGACCTAGGCATGTGGATATACACAGGAATTATGGATGTGTAGACATTTAATTATTTGCATCAAACTAACATTAATGGTATATTTGCATGCTATCAGAAAATGGATGGTCAATGGCAGAGATGTAGGTAACCAGCAAACAAATGGTTAACTGCAGACAGAAATTATAAGCAGGCAAACTGGATACTTACTTGAAAAAAAGATTACATAATGTTGCAGCAGCATTGTAGTGTGAACAGCACCTAAGTTGATTATGCTAACAACACACAAATGGTTATCTGAAAGTCTAAGCCAGGAGCTAAAACCAGGTAGGTGACAAAGTAGATGGAATTTAGTTAAAAGATGATGAGCCAGCTTAGAAAAATGGATGCTAAGCCAAAACTCTTGAATTACATGTGGCAACTGAATGCAAACATTCTGAATGCTCATACAGCACTTACTTGTCAGAGTCTGTCTTAGAACTAAGTGCTTGGTGATGATGTCAGAAGAGTTCTCCATGTCAAATGAAAACAGTTTATTCGTTGTTCAAAGTAAGCATGGACTATAGCAGTGAGACAGCCATAGGAGAAGTAAATAGGGCCTGTGCTAATGTCGGGACAGGTGAGTAACACTGTGCTCGTTCCGCCCGTATTTACGGCTAATGAAACTAACTACAACCTTAGATTTTAAAGAATTGTTTTATGTACTATATGTTTTTAGTGCCATATTTATATGGAAATCATGAATTTTGTGACACTTTGCCCTTTTTTTCAGTGTCTATGTATTCACAACCGAATAGTGGAAGTGGGTAGTTGTTAGCTAAGCCTCATATTGCAAATAAAGAATTAAACTGGTACTGGTTTATTTTATATTTGCTATGTATGGAGCATAACAAATAACCTTTGTACATGAACTTTAGAAATCCCTTTCTTCTACTTCATTTATTCATGTTATCCACAATGCTGATGGTGTGAAATATACACAAATACTACAACAATCAAACAAAAGAGGAATAGTGCAGAGATGTGAAAATGATTTTGTACGTGCAAAAAAATAGAGGAATTGAAAAAAGTGAAGTTGTTAGTTTTCTTTGTAAAGATGTAATAGGCCCTTACATCATATTGAGGACTGGATAAAAAAAAGATTAGCCTCTTATATCATATTTATCGGGAAGTCGTTTTCTGAAAAAGTAAATATTATGTTTTGGGGGAAACATAGATAATGGAAAACGTAAGCTGAGAGCTGCTCATCCCTCCTATTTGTATATTCTTCTCATGTATTAGGCAAAATTAAAACTAAAAGTTGTCAGCCAACAGCTACCTAATTTCTATGGTTGCTTGTTCTGTGTCCACAAAGGTCCACGAGGACTCATGAATCTGACACATTACAGCTATTTACAAATTCCAAGCTAGGATAAGGTGCTAACTAGAGTTGAGCAACTTTGGTCGGATCGGGTTTCATGAAACAAAATTTGTTTCAGATGAAACTCGTCCGACTAGGGCAAAAAAAGTCGGAGTTTCGTCTGAAACCCGACCCAAATGCAAGTCAATGGGAAATAAAAGTTGGCATTGAGCGGATGAATGTCATCCACTCAATGCCGACTTTTATTCCCCATTGACTTTCATTGGGGTCAGGTTTCGGACGAAACTCCGACTTTTTTTGCCCTAGTCGGACGAGTTTCATCTGAAACAAATTTTGTTTCATGAAACCCGATCCGACCAAAGTCGCTCAACTCTAGTGCTAACATTATCCTATGAAGGTTGCAGAAACTCCCTATGTCTTTTGCTTCTGTACGTGATAAAATATTAATACATCTCTATATTCATGATCTGCCATTTAACCCCTCACTCGCTGGTTAACAGTTTATTCTATATTCAAAGTGGTCGGCTTACTGTGCAATTAGGTCATTAATTGACAGCTTTCTTTTAATTACAGAACCCTTACTTAGATATCATACTATAACTTTTCAACTCTTTTGGATACTTTTGTGAAAACTAGGCAAAAGTGTCTAAGTAGACACTGCGTTTAGCATTGATTCAAGGGTTTGTGTCCATTGCTATCATCTGAATCTCTGCAAAATGGACTCAGCCATTCATTACTATGAGACAAAAGAAGTTCTGCGCTAACATGATGTGATACCTGGAACCCATTCAGGTTTTAGGAGTAGTTGAGCTCCTACTGAATGATACATCCATACGGATGATCACAAGCTTTGCTATATCTCCCACCACAGCCTTAAAAGCATGGAACAGATCCTGGGATCATGGAAAGTCATCAAACTGTAGAAAAGCTTCAATCCATCAGCAGAACCAATATCTGTCCTCTCAGCACAGTGCGGCTTAATTAGCATTCACCAGAGAGCACCAGAATTAGCAGGTCTTCAATCTGGTGGTGGATGGGTTATAGTCTGGGGAGGCATATCAATGGAGGGGTGCACAAACTTCCAAGAGATAGCCAACAGTACCCTGACTGCTATACCAGGATTAAATACTCAGAGCGTTAATATTATACATGTCACATTATTTGCAAGCATTTGCTCACATTTGCATGCAAAAACTCAGTCCCATTGTCATCCAGGAGAGAGGGATGATTTTCTCTGGCTTATCATCCATGTGCAGTAAGTATGAAATCCATTTTTATACTCAGCAGCTATTAATCTTTTTCAGGACCATTTACAGTTTCCTATGTTACAGTTTCCTATGTTACAGAACTGTAATCTATTCATAAAAATCGGATGCCATACTGATGATCCATATGGCATGTGATCTTTTTCTTGTACTGTACCAATTTCAGAGTGAAATCGCAGCATGCTGAATACAGCTGATAAAAACTGGAGATCTGCACTGCCTCACTGAATAAGATTGGTCGGAGTGCAATCCGATTATTTTCAGATTGCACTCTTCCGTTTTATATGTGAGCGAGGTCTTGGCGTGATAAAATTCATGGAAATTCGAACTGTGATTTAAATCCTCGGTTGGTTGTTCATTTTTTATTTCACTGATCATAGATATACAATTTTGTTCTCAAAAAATTAAAAAATGTATATTAGTAAAGATTTTCAACTTGAATCTTTTGACTGAGAACCATAGGCAGCCAGAAGAAATAAAGTTAATTTTCTCCCAGGAGAAGGGCTTTCTGCACAGCGGCCAGGCAACTTTTGAATGCTATTAACCTGCAGATTTTTTTTTACAAATAGCCACTTTCTTTCATTACTAAAATAGTTTGCTATCGCCGTAAACATACTTAGGCCAGGGTCACACTTGCGAGTATGATGTGAGAATCTTGCGCGAGTCTCTTGCATCAATACCCGGAACTGCCGCTGGCACTCAGGATCAGAGTGTGCAGCTGCATGCATTTCTCTGCAGCCAAACACTCCGGTCTGAGTGCCGGCGGCAGGGCCGGGTACTGATGCGAGAGACTCGCGCGAGTTTCTCGCATCACACTTGCAAGTGTGACCCCGGCCTTACAAGTATAATTATATTGCCAGGTCATTTTTACCACACAATATATGCAAAAAAAAACAATTCCTCACAAGAAATGGCATAATTAAGAGTTTTTTTGCAATTTCACTTCACTTGGATTTTTTCCTGTTTCCCTGTACACTCTGCGGTAAAATGAATGGTGTCATGTAGAGTTGAGCGAAACGGGTCGGTCATATTCAAAAGTTGCCGATCTTCACTGAAGTCGGGTTTCATGAAACGAAACCCGACCATAGCGTGAGGTTGGCCACGAGGTCGGCGACCAGAACGCCAAAGTCGCGTTTCAAAAGATGCTTCCAGCACCCTTTTTCAGCCAATGATGGAGGATGCACACTGTGGGCAACGCGATAACATAGGCATCGGTCACCACCATCTTTGAGAAGGGCATGCAAGTGATTGGCTGGCTTTGTGTGGCGTCACAGGGGCTATAAAAGGGCGTGAACGCCGACCGCCATCTTACTTATGGCGATCTTAGCATAGGGAGAGCTGCTACTGATGATGATTCTGTAGTGAGAGCGTTAGGCAGGGAAGAAGAACCAAAAAACTGCTTCTGCTGTTAGCGATTTCCACTTACAACACAACACTTTGTGTGCAGTGACAGGGGAGGCTCTATTTTTGTGCATCAGCTCTGTTGGTTATTAGGCTGCCTTATACAGTTGTGGCCAAAAGTATTGACACCCCTGCAATTCTGTCAGATAATACTCAGTTTCTTCCTGAAAATGATTGCAAACACAAATTCTTTGGTATTATTATCTTCATTTAACTTGTCTTAAATGAAAAAACACAAAAGAGAATGAAGCAAAACATTGATCATTTCACACAAAACTCCAAAAATGGGCCAGACAAAAGCATTGGCACCCTCAGCCTAATACTTGGTTGCACAACCTTTAGCCAAAATAACTGCGACCAACCGCTTCCGGTAACCATCAATGAGTTTCTTATAATGCTCTGCTGGAATTTTAGACCATTCTTCTTTGGCAAACTACTCCAGGTCCCTGATATTAGAAGGGTGCCTTCTCCAAACTGCCATTTTTAGATCTCTCCACAGGTGTTCTATGGGATTCAGGTCTGGACTCATTGCTGGCCACCTTAGAAATCTCCAGTGCTTTCTCTCAAACCATTTTCTAGTGCTTTTTGAAGTGTGTTTTGGGTCATTGTCCTGCTGGAAGACCCATGACCTCTGAGGGAGACCCAGCTTTCTCACACTGGGCCCTACATTATGTTGCAAAATTTGTTAGTAGTCTTCAGACTTCATAATACCATGCACACGGTCAAGCAGTCCAATGCCAGAGGCAGCAAAGCAACCCCTAAACATCAGGGAACCTCTGCCATGTTTGACTGTAGGGACTGTGTTTTTTTCTTTGAATGCCTCTTTTTTTTCTCCTGTAAATTCTATGTTGATGCCTTTGCCCAAAAAGCTCTGCTTTTGTCTCATCTGACTAGAGAACATTCTTCCAAAACGTTTTAGGCTTTTTCAGGTAAGTTTTGGCAAACTCCAGCCTGGCTTTTTTATGTCTCGGGGTAAGAAGTGGGGTCTTCCTGTGTCTCCTACCATACAGTCCCTTTTCATTCAGACGCCGACGGATAGTACGGGTTGACACTGTTGTACCCTCGGACTGAAGGGCAGCTTGAACTTGTTTGGATGTAAGTCGAAGTTCTTTATCCAACATCCACACAATCTTGCGTTGAAATCTCTTGTCAATTTTTCTTTTCTGTCCACATCTAGGGAGGTTAGCCACAGTGCCATGGGCTTTAAACTTCTTGATGACACTGCGCACGGTAGACACAGGAACATTCAGGTCTTTGGAAAAGGACTTGTAGCCTTGAAATTGCTCATGCTTCCTCACAATTTGGTTTCTCAAGTCCTCAGACAGTTCTTTGGTCTTCTTTCTTTTCTCCATGCTCAATGTGGTACACACAAGGACACAGGACAGAGGTTGAGTCAACTTTAATCCATGTCAACTGGCTGCAAGTGTGATTTAGTTATTGCCAACACCTGTTAGATGCCACAGGTAAGTTACAGGTGCTGTTAGTTACACAAATTAGAGAAGCATCACATGATTTTTTGAACAGTGCCAATACTTTTGTCCACCATCTTTTATATGTTTGGTGTAGAATTATATCCAATTTGGCTTTAGGACAATTTTTTGTGTGTTTTTTTCAGTTAAGACAAATTAAATGAAGATAGTAATACCAAAGAATTTGTGTTTGCAATCATTTTCAGGAAGAAACTGAGTATTATCTGACAAAAGTGCAGGGGTTTCAATACTTTTGGCCACAACTGTAAGGCTCCCTGATCTGACAAAATTGCAGGGGTGTCAATACTTTTGGCCACAACTGTAAGGCTCCCTGATAGCTGCATTGCTGTTTGCACACTGCTGTGCAAACTGCTTTTTTAAAAGCAAAAATACTTTTCTTCCTCTTTTCTGCACAGTTACCAAGGGTTCATTTTTCCACCCTTTTGTGTGTGAACTGTGCAGCAGTTCAGCTTATTAGGCTGCCTGCGTCCATACTTGGACTGAGAGCATCATTGTCACAGTCCTCAAATCTCTAGTGAGATCCAAAATCTCACCAATCCTATAGACACCCTCCACCTTGTCATACACCATCCAATTTCAGCCTGTTACATTGAGGTGTAATCTCTCCTGGGCCAGAGACAATAGTTCTGCATCCTCAAATCTATAGGGAGATCCAAATTCTCACCAATCCTATAGACACCCTCCACCTTGTCATACACCATCCAATTTCAGCCTGTTACATTGAGGTGTAATCTCTACTGGGCCAGAGACAATAGTTCTGCGTCCTCAAATCTATAGTGAGATTCAAAATCTCACCAATAGTAGATACACCTTCTACCTTGTTTTACAGTACCATATAGCTGGTGGTATTTTGGGTACATTTTCACAAAAATGAGCAAGTATGGTGGAAGACGCCATGGAAGTGGGCGGGGGTTGCCAGCTGGTCCCGATGGTGGTGGTGGTGGTGTTGAATCTGTAGGCAGTGGCAAAATCACAATAGCACCTAAGGCATCGTCTGGCTCCACAAGGCCTCGAAGGCTCTCTTTTCTGGGAGTAGGTAAACCACTTTTAAAGCCGGAGCTTCAGGAACAAGTTTTGGCTTACATTGCTGACACAGCCTCCAGCTCTCTTGCCTCCTCTTCTGAAGTTTCAAAAAATAAAAGCACTGAGTCGTCAGTGGAGGCTCCTGGTCAGGAACAACACCTTTCCTTGTGTCCTTCACCCCTACCAAAAGTGAAGGATGTGGCAGGCCACACTACCGATTACTCCATGGAGCTCTTTTCACATACCATGCCTGGGTTAGCAAGTCAAATCGTGAATTCCCCAGTCCAAGATGAATCTGACATGGAGTGCACTGATGCACAGCCACTGCTAGATTCTTCTGCTGGTACATTCACTCAGAGCACTACATTGTCCTCACAGTGTACTGAGCCAGAATCTGACCCTGATGAAACTCAGGTGCCCCTTCCCGCATACTATACCACCTTACACGGTGACACAGAGGAAGGTGCACATGAAATTGAAGAGGAGGTGATGGATGACCCAGTTGTTGACCCAGATTGGCATCCATTGGGGGAAGAGGGTGCCGCTGCCAATAGCTCAGAAGAGGACTAGGAGGATCCACAGCAGGCAACGACATCGCAACACCTGTTATCTGGCATGACTGTAGCAGTCCAAAAATGTGTTACAAAAACCAAAAGAGTTGCAGGACAGCTTGGCCAGACGGTCAAATTAGCACAGCGTGCAAGGTCTCAAAATGTCTTCCATAGTAGGAAGAGTGCAGTGTGGCACTTTTTTGAACAAAATCCTAATGATCAGGCAAAAGTTATCTGTAAGAAGTGCGCAAAGATCTTTAGTCGAGGGAAAAATCTGAGAAGTTTGAATACCAGTTGCATGCTTAGACATTTTACCACCATGCACTTGCAAACGTGGACGGACTACCAAACCTCACGCACCACATGTCCACCTGCTCCGAATGAAGGTAGTCAGCAACGCTACATCACTTCCCCCACTGTAAGCCCACCGGTTAGCACACAACCAGCAGCAAATGTCGAGGTGTCGTCACAAGGGCAAAGCAGTCATGGAATCACAATGTTATTGCTACAAAAGACTGAATCTAGGCCATCAGCAACACCACCAACACCATCACCATCACCAACCCTCTCTCAGTCCGCCATGTCCACCGCTAGTTCCACCATATGCAGCTCTCAAGTCCAGCTCACCCTACCAGAGACTCTGAGTAGGACAAGAAAGTACTCATCCTCTCATCCGCGTACACTGGCTTTGAACGCCCACATTGCCAAACTAATCTCGTTAGAGATGATGCCCTACCGGTTGGTTGAAAGTAAAGCTTTCCGTGAGCTCATGGCCTACGCAGTACCATGCTATGACCTACCCAGTCGGCACTTCTTTTCGCGAAAAGCCATCCCTGCCATCCACGTTCATGTGACAGACCGCATTGTCCGTGCACTCAAGCAATCAGTGAGTGGAAAGGTGCACCTCACAACAGATGCATTGCCCAGTAGGCATGGCCAGGGCCGTTACGTGTCCATCACTGCGCACTGGGTTAATGTGGTGGATGCAGGATCCACAGGGGACAGCGGCGGTGGGACAGTGCTGCCTAGCCCATGGTATAGGAAACAGTTGGCTGTAGGCGTTCGACCCTCCTCCTCCTCCTCCAGAAGCGAAAGCTCGTCCACAGAGCGCAGTCTGCCAGTGTTGCACACGAGGTGTCCCACTATCGAACAGCTAGTGGTAAGCGTCAGTAGACTGTGTTGAAGATGATGTGTTTGGGTGACAACAGACACACCGCGGAGGTACTGGCCGACTACTTGAAGCGACAAACTGAGTCATGGCTGGGCAGTCTACATCTTGAGGCAGGCAAGGTAGTTAATGATAACGGCTGGAATTTTGTGGCAGCCATAGCCCTTTCAAAACTCAGACACATACCTTGCCTGGCTCACACCTTGAACCTGGTGGTGCAGTGCTTCCTCAATAATTATCTGGAGTTAACATCCCTGCTCAATAAGGTCCGAAGACTGTGCTCGCACATCCACCGGTCGCCCGTACACTCCAGTCGTATGCAGAAGCTGCAGCGATTGCTCCATCTTCCCAAGCACCGCCTAATTATCGACGTTGCAACAAGGTGGAACTCCACCCTGCACATGGTTCAGAGGCTGTGCGAACAGAGGCAGGCTGTAATTCATTTGTGGGAGGATACACGGGCAGGCAGTTTGCAGGCAGACATGGAGTTGTCTGGTGTGCAGTGGTCGAAGCTGAAAGACCTCTGTAAAGTCCTTCTGTGTTTTTTTGAGGACGACGCCATCATAAGCATGAGCATCCCACTTATGCGTCTGCTCATGCAAACTTTGATGCGCATTAAGGAGCAGGCGTCTGCAGCCGAGGAGGAAGAGGAGGAGGGAAGCCATTTTCTGCTCAGGGAAGTCTCGTGGACGAGGTGGAGGAAGAAGAGGAAGAAGAGGAGGATGATGGGGATGATTATTTTGGGGAGGAGGATGCTTCTCAGGGGGCAAGAAAAAATGTTGGTGTGGCAAGGTCAGGAACAGGGTTTGTGCGTGACTGGAGGGATGTGGATTTGCCAGAAAGTGCCCCTCCACCCATCACTCGCAGTGCACCATTGACACCTGGAACATTTGCCCACATGTCTGATTATGCCTTGCAGATCCTAAAAAGAGACCCCCGCATTGCCAAAATGATGAACGATGACGACTACTGGTTGGCCAGCATCCTGGATCCACGCTATAAAGGCAAATTCCAAAACATCCTGCCACAGGAGAACCTTGACCTAATATTGGCTAACAAACAAGCAACTCTGGTAAACTGTTTGTTTGAGGCATTCCCAGCACACAGCGGCGGTGATGTTTTTCCAACAAGCCGTAGGTGGCAACATGGAAGAGGTGTTCATGGTGCACACAGCCGAAGTGGCGTTGGACACAGGGGTTTCATGACCATGTTGTGGACTGATTTTTCAAGTACCGCTCACACGACTGGTAATACTGCATCAATTCAAAGTGACTGGAGACAGCAGTTGTCAACTATGGTAACAAACTACTTCTCCTCCCATATCAATGTTCTCCCTCACCGGTCAGTCCCCTTTGACTATTGGGCCAGTAAGCTTGACACCTGGCCTGAATTGGCACAATATGCCTTACAGGAGCTCACCTTGCCCTGCTGCTAGTGTGTTATCTGAACGAGTCTTCAGTGCTGCTGGATCAATCCTGACAGAAAAAAGGACCTGTCTGTCGACCCAAAATGTTGATGATCTAACCTTCATTAAAATGAACCATGCATGGGTTTCAAAGGATTTTGTCCCACCCTCCCCTGCTGACACGTAGGTTGCCAGAAAAATGGCTTGCTGTTGTCCACCTCTTCCGCGGACTTCTCCAATTACTCCATTTGCAGCTGCTGAATGTCCAACATCAACATATACCAATTTTTCCACCTCCCTAACTGGGCTGCCTCCCCCCACAGGGCCGGGGTCACTACTTGGCGCACGCACCTGTGCGAGTGCCGGTGCCCTGGACAGGTGGGTGGGCACACTGTTTGGCAACGGCACTGGCACAAGGTCCCTCATAGTAGAATCAAGTGTCTCTGATGGTGGGGCTGCACACCTGCCGTCAGACACACCGGCGTACTATGAGGGGCCCTGTGCCAGTGCCGTCGCCAATGAGTGGGCCCTCCCTGCTTGCTCAGGATCACAGCACTTGCAAAGTTGAAATACTTACCTCTCCCTGCTCCACCGCCGTGACGTCTTCCGCGTTTCCTGACAGTGACATTCTGGTCAGAGAGCTCGATGACATCACGTCTGTACGCCCACTGCCTAAACAGTCCAAGTGCAGTGAGATGGAAGATGGGGATGACGAGGAGTCCAGACTAGTACAGGGATTCCCTAGCGAGGAAACTTATTTAATTGTTTTCAATGTTGGGACAGCTATTTTTGGGGAGCACTATACTCAGGAGAATGATATATGAAGCTCACCATACACTGGAGCATTCCAAAGGTGGACATCAGACACTGGTGCAGCATTTACAGGGCCCATTATGCACTGGAGCATTAGAAATGGGGCCCATTATATATGGAGCATTATTTGGGCCCATAACACAGTGGAGCTTCATCCATGGTGAGACCAACATATACTGTAGTATTATGTGGAGCTGATCATATACTGTTTCAAACATTATATGGGACCAATGATTCTGTATGGAGAAATATATGGGCCTCATTACTCTGTATAGCGCACTAAGCGCTGGCCATAATACTGTATGGAGTAATATACTGTCTGTTTTTGGAGCTATTGGAGAATTTAAAATGGATATCAGTCATGAGATGTAAGAAGTGAAGTATTTTTCATTGTACTATACCGCTATTTTTCTGCCGTATAAGAGGATCATGAATTGTGGCATGTGTTAAAGGAGCCCATTGACACTCTTTGGCCCTGGGCCCACAAAAATCTGGAGCCAGCCCTACCCCCCCACAACTTTAGCCAAATAACCCCCAGTTTTCAATGCCTAACTACTATTATTATAAAGTAAATTAAGGTTGACAAGCTTAAGTAATAAGAATTTATGTTTTTAGCATTAAAATGGGCACTGTAGGTGTGTTTCCTGTCCTCCACTCACTGCCGACTTTTCTTCCCCATTGACTAGCATTGGGTTTCATGTTTCAGTCGACCTTCGACTTTTCACGATAATCGGCCGATTTCGTTCGACTCGACTTTTGAGAAAGTCGGGTTTCATGAAACCCGACTCAACCCGAAAAAAGGCAAAGTCGCTCATCTCTAGTGTCATGCAAAATTGCAAATTGTCTCACAAAAAACGAGCCCTTATACATCTATGTGGACAAACTTAGCATTTTTTTAATTGTCACATATTTAAAATGCCCTACCATTTCCTTTCTATCATCACTTTTTTGTTTTGTTTTTATTTTTTTTAAACTACTGATAATGTTTCATTTCATACACATGCCAAACATTGTTTCGTATCAGAACAATGGGGGTGGCCCACGGGCTTTGACTCTCTCGGATGACCCTACTCTGTAGCATATGCACCAGCATCTCTTTCACCTCTGGGTACATTTGTGGTGGAATTTGTAGTACTCACATCAGCCGATGCCTCTGTGAACGGTGGTAAACTTTATACCTACGGTCACAGCTGCTGTCTAATGCAGCTCTCTGATCGATCGGCGGTAATGATCTTACCACTGATCAGAGTTGCTGATGTTTCTTGCGCTGTCATGCAAATTACTGTGTGGGAAACACCTGATGTTCGGGGTGCCACAGACTTCCTGAACAGTAGGTGTTCGGTACGGACCCTGAACTTTACTGTTCATGTTCGCCCATCACTAGTGATAATAGAATAATGCAGAATGCAGTTAGTGCCACATTTTAGACATTGTGCAGCCCTATACTGTTCCACAAAAATACAAGACTCACAAAATCCACGCTAGAAACTAGCATAAGATGATGAAGTTTTTAATGTAGAAATCAAATTGTGCAAAAAGAAGCATTGGTGGTACATGGCAAACAAAAATGTTTGAAAAATCCCTATTAAGGAGCTGAGTTATTGGGTGAGTGGGGAGAGTGCCCCCATTCATGTATAATCCAAAGCAGTTATGAGAGCAGCTATGAAGAGTATCACTTGCTGTGGAGCATGAAAAAACAAAAAAGGAAAGCGCACATAGGGTGTATTGTCTTGAAGAACCACAATAGCAAGCAAGCCCAATCAGTTAGACTCACCTGCTGAAGTTGTGTGAGTCACAACAAACTGGGAATCACTCATAAAGGTCCGGTCGTCGCTGGTATCCCGCTGGTAGTAAATGAAACAAATCCAAAGTGGAAAAAAGAGCCGGGCTGAATAAACCGCGCTGACCAGAAAAAAACGCACCTTCGGCAGTCCATATAATAAAAAACTTCTTTAATAAGCCTACGCGTTTCGTGGCAAAACCAGCCACTTCATCAGGGCAACTTTTATTATATGGACTGCCGAAGGTGCGTTTTTTTCTGGTCAGCGCGGTTTATTCAGCCCGGCTCTTTTTTCCACTTTGGATTTGCTGTGGAGCATACAATACTGAGTTACTAGATACAATTCTATTTTCTTTAACTCAGGGTCAGGCGCATCTCTGTCATTCGCAAGTTTAGTCGCAGTGCGCCTGACAGGAATCTGCCGATAATATTTAATTATCTCCATTTCTGGGCTCTAAAAGTAATCAGTGATCTTCACAGGGATGTATTAAAAGAGAGTACACAAAATTAGATGCAAAAAAAAAAAATTACTGGTAATAACCATAAATATAATAAAACAAAAAGTACCCAAATTTCACAACTTCTGCCAAAACCCTCTTATTTGTCAGAAAATCATACTTATTTCTGCGAAATTGCCACATACTTTGCATTATTCATCCATAAAACGAGCTAACTAAATTGTCATGAAAACCCCGTCAGAAAGTATGAACTTTCAAAAGTAATAACCTATAGGCTCAATGAGAGGCCATGGAGGTCACACCTGCTCTCTGCAAGGACTGCGGTAAAACTGAGTGGGCGAGTTTCAAGCAGAACTTAAACATAGAAGGTCCTGGGAGGGGCAGGATCCCCTGCCACTTTGGAGGGGAGGGAGAAACAAAAATGTGTGAGCTGTGTCTGTCAGCACTGTTGCGCCTGATGCAGGATTAAGTTAAAAAACACAAAAAGAATTGTCCTAAAGCCAAATTGGATATAATTCCACACCAAACATAAAAAAGAGGGTGGACAAAAGTATTGGCACTGTTCGAAAAATCATGTGATGCTTCTCTAATTTGTGTAATTAACAGCACCTGTAACTTACCTGTGGCACCTAACAGGTGTTGGCAATAACTAAATCACACTTGCAGCCTGTTGACATGGATTAAAGTTGACTCAACCTCTGTCCTGTTTCCTTGTGTGTACCACATTAAGCATGGAAAAAAGAAAGAAGACCAAAGAACTGTCTGAAGACTTGAGAAACCAAATTGTGAGAAAGCATGAGCAATCTCAAGGCTACAAGTCCTTCTCCAAAGACCTGAATGTTCCTGTGTCTACCGTGCGCAGTGTCATCAAGAAGTTTAAAGCCCATGGCACTGTGGCTAACCTCCCTAGATGTGGACGGAAAAGAAAAACTGACAAGAGATTTCAACGCAAGATTGTGCGGATGTTGGATAAAGAACTTCGACTAACATCCAAACAAGTTCAAGCTGCCCTGCAGTCCGAGGGTACAACAGTGTCAACCCGTACTATCCGTCGACATCTGAATGAAAAGGGACAGTATGGTAGGAGACCCAGGAAGACCCCACTTCTTAACCCGAGACATAAAAAAGCCAGGCTGAAGTTTGCCAAAACTTACCTGAAAAAGCCTAAAACGTTTTGGAAGAATGTTCTCTGGTCAGATGAAACAAAAGTAGAGATTTTTGGGAAAAGGCATCAACATAGAGTTTACAGGAGAAAAAAAGAGGCATTCAAAGAAAAGAACACGGTCCCTACTGTCAAACATGGCGGAGGTTCCCTGGTGTTTTGGGGTTGCTTTGCTGCCTCTGGCACTGGACTGCATGACCGTGTGCATGGCATTATGAAGTCTGAAGACTACCAACAAATTTTGCAGCATAATGTAGGGCCCAGTGTGAGAAAGCTGGGTCTCCCTCAGAGGTCATGGGTCTTCCAGCAGGACAATGACCCAAAACACACTTCAAAAAGCACTAGAAAATGGTTTGAGAGAAAGCACTGGAGACTTCTACGGTGGCCAGCAATGAGTCCAGACCTGAATCCCATAGAACACCTGTGAAGAGATCTAAAAATGGCAGTTTGGAGAAGGCACCCTTCAAATATCAGGGACCTGGAGCAGTTTGCCAAAGAAGAATGGTCTAAAATTCCAGCAGAGCATTGTAAGAAACTCATTGATGGTTACAGGAAGCGGTTGGTCGCAGTTATTTTGGCTAAAGGTTGTGCAACCAAGTATTAGGCTGAGGGTGCCAATACTTTTGTCTGGCCCATTTTTGGAGTTTTGTGTGAAATGATCAATGTTTTGCTTTTTGCTTCATTCTCGTTTGTGTTTTTTCATTTATGACAAATTAAATGAAGATAATAATACCAAAGAATTTGTGTTTGCAATCATTTTCAGGAAGAAACTGAGTATTATCTGACAGAATTGCAGGGGTGTCAATACTTTTGGCCACAACTGTAATTTGTTAATAGTCCTTACTGCGGAGAACCCACCTCCTTTTAAGCCAGCATTTTCAATCAAGCAAGACTGGGTGGAAATAGACTGAACATATGGAAATGGAAAGCTGAACCGAACAGAACCCAGGCACCTAATTTTTATTTATGAATAGAGGATGAATTATTGAAAATAAGTCTATAGATTTTAACATGAAAGCTTCATTTTTTTTCAGTGCACATTAAAGGCACTACAAGAGTCTCTCCTTGGTTTAAACACTGATTTAACAGATTCCCTTTAAGACATAATTAAGATGAAAATCAGATGAGCCAATAATATTTTTTTTCCTTGTAACCCGAACCAGTAAACATGTAGATATGTAAATTACTTCTAAGAAGTCTAGCATACCCAGCTCTTTCGCGTAAAACATTCACTATACTTCCTGCTCAACAATATCGTGTTAGTTCTGTTTTGCTTTTCACACATCTAAAGAGAAAATTTTGCATCAGTGGTGAATAATTAATCTGATACTTACCATGAACATGTCATAAATAAAAATGAAACTTTTTGAATAATGGTGGCAGCATGCCACAAGCTGTCTTACCAAATGCTTAACACAGCTCAAAACTATTTGCATGGGTGTAACTACTAAAAGTACTAAGTAATAAGAGGAATGAACAACATGTTTGACCCTGAAACCACATAGTTACACTGTAGTACTTACAGGAGTTGTCCAGCCCCTACATTAAAGGAAATTTGTCAATAAGATCAACCCCTGAAGCCACATATTTAAAAATGCAAGTGTTTGAAAGCTAAATCAATCAACACCTTTATAACTTTTATCAGTTACCACATTCATAAGCAAAGAAAAAACACTGAGGGCTAGGGATAAGCAGACTTCTCGATGTTCCTGAACCCAAACCCCAGAGAAGCCAATGGTGGTCCAAATTTTGGTGCTATAAAATGGCTGTAAAGGGTCGTAGAAAGGGCTAGGGTGCTGCAAAATGAAGCAAAATGCTGGTAGGAGCAGGACAATTGCCCTGTAAAAAAATGTAGATAGGGAAATTACTTAAAATAATGGAAAAATAATGATCTGAAACCAGGAGACGGACATTGGAAGTGGAGGAGTGGAGCAGTGCCTTGTATGTGTAGTTTACTGTGCTTGTTAATAAATAAATAATTAAATGAAAAAAATGACTTGAGGTCCCACTTATTTTTATAACCAGCCAAGGGAAAAAATACAGCTGTGAGCTAGTCTTATTATGCTTGTGTGGCGCCCCTGAGGCTTCAGTCGCCCAGAGCTACTGCACCTTCTCCTAAGGTGTAGTGCCCTACCATCCAGGTAGGCTGGAAACTCCTTTCCGCATTCCAACACCTGCACCCCACTCACAGGATAGTTCAGCAGGGACCCATCCATGCTTTATGCTGGAAAGGTCATAGGGTGCCTTTTGTGGTCCCTGGCTTCGTAACACGAGAGGTGCTGGGGAGGCGGGTGGAGTTAGATATAAAAGAGAGGGAAGGTGTAGGATTTCAGGTCAGTCTGGGGTGAGTCCCAGAGAGAGAGAGAGCAGGCTGACAGCAGGTCAGCCTGAGAGGAGCTCAAGGCGGAGGAAGGCAGTCAGTCAGGAGAGGCTGAGGACTGGTCTTAGTGGAACGAGCTCCCTAGGGAATTGATATAGAAGAGTTAATGGTTTGCTTTTATATCCCTTTAAATGCCTTTAAGACTTCAATTGCCTTTTGCCTTATTATTGCTAGAATTATTCTTATGTAGACTAGTAGTCTCTGTCTTCAAGGAAACTATACTTGTTATCATATTTGTTCACAACAACGTGTTCTGGGTATATTGTAAACAAGGTACGTACGACCCTGAGGTGATGGTGGGGGCCAAATGAGCTCCAGAGTCACATATTGTTGTAAATGGTATAAAAACATGTCTTATATTTCATTACGTCAGATAAAGTGATTTGACCACGGCTTGTGTGTTGAAGTCTCTTTGTCTCCAAGCGCTTGCAACAGAAAGGGCGAAAAACCTCACAATTCGGACTCACTGGTGCTATGGACAGCTGACGCTTGGTCAGAACAAAAGCAGCTACGACAGTTTTGGTGCCCAACGTGGGGCCGTGGAAACCAGTCTATTCGGAATCCGTATGTGGGAGCTTCCTGGAGGGTTGAAAATGCAGAATCCAGGCTGCAGCAGGTGAGAACATTTATTCTTACATTGATTCTGCATCTGCAACCTTTCTAAGGATGTCTACATATCTCTGGGTAAGACTGTAACAGCACGGTTCAAAAGAACCCACATCACCAGTGAGTGGTGAGTATGTCTGTATGAGAGTTGAATAATAGAGTAATAAGATAATAATTGTCATCTGTATTATCTGTTAAACTGTTCTGGCAATATACTAATATACTAACTGGTTGTGTACTGGTGCACTGTGTAGCACAAAGTCTGGGATAGACTCTGTGCAGTGGTTATTTTGGATTGCCAGTAAATTTGTATAAGGCTGTGGCTTTTGGTTGCTCTGGTTTTCAATGTTTCTTGTGTAAGAAGTTGGCTTTGGTGTTCTCGGAGTGTCAGTGGACACTGCTGTAGGTTAAAGTGTCAATCAAATCCAAAGTGAAAGATAGTCAGGCTGTGTGAATCCTTGTATATATGTCTATGAGAACCTCTGAATAAGATGAGAGATGAGTAATTGAGTATAAAAAAATCCGTGAATAAGCACGTATAAATGAATCATCACACACCATTTTTGTGTCAAGAGATTTGTTACCTTTCTAGTTGTGGTAGAATCCCGGACAGATGCGTTATAGATATTTCAAATCTACATCTGAGACTGAATGAATTGAGTAATGATATAGCTCGTGTTATATGTGGCATTACATTGTAAAGTTTCCTGAATGCATTTGGCCAGAAAAAGGGCAAGGCATGGTTAATCTCATTATACAGTTATGTGCTCTTACAGTGAAATCCTGTGATTTTGAGTTTCTTTGTAGAAATTGATTTTGATAAGTCTAAAGAACTACGGAATGCTGATGGGAGGGGGGAAGGATGGCGCTGCGCAGTTTTTCTTCTCCCTTCGCTCTTATCTCTGCTGAGTGTGAGCTGTGCTCAAAATTCTCTGTAATTCTATCCGTAAGGTACGCGCTGAAAGATTTGTACATTTTAAAGCAACAGTACTTAATTGAAGTTGGAAGTTAAAACTAAAATATGGTGCCTAATTTAGAAGGGAATTGTAAGTGATTGTTTGGTCATTATAAGTGATTGTTTGGTAAATGTAAGTGATTGTTTGGTCATTAATGTGTTTGAACCTGCTTCTAGTTGTGTGATTGATTTGTATAGCAAATTGGAGCAACAGAGGAGGTAGCCGACTGTACGGCTGATAAAGTAGGTCAGAGGCCTATCACACCTGGGCCTTCTTACTTTAGTCAGCGGGTTTTTTGTTGTGGGTGAGAGGCGAGGGCGAGGAGCCCTCTGGATATACCTTGGCAGGCTCACTCTGACTTGCTATGTGTGGGCTGTAAGACAGAGGTCCAGACACACAGAAGGGCATTTCAGAAGAAAGGTGAGCTGTCTAAGTTGAAGTAACCTTCCCACAACAATCCATGGAGCTGGGCTGGAAGGATTCAGGCCTGATCCTATTCTAGCCAGCTGATGTAACGGGTGAGAGGCAGAGAGCCTTCCCGTTACATCCTGTAGGTCTACCGGGTGAGAGGCAAGGAGCCTTCCCGCTACACCTTGGCAGGCTCTCTCTGACTTAGTAAGTGTGGCCTGTAAGACAGAGGTCCAGGCACACTGGGAGGGCATTTCAGAAGAAAGGTGAGCTGTCGGTAGAAAAAGGTTGAAGCCATGGCAACTTTTTCTGTGTACAGTCGGTACCCCCAATGAGATCCAAGACAGCTATGCAAATTGTAAAAGACAGAGCAGAAAGGAAGCAGTGAAACAGGTAGGTTGGACAAATATTGAAAAAGGCAAACATACCAGAGTGTGAATGTTTGGATGTACAAAAAGGCACAGACAAGGGAAGAAAATAGCAAGTGAATAAATGATGCTTGAGAATGTGCAGCAGTATGAAAGGTGTATTATGAATGTTTGATTGACAAAGTGTAACCAGAGACCCAGACAAAACAGATGGACTTGTAAACACTGTGATCAGACTCAGACAAACCCAGACTGAATAGCTACTTGTGTGACCTGTGCTACTGACCTAAGCGAATTGCGCTAAATCCTGTCCAGACAAGATCATAAGAAGCTGACATAATAGTGTGGATAGTGGGTAGTGGGGACATTGGCCCTTGAGGAGTAAGCTGACAGTAGACATCAGACGACCACCCCCTTCAGGACCTAGAAGTGCGACTAGAATAAGAAAGATGCAGGTGTATTATCCCTGGAGCCCCTCTGACCAGCTAGCTTTGCTGAAGCAGCTGCCTGACCCTGAAGACCAACCATTCCCATTTTACAGACACATAAAGGGAGTACAGCAGACATATAAGTGTACCTGGGCAGACCTAGAGAGGTTGGTGAGTTTAAAGGCAGGTGACGCACTAGGACATATAATTAAGACACCCACAGATGTGACAAAGAATCAGGCTTGGGGCATGGATGATAAATCTGCACAATCTGGGGAGACGTACTGTGAGTCACTAAGACAATGGGCTACAGTGGAACAATCAGAGCAGTCCGTACTCCTGACTAATGTGACACAGCAAAAAGGAGAGAGAGTAGAGATGTACTTTGGACAGTTACAGCTGAAATGGGCAGACATGGAGTACATTTGCATAAACCCACTTGATGCTAGAATACTGGTGAATGCATTCATTGACGGTATGAACAAAGACTTACGAGACGCAGCACAGACAGCCAGACCTGAATGGAGATATGTAGATCCGAAAAGACCTCCTTAAGGTAGCTAAAGAAGTTGAGCAAACAAGGACAATAAGACGACCTGTCATGTATGCTGGAGCACAAGGAAAAAAGAGGAGACGTAATAAGGGACCTAAGGACCTAGAAACAGTGAGGTGCTGGAATTGTGGTACTTAGAAAACTTATTGTTAGTGACAATACCCCTATGAATTTACTGGGAGCAGATGTGCTGAGTGCGATCCCGGCTATCATACAGTACTCTCCTGAGGGTATTACAGTCACAAGTCCCCTCTCAGATAAACATTTGTGTAAGATTGCGGCAATGGTGTATATGACAAAAGCGGTGAAACTAACACCTGACACCAAAATGCCTGAGGATGAAGAAATGGGACAGGTGCCAGACACTGTTTGGGCAAGGGGGGGAAAAATGATGTGGGTCGGTTGCCCATTCCCCCTGTCATGATTGAATTGTTTTAAGCAATACCCCTTGAGCCTAGCCAAATCAATTACCCCGAGCAGAGATATTAGAGAGTATGTTAAGGCAGGGGTTCTGGTGCAAAGAAATCCCCCCGGACTGCAAAGATCTTCCCCCTGCGACACCTCTTTGTATCCCATTAGGAAAAAAAGGACTCAAGGGTTTGCTGACACTTACAGAAAGGTTCATGACTTAAGGGCTATTAATGATGATACAGTGAGTGTGACCTCAATCGTCCCTAACACACACACACAATACTGTCACAGATCCCAGTAATGTCAGAATGTTTCACAGTCATTGATTTAGCAGGTGCATTCTTCTCTGTACCCCTGCACCCTGACTGTCAGTGTCTTTCTCCTTTACTCATAGAAGTGAACAATATTGTTGGACAGTCCTCCCACAAAGGGGGAAAGAAATCCCCTGCCATCTATTCAGCAGCAATGGCAGGGATCCTTGAGTAGTGGCAATCACCTCATCCGCTGATTGTACTATTACAGTACATGGATGACCCTAAGGGTTGCAAGGTCTCACGTGACAAATTACAGTATTACAAACAAAAGGTGACATTTGTTGGGACATTGTATTGCCGAAGGTACCACACACCTGACAGGAAACAGGCAATTCAAGATCTCCCTCTACCCAGGTCACATCAGCATCTATGCACTTTCCTAGGTTTAGTGACCTACAGTAGGCCTTGGATAAGGTCCGCTTAACAAATATACCAACCACTTTATGACTGCTTGTCATCAGACCCAGGACCTCACACAAAATACAATTGATTGTGTCTGTGCGGTAGGAGCAGCTGCACTACTACTAGGAAAGGCATGTGAGATCACACTGACGTTTCTTTTGACAATCTATTCCCCATATGACATCCATGCCATACTCGTACAAGTTCAACCAAAACATGTCTATGGCCA
This sequence comes from Dendrobates tinctorius, assembly GCF_039654945.1. NCBI lineage: Eukaryota > Metazoa > Chordata > Amphibia > Anura > Dendrobatidae > Dendrobates > Dendrobates tinctorius. Next base: position 30,922,639 of record NW_027361737.1, read on the forward strand.
GACAGCTCCGACTTGAGTGTGCTCTACTAATTCCTGAGTATGTCACCCTCAAAAGATGTAACGTTCTGAATCCAGCCATCCTCCTGCCTGTGGATTCAGAAAAGGGGGAATTGGTGACCGTATTAGTGAGTGAGGAAGGATACTTTGACATGACACATGAACATGTCTGCATAGAACTGATGAGTCAGGAGACAGTTGGGTTTGCACACGTTCATGAAAAAACCTGTTCCTAAAGCAGACTTTGAGTTTCTTTTTTGTAGATGGCCCCAGATATCACCAGGATGGACGATTCTACACTGGATATGCAGTAGTATCCTCACATGAGGTAATCCGAGAGGAACCACTCTCTCCTCACATGTCGGCGCAGGAGGCAGAGTTGAAGGCACTCACTGAGGCGTGTAGAGCCGCTGCAGGTAAAGTCGCTAATATTTTCACAGATTCGAAGCCCATTAAAAATGCAGAGCTGGTGAAACAATTGATGGAGGCATTGATGTTACCAGTCCAGGTTGGCATTGTCAAGGTAAAAGCACACACAAAGGTGACTCCGTGGAGGTAGAGGGCAATAGAAGGGCGAACGAGGCTGCTAAAATAGCACAAGGCGGCCTAGAGAAGAGCAGTGGACGGTGGTGGGGAATCAGCGTATTCCAGCCACATTGGGTCTAGATGTCCTAAAATCCCTCCGGCAAAAGGCTGCCCAAACAGAGAAGGTACACCGGGGGAGACTGGGAGCTGAGCTGAACTCAAATGGAGTATGGGAGAATAAGGATAAAATGTGCCCACCAAAGTCCCTGTTCCCAATCATGGCGCAAGCAGCACATGGCCCCACTCACACCTCAAAAAGTCACATGTGTGCCATGGTAGATGCCTTCTGGATCGCTCCTGGTTTCAGTTACGCAGCCGCGAAACTTGTACAATCATGCCTCATCTGTGCACAGCACAACCCAGGTAAAACAGTAAAAGTCCCCAAGAAAGCGACATCTAGGCCTCTCTACCTGTTTCAGAGACTGCAGATTGACGACATACAGCTACCAAGGTAGGAGTGTATGCAAATATCCTAGTATGTGTAGATCTCTTCTCTGGTTGGCCGGAAGCCTATCCGGTAAAATGTGCAAATGCTAAAATGACTACAGACAAACTGATGAAAGAACTGATCTGCAGGTATGGTGTCCCAGAAGCCACAGAAACAGATAGGGGTACACACTTCACGGGAGAAATAATGAGGGAAGTCATGCAGGCCCCGGGTGTACAGCAAACATTTCATACACCATATAGGCCACAAAGTAGTGGGAAAGTGGAAAGACTAAATGGGACACTTAAACTGAAAATTCAAAAGGCCATGTCAGACACAGGAAAGAGCTGGGTGGAGTGCTTGCCTCTTGCATGACCGCATATGGCGACTCCAGTTTTTCTCTCTTCTCCCAAAAAACCTCCCCGACTCCTAGTATCCCCTATTCTTAAAATAACACAGACTACCATTTTTTTCTTTGGATAATTATGGCCACAGCGGCCGATTTTATTAACAAACAATAAAACATTAACAATAAACATCCAAATATTAAATGCAAATAATATGAGGGGAGGGTTCTTGGAGCTAAAAGATCTGGCTATAAAACATTTTTGGCCCAAGACCAAAAACTAAACCACCATGTTACCCTCAGCCGTCCAACCCAGCTCAAGGGCACCGTTACTCCCGTTCCGGGAGACTCACCACCAGAGCTACCGAGGTAAAAACCCCGTCCAGAGCCCATAACCAAAAAGCCAGATCCCCATACCATTTTTTAAAACTGTCGGGAATATTACTTCCAACTCCTTCCCTGACCAATCACCGTCAACTCCAAGAACCCCACCCCCCGCCCCTTAGCCACTGTGACGACAGCAACAAGCAGCGCCTCGTATGGATTCCCACCAAAATTCCTCTGCTACGTTCTTTTTTTTTTTTTTTTTTATCAATTACATAAATCCCCTAACACCTTCAATTCATTCCTGCTGCCCAAAAAAAGGAGGGTGGGTGGGTCTACTCTCCTTCAGTTACGTTGGTGAAGTGTGGCTTTTCCCGCACTTTTTCCCTGACCAGGCTGCCCCCCCACCCCAAACACCTCCCCTGGCCCATCCCAGCCAATCACTATTACCCGGCCATAACAAATTCAAAAACTTACCCGCCCATTGCAGTCATGGGGGGCTTCCTTTAGGCTGTGCCCCCTCCAGCCCCCTTCTTGACCGCATATGGCGACTCCAGTTTTACTCTCTTCTCCCAAAAAACCTCCCCGACTCCTAGTATCCCCTATTCTTAAAATAACACAGACTACCATTTTTTTCTTTGGATAATTATGGCCACAGCGGCCCATTTTATTAACAAACAATAAAACATTAACAATAAACATCCAAATATTAAATGCAAATAATATGAGGGGAGGGTTCTTGGAGCTAAAAGATCTGGCTATAAAACATTTTTGGCCCAAGACCAAAAACTAAACCACCATGTTACCCTCAGCCGTCCAACCCAGCTCAAGGGCACTGTAACTCCCGTTCCGTGAGACTCACCACCAGAGCTCCCGAGGTAAAAACCCCGTCCAGAGCCCATAACCAAAAAGCCAGATCCCCCATACCATTTTGTAAAACTGTCGGGTATATTACTTCCAACTCCTTCCCCGACCAATCACCGTCAACTCCAAGAACCCCACCCCCTGCCAACCACGAACAGCCCTGACCACCTCAGGCTCGTGAGTGCCCCAAAACCACCAAGGCCCTCTCGATCCCCTCCTGTATTGCCAATGCCCACAAGTCAATGCCGATAGAATTCAAATGAACCCCATCACCCAACCAAAAATTACCGACACCTGCCTCCAACTCAAAGTGCCTGACACTAATGCCCCCATTCCTAGACACAAATCCCGACACCGCCCGATTCAATTTGACCCTTGCCCTGTTAATGGTCTTTAAAGACCTCGCCTGCCTCCACTTTTTCCTCGGAACAACGTCCGACCATACAGTCAACACTTCCGGGAAAGATGCCCACAATCTTAAAAAATCGGAACGTATGTCCCTAATTAAGTCCCTCACCAGCCTGACCCCCAAGTCGTTACCTCCAGCATGTATGACGACAACGTCGGGGGTTCGGTCCAGGCGGACGGACTTGGCAAATTCCGGGAACACCCTGCTCCACACCATACCACAAAAACCCAACCACCGAACCAGAACCTGTCCCCTCCTAAAACCCAACTGCCTACCATCTGGCCTCGCATCAGCTCGCAGCGCACCCCAATACACATACGAATGTCCAAATATCCAGGCAAGCAAGGGGTCGCCACCTGAGAAAACATAACAGATTATGGAAAAACAAATTACTGAACAAAGCCACAACCCCTATTAACGTCGAACATACAGTAAGTAGCGATCCGACTGCCACCCGCCAATTCCTTTGATTGCCTCCGCCCCCAGACCAAGACTGTCCGCTTCAGTTGCCGCCCCAATCCTAAAAGAATGGGACCCGTACCTGTCCTGGGGAAGGCCCAACTCCAACAATTCCCTCTTCAAGACTGCAATGAACTGGAAGCGAGACAAATAGGTGCCATCCGCATGGCACAAAAGAGGCCCCGTCCTACCTGCCCACACATTCCAATATGATTCCAAACAACTACTTGGGCACATTAGTGCCCCACCAATGCGCCCCAAAACTACCCTTCTGCCCCTACCCAGTTGATCAGTTTTTGAACGCCGGATCCAAAAAACGATGCCCCCTGACCAAAATTCCACATCTTCTGCCTGCACCCCACCAGGTGAGACCTTGCTGCATGACACCACCTCACCAATCCGCATTGCTCCAAAAAAGGCCAAAGAAAAAGCCAACCTAAACAGCACCAACTCGAATCCTGAAGTACAAATACCCTCCAGGACTCTGCCTAAGCTTTCCAACGTATTAAACGAAATAGGTCTTCGTTTATCACAAACTTTCTTACCCCTACGAAAGCCTTTAAACGCCTGTCTTACCAAAAAATTCTTTGTCACGTCCGTCATCCCCTGTAACTTGAAACCGAAAGCCAAGCCCGACACAAATTTGTTTACCTTAGCGGCGGACCAACCGCTGTCGGCCGCCTTCCCGACCAAAAACAATACCGCCAACATCCTATCCTCCTCACTATCAACCCCATCCCATTCTGCCATCCAACGCTGCCATACTCGCCACGAGGATTTGTATGCCGACCAGGTCTGCTGCGATAACGATTCCCGGATTAGTCTTCCCGCTCTTCCAAAATCACCTTCCACAGCTGAGAAGGGCATTCCACGCCCGCGGCATCCGCTCCTGGTGCCAACTCTCGAAAACGCCCCCACTGAAAACGAGACAAAGAGTCTGCTATTGAGTTCGTAACACCGGGCACATGCACTGCCGAAATCCCTGCATTCAACTCCAAACAGCGAAGAACCAAAACTCTAACCAATCTGATCACTGGGAGAGAAGAGGCCGACAAGCTGTTAATCACCGCCACTACACTGGCGTTGTCGCAATGAAAACGCACTTTCCGGTTTGCAAACATAGGACCCCACACGAACACCGCCACCACAATAGGAAACAGTTCCAACAATGCCAAGTTTTTTGTATGGCCCAGCAACTTCCATGCCTGAGGCCAACGCCCCACGCTCCACTTTCCTTTGCAGTAGGCGCCGTAACCAGAACCACCCGCTGCATCCGTATAAATCTCAAAATCAAAATTGCTCAATGCCTCCTCCTGCATCAGTGACCGACCATTGTAATTCTGCAAAAAACGCTGCCAAACCAACAAGTCCGCCCTATGCTCTTTATTCAAACGAACAAAATGGTGCGGAGCCTTTACTCCTGCCGTCGCACCTGCCAAGCGACGAGAAAAAATGCGGCCCATAGGCATGATCCTACAGGCAAAATTCAAACGCCCCAACACTGATTGCAACTCCTTCAGGGTCACTTTACGCAACTTCACAATCCTATCCACCTCCTGTTTCAACATTGACAACTTGTCCTCTGGCAAACGACACTCCATCCTTTCCGAATCGATGATTATGCCCAAAAAACTTATAACGGTTTTTGGCCCTTCCGTCTTCTCTGATGCAAGCGGGACCCCGAAATGCTCTGCCATCCAAAACATGGCTGCCAACGCATTCCTACACAACGGTGAATCCGGGGGACCAATAAAAAGAAAGTCATCCAGATAGTGAATGATCGATTCCACACCCGCAACATCCCTTACCACCCACTCCAAAAAAGTACTAAACATCTCGAACAACGAACACGAAATTGCACAACCCATCGGCAAACACCTATCAAGGTAGAAATTCCCGTCCCAAAAACAACCCAACAGCGGAATGCTTTCTGCATGAACCGGCAATAACCGAAACGCGGACTCAATGTCCGTCTTTGCCAACAAAGCCCCTGACCCATAACGTCGCACCCAATGCACCGCCGTATCAAAGGAGGTAAACTCCACTGAGCACAACTCTCGGTCAATACCGTCATTAACTGACAAGCCCTTTGGGTAAGACAAATGTTGAATCAAACGAAACTTGTTCGGCTCCTTCTTTGGCACTACCCCCAATGGGGAAACAACCAAACCCGCCACTGGAGCCGCGGGGAACGGTCCCGCCATCCTGCCCAATTCCACTTCCTTATTTAACTTAGCATCAACCACCTCCGCATGCATTACTGCTGACCGCAAATTTTTAAACGAAAGCGGAACCACATGGCCGGGAGCCGGAATCCTGAAACCCTCAACAAAACCGTGCCAAAGAACACTAGCCTCTGCCCTAGATGGGTATCTATTTAGAAAGGGGGCCATCTTTTGAACTCTCACCGGGCTCTCCCCCTTGACCGGCACCCACGTTTGGCTTACCCTTTCCCTTCTTAAAACATTTTGAAGCCCCGTGGGAGCCACCGTTACAGTGGGAGCACGCATGCCTGAACTTGCAGTTGGTCCCATACTTGCACTGCCCATCATTAAATTGCCAGCACGTCCCTGACTTTTCTCTTCCTCCCTGTGTTGCCTGACCACCGCTTCCATGACCTGCTGGCTGACCACTACCGCCCCCCGCTCCCGTGAAAGGACTGCCCATACCTCACTGGAGCCATCACCTTCAACCACAGCCCGATATCTTTCTGGTCCCACTTTATCTCTGGCCTTACCGCCTTCCTCTGTCTAAACTGCTCGTCATATCGCAGCCACGCCTGCCCCCCGTATATACGATGCGCCTCCCCAATAGTATCCAAATAACAGAACAAGCCAGAACAATTATCCGGAGACTTTTCATCTATGACACTCGCCAAAATAGCGAATGCCTGCATCCAATTCACAAAAGTCTGTGGAATCAGACGCCACCTCCTCTTTTCCTCCTCTTCTTTCTTACTATCATCTTTTTTCCCCTTATCCAGATTACATTTTTCTAACGGAAGCAGGGAAAATATCTCAACATACTCGTCACGCCAAATCTTTTCTTTCACCTCTTTTTTCAAATGGGCACCCAGAGGCCCCTCAAAACACACATAAACCTCCCCCTTTGCCCTATCATCCAGTTTTATCTTATCCCCCTTATCCGTTTCCATCTGCACCGAGACAGATACCCCCACCGATACTCCCTCGTCACCTTCCACAGAGCGAACCGCCTCACCTACTGACTGAGTGACGGAACCACGCCCCGCTAACCATGCCCCCGCCGGGGATGGAGCTGCCTCCCCAATTACCCCCCCTTCCATTCTCCTCAATATTTTTGACATAGTATCTAAAATATCCCTCAGTCCGGGCACCTCAGCCCCGGTAGGACCCCTACGCCCCCCCTGCTCCCTAACATCTCCCATCCTATCTCCAATCTCTTGTAATACAGCCCCTGTGGGCAACAAACAAGACAAAGAGCCATACTCACCAAGCTGCGCGGGTGCTGTGTCCCCGCCAGCCGGATATCCAGAATCCTGACGCCTTCCGTCATCCTGAAGCACGCTCGGCTGCTCAAGGCCCGCGCCCCTGGCCTCCTCGTCACCAGGGGGGACCCGAGCACGTGAATCTCGACGCTCCATTGAACTCCCGCCTGAACGGGATCTGCGACGGTCTCTAGACCCGGACCAGCCTGACCGGTCCGTATGACACTCCAGCCGACTGCCGGACATCCGGTCGGGGGTGCCCATCGCTCTCTCTACCCTCCTTTCTGTGTTGGGGCCAGGTCGGGCGGTCTCCAACTGCCTCCTCCCGCCCGCCGCTCTCTCCGCCGTCCGCGCTGTGCTGGGGCCAGGTGGGGAGTCGTCCCGCTGCCCCCTCCCGCCCGCTGCTCCCTCTGCTCTCCCTGCCGTGGTGGGGCCAGGCAGGGCGTCCCCTCGCTGCCCCTGCCCGCCCGTCGCGCCACTCCGTCTGGCGCCCCAACTGCCAGGCGCCCCGGAGCAGTCCTCATCCCTGGGGGTACCTGCCGCCACTCCAACAGCCGCCATCCTTCCTGTCGCCGCCCGCTGCCGTCCCCCCCGTGTGGAAGCAGACCTGCCGCGGCCTGCTCCGTCTCCCTGGGGCCGGCTGGACGCTGCTGGGCCCCGCGATGGTTCGTCTCCCGCCCGCGACGTCACATCCGGTCTCGCTTCCTGCTCCTGGGTGCCCTCCGTTCTCCGGCTGTAAGCGCCCACAGGCCAGCTGGGCGGATTCCTGCCGGGACGGGCGCTAGGAGGGGAAGCGACCCCAGTGCCTGCGCCGCCCGCAGGGTCCCTGGAGGGGCTCCGCAGCCGTCGCCTGCTGCGCCGCGTCACCTCCGGTGACAGCCTTTCGGGGGTTCTGGTCCTTCTTCCTCGCCGACTGGTCCCTGGAAGGTCTGTTGCTCTGAGGAGGGTGGAAAGCTGGGTTTGAAGCCATCCTCCCCTCCTGGACCGGGCTGCCTCCTGAAGTCTGGCCATCAGCTGCTCCACGGTCTCCATCCGGTTGCTGTCTGTAAGGTAGGGTCTACTCTCCTTCAGTTACGTTGGTGAAGTGTGGCTTTTCCCGCACTTTTTCCCTGACCAGGCTGCCCCCCCACCCCAAACCCCTCCCCTGGCCCATCCCAGCCAATCACTATTACCCGGCCATAACAAATTCAAAAACTTACCCGACCATTGCAGTCATGGGGGGCTTCCTTTAGGCTGTGCCCCCTCCAGCCCCCTTCTCTCTTTTCAGTCAGACACACTCCAAATAGAAACACAGGCTTGTCTCCTTCTGAAGTCCTGTTGGTAGTGCACCAAAGACTGGTCTGTACTTCCCACAGGTGCTACAAATGCAACACGGTGCTATGACAGCCTACGTCCAGGCCTTGCAGGAAAGACTTAATGTGGTGCATAAACATGTGTTCTCATACATTCCAGATCCTAATGCCAGTGCAGATGTGCATCAGCTGAATCCAGGTGATTGGGTGGTTATACGCAGACACGTGAGAAGGAGCCTGGACCCACGATTTGACGGCCCCTTCCAAGTCCAGCTGACCACATCCACTTCAGTAAAACTTGAGGGAAAGCCCACCTGGATCCACGCCAGTCACTGCAAGAAGGTCCTGTCAACAGCAGAATGACTGTTCTCCTCATCACCTTGCTGGCAGTGACAGGATTACTGCACTCTACAGAGACACAGGACAAACTCTTAAATGCTGATTGGGACAACAAACTTATTCGGCATTATGCTCTTCTTATAAAGGACATGGAAGGACAGAAACCGAAGGACTGTTGGATCTGTACACACAGCCCTGTATCTGCGAGGACTATGCCGTACTTAGCCTTACCTCTGGAGCCATGGGAGGTATTAACCCCACACTGCATACACAATGAGACTTGGACTCAATCTAGGTGTGCCCCGTGATATATCTGCCTCATTGGCTATAGTCGAATGGGCCGCTAATCCCTGGTTTCAGTTTAATATAACGTGGCCTAAAGGCACAAATGTGGTGGCAGGAATATGACTCAGATATCGGTAATATGATCGCCAGGAGGAGGACTGAAACCCCTCACTCAGACCCTATTCCCAATGATGGACTGTAGTACAGTCTTCAACACACTGGAGCAGACACCTGTTGTGAGGACAATAATTGCTTCCGCATATACACTCGCGATCAAACACAGGTTAATGATACGGTGTACCAAGATGGTGTTGAAGGCTGAAATCATCTACGGGTAAAATAATAAGGAAAGAAAGGGGTAAATGTACATCTGGTGTAAGGGGAAAACAAATGAATAATACTTGGTGTGCCCATAAGCCTACAGTAGGTCAGGACTTTTGAGTTTATACCAATGTATACAGACCCCTGGTCACATTTGTGTTCTCCTTGACTGAGTATTCTTGGTTTGCGGACATCGTGCCTACAGATGGGTGAGCCCGGACATAAGAGGGGTCTGCACTCTTGCTAAACTGACACTAGCCACTTTCATAGTTCCTCATAGTAAAATAGACACTGCAGCAGTTCCAATTCACACCTCGTATAGAAGGGCTGCAGACAATAAGCCAAATGGTAGGCCGCATCTAGTAGAAATGGGGATAACAAATAAAATATTCAGTAGTATGCTAATATACCCCTTCATAACACAAATGTGGGATAAATTAGTGGAAGCTACCGACTACCTGGACAATCAGATTTTCCAGATTCTTGAAGTTCTTAATGAAACTAATACAATACAGAGACAATTAATCGTAGTTACTAACCAACATACTATAGTACTAGATTACCTGACAGCAAAAGAAGGAGGAATGTGTCAGATAATTGGTCCCACCTGTTGTAATTAGATCGGCCCTGCTGGCAATCTCCAGATCAGGGCCGGTATGGACAAAATGGGTGAACTCAGAGACCAATGGTTAAAGCAACACAGTGCAAACAGAGACTCCTGGTGGGGTAACACATTCTCTTTCCTAAATCCAGCAAATTGGGTTAATGGCCTTGCAGGATGGATTTTTTTTTTGGCATTATATAGACTTGTATGCAAATTTTGTTGTTTTGCTTATTATTTTATGTAGCCTTAAAAGCGCTAATATATGTATTACTTAAGCTACTGAATAATGTATGTGTGAAAAAAAAAGAATCTAAGGCTGAACCTTCTGTAGTGTATCATAGACCCCAGGTGGCCATTGCTGATGGGGAAAGTGAGTGTCCACACTGAGGGTGGATGGGCGAAGCAGGTAGGAAGCCCCCTTATGGGTACTAGACCCATGAGATAGTAGCTCCTTTGTGGACATCACCTGACCCTGTGGCAAAGGTTATACCATTTACAAAAGGGGGAAATTGATATAGAAGAGTTAATGGTTTGCTTTTATATCCCTTTAAATGCCTTTAAGACTTCAATTGCCTTTTGCCTTATTATTGCTAGAATTATTCTTATGTAGACTAGTAGTCTCTGTCTTCAAGGAAACTATACTTGTTATCATATTTGTTCACAACAACGTGTTCTGGGTATATTGTAAACAAGGTACGTACGACCCTGAGGTGATGTTGGGGGCCAAATGAGCTCCAGAGTCACATATTGTTGTAAATGGTATAAAAACATGTCTTATATTTCATTACGTCAGATAAAGTGATTTGACCACGGCTTGTGTGTTGAAGTCTCTTTGTCTCCAAGCGCTTGCAACAGAAAGGGCGAAAAACCTCACAATTCGGACTCACTGGTGATATGGACAGCTGACGCTTGGTCAGAACAAAAGCAGCTACGACAAAGAGAAGGAGAAAGAGACGTACACTGGAGACTACAGATTCCATAAGAGAGATAGAACAGATCGGAACGAAGGAGAATAGATGGACGGTGGGAAGCAGGTTGAGAAAGAGCGAGAACCCTTCCAGTCCAGAGGGTGCAAAAGCCGGGGCCCGGTCCCCGAGGTTGATTGGATCTTTATGTCCGGCAACAGACACCGGAGGAGTAGTGAGCCGCTAACGCCTTGCTCCCATCATAGACTTGGGACACAACAGCAACTGAATAGAGAGCCGGGATGCAGAGTGGAGTCCCCGATGCAGGCTACAGCTGTCTGTCATACAAGTAAAGACTAGGAACACCTAGAGAGAGGCATTCCAGGGTAACTAAGTACTGGAGTGCTTCGCACCTAAAGGCGCATTGGAGGAGTCGTTCAGTAAGGTACATGTTGGCAGAGTGCAGAAGGGAGAATCCTATCCTGCCTGGAGGTTGGCTGGAGCCCTGACCTGGAGAACACAGTACGGAGGCAGGCAGTTGTGTGAACTGCAAACAGTGAGTAAAGCTTTGGAACCGCACACCCTGGTGTCCTCCAGTTATTCTGGCACCACTACACCTGGGTACCAGCATCCATACCATCCTGCGCCTCTCCTCATCCATTGCACCTACACTGCCCTTGGACTACAGCTCCACCTGTGGGGAGCTATACCATCTCTGCTGCACCACACCATCAGTCCCAGCAGATCTGTATGCAGCGTTGGCTTACCATCTTACTTGCCAAACACCACGGATGGTGTCACGAACTATTCATATAAACTTTAACACCATTAACATCACCACCATTGATATTGGGCGCTCAGGGCCACGGACCGGGTCACCGCTGCTGTGACACATTCCCGCCTTGACACCGGCCCAATACTGAGTACCCCGCTGCCCTGGGTGTGCAAGGGCGACCCACTTGGAAAGAAAAGACCAATATCCATGAACCTTTTCAGCCTATTAGCATCAGCCCCCAGCTGTCTGCTTTGCTTTTTCTGGTTATTAAAAAAGGGATGACCCAAAAAAATGACAAGGGGTCCCCTTTATTTTTAATAACCAGCTAAGGCAAAGCAGACAGCTATAAACTGATATTAATAGTCTGGGAAGGTCCTTGATTATTTTGCCCTTGACAGCCTAAAAATAACAGCCCACAGCCACCCCAGAAGTGATGCGTCACATTAGATGCTCCAGTTCTGCTGCTTAGCCTCGACTCTTCCTGGTTGTCCTAGTGCAGTGGCAATTGAGGTAAAAGTCACTACTTCTCCGACAGCCGAACCTCAGTACATCCAAGAGGGATCATGTGCAGTCTCCATGCGCTGAGTCTTAACAGCTGTGTTGATTTAACTAATCTCTTAGAGATATTAAAACTGAACGGACTCACAAGCACTACCATTCTCTTCTACCCCTGATGAAGTCACGACGGTGACGATACGCGTCGGGTTATGGGAGCGACACTATGCCCCTCCATACTAATCTATGCATAATGGCTACCTATACTGAATGAGTATCTCCTATTTCAGCTTGCTGAGGTGGTAAAGTATTCTAGGAAGGGTTGCTAATTTTCTTGCTACTGGCGCTATTTTTTACCCTTTGGTATATTGATTTATTTATTGGATACTGGTTGGTGTTCCAACCTCCACCCTAATGGACTGTTATTTGGTGCCTTAACCCTATCCCCACTATCTATAGCTGTGATTCTTTGCTTCAGCAATTTTGTACACTTTATCTGCATATTATCATCGGCTGTAGCAAGGAATTTAGGCTCACACTCTGGTGTAAAAATACTCTGCAGTATATTTGTATAGGTCATTTTTTTTTGTATTTCTTGTGTATAGAAATCGTATTTACAACTAGGAATTTCTCCTGTACTTTAACTCAAGACCTCTTCTTATTATAATAGTATATATTGTGGACATGCTGTATGTGACATTCTGTGCATAATTAGTGGAATTTGTATAGGGCTTGTGTTTGCTGGCATATATACAGCTTATGGGTATTAACCACTGTATATTTTAAATGCTTTTAGTATCTTTTTGTGCTTTGTGTGTTCTAAGAAATAAATTTGTGACTGTTTTCATGGTGATCCCTGCTGTTTATGTATGTCTTCTTTGCCTCTGGTTGTATCCAAGAGGGTCAGCGCATACTGGAACAGATGCGCGCTGTACTGTCTGAACTCACGTCCACCCAGGTGCAACAAGTAGAAACGTTACTGGGGAATATCAGTCCATTTTTGCAAATCATGAGAATGATCAAAACTCAGAGCAACAAAATCAGGCTAACACTCACCAGTAAGCACAAACTACGTCAGGCAAGGATCAGGGGCAGACAGCTCATTTAAAAAGGCAAGGGATTATCAGAACACTGAACACCTGCAGAAAGTCCCACATGCCCCAGTCACAGATTGGACAGCAGAGCTGTCAATCAAAGCACCAAAAGCCCAGCAAGCCCCTCTCAGTATTGGACAACCAAACTGTCAATCAAGGCACAGACAGCTCAGCAAGTTTCCATAGAACAGTATAGCAATCATTCACGTAGCGGAGAAGTTGTGACAGTATGCTATCAGTTTAAAAAAGTCAGCAGATGCATAACAAAGGATGATGTGGGAATGTGTGGTAAAATCAATGTAATTAACAATACTTCTGTGGAAATATTTTGTGCCATTTTCCCAAAAACAAATAACTTTTGTGTCATCAGATACTAAGAAAAATGGCTCCATAAATACGACCTGATTTTGCTAAATAAGCATGGTTATGACCACTGAAAAGCAATAGTATTGGAGCTGTAGTTTGAGGTCAGGCCATTAAGTATTATTTATTGTTAAATTATTTTTTGCACTTTGCTTCAACAGCCTGTTTGTATGGTCGCATGCATATAACAAACTCATTGATATGTTTCCAGCTTCCAATCCCGCCTCTATCCCTTGCGTATGTGATTCATGGGCAAGTCACAAGTCAATTGTGCAATAACATTGGTAGAGCTTCCAGCACACAAGTCTTTTCATGAATTCAGTTTAGAAGGAAAGAAAAAAATAAGCGCTGCTCTGTTTGCACAGGGGGTAGGTTTAAGAAATGCTTCAGACAGGAAAAATGTGATCAGTGAACTTTGTGCACTTCTGCAGATTTCAATGTCTTACAGCTGTTCTGAATTTTCCTTCCGCACAGACTCAAGTTGGTTGTTCAGGCACACGGGCTTAGATCTTCCTGGCCATTGCTGGATGTCGGAACCGACATGGACCAAAGGTGTGTAGACCGTACATAAAGATCACGTTCTCTGCTTTTTATTTATTTCTGAATGCTATGGATAACTTTACAAATCTTTACAGAAACATCCAAGTCAGTAATTCTATGGCTGTGACATCACAAATGCTGTCTCATATCTCATCTAGCGCTGGTAAGAGAAATTATGGTATATTATAAGAAAAGAAAATACCCGAATGTCACTAATTTCTTTACAAATGTCGTACAAATGAATAATACTAATGCAGTAGAGCGCATGTTAAAAATACTGGCAAACCTTAAGGAGCAGCTATATAAACTTTATTCCCAATGGTCCTTGTATCTTTTATCTAACAATTACTTTTTGAAATAATGGATTCTGAAGCTTTATTTTTTTTCTTCTCCATGCCAAAAAGAATCCAATTGATTCTCCATCGTATGGGTAAGTTCAGATGAGCACTGAACTTTTTGGACCAGTTACCGCATAGTACACAGGTGTAAGAACTGCATGCTATTTATATGCATTAGTCCGACCCATGAAGAAGAATTCTTGCACAAAGTGTGTTGTGCACACAGGGAAGCTATGGATCGAACTGTCGCTAGTGTGAAATTAGCCTAAAGCTCATATATGGCTCCTGCCTATGTGTGCTACAGTATATACAGAAAGAGCAGATACTGAAAAATTGTCATTACGTCTTGTATGTAGTTAAATGAGTTGTCCTTTGAAAATAAGCTGTCACCTATCCTTTGAAAAGATGATATCTTACCGATTGGTGGGAGTCACACCGCAGAGGCGCACAACAATCAGCAGAACAGTGAATTTTTATCGCCGATGGAGCACTTTTATCTCTGTCACAAAATGGTAAGAGAGCAGGTGCCGGACTACTGCTGTCAGAAAATGCCAAGCACAGCGCTCTGCATCCCCACAGGGAATGAATACCGTGGCATGCGCACTAACGCTCCATTTTTCCCAAAATACAATTTCCACATTCTGCTGATCTGCGCGTTTCTCGGACCACACCAATCAAAAATGTATCACCTTTATATAGAAGAATGACAACCCCATTAAATTCAAGAATGATGTGCAGGCTTGAATATTCTATAGACAACTTGTCATACACGCTGAATATTACTGACATTTCTGGGAATATCTGTAACATCACTTTTAGAAAGAGGAATAAAAAAGTCCAGGAAGATGGCTGGTAAAGGGTAATATAAGATATGATACTTTCACTTTGTTATTTTGTCAGCACTCTTTGGTTTGCAATATTTGTTTAGTATTCTTCTTTCGATTTCATTCGATTTTAAATGATCTTGCAGTTGTGAGTCAGAACTATAAAACACTGTACTGATTAAGGGTAGGTTCACACTAGGTGTTTTTTCAGTGTTTTTTTTTCTGCCTGATCTATTTTTTTGCTGCGGTTTTGGCAGCCGAGATTTGTCTCTTGTGCATACTGATAACGTTTAGTGTTCAAAAAAAGTCCTATTCTAAATAATCAAGTTTTGGCACACAAAGAGCAGCAAAACCAGATACCTGCGTTTTTCATGCATTTTTGCAGCATTCTTTCACCACCCATTCATTTCAATGGGTGAAAACGGTGAAAAAACCCTGAAAAAATGCTGAAAGAAGTGACACGCTCCATTGTGCAAAAAAACAAGCAAAGCACAAAATCCTGATGACAAAAAAACCAAGCTGTGTGCATGAGAATTCTGAAATCTCATAGAATTTGTTGGTACTGTAAAACACAGCTGAAAATTCACATAAAAAAGGCGTAAGAAAAATGCTGCAAAATTGCCTACTGTAAACTTAGCCTTATTTTATTTTTCATATATAATATTTATTTCTTAATGTCTTAATGATTTGGTTCATTGTGAAAAATGCCTAAATATTGGATAACCCCATGAAAAACTAAATATAAGCGCCAATTCATTAACCCCTTCTCTACCAAGGGTGGTTTGGACGTTAACTACAGGGCCAATTTTTACAATTCTGACCACTGTACCTTTATGAGGTCATAACTCTGGAACGCTTTCATGGATCCCGGTGATTCTGACATTGTTTTCTCGTGACATATTGTACTTCATGTTAGTGGTAAAATTGCATTCAAATAACTTGCGTTTATTTGTGAAAAAAACGGAAATTTGGCGAAAATTTTGAAAATTTTGCAATTTTCCAATTTTGAATTTTTATGCCCTTAAATCACAGCGATACGGCACACAAAAAACTTAATACATAACATTTCCCACATGTTTACTTTACATCAGCACAATTTTGGAACCAAAATTTTTTTTTGTTAGGAAGTTATAAGGGTTAAAAATTGACCAGCGATTTCTCATTTTTGCAACACCATTTTATTTTTAGGCACCACTTCACATTTGAAGCCACTTTGAGGGGTCTATATGATAGAAAATACCCAAAAGTGACACCATTCTAAAAACTGCACCCCTTAAGGTGCTTAAAACCACATTCAAGAAGTTTATTAACCCTTTAGGTGCGTCACAGGAATTTTTTGAATATTAAAAAAAAAATGAACATTTAACTTTTTTTCACAAAAAAAATACTTCAGGTTCAATTTTCTTTAATTTACCAAGGGTAACAGGAGAAATTGGACTGCAAAAGTTATTGTGCAATTTGTCCTGAGTACGCTGATACCTGATATGTGGGGGGGAACCACTGTTTCGGTGCATGGCAGAGCTCAGAATGGAAGGAGCGCCATTTGACTTTTTCAAAGCAAAATTGGCTGGAATTCAGATCGGACGCCATGTCACGTTTGGCGAGCCCCTGATGTACCTAAACAGTGGAAACCCCCCCAAGTGACCCCATTTTGGAAACTAGACCCCCCCAAGGAACTTATCTAGATATGTGGTGAGAACTTTGAACCCACAAGGGCTTCACAGAAGTTTATAACGTACAGCGGTACAATTAAAAAATCATATTTTTTCCACAAAAATGATCTTTTCACCCCCAATTTTTATTTTTCCAAGGGTAACAGGACCCTAAAAGTTATTGTGCAATTTGTCCTGAGTACGCTGATACCCCATATGTGGGTGTAAATGACTATTTGGGCGCATAGCAGAGCTCGGAAGGGAAGCAGCGCCATTTGACGTTTTTGGCTAGAATTGAGATCGGACACCATGTCGCGATTGGAAAACCCCTGATGTACCAAAACAGTGGAAACCCCCCACAAATGACACCATTTTGGAATCTAGACCCCCCAAGGAACTTATCTAGATGTGTGATGAGCACTTTGAACCCCCCAGTGCTTCACTGAAGTTTATAACGTCCGGGCGTGAAAATAAAAAAATCGTATTTTTTCCACAAACATGATCTTTTAGTCCCCATTTTTTTATTTTCCCAAGGGTAACAGGAGAAATTGGACCCCAAAAGTTGTTGTCCAATTTGTCTTGAGTACGCTGACACCCCATATGTGGGAGAAAACTACTGTATGGGCACACGTCGGGGCTCGGAAGGGAAGTAGTGACGTTTTGGAATGCAGACTTTGATGGAATGGTCTGCGGGTGTCATGTTGCGTTTGGAGAGCCCCTGATGTACCTAAACAGTGGAAACCCCCCACAAGTGACCCCATTTTGGAAACTAGACCCCCTAATGAACTTATCTAGATGTGTGGTGAGCACTTTGAACCCCCCAGTGCTTCACAGAAGTTTATAACGACCGGGCGTGAAAATAAAAATATCGTATTTTTTCAACAAACATCATCTTTTAGTCCCCATTTTTTTTATTTTCCCAAGGGTAACAGGAGAAATTGGACCCCAAAAGTTGTTGTCCAATTTGTCCTGAGTACGCTGATACCTCACATGTGGGAGAAAACTACTGTATGGGCACACGTCGGGGCTCGGAAGGGAAGTAGTGACGTTTTGGAATGCAGACTTTGATGGATTGGTATGCGGGTGTCATGTGCGTTTGGAGAGCCCCTGATGTACCTAAACTATTGAAACTCCCCACAAGTGACCCCATTTTGGAAACTAGACCCCCCACAGAGCTTATCTAGATGTGTGGAGAGCACTTTGAACCCCCAAGTGCTTCACAGAAGTTTATAATGCCTGGGCGTGAAAATAAAAAAAAACATTTTTTTCCGCAAAATTATATTTTTGCCCCCAATTTTTTATTTTCCTAAGGGTAACAGGAGAAATTGGACCCCAAAAGTTGTTTTGTAATTTGTCCTGAGTAGGCTGATACCCTACATGTGGGGGTAAAACACTGTTTGGGCACATGGCAGAGCTTGGAAGGGAAGGAGCACCATTTGACTTTTTCAACGCAGAATTGGCTGGAATTGAGATCAGACGCCATGTTGCCTTTGGAGAGCACCTGATGTGCCCAAACAGTGGAAACCCCCAATTATAACTCCAACCTGAACCCCAACACACCCTTAACCCTAATCTGAGCCCTAGCCCTAACCCTAGCCCTAACCCTAGCCCTAGCCCTAACCCTAGCCCTAACCCTAACCCTAGCCCTAACCCTACCCTAACCCTAGCGGGAAAATGGAAATAAATACATTTTCTTTTAGTTTTATTATTTTTCCTTAACTAAGGGGGAGATAACGGGGGGTTTGATTTACGATTTATGGCGGTTTTTATATTTGGCAGCTGTCGCACGCTAAAAGACGCTTTTTATTGTAAAAATAGTTTTTGCATCACCACGTATTGTGAGCTATAATTTTTCTGTATTTTGACCCACCGAGTCATGTGAGGTCTTATTTTTTGCGGGACGAGTTGACGTTTTTATTGGTACCATTTTCGGGCACGTGACATTTTTTGATCGCTTTTTATTCCGATTTTTGGGACGCAGAATGAACAAAAACCAGCGTTTCATGAATTTCTTTTGGGGGGTGCGTTTACACCGTTCCGCGTGCGGTAAAATTGATAACGCGTTTTTATTCTTCGGGTCAGTACGGTTACAGCGATACCTCATTTAGGTCGTTTTTTTATGTTTTGTTGGTTTTTTGCAATGAAAACAATTTTATATAAAAAATAATTATTTTTGTATCGCTTTATTCTGCGAGCTATAACTTTTTTATTTTTTTGCGGATGATGCTGTATGGCAGCTCGTTTTTTGCGGGACAAGATGACGTTTTCAGCGGTACCATGCATATTTATATGCGTCTTTTTGATCGCGCGTTATTGCACTTTTTGTTCGGTGGTATGATAATAAATCATTATTTTTTGCTTCGTTTTTTATTTTTATTTTTTAAGGGGTTCGCTAAAGGGGTTAACTAATGGGTCATTACGGACGCGGCGATACCAAATATGTGTACTTTTATTGTTTTTGTTTTTTTTATTTTGAAAAAATGGATTTATTGGGGAATATTTTTTTTTTTTTTTACTAATTTATTTAGCGATTTTTTAAAAAATTATTTTTAACACTTTTTTTTTTTTTTACTTTATTACCTTGTCCCAGGTGGGACATCACTGTCCTGTGACAGATCGCTGATCTGTCACATCACAGATCACTGTGACAGATCAGCGATCTGTCACAGGCACTGCTGCAGACTTCCTCATGCCTGCGCTTTGCAGGCAGTGAGGAAGTCAGCTCCCTGCAGGCCCCCGTCGCCATCTTGGATCCGGGGGCCTGTAGGGAAAGAGCCCCCCGCAGCAGCGCTGCACATTGCGCTGCCGTGGGGGGCTCAGGGAAGCACGGAGGGAGCCCCCTCCCTGCCGATGCTTCCCTTTAACCCCCGGTACACCGCGATCGCGTTTGATCGCGATGTGCAAGGGGTTAACGTGTCGGGGGCGGTCCGTGACCGCCCCTGACACATTGTGCCGGGTGTCAGCTATGATAATTAGCTGACACTCGGCCGCGATCAGCGGCGCTCACCACGTGGGCGCCGCTGATCGCGATGACGTAATATTCTGTCCATGGTAATTAGGTCCATGGTCACATGGACGGAATATTACGTCAATTGTAGGTAAGGGGTTAAGAATGGCATTGTACACACCAGTACAGCAGTGCTTCAGTCTTCTGCAGACCCTCAGCTGTTATGACAACTAGTGATGAGCGAACATGCTCGAATAATGTCTCATCCAAGTGTGCTCGGGTGTTATCTGAGCATCTGGGAGTGCTTTTATATTATGTTTGATACCCCGCGGCTGCATGATTTGTGGCTTCTTGACAGCCTCAACACATGTGGAGGTTGCCTGTTTGTTAGACAATCCCCACATGTGTTGAGGTTGTCTAACAGCCGCAAATCATGCAGCCACAGGTACTCGAACATAACATAAAAGCACTCCCAGATGCTCGAATAACACCCGAGCATGCTTGGACAAGACATTATTCGAGCATGTTTGCTCATCACTTTTGACACCCCGTCAGTACATCGCTATTACGTAACAGGGGAGCTGATTGATAACGCACTTCGGACTGGTGCATGTTAAATCCCACTGGCAGAGATTGACAGTGAGATTTCACTAGTTAACAGCCATGAGTGGAGCTACGATCCTCACACGGCTGTTAAAAGTACATGATGGCTGATTAAATCAACTGTTATGTGCGGGGAAAGAAGCAGGCTCAGGGTGTGAGCCTGAATCAAAGCAAGGGACATGTAAATATATGTCAGATGTTGTGAAGGGATTTAAACTGCAGTGTGCTTTCACCAGAAATTTTACTGCAGGCAGGGGCTTTTGTTCATTTCTGGCTTAATTTACAGAAACAAAGTGGCATAAATTTTGATCAATATGAAGGGTGGGCTTTTCCACATGCTATCCTGTCCTAGTTTTGCCTACTTTGGCAAAGCCGGCCCATCTAGGACGATGTCTACAAGGAGTTTGTATGTTCTCTCTGTGCTTGCATGAGTTTCCTCTGCGTTCTCCAGTTTCCTCCCAAACTCCAAAGACATACTGATATGGAATCTAGTTTGTGAACACTAGTGGGAACAGTGTCAATAATGTCTGTAAAAGAACTGTGAAATTAATAGCGCTATATAAGAGAATAATATACATAAATAAATAAAGTGGCTAAAGACGTCAAAAAGTCACAACAATTTTTGAGAACTTAGAGTTACACAAAAGTTTTGTGACATTTAGCAAAAACACCTTGATGAATTGGGCCCATAATTTTTTACAAATCTTTTGTGTATATTCTGCCTTTAGCTTTTCATAAAAAAAAATCTGTTGTGATTTTTCATCCTTTTTGTAAGCACCTACATAGTTTAGGTCCTCATGCCAAAGTTGTTTGAACCCGCCAATATGAGCGGAATCGGCCAACCAATCACTATGTAACTCATCTGAGGTAAGTTGTGTAAATGGAGTCTAGCAGTAGATTACTCCGCTCTCCCCATAAAGAGAACACATGAATGCTCTAGCAAGCTGAGCTTTCATGTCCATGGGTCAGTTGAGAGAGAAAGCTATTTAAGGTGCATGGACACTAAAGATGATGCAAATTGATTCTCAGGACCCAGTCAAAAGTCCATATCAGTAATCTGAAACTACTGGATGGGAGTACAGTGAGCCTCCTTCAGCCTGTCAGCATCTGCCGCTCTTCTTTTGATTTGCTGGCATGATGTGACATCACATGTGTATCACACGAATCCAGCTAATCAATAGAAGAGCCAGTAATGCTCTCAGCTAAGAGGCGGTTTGCTAGACTCCTGTACAATGGCTACAGATGAATGGCATGGCCACTGAACCAGGTCCTGTGAACTAATTTGCACCACCTCTAATGGGCACCTTTTAAAAGTAAGGTCATATGCAGTATTTGGTCAGTATGTTGCCTTAGTATTTGTAAGCCAAAACCAGAAGTGGAAGAATCAGAGGAAAAGTATAATAGAAACACATCACCACTTCTGTATTTATTACCCACTCTTGGTTTGGTTTACAAATATTGATGTAAAAAAACTCACCAAAAACTCAATGTGTGTGGCCTATATTGAATGAAAGCGGAGGCACAGGTGATGAAGTTCACATTCGTCTTCTATTTTTTGAGTGGAATCAGGACCACAGTCCGGGGGACTCCAAAGGGGGCGTGACTAGCCCCAGGTACCTGTAGTAGGATCCCTCGAACAGGACCAGAGTGGAATACCTGGGCGACACAGGTACTACCTCCAGTTAGACCCCGAAGACATGGCAGCTGTCCCAGCGGAACAAACGGGTTAACAGATATTACAGATAAGGTGGAGCTGACTGGTGGACACCCGGTATACAAGGTAAGGAAGGCTCTGGCGAGAATGGTCATATTCCGGGTAGATAGGAGGAAGCTGGCTCCAACAACTTAAGCGTTGTCCAAGGGTTCAGATGGCGAGTGGCAGAATGGGATGGAACTTGAGAGTAATGGTACAGATGTCGTCTAGGATAGTCGAACAATAAGTCACTGATATTCTGTGGAAACAAATAGTATGAGCAGACTGCTAAACGGAATGCTAAAACAGCATAGACAGAAGAGAGACTGAACTGGAATTAGCAAGAGTAAATACTCCTTGCTCTGGCACCCTCCCTATGGCAGAGGGGCCAGAAATAGTAATCAGTGCGCTGCCATTGGTTAATTGATATTTTAAAAAAATGAGCGCTGTCCCTTTAAGAGACCGGAGGTAAGCTCGAGCACTTCCTAAGCATTCTCCCTGGAGGCCTGCTGGCAGCGTGCCAGGAAGCAGAGGAGAGAGGCAGTAGCAGAACGCCGAGGGACAGACAGAGAGTGAGGGTCCTGACAGGGACCTCGCAGTGGTACAGGGGCAGTCTTGGGAGCAGGAGCGGGTGAGAGACCACAACTGGGAGCAGTGCCAGAACCGGGTGCAGGGTCAGAACTGAGTGTAACATGGCCTAAGGCAGTGGTGGCGAACCTATGGCATGCGTGCCAGTGGGGGCACGCAGAGCCTTCCCGAGGGGCACGCAGAGCCCTCCCGGTGGGCACGCATGCCATCTCCTCAAAACTAGCACCGCCACCACTGTCATCATCTTGCTCATAAGCTCCCTCTTCACCACTAGCGCCGGCGCTGCGGCCACTCTCCTCTGCTCCTAAGTCTCCCATCAGTCTGCGCATGTGCTGAGGACGGGGGTCTCATGTGGGCCGAGGATGAGGATGGCGCGCGGGCTGAGGAGATTGGCGGTGGCACTATTGCCATGATGGAGCGTGTCCACAGGTAGAACTGTTATATGAAGACACCAGATCAGCATCGGAATGGGTAGAGGTGAGTATTTTTTTTTTATGGGGACATTACACTATATGCAGCATCACATGGGGCCATTACACTGTATGCAGCATCACATGGGGCTATTACACTGTATGCAGAATCATGTGGGGCCATTATACTGTATGCAGCATCACATGGGGCCATTATACTGTATGCAGCATAGTGTGGGGCCATTATAATGTATGCAGCATCACATGGGGCCATTATACTGTATGCAGCATCACATGAGGCCATTATACAGTGGAATTTAAAAGTTTGGGCACCCCTGGTCAAAATTACTGTTATTGTGACCAGTTAAGCAAGTTGAAGATGGAATGATCTCTAAAAGGGCTAAAGTTAAAGATGACACATTTTCTCTGTATTTTAGGCCAAAAAAATTATATATTGTCATTTTTTACATTTTAAAAATTACAATACGGAAAATAGGCCAATAGAAAATTTTGGTCACCCTGCATAGTTAGTACCTAGTAGCACTCCCTTTTAAAATATCACAGCTTGTAAACGCTTTTAGTAGCCAGCCAAGAGTCTTTCAATTCTTGTTTGATGGATTTTCATCCATTCTTCCTTGGAAAATTCTTCCATTTCTGTGAGATTCCTGGGTCGACTTGCATGCACTGCTATTTTGAGGACTAGCCACAGATTTTCAATGATGATCGAATCGGGGGACTGTGAGGGCCATTGAAAAACCTCTAGCTATCGCCTTTTGAGGTAGTCTATTGTGGATTTTGATGTGTGTGATCATTATCCATTTGTAGAAGCCATCCTGTTTTCAAATTCAGCTTTTTTACACATGGTGTTATGTTTGCTTCAAGAATTTGTTGAAATTTCATTGACTCCATTCTTCCCTCTACCTGTGAAATGTTCCCTGTGCCATTGTCTGCAACACAACTCCAAAGCATGATTGATCCACCCGCATGCTTAATGGTTGGAGAGATGTTCTTTTCCTGAAATTCTATGCAATTTTTTCTCTGCACATACCTTTGATCATTGCGACCAAAGAGTTTTATTTTAACTTCAACGATTCGCATTGGGCTTGTTTAGATGTTCTTTTGCATACCTCTGATGCTAAATTTTATGGTGAGGGTGCAGGAGAGGTTTTCTTCTGATTACTCTTCCATGAACGCCATATTTGATAAGGTGTCTCTGAACAGTAGAACAATTACCACAACTCCAGAATCTGCTAAATCTTTCTGAAGGTCTTTTGCAGTCAAGTGGGGGTTCTGATATGCCTTTCTAGCAATCCTACAAGCAGCTCTCTCTGAAATTTTGCTTGGCCATCCAGACCTTTTCTTGACCTCCACTGTTCCTGTAAACTGCTATTTCTGAATTACATATTGAACTGAGGAAAGGACAACTTGAAAACGCTTTGCTATCTTCTTATAGCCTTCTCCTGCTTTGTGGGCCTCCACCATTTTCATTTTCAGAGTGCTAGGCAGCTGCTTAAAAGAACCCATGGTGGCTGTTTTTTCGCACAAGGTTAGAGGAGGCTATGTGTTTCTAAACCTGTGGAATCTGCATCAGCTGGCCTTTCCTAACATTGAGGGCGAACAAGCCATATCCCTTACAGGCTAATTAAGGTCTGAAACCTTGGTCAAAGTTATCTGAGCACACAAATCTCCAAAGGTGCCCAAACTTTAGCATCGGACCATTTTTCTTTTTGTAATTTTTAAAATGTGAAAAAATTACAATGTGTATTACTTTTAAGCCTAAAATACAAAACAAATGTGTCATCTTTAACTTTAGGCCTTTTAGAGATCATTTTATCTTCAACTTGCTTAACTGTTCACAATAACAGTAATTTTGACCAGGGGTGCCTAAACTTTTGCATGCCACTGTACTGTATGCAGCATCATGTGGGGCCATTATACTGTATGCAGTATCATATGGGGCCATTACACTGTATGCAGCATCATGTGGGTCCATTATACTGTATGCACCATCACATGGCATCATTATACTGTATGCAGCATCACGTGGGGTCATTATACTGTATGAAGCATCATGTGGGGCCATTATACTGTATTCAGCATCATGTGGGGCCATTATACTGTATTCAGCATCATGTGGGGCCATTATGTTGTATGCAACATCATATGGGGCCATTACATTGTATGCAACATCACATGGGGCCATTATACTGTATGCAGCATCATGTGGGGCCATTATGCTGTATGCAGCATCACATGGGGCCATTATACTGTATGCAGCATCATGTGGGACTATTATACAGTATGGAGCGCTATGTTGGGCCATTATACAGAATTTAGCATCATGTGGGACCATTATACTGTATGCAGCATCATGTGGGGCCATTATACTGTATGCGGCATCACATGGGGCCATTATACTGTGTGCAGCATGACATGAGGCCATTATACTGTGTGCAGCATGACATAGGGCCATTATTCTGTATGCAGCATCACGTGGGGCCATTATACAGTATGGAGCACTATGTTGGGCCATTATACAGAATGGAGCATCATGTGGGGCCATAATACTGCATCAATCACTATCTGTGGCCGTTATACTGTATGGAGAGCTGCGTGGGGATTACCTTTGGAGAATCACAGTGTGTTGGGGTCATCGTTCTTTGTTATTCTATAGTATAGAGACACTATAGGGCACTAATGTAGGAGTTGTTTTTTTAATCTAAAACCTCAGTATTCCAGTTAAATTGCCATGTTGGCACTTTGTGATAAATAAGTGAGTTTTAGATTGTAGTTTGGGCACTTGGTCTCTAAAAGGTTCGTCAATCACTGGCCTAAGGGGTATTTTTTGTCCCCTGTGACACAAGTATTCCCAAACGTATTCAAAAGATGATGAGGTTTGTCTTCTGTTTGGTCTATTGGTCTCAAAGCTTTAGAAGTTTTTTACTTTGTATTAAGTATACATTGAGATATTTTTCTCAGTCTTATGATTTTCACATACGGTAGAATTTTATAATGCACTGTACCAGCAATTGAAAAGACTTTATCAGGAACAATCTCCAACTCTCGATGTTATCTAACTCCAATCCCTTAACCATGATTGAGTGATGGATGTAGATATGTTTCCTAACTTATAAAGTGCACATATTATCTTCTGGTATTTACAAAGCTCAAAAATTTAGGCTCGTCAATCCTTGCTCCTCAGAGAAGTTTTGCAATTTCTGTACTACATGGAAACATTTATTTTTAAATAATAGGCAAGGCAACTTATGCTTTCAGATTTATAGCACTGACTTCTTGTGGGCTGCATATAGAACATGTATACTGTAGGTCAGGTCTTCACGACTTTTTTTTAAATGCAATTGGGTGCTAGACATGTAGGAGTCAAAAGACAGTCAAGGGGAGAATATAAAGTTACATAGATTTATGACTGCATTGGCTTCCTTTATGAATCAGTTACAACATACATTACAACTTCCAACTTTCAACTTTCACATTGACTAAAATGACAAAACGTTTTTGACACCACCATCCGTTTTGAGTAAACATATTACTTTTTCCTCATTGTGTAACATTTTAAGAAAATTGCATTTCACATTTCTACTTTTCACTCCTGGGGTGTATAAAGCAAATGGCTCTAAATTCTGGTGGAAATGGTTAATTTACAAATTGGAGGCTATTCTAATGTAAAACATGCCTGTATGATGCAAATACAGGGTGGGCCATTTACATGGATACACCTGGGTGGGCCATGTATATGGATACACCTAAATAAAATGGTAATGGTTGGTGATATCAACTTCCTGTTTGTGGCGTATTAGTATATGGGAAAACTTTTCTAGATGGGTGGTGACCATGGTGGCCATTTTGAAGTCAGCGATTTTGGATCCAACTTTATAAATGGCCCACCCAGGTGTATCCATATAAATGGCCCACCCTGTACATTGATAAATGTGGGCATGTTATAGAAAATTTAATAATGCTCTGACTACAGCTGTTTTCTATTTATACACCTACATTTTTTCAGTTCAGTTCAATTTTTTTTCTTTGCTGCATTTTTTTGAACACACCAAAATACATGTTGATCCGGCCTCAAGAGTAAATGGACAAAACTAAAAATTATCTGGATAGAACAGGGGCAAGATGCAAAGCCTGCCATCATATTTTATGCCATAACAGTGAGGGAAATTATGCCAGAAGTGTACTCCCACTGTTTCTGGCTGAGGGATTCGCTACTTATAAGATGCGCCAAATTCATCAAGAAGTATGTGATTCTTAATAAATATGATGCATCTTTCTCCAGCACACCTTTCATTAAGACTAGCATTCAAAACACCTGTCAAAATGAATTGGGGCCAAAATGTTTAATGAAGCAGTGTTTCAAAAATGTTTGTGACTCTACAATGCATACATCTAAACAGTAGCTGAACTTTTCATTTTAGCTCCTAAATTAACAGTAAAAGCCAAGATAAATAACTTTCTAATGTAAACTATTACAGAAAAATTGTTTTCCCACTTATCAGGCAATTTTTCTCTTACTGCACTAACTAGTCACTCTACAACACTGCTGAACTCTTTCTATGTATCTGTCTACAAAGAGTGATAAAATTGCATCATATGTTGAAAAAAAGTTGATGGAGAGGGGTGGAAAGAGAAGTCGGAGAGAAACAGAAACAGAGAGCTACACTAAATGAAGCAGCTAAAGCTTCTAGTGCAGTTCATTAATTGCTAAAATCTTGTATACAAGTCATACAATAGCCAGAATTAGTGTTATTTCTCACACGTGTGACAGCTTATTCAGGAAAATCATTTAAAAGTAAAGCTACATGTCAAATGAAAAAACAATGCCCTCAACTGTACAGTGGGTACTGAAAGTATTCAGACCCCTTTAAATTTTTCACTCTTTGTTTCATTGCAGCCATTTCATTTTTTTTCTCATTAATGTACACTCTGCACCCTATCTTGACTGAAAAAAACAAATGTAGAAATGTTTACAAATTTATTAAAAAAGGAAAACGGAAATATCACATGGTCATAAGTATTCAGACCCTTTGCTCAGACACTCATATTTAAGTCACATGCTGTCCATTCCCTTGTGATCCTCCTTGAGATGGTTCTACTCCTTCATTGGAGTCCAGCTGTGTTTAATTAAACTGATAAGCGCTGATTTGTAAAGGCACACACCTGTCTATATAAGGGTATGTGCACACACTGCGGATTCACCTGAGGATTTTTCCTTGCGGATCCGCAGGTAAAACCACAGGTAAAGTGACCTGCAGTTTTCCTGCTG
The DNA here is from genome assembly GCF_039654945.1 of Dendrobates tinctorius. Classification (NCBI taxonomy): domain Eukaryota; kingdom Metazoa; phylum Chordata; class Amphibia; order Anura; family Dendrobatidae; genus Dendrobates; species Dendrobates tinctorius. Next base: position 30,950,871 of record NW_027361737.1, read on the forward strand.
ATTTGCCAGCGATTTTCCCCTGCGGATTGACACCTGGACAATGGATCAGGTGGCAAACCACTGCGGAATCCGCAGAAAGAATTGACATGCTGCGGATTTAAAACTGCAGCAAATCCGCAGGGAAAAATCTGCAGCATGTGCACTGCGGATTTTAAATCTCATTGGCTAACATTGTGCTGTACACTATCTGCGGAACTGCTGCGGATCCGCAGGGCCAAATCTGCTGCAGATCCGCAGCAGAATCCGCAGCGTGTGCACAGATCCTAAGACCTCACAGCTCACAGTGCATGTCAGACCAAATGAGAATCATGAGGTCAAAGGAACTGGCCAAGGTGCTCAGAGACAGAATTCTGGCAAGGCACAGATCTGGCTAATGTTACAAAAGAATTTCTGCAGTACTCAAGGTTCCTAAAAGCACAGTGGCCTCCATAATCCTTAAATGGAAGAAGTTTGGGACCACCAGAAGTCTTCCTAGACCTGGCCATCCAGCCAAACTGAGCACTCGTGGGAGAAGAGCTTGGTGAGAGAGGTAAAGAAGAACCCCAAGATCACTGTGGCCGAGCTCCACAGATGAAGTAGGGAGATGGGAGAAAGTTACACAAAGCCAACTATCACTGCAGCCCTCCACCAGTTGGGCCTTTATGGCAGAGTGGCCCAATGGAAGACTCTCCTTAGTGCAACACATATGTACACTGCGTGCAGAATTATTAGGCAAGTTGTATTTGAGAGGATTCTTTTTATTATTGAACAACAACTATGTTCTCAATCAACCCAAAAGACTCATAAATATCAAAGCATAATATTTTTGGAAGTTGGAGTGGTTTTTTGTTTAGATTTGGCTATCTTAGGAGGATATCTGTTTTTTCAGGTAACTATTACTGTGCAGAATTATTAGGCAACTTAATAAAAACCAAATATATACCCATCTCATTTGTTTATTTTCACCAGGTAAACCAATATAACAACACAAAATTTAGAAATAAACATTTCTGACATTCAAAAACAAAAAAAAATCAGTGACCAATATAGCCACCTTTCTTTATGATAACACTCAAAAGCCTTCCATCCATAGATTCTGTCTGTTTACGATCAACATTGCATGCTGCAGCCACCACAGCCTCCCAGACAATGTTCCGAGAGGTGTACTGTTTTCCCTCCTTGTAGATCTCACATTTTATGAGGGACCACAGGATCTCTATGGGGTTCAGATCAGGTGAACAAGGGGGCCATGTCATTATTTTTTCTTCTTTTAGACCTTTACTGGCCAGCAACGCTGTGGAGTATTTGGATGCATGTGATAGAGCATTGTCCTGCATGAAAATCATGTTTTTCTTGAACGATACCGACTTCTCCCTGTACCACTTCTTGAAGAAGGTGTCTTCCAGAAACTGGCAGTAGGTCTGGGAGTTGAGCTTCACTCCATCCTCAACCCGAAAAGGTCACACAAGTTCATCTTTGATGATACCAGCCAATACCAGTACCCCACCTCCACCTTGCTGGTGTCTGAGTCGGAGTGGAGCTCTCTGCCCTTTACCGATTCAGCCTCGGGCCCATCCATCTGGCCCATCAAGAGTCACTCTCATTTCATCAGTCCATGAAACCTTGGAGAAATCAGTCTTAAGATATTTCTTGGCCCAGTCTTGACATTTTTTCTTATGTTTCTTTTTCAAAGGTGGTCATTTTTCAGCCTTCCTTACTTTGGCCATGTCCCTGAGTATAGCACACCTTGTGCTTTTTTTATACTCCAGTAACGTTGCAGCTCTGAAATATGGCAAAACTGGTGGCAAATGGCATCTTGGCAGCTTGACGCTTGATTTTCCTCAATTCATGGGCAGTTATTTTGCTCCTTTTTTTATCAACACGCTTCTTGCGACCCTGTTGGCTATTTGCCATGAAACGCTTGATTGTTCGGTGATCACGCTTCAAAAGTTTGGCAATTTCAAGACTGCTGCATCCCTCTGCAAGACATCTCACAATTTTTGAATTTTCAGAGTCCATCAAATCTTTCTTCTGACCCATTTTGCCAAAGGAAAGGAAGTTGCCTAAAAATTAAGCACACCTTGTATAGGGTGTTGATGTCATTAGACCACACCCCTCCTCCTTACAGAGATGCAAATCACCTGATTTACATAATTGGCAGTTGGCTTTCAAGCCTATACAGCTTGCAGTAGGACAACATGTATAAAAAGGATGATGTGATCAAAATACTCATTTGCCTGATAATTCTGCACACAGTGTAAGCCCACATAGAGTTTGCTAAAAAAACACATGAAGGACTCCCAGACTATGAGAAATGAGATTCTCTGGTCTGATGAGACAAAGATAGAACTTTTTGGTGATCATTCCAACCGGTATGTGTGGAGAAAACCAGGCACTGTTCATCACCTGCCCAATACAATCCCAAGAGTGAAACATAGTGGTGGCAGCATCATGCTATGGGGGTGTTTATCAGCTGCAGGGACAGGACGACTGGTTGCCAATTAAGGAAACATGAATGCGGCCAAGAACAGAGATATGCTGGATGAAAACCTCTTCCATAGTGCTCTGGACCTCAGACTTGGCCGAAGGTTCACCCTCCAACATGACAATTACCCTAAGCACACAGATAAAATAACAAAGGAGTGGCTTCAGAACAACTCTGTGACCATTCTTGACTGGCCCAACCAAAGTCCTGGCCTAAACCCAATTGAGCATTTCTGGAGAGACCTGAAAATGGCTGTCCACCAACATTCATCATCCAACCTGACGGAACTGGAGAGGATCTGCAAGGAAGAATGGCAGAGAATCCCCAAATACAGATGTGAAAAACTTGTTGCATCATTCCCAAGAAGACTCATTGCTGTGTTAGCGCAAAATGGTGCTTTTACTCAATACTGAGCAAAGAGTCTGAATATTTATGACCATGTGATATTTCAGTTTTTATTTTATAATAACATTGCAAAAATTTCTACATTTATGTACATTTCTGGTTTTTTTAGTCAAGATGGGGTGCAGAGTGTACATTAATGAGAAAAATGAACCTTTCTGAATTTACCAAATGGCTGCAAGAAAACAGAGTGAAAAATTTAAAGGGGTCTAAATACTTTCTGTACCCACTGTACATATCCTTCATGTGAAAAAAAATGCTGTAGATATTATCATGAACAAACTGCACAAAATTGGATTAGTTTAGATTTTGTTCCAACAGCATTCTTTCCTAGCTGTGTTTTTGTAAACTCTTAAGTGAGTTAAAATGTTTTAGCACTGAAATAACAAACCAGATGTTGCCAGTGAACCCATCCAAATGTACAAGGTGTAAAGAACAAGCCAAAATGCACAAAGGAACATTTAGCAAGCACTAACACATGTCAATTGTTACCTTGGAAGCTGCAACGGGAATGAGCCAAAAAATACTCCAGAGGTTAAAGTTAGGAACAAGTGACATACAGAGATGCTTGAAAGTTTGTAAACCCTTTAGAATGTTTCCACATTGTGCATAAATTTGACATAAAACCACATTAGATTTTCTAAAAGTAGATAACTAGAACCAAATCAAACAAATGATTCATGAATGGTAGACTTTATCATTTTTTATTGAGGAAAGTGATTTTTGCACCTTATGGTGGACTTATGCTGAGATATGCAGTCTTGGATATGTTCACATGGACATTTAATAAGATAGACAACATACAGTATGAGGAGTCACAAGTGAAATGTAAAAGTGTCCCCTCTGATAATATTAGAACATTGCAAGCAATGGAGACAAGGGAAAAATGCCTTTCTGTGGAGTTGACAAAAAGGTTTGTGAAGTAACAGTAGGGTGAGAACCTAAATCTACCCTGATCAGTAAATTCCTCAAATTTGGTGTTTGTTTGTGACATGTAAGAGGAAGCTGTGAAAATTCTGGAATGTTGTATATGATTTCTCCAGCAAAGACCAATGTATTTTGATTGATTGATGGAAGAGATGCATAAAAGGGTAATGTATTCATAAATGTGGCTATAGGGACTTTAATGTTTGGGGAGGGTCTTGAAAATGGATGGTATGATAAGAAATCTTTAGGATAACCCCTACATCTACATCTTCCAATGTGAGATTCCAAATTTATACCTCTGATACAATCCGATAATTCTACAGAATTGTAAATTAGATAATTTTATATTTTTATGTTTGGGGTGACAACTTGAATAGTGAAGTAAACTATTTCTATCAGTAGGCTTGGCAGTTGATAGAGAGCCATCATTATTCAAAATGAAATTGGTATCCATGAAGTTGATTTTGCATGCATCATGATGCAGAGTAAACGTTAGATTGGGGATACTATCATTAATGACATTAAAGAAGAATCACCTGTACTCTTGTCCCCATGCCAGATCAGAAAAAATGTCATTGATGTATCTTTTCCAGAACACCGAATATCAGGAAAAGTACATTATTGTAAGCAAAGATGGTCTCAAATTGGGCCATAAAAATGTTGGCATATAGTGGTGCCACATTAGAGCCCATTGCAGTGCCCATTTTATATAAAATTGGTCTTCAAATAGAAAATATATAGTTTTCAGTCAGAATTAGTCAGAACTGATAGGCAAAAATTCTTATGAGGTTGCTAAAACATTGTGTTTTCAAGGAACATTCGAACTACTGAGATCTCTCTATCATAGTTGTTAGGAACGACGGAACGCACTAAATAAATAAATAATAAAGTGTGTTCGCCGCTCGGGGTCCACCGTGCAGAAGGTGTTAACACTGCTGCTAATTAATGGCAGACGCGCAATATGGCGGTATAATGCGCACGGGTTCAATGTCACCCGATGTGCGCAGAGCAGACTGTTAACTCACAGAGGCACTGTAAGATAAACATAAACACCGAGCCTGTTAGACTCACAGGTCTCAGCGAAATTACACGCACGGTATCAGGTCACAGGACACGAGTCCAAGAAAGGGGACGGTATCCGTCTAGACCTACCGTGCGTGCGGCGTCGCTACTGCGGACACCGGTAAGTGCTGCTGAATGCAGCGCGGCCGCAGACACAGCCGCTATGCGATAGTGACGTGAGAGACGAGACACCACCGGACGCTAGTGTAGAGGTGCGGTGTGCACAGTGGCCTATGTCTTGCCACTGACTGGTGCTGACTCTTTCTATAGTTCCCTATCCACATGCATAATATCAGAGGGAGGGGAATCTTAATAAGTCAGTAACCAGAATCATACATCCATCACCATTCACACATATAGCAAGAAGAGTCTATACTAGAGTATGGTCGAGCGGCCATGTGGGCCTTTTATAGCAGTGCGCTGCCGGGACCTTCCAGATCTCTGAGATGGACCAATCAGATCTGGAGAAGGACCTGAGCATGTGACTCCCGACCTCCAATGGGAGATCGTCTCGTGAGCATGCTCAGTGGAGCGGCAGAGGAATTTAGCCTCAGGAATGACTTGCTGCAGAGCAGCATGTGAGTCTCTGGATTCCTGTTGTGTAGCTGCAGGAATCCGGTGCCTAACAATAGTCTATACTAATGTACAAAATATTAACGTCTAATATTACTAATGTGCATTGAGATGATATGGTACCAAAGACCCATAAACTGGACAGAAAGTGGGATGTATCCTTCAAATATGAAGGAATATCTTGTATTAAAGGGGTTAAAATTTTCTCAAGGACAATAGCTAAAAGGGTTAACAGTGAGTTGGTGAAGGTGACTATAGGACGACCCAGAGGGTTTAGTGTTTTCAATCAGTGGGATGGTAATCAAGTATTAGTGGATGACATGTTTTTCTTAACCCTGCTATTTTGTTCGTTACCACTATACACTTGTTATGTTCCTGTCAATTTTGACCGGACCTAATAAAGTCTTGATTTTTAGCTAATTTAAGTGTTTTAATTGAATAATTTTTGCAGTATTATATTGTATGTGAACCTGGTTGCTTATAAACAAATGAAAAATGGAAAGAAAAACTTACTTTTTATTTTTTTTGTGTCAAAACATTTAACATGGCTTTATTGGAATATTTATGCATATTGCATATTTAACAATGATCCTTTAGAACTTTAGTCTGTATATGTCCTCTCTGCTCTCTCCAGCTGAACTGAAAATGAAACTGGATAGACTACTATGGCAATTGTCTACTGATAAGATAAAATAAAACACCCCCCACCCTTTAAGATAAGAGCTCAGAGTAAAGCAAACACACTTTTCAGACAGAATTTATTAGTACTCTTTCAGGTCAGCATTTCACAGAAATTAGATCAGGGAACACAAGTAAAAAAAAGAGAATATGTTCATTTACAATATGAAATGTTGAGAACTGAATTGAACTATTTTACATGAACAGCAGGGTAAAAATATTTGGCACATAACTATACTGGAAGGTAGTCCATCAGCAGTATTGTAATGAGAAAATGTATGTATGTGTAAATCTGCATGGACCAAAAGGACCTAAATAAATTGATAAATAGTAGTAGATGTAATATATAGTCCAAAATGAGATTATAGCTCCTTTATTTTACTCATAAAATGGCTGGAGATCACTATAAAAGGCTATCGGTCATTTTTGACCAAACAGTACAAGTGTATAAAAAATTGTGGAGCAAAAAGAAAACAAAAAAAAAAAAAAGTACCCATAGTAAGAACCCCTCAAATGAGGGAAAGTCAATCAACCACAAGTTTCAGAACCGCATCTTGATTATTTTAAAAAATATTAAAGTTCAAAATCGGTCGTTTTTGACCGAACATAACAGCAGGGTTACCGCCTTGAGGAGAGAGCCACTTTGAACGTTAATGATGGATATTCATTTTTTAAATCTGACTAGTGCCACTTTAGGAGGTAATAACTTTGGAATGCTTAAACGGATCCCAGTTATTCTAAGAATACTTTTTCACTACATATTGTACTTCATGATGGTTGCAAAATTTGTTTGATATGACTTGCGTTTATTTGTGAAAATGTAAGAAATTTGGCAACAATTTTGAAAGTTTCATAATTTTCAAATTTAAATTCTTATACCCTTAAACAAGAAAATTGTTACACAAAATAGTTTAAAGATAACATTTACCACATGTCTATTTTGAATCAGAACAATTTTTTAAACATACTTTTTTGTTAAGAAGTTAGAAGAGTTAAACTTGGATCAGCAATTTCTCATTTTTACACCAAAAGTTCCAAACTATTTTTTTTAGGAACCACATCACATTTGAAGTGACTTTGGGAAGCATATATGACAGAAAATACCCAAAAGTGACATCATTCTAAAAACTGCACCCCTCAAAATCCTCAAACCACATTCAAGAAGTTTTTTTTTTTACCATTCAGGTGCTTCACAGAAATTAATGGAATGTGGAAGGAAAAAAATAAACCCCCAAAACTTTACTCCCAATTTTTTTTTATTGTCACAAGAGCAACAATAGAAAATGAAAGACAAAATTTGTTGTTCCATTTCTCCAGAGTACACCGATACCCCATATATGGGTGAAATCTACTGTTTGGGTGCATAGCAGGGCTTGGAATGGAAGAAGCACTGCTTGGCTTTTGAATTAAAAAATGGATGGAATCGAAAGCTGACATCATTTTGAGGTTGACGAGCCCCTGATTTGCTTAAACAGTGGAAAAACCCGTTTTTGAAACTAGACTCCTCAAGGAATGGATCTAGATGTGTGATGAGCACCGTTCCTAGGTGCTTCACAGATGTTTGTAATGTAGATGTCGTACAAAAAAAATCACATTATTCCCACAAAAAATTTCCTTTAGCCCCAAATTTTTTGCTTTCTGAAAGGTAAAAGGAGAAAATGGACCCCAAAATTTGTTATGCAATTTTTCCTGTGGTCGGAAACTACTTTTAAGACACAATAGAAATCTCAGAAGAGAAGAAGAGCATCATATTGAAGTTCATATTTTGCTGGAATGATTTTAGAGTGCCATGGCACATTAGCAGAGGCCCTGAGATGCCCAAACAGCAGAAACCCCCTAAAGGCGAGATCGCTGATTTTGTGATGCCACAGCGATCTCGCTAGCGAGATCACTGTGTGTAACGGGGATCAGCAACCGGCCCCCCTGTCGGGTATCGCTGATCGTTCTCGATCGGGCTGGGCCATTTTTTGATCGCTGGTCTCCCGCTGACCAGCACGCATTGCTGCGTGTGGCAGCAAGAGGCCAGCGATCAGCGATGCTGGTTTCTAATGTAAACATCCGGTATCCAGGAGCCGCGGCTCCTGGATACCCAATGTTTACATTAGAAACCAGCTTGCTCGCTGGTACTGATCGCTGGAGGGGCTGTCTATGTGACAGCTCACCAGCAATCAGCCTATCGATGTTCCAGCGATCCCATCCATGTCGGATCGTTGGTGTGATTGCTGGGACATTGTTATGTGTAACGGGGCCTTAAGAAGAAACAAGATTATACCCAGACGACTAGTTTTAGCAAACCAAGAAGAATAGTCTGTTATCTATACTTTTGCTTGTGTAAGCCTGTAGTATTGAGCTTTAAACTGATATTTCATATAACCTAGTGTGCTTTTATCTTTGATGACTAGTGATGTTTGCTGATATGCTAATTATGCATTGTGTTAAGCCCCCGTTACACACTGCGATATCGCTAGCAATATCGCTGTAAAGTCACCGATTTTGTGACGTAGCAGCGATATTGCTAGTGATATCACTGCATGTGATACTTACCTCTGACCGGCTCCCCCGCTGGTTAGCGCTGATCGCGCGAGAAGCTGCTGGATCATTTCTCGTCGTCAGCTTCCTGCGGCGCTTCCTGCTGTGACGACGAGCGATGCGTGGAGCCGGGCGGGAGGACGCAGGATCGCCGCGTCTGACAGGTAAGTAGCGATCCCCGTCCCCAGTGATGTCGCTAGTGAGATCTGCCTGAGTGGCAGCTCACTAGCGACCACCCAGCGATGCACCAGCGATCCTGACTGCATCATATCGCTAGTCGGGATCGCTGGTGCATCGCTAGGTGTAATGGTACCCTTAGGGTAAGTATCACCATGGATATGTTAGGAGAAAGCCAGGATTGGGACCTGCTGGTCGCCTGGTTCCATGGAGATGTTTGGAGAAGCCAGGTTGTGTCTCGGGTTAACTGGCCTTGTAACTCAACGGACTGTCATATTCCTACGCTTGTTGTTACCTCCTCTCTGTGTGCATGTCACAGGTGGGGTAGTGACCCTGGAAGATCTGAAGTAACAGCTGCTATTATCCCAGCAATTCAGCGGAAGGGTGAGACTCTGTAATATGCACCAATTTGGGTACTGTGCTGGGACTGTTCCACCTCTTATCTTCCTGTTTGGTGGTCCAATGAAGCAATGCCACACTGTTTTACCCTCACCCTGTGTTGTCTGAGTAGCATTATGCCCATGTTAGCGGGAGAGGGGACCAGCATCAGGGGCTCCTTTCCTGTCGCTAATGCTAGGGGCGCCTTAGCTTGCCCTGTTCCTTGGATTACATCTGGTGATGAAGATACCGGGACAACGTAGTTGGCCATAGCTACTGAATATATTCTCAGTCTGTACCCTTCCCCCACCCAGGGAAGAGGGGAGTAGTAGTATACGGTAGTACACCAACTAGACTAGCAAGGTAATATGAACAGGGGTAACAAAAAATACCAAACAAACAAATATACACACATATAATAGAGGAATGCACAGAGAGATGGGGGTTAAATTAAATTAGGCGAAGAAAGGAAATTATCACACACTCAAACACCACTTCTTGAGTGTGTGCAATAAAAACTTCATAAGATGTGCAATAAACAATGTATCAGTTTAAAATAATGCAGTTTTTTCAGAAAATGATTAAACAAATCTTAAGGCATTCATTTCATAAATTAGTAACAAAAAAATAAAAATTGATGAACAGAACTTTGGGAAAAAGGCATGATCATAGTGGAAAGCTGAGTGTATCTAGAAATGTTTTTTTCCGGAGTAGATAGAGCTGCGTGCCAGACTGATTATTTTATTATTGTATGGCGCTGTAGCTGATACCGTGTGTCCAGCAGCATAAACAATAACAGCAGATGTCGTATTATTGTAAGCGTTGGGTTCCCATGGTCACCATGACGTTATATGAGCCACAGAAGCCGGGCTGTGGTCATAATTGGTCCGTTTGTCTTGGCGTTACTATTATCTGTTTGTGTATGTGTCATCTATTAGAGATCAACAGAAAATGTGTTAGTAATGATTTTAGAGACTAGTTATCTGAAAGCTGCAGATTTAAGGTTTAGACAAGGAATAGAAGAAACCTAGTTATGTACACGGATACTAGTACAGATACTGTACTAAACAAGAATTTCTTATAGTGTCTGTTGGACACATGGACTGATATCATGTATTTCACAGAGGGAATATATCTGAATTATTATAGGTAAGCAACAGCAAAGTGAAACAAATCACAAATTGATGCACATTAGTTATATAAATATTCACTATAAAGCATCAAACCTACTCAAAGAAGGTGAATAGACACAAAATATATTCAGAAGAGATATACAGTGGTAAATTCAAAAAAATTCATTTTCTCTCATTAACCCCTTACCTACAATTGACGTAATATTCCGTCCATGTGACCATGGACCTAATTACCATGGACGGAATATTACGTCATCGCAATCAGCGTCGCCCACGTGGTGAGCGCCGCTGATCGCGGCCGAGTGTCAGCTAATTATCATAGCTGACACCCGGCACAATGTGTCAGGGGCGGTCACGGACCGCCCCCGACACGTTAACCCCTTGCACACCACGATCAAACGCTATCGCGGTGTACCGGGGGTTAAAGGGAAGCATCGGCAGGGAGGGGGCTCCCTCCGTGCTTCCCTGAGCCCCCCACGGCAGCGCAATGTGCAGCGCTGCTGCGGGGGGCTCTTTCCCTACAGGCCCCCGGATCCAAGATGGCGACGGGGGCCTTCGGGGGCCCGAGGAAGCTGGCTTCCTCAGTGCCTGCAAAGCGCAGGCATGAGGAAGTCTGCAGCAGTGCCTGTGACAGATCGCTGATCTGTCACAGTGATCTGTGATCACAGCGATGTCCCACCTGGGACAAGGTAATAAAGTAAAAAAAAAAAAAAAAAAGTGTTAAAAATAATTTAAAAAAAATCGCTAAATAAATCAGTAAAAAAAAAAAAAATATTCCCCAATAAATCCATTTTTTCAAAATAAAAAAAAACAAAAACAATAAAAGTACACATATTTGGTATCGCCGCGTCCGTAATGACCTGCCCTATAAAACTGTCCCATTAGTTAACCCCTTTAGCGAATCCCTTAAAAAATAAAAATAAAAAACGAAGCAAAAAATAATGATTTATTATCATACCACCGAACAAAAAGTGCAATAACGTGCGATCAAAAAGACGCATATAAATATGCATGGTACCGCTGAAAACGTCATCTTGTCCCGCAAAAAACGATCCACCATACAGCATCATCCGCAAAAAAATAAAAAAGTTATAGCTCGCAGAATAAAGCGATACAAAAATAATTATTTTTTATATAAAATAGTTTTCATTGCAAAAAACCGACAAAACATAAAAAAAGACATAAATGAGGCATCGCTGTAATCGTACTGACCCGAAGAATAAAACTGCTTTATCAATTTTACCGCACGCGGAACGGTGTAAACGCACCCCCCCAAAAGAAATTCATGAAACGCTGGTTTTTGTTCATTCTGCGTCCCAAAAATCGGAATAAAAAGCGATCAAAAAATGTCATGTGCCCGAAAATGGTGCCAATAAAAACGTCAACTCGTCCCGCAAAAAATAAGACCTCACATGACTCGGTGGGTCAAAATACAGAAAAATTATAGCTCACAATATGTGGTGATGCAAAAACTATTTTTACAATAAAAAGCGTCTTTTAGCGTGCGACAGCCGCCAAACATAAAAACCGCCATAAATCGTAAATCAAACCCCCCGTTATCACCCCCTTAGTTAGGGAAAAATAATAAAACTAAAAGAAAATGTATTTATTTCCATTTTCCCGCTAGGGTTAGGGTTAGGGTAGGGTTAGGGTTAGGGTTAGGGCTAGGGTTAGGGCTAGGGTTAGGGTTAGGGTTAGGGTTAGGGCTAGGGTTAGGGCTAGGGTTAGGGCTAGGGCTCAGATTAGGGTTAGGGGTGTGTTGAGGTTCGGGTTGGAGTTATAATTGGGGGTTTCCACTGTTTGGGCACATCAGGTGCTCTCCAAAGGCAACATGGCGTCTGATCTCAATTCCAGCCAATTCTGCGTTGAAAAAGTCAAATGGTGCTCCTTCCCTTCCAAGCTCTGCCATGTGCCCAAACAGTGTTTTACCCCCACATGTAGGGTATCAGCCTACTCAGGACAAATTACAAAACAACTTTTGGGGTCCAATTTCTCCTGTTACCCTTAGGAAAATAAAAAATTGGGGGCAAAAATATAATTTTGCGGAAAAAAATGTTTTTTTTATTTTCACGCCCAGGCGTTATAAACTTCTGTGAAGCACTTGGGGGTTCAAAGTGCTCTCCACACATCTAGATAAGCTCGGTGGGGGGTCTAGTTTCCAAAATGGGGTCACTTGTGGGGAGTTTCAATAGTTTAGGTACATTAGGGGCTCTCCAAACGCATATGACACCCGCATACCAATCCATCAAAGTCTGCATTCCAAAACGTCACTACTTCCCTTCCGAGCCCCGACGTGTGCCCATACAGTAGTTTTCTCCCACATATGAGGTATCAGCGTACTCAGGACAAATTGGACAACAACTTTTGGGGTCCAATTTCTCCTGTTACCCTTGGGAAAATAAAAAAATGGGGACTAAAAGATGATGTTTGTTGAAAAAATACGATATTTTTATTTTCACGCCCGGTCGTTATAAACTTCTGTGAAGCACTGGGGGGTTCAAAGTGCTCACCACACATCTAGATAAGTTCATTAGGGGGTCTAGTTTCCAAAATGGGGTCACTTGTGGGGGGTTTCCACTATTTAGGTACATCAGGGGCTCTCCAAACGCAACATGACACCCGCAGACCATTCCATCAAAGTCTGCATTCCAAAACGTCACTACTTCCCTTCCGAGCCCCGACGTGTGCCCATACAGTAGTTTTCTCCCACATATGAGGTAACAGCGTACTCAGGACAAATTGGACGACAACTTTTGGGGTCCAATTTCTCCTGTTACCCTTGGGAAAATAAAAAAATGGGGACTAAAATATCATGTTTGTGGAAAAAATACGATTTTTTTATTTTCACGCCCGGACGTTATAAACTTCAGTGAAGCACTGGGGGGTTCAAAGTGCTCACCACACATCTAGATAAGTTCCTTGGGGGGTCTAGTTTCCAAAATGGTGTCATATGTGGGGAGTTTCTACTGTTTTGGTACATCAGGGGCTTTCCTAACGCGACATGGTGTCCGATCTCAATTCCAGCCAAAAACGTCAAATGGCGCTGCTTCCCTTCCGAGCTCTGCCATACGCCCAAATAGTGGTTTACCCCCACATGTGGGGTATCAGCATACTCAGGATAAATTGCACAATATCTTTTAGGGTCCTGTTACTTTTGGAAAAATAAGAATTGAGGGTGAAAAGATCATTTTTGTGGAAAAAATATGATTTTTTAATTGTACTGCTGTACGTTATAAACTTCTGTGAAGCCCTTGGGGGTTCAAAGTTATCACCACACATCTAGATAAGTTCCTTGGGGGGTCTAGATTCCAAAATGGTGTCATTTGTGGGGGGTTTCCACTGTTTTGGTACATCAGGGGTTTTCCAATCGCGACATGGTGTCCGATCTCAATTCTAGCCAAAAACGTCAAATGGCGCTGCTTCCCTTCCGAGCTCTGCTATGCGCCCAAATAGTCATTTACACCCACATATGGGGTATCAGCGTACTCAGGACAAATTGCACAATAACTTTTAGGGTCCTGTTACCCTTGGAAAAATAAAAATTGGGGGTGAAAAGATCATTTTTGTGGAAAAAATATGATTTTTTAATTGTACCGCTGTACGTTATAAACTTCTGTGAAGCCCTTGTGGGTTCAAAGTTCTCACCACATATCTAGATAAGTTCCTTGGGGGGTCTAGTTTCCAAAATGGGGTCACTTGGGGGGGTTTCCACTGTTTAGGTACATCAGGGGCTCGCCAAACGTGACATGGCGTCCGATCTGAATTCCAGCCAATTTTGCATTGAAAAAGTCAAACGGCGCTCCTTCCATTCTGAGCTCTGCCATGCGCCGAAACAGTGGTTCCCCCCCACATATCAGGTATCAGCGTACTCAGGACAAATTGCACAATAAGTCTTGCAGTCCAATTTCTCCTGTTACCCTTGGTAAAATAAAGAAAATTGAACCTGAAGTATTTTTTTTGTGAAAAAAAGTTAAATGTTCATTTTTTTTTTAATATTCAAAAAATTCCTGTGACGCACCTAAAGGGTTAATAAACTTCTTGAATGTGGTTTTAAGCACCTTAAGGGGTGCAGTTTTTAGAATGGTGTCACTTTTGGGTATTTTCTATCATATAGACCCCTCAAAGTGGCTTCAAATGTGAAGTGGTCCCTAAAAATAAAATGGTGTTGCAAAAATGAGAAATCGCTGGTCAATTTTTAACCCTTATAACTTCCTAACAAAAAAAAAATTTTGGTTCTAAAACTGTGCTGATGTAAAGTAAACATGTGGGAAATGTTATGTATTAAGTTTTTTGTGTGCCGTATCGCTGTGATTTAAGGGCATAAAAATTCAAAGTTGGAAAATTGCGAAATTTTCAAAATTTTCGCCAAATTTCCGTTTTTTTCACAAATAAACGCAAGTTATTTGAATGCAATTTTACCACTAACATGAAGTACAATATGTCACGAGAAAACAATGTCAGAATCACCAGGATCCATAGAAGCGTTCCAGAGTTATGACCTCATAAAGGTACAGTGGTCAGAATTGTAAAAATTGGCCCGGTAGTTAACGTGCAAACCACCCTTGGTAGTGAAGGGGTTAATGTACACTCTGCACCCCATCTTGACCGAAAAAAACAGAACATTAATGAGAAAAAAATGAACTTTTTTGAATTTACCAAATGGCTGCCATGAAATGAAACAAAGAGTGAAAAATTTAAAGTTGTCTGAATACTTTCCATACCCACTGTGTCATTTTATTAAATGCATATGAATAAAATCCAAGTAAAAAAAACAATGAAAGGAACATGAGAGGATGAGCAAGTTCTATGCCAGGAAACCACAGGAAAATGTATAGATGATGGGGATAATCAATAGATGGCATTAAACTTCCACAATATGAGATGAGCGAGTATATGCGTTACTCGGGTTTCCCTGAGCATGCTCGGGTGGCCTCCGAGTATTTTAGCATGCTCAGAGATTTAGTTTCTGTCGCCTCAGCTGCATGATTTGTGGCTGCTGGATGGGCTGAATACACGTGGGAATTCCCTAACAAACAGTCATTCCTCACATGTATTCAGCCTGTCTAGCAGCCACAAATCATGCAGCTGTATCGACAGAAACTAAATCTCCGAGCATGCTAAAATACTCGGAGGCCACCCGAGCATGCTCAGGAAAACCCGAGCAGCAAGTATACTTGCTCATCACTAATAGTTACCAGTAGATATTTATTTTTCTAGTTCTTCCATCTTGTTTGTCAGGCTTCTGGCATTTGCGAGCATGCAGTTTAGAGTATTTTGTTTTGTTCCAATCTCCTCCCTGTGGATTATATTAGAAATTTTCTTACCTCCCTTCCGAGCATGTTGTCTTTGGTCTTCTTTGCCACACCTCATGTCCTTCATCATTATGGCTTAATATAGGATCTAGCAGCGTCCGTCTTTTCAGGCGTGCATTGAAACGAGGTCAGCCTTAGTTTTGTGCACTTCTAAATAAATGGACATAGCTGAACAGAAGTATCTGTGCTGCCTCATGGTAGTGAATGGATCGTTTAGGGGTTTTGTCGTATGGCTAAGCAGTAGAGTTGAGCGATACCATCCGATACTTCAAAGTATCGTATCGGATGGTATCGGCCGATCTTTAAAAAAAGTATCGGTATCGCCGATTCCGATACCGGAAGTCCCATTCAAGTCTATGGGACTTCCGGTATCGGAATAAGAAAAACCCTTTCCTGCCCTTGTACAGCCTCTCTGGGGTCTGTACGGGCCTTTCGGGGGGCTGTGCCGGCCTGCCAGGGGGTCTGTGCAGGCTCCGGTGGTCTGTGCCGGCCTGCCGGTGGTCTGTGCAGGCTCCGGGGGGCTGTGCCGGCCTGCCGGGGGGCTGTGCCGGCCTGCCGGGGGGCTGTGCCGGCCTGCCAGGGGGTCTGTGCAGGCTCCGGGGGGCTGTGCCGGCCTGCCGGGGGGCTGTGCCGGCCTGCCGGGGGGCTGTGCCGGCCTGCCGGTGGTCTGTGCAGGCTCCGGGGGTCTGTGCAGGCATCGTCCGATGGGACTACAAGTCCCATCTGGCGATGCCTGCTACCATGACAGTGATTGACACATTAGCCAATGATGGGACAGTAGTAGTCCCATCATCCGGCTAATGTGTTAAATGTAAAAAAAAAAAAAAAAAAAAAAAATTACATGCTACATTCATACTACATACTACATACATGCTACATTCATACTACATGCAACATACATACTACATATATACTACATGCATGCTACATATATACTACATGCATGCTACATACATACTACATGATACATACTACATATATACTACATGCATGCTACATACATACTACATATATACTACATGCATGCTACATACATACTACATGCATGCTACATACATACTACATATATACTACATGCATGCTACATACATACTACATGCTACATGCATGCTACATATATACTACATACATGCTACATATATACTACATACATACTACATATATACTACATGCATGCTACATACATACTACATATATACTACATGCATGCTACATACATACTACATGCTACATGCATGCTACATATATACTACATACATGCTACATATATACTACATACATACTACATATATACTACATGCATGCTACATACATACTACATATATACTACATGCATGCTACATACATACTACATGCTACATGCATGCTACATATATACTACATACATGCTACATATATACTACATACATACTACATATATACTACATGCATGCTACATACATACTACATATATACTACATGCATGCTACATACATACTACATGCTACATGCATGCTACATACATACTACATACATGCTACATATATACTACATACATACTACATATATACTACATACATACCACATACATACTACATGCATGCTACATATATACTACATGCATGCTACATACATACTACATATATACTACATGCATGCTACATACATACTACATGCTACATGCATGCTACATACATACTACATGCTACATACATACCACATATATACTACATACATACAATACATTCATACAATACATACATAGACATACAGTACATATAACATAGAGTAACATACTTACCAATACTTGTCACATTGTTCCCCGAAGCCATTGTCGTCTACGGAATAAATATTAACATAACAAACCACAAAAATACTCACCCACGATCCGAAGCAGTCCACGAGTGTGTCCCACGACGATCTTGGGTAGAGAACTGCAGCATCAGCTGATGCTGCCGTTCTCTACGGGCTGCAGGAATCCAATGACGGAAGGTAGGTATCCTTCCGCACTGTATTCCTCCGCCACTTAAAAAAAAAAAAGTCCCTAGTCTCACTTTATGCCATTGCTGTGTGGGAATTTCCCACACAGCAATGGCATAAAGTGAGACTAGGGACTTTTTTTTTTTTAAGTGGCGGAGGAATACAGTGCGGAAGGATACCTACCTTCCGTCATTGGATTCCTGCAGCCCGTAGAGAACGGCAGCATCATCTGATGCTGCAGTTCTCTACCCAAGATCGTCGTGGGACACACTCGTGGACTGCTTCGGATCGTGGGTGAGTATTTTTGTGGTTTGTTATGTTAATATTTATTCCGGAAAGACAATGGCTTCGGGGAACAATGTGACAAGTATTGGTAAGTATGTTACTCTATGTTATATGTACTGTATGTCTATGTATGTATTGTATGAATGTATTGTATGTATGTAGTATATATGTGGTATGTATGTAGCATGTAGTATGTATGTAGTATGTATGTAGCATGCATGTAGCATGTAGTATGTATGTAGCATGCATGTAGTATATATGTAGTATGTATGTAGCATGCATGTAGTATATATGTAGCATGTATGTAGTATGTATGTGGTATGTATGTAGCATGTAGTATATATGTAGCATGCATGTAGTATATATGTAGTATGTATGTAGTATGTATGTAGCATGTATGTAGTATATATGTAGTATGTATGTAGTATATATGTAGCATGTATGTAGTATATATGTAGTATGTATGTAGTATATATGTAGCATGCATGTAGTATATATGTAGTATGTATGTAGTATATATGTAGCATGCATGTAGTATATATGTAGTATGTATGTAGTATATATGTAGCATGTATGTAGTATGTATGTAGCATGCATGTAGCATGTAGTATGTATGTAGCATGCATGTAGTATATATGTAGTATGTATGTAGCATGCATGTAGTATATATGTAGCATGCATGTAGTATGTATGTAGTATGTATGTAGTATGTATGTAGTATATATGTAGTATGTATGTAGCATGTAGTATGTATGTAGTATTTTTTTTTTTTTTTTTTTTTTTTTTTTTAACATTTAACACATTAGCCGGATGATGGGACTACTACTGTCCCATCATTGGCTAATGTGTCAATCACTGTCATGGTAGCAGGCATCGCCCGATGGGACTTGTAGTCCCATCGGACGATGCTTGCACAGACCCCCGGACATCAGCACAGCCCCCCGGCAGGCCGGCACAGCCCCCCGGCAGGCCGGTACAGACCCCCACGGTGCACAGCCCCCCCGGCAGGCCGGCACAGCCCCCCGGCAGGCCGGCAGAGACCCCGGGCAGTCCACACAGCCCCCCGGCAGGCCGGCACAGCCCCCCGGCAGGCCGGCAGAGACCCCCGGAAGGCCCGAAATGACGGCGCATCATGATGCGCACACACCGCGCATCATGATGACGTCAGGCCGTCAATCAACTGAACTTCCGATTCCGATGCCGAATTCCGATATTGAAAAAATATCGGAAGTCGGTATCGGAATTCCGATACAGCAAGTATCGGCCGATACCCGATACTTGCGGTATCGGAATGCTCAACACTACTAAGCAGTACTGTACAGCCATATAAAGGGTGTTTCTACATTCAGCAAAAATTGTGGGACAAATTTTGGTGACATTTTTATCCATTTACCAGTGCTAAAACAAAACTTTGTGGTAAAAATGCAATAATTTTTTCTTCACTGCCCAATGGTATAAAATTCTGTGACCCACCTATAGTGTCAATATGACCACTGCACCCCTAGATGAATTCATTGAGAGGTGCAGTTTGTAAAATGGTGTCTCTTATGGGGGGGTTTGCTGTTCTGGCACCTCAGGGGCTTTGCCAATGTGCCATGGCCCCCTCAAACCAGTCTTTCAAAATCTAAACTTTAATATGGTGCTTCTTCCCTTCTGACCTCTGCACTGTGCAAAAGTAGTTTTCGACTACATATGGGATATCAGCATACTCAGGAGAAATTGCACACCAAATTTTGGGGTCTATTTTCTCCCATTACCCTTGTGAATTTTTTTTTTCAATTTTTACAGCTCTAGGTTATAAATGTCTATGAAGCACCTGGGGGTTGAAGGTGCTCACCACATATCTAGATACATTCCTTAAGGGCACTACTTTCCAAAACTGGGTCATTTTTAGTGGTTTTCCACTGTTAGGCACATCCGGGGCTCTCCAAATGTGACATGGTGTCCGTTAATTATTCCAGCAAACTTTGCATTCAAAATGTCAAATGGCGCTACTTCCCTTTCAAGCCCTGCCATGTGCCCAAGCAGTATTTTCCCCAACATATGGGATATTGGTGTACCCCAAACAAATTTTACAATGCAATTTCTCCTGTTGCCCTTGTGAAAGTGCAAAATTTGGTGCAAAAAAATATGAGAGGCACCTGGGGGTTCAAGGGTCTCATCGCACATCTAGATAAGTTCCCTGAGTCTAGTTTCCAAAATGGTGTCATTTGTGGGGGGTTTCTACTGTTCAGGCACATCAAGGGCTCTCCAAACGTGCTCCTTCCCTTCCGTGCCCTGCCATGCACCCAAATAGTAATTTTCTACCACATATGGGGTATCAAAATTCCCAGGAAAAATTGCACAACAAATTTTTGGGTTCATTTTTTCCTGCTATCCTTGTGAAAACAAAAAAATTTTGCTCTAAAGTAAAATTTTTGTGAAAAAAACTTAAATGTTCATTTTTTCCTTTCACATTCTAAAAATTCCTGCCTAGCATCTGAAGGGTTAAAAAACTTTTGAATGTGGTTTTGAGCACCTTGAGGGGTTCAGTTTTTAGAATGGTGTCACTTTTGGGTATTTTCTGTCCTATAGATCACTCAAAGTCACTTCAAATGTGATGTGGTCCCTAAAAAATGGTTTTGTAAATTTTGTTGAAAAAAATGAGAAATTGCTGGTGAACTTTTTAACCCTTGTAACTTCCTAACCAAAAAAAGCTTCAAAACTGTGCTGATGTAAAGTAGACATGCAGGAAATGTTATTTATTAATTATTTTGTGTGACATAACTCAAATTTAAGGGCATAAAAAGTGAAAGTTTAAAAATTGAAACATTTTTGCCAAATTTCTGTTTTTTTTCACAAATAATCAAAAGGCATATCAAAGAAATGTTACTAGTATCAAGAAGTACAATGTGGCCTGAAAAATCTTTCTCAGAAGCAGTGGGATCCACTGAAGCGTTCCAGAGTTATTACCTCATAAAGGGACACTAGTCAGAAATGTAAAATTTTGCGGGGTCATGAAGGTGAAAACAGGCTTGTGGGATGAAGGGGTTAATATAAATTATGTCTTATAATTCTAATGTAAACCAGTGTCCCTAGATATGACAGAACCTCAATTTGTAGAAGGTTTTATTTGCAGACCAGGCAGTTAGCACTGTCTCTCTCCACCTCCGACCTCACCCCTAAAATTTGCTTCAGTATGAAATTTAAAAAAAGGTAAGGATAAGAGGCGTAGCTAGGGGTTCAGCTTAGGTTGGGCGAAACATCTGAGTGGGCCCCTAACAGGAGTACATATCATTGGTGCAACTTGCATAGCCACACATGGGTGCGAGAGGTAAGGGGGCCCATTTCTACCTCCAAAAAATGTACAATTTTGCTCCTGGGCTGCAAAGGGATTATACAGTGGGGCAAAAAAGTATTTAGTCAGTCAGCAATAGTGCAAGTTCCACCACTTAAAAAGTTGAGAGGCGTCTGTAATTTACATCATAGGTAGACCTCAACTATGGGAGACAAACTGAGAAAAAAAATCCAGAAAATCACATTGTCTGTTTTTTTTTCATTTTATTTGCATATTAAGGTGGAAAATAAGTATTTGGTCAGAAACAAGCAATCAAGATTTCTGGCTCTCACAGACCTGTAACTTCTTTTTTAAGAGTCTCCTCTTTCCTCCACTCATTACCTGTAGTAATGGCACCTGTTTAAACTTGTTATCAGTATAAAAAGACACCTGTGCACACCCTCAAACAGTCTGACTCCAAACTCCACTATGGTGAAGACCAAAGAGCTGTCAAAGGACACCAGAAACAAGATTGTAGCCCTGCACCAGGCTTGGAAGACTGAATCTGCAATAGCCAACCAGCTTGGAGTGAAGAAATCAACTGTGGGAGCAATAATTAGAAAATGGAAGACATACAAGACCACTGATAATCTCCCTCGATCTGGTGCTCCACGCAAAATCCCACCCCGTGGGGTCAGAATGATCACAAGAACGGTGAGCAAAAATCCCAGAACCACGCGGGGGGACCTAGTGAATGAACTGCAGAGAGCTGGGACCAATGTAACAAGGCCTACCATAAGTAACACACTACGCCACCATGGACTCAGATCCTGCAGTGCCAGACGTGTCCCACTGCTTAAGCCTGTACATGTCCGGGCCCGTCTGAAGTTTGCTAGAGAGCATTTGGATGATCCAGAGGAGTTTTGGGAGAATGTCCTATGGTCTGATGAAACCAAACTGGAACTGTTTGGTAGAAACACAACTTGTCATGTTTGGAGGAAAAAGAATACTGAGTTGCATCCATCAAACACCATACCTACTGTAAAGCATGGTGGTGGAAACATCATGTTTTGGGGCTGTTTCTCTGCAAAGGGGCCAGGACGACTGATCCGGGTACATGAAAGAATGAATGGGGCCATGTATCGTGAGATTTTGAGTGCAAACCTCCTTCCATCAGCAAGGGCATTGATGATGAAACGTGGCTGGGTCTTTCAACATGACAATGATCCAAAGCACACCGCCAGGGCAACGAAGGAGTGGCTTCGTAAGAAGCATTTCAAGGTCCTGGAGTGGCCTAGCCAGTCTCCAGATCTCAACCCTATAGAAAACCTTTTGAGGGAGTTGAAAGTCCGTGTTGCCAAGCGAAAAGCCAAAAACATCACTGCTCTAGAGGAGATCTGCATGGAGGAATGGGCCAACATACCAACAACAGTGTGTGGCAACCTTGTGAAGACTTACAGAAAACGTTTGACCTCTGTCATTGCCAACAAAGGATATATCACAAAATATTGAGATGAAATTTTGTTTCTGACCAAA
This sequence comes from Dendrobates tinctorius, assembly GCF_039654945.1. Lineage (NCBI taxonomy): Eukaryota > Metazoa > Chordata > Amphibia > Anura > Dendrobatidae > Dendrobates > Dendrobates tinctorius. The sequence continues at coordinate 30,973,542 of NW_027361737.1, forward strand.
TACTTATTTTCCACCATAATATGCAAATAAAATGAAAAAAAAACAGACAATGTGATTTTCTGGATTTTTTTTTCTCAGTTTGTCTCCCATAGTTGAGGTCTACCTATGATGTAAATTACAGACGCCTCTCATCTTTTTAAGTGGTGGAACTTGCACTATTGCTGACTGACTAAATACTTTTTTGCCCCACTGTATATTGTTCTTGCACAGGGGCCCTTTCTGTCTGTGTCTGCCTGTGGCCCCTAACCAGGTAACCATGATTATAACTACGGTGGTATAGGGGAACCTCAGTCGATGACCGCACTGTTATTGAAAATAAAAGTCTATACAAAGACCAGCACTGATATTACCGCCATATGATGACATATAGTGGTAGATACCAGTCCTGCAGGACATATAGAGATTACTGCACAGTTATAAAGGGTGGCTTACAGATGACGATCTTTCTGATACAGTCGTTCACTTTTCCCGTCTTTTCCATCTGGCCCAGACCGACATGCCAACTTCTCCAGCCAGGACTCATCTGCAGAGATTACAACAAAGACACATCTTACTTCTCACATTTCCAGCACCATTCACATGTAGAATCATGAAATCCTAGAATGTTCGAGTTGGAAGGGACCTCCAGGGTCATCGTGTCCAACCCCCTGCTCAATGCAGGATTCCCTAAATCATCTCAGACTGATGTCTGTCCAGCCTCTGTGTGAACAATTCTATTGAAGGAGAACTCACCACCTCCTCTTGTGGCAGCCTGTTCCACTCATAGATCACCCTCATTGTTAAAAAGTTTTTTTCTAATATGTAATCTGTATCTTCTACCTTTCAGTTTCATGCCATTGCTTCTCGTGTTTCCATGTGCAAATGTATTCCCAACCTGCACAAACTCTTCCCTCATTCTGCCGATACCCCAATACTGAGCCCCTGCTGTCGTATGTGTCTCTATTACTGCACCTACTGTGTGGTACAATAACGGCACCTCTTACTTCTCCACATAGTAATGCCACCACTGTGCCCCTTACATCATAATAATGCCTCCTTTGTGCTCTCTAGATGGTAAAATTGTCCCTAGAAAATATTAATTTCCTGAGCATGTGCCCTCCAAATTTTGTCCCTCGAAAATAATAATACTCCATGTGCAACTTTGATGGTCACAATACTGAGAGCCCATATAACATTAATGTTTAAGTGCCCATTTAACATTTTATAATGTCCCCTGAGTTCCTATATACAGTATGCTGGGCCCACAGCTTCCCTCTACACCATATGATAATTCCACAGCTCCCCTATACACAGTTTGATAGGCCCACAGCTCTCTTATATACAGTATGATGGGTCTGCAGCTCTTGTACATACAGTATAATGTCCCCTAGAATTCCCTTATATACATAATGATGTTACCACTGCTCCTCCAATACACAGTATAATAGTTATTAGCATTCTGACACTTTGTGTCGCCCGCACTAAGAGCCCCTTTTCCGGGAGGAAATTAACTTTGTTCCTCCCGGAAGGCTTAGTCTTCCAGTCATAAGGGTTGCGTTGGCATGGTTTCAGTCACTGCTCTGTGTATAGGCTGTAACCTCACCCTGGCACTGACTGAAAGCCGACTCAGCATCAACTGCCACCCAGTAGTTACCTTACTGGTGCCCCTATAAATAATAATGCTTCTTAAGTGCCCACTTAATATTTAACTGAGTCCTCCTATGTACAGTAGTAATGGCCCCAGCATCGCTGATGTGAGCAGGGGGTGGTGTGATGACTCTTTCGGCTTCTCCCAATTATCTTCTATTGAATGAAGTCAAACTTATCTAGTAGAAACGTAGTAGCAAATGTGGTCGCATGACCGCCTGATCACACCAGTGGTCTTGGGGTCTCATGGCGGCAGGCACACCCCATCATGATTTTGCGGTCTGTAGTCTCAGAGCGACTGCAGAAAATTATCTGAGCCTTTAATAACTTTATCATAATAATACATTGCTTATTATTAAATTATTAAATAAAATTCAGCCTGTGGTTACTGTATGGTTATACTTGTTAGGGGGCAGAGAGACAGACATATTTCTCGTGCGAGGATCGCATCGCAATCCTCGGACTGACCGTCAGCTCTCCACACCTGAGTGTGACAGCTGCATTGTAATCCATCACGCCCATGTCAGGAGAGGTATCGGCCAATCCGAGGATTGCGGTGCGATCCTCACATGAGTTATATGGCCGTCTGTCTGTGACCTTATGTAGGGTCGTGGGCCGGACTGGGGGGTGGTCCCTCTGTATACCGCACAGTGACGTAACAGACACAAGATTGAGGCAACTTTCGGGTGCAACAGGTCCAAGAATATTTCTCGCCGTCCGTCTGACGGCCCCAGCAATACACCGCAATCCTTTTCACGGCCCTCCGTTTCTAGGCCCTGTTACACACACCGTACTTTGCACTAGAGACATAAATATACGTACCATCCCTTTTTCAAACTTAGTGACGTTCTTGACAGCTCAGCCACTGTGGCCGCCTTAGGCCTGTACACCAACAGCAATTTTACTGATCTGTTGTCGTCCTTAATTCGGTATGTTTTCCCCCGGGGCCTCGTCTGTACTGCGGCACTTTGTGTCAGGACCACCCCCCTGACTTCCTTTCTCCTCAGTCCACTGGTTTAGCTCTCCTCACAACACTCCAATTGTCACAGACTTCTTGTCTCTTGAGCTCCTCCCGGGGACTGGAACTTTCTGGAACCCTCCTGTCAAATTTATATCTTTCCCGGTTCCCCGTAACTCCGCCCCCCATGACCAACGGTTTCTAAAGCCCTAAACTGCTGTCAAGTCCTGAACTCAGACTCCTCCCTGCCATCTTGTGGTCAACCCAAGTTACTGCACGTCATCTACACTTTCCTAGCTGTTTCCCCACTGTCATATCTGATATCTGTAAAAAGTGTGCAACCCTTCTCTTTCTAGTCTGACAAGTCCATCCACCCGTCAGGTCACCTTCCCTACATTATACTAATACTTATTCTTGTTATACTAATACTGAAATATTAATCTATTATTAAAGTAAAATGACCTCACAAGTAAAAAAACATCCTCTACCTCCCTCTATCCACCTCCCACACCCCGACAGCCCATGCTCTCACATGCACCCCTCAGTACTCTGTACCCCTTACCCTACAATGCCCCCATCCTCACATTCACCCCCAGTGCTCTGTTCCCCCTCACTCACAATACCCCCATCCTCACATTCACCCCCCCGTGCCCTGTCCCCCTGCCTCACAGTACTCTCATCCTCTCACATTCACTCCCAGTGCTCTGTTCCCCCTCCCCACAATATCCCCATCCTCTCACGTTAACCCCCCCAGTGCCCTATCCCCCACAATACCCCCATCCTCTCACATTCACCCCACAGTGACTATGTCATGCCTAAGTTGAATGAATTTAATAAATTCCATCCCCACTTACCGATGAAACTTGCAAGTAATGACTGAGGCAGGACCAGGAAGTGTCCAGTTTAATGCACACAGAGGGCACTAGGACCCAGTGTGGCTGAGACAATCAGAACCTGCACGCTGCTGCCAGACAGGAAATAGCTCTACCTGTGAAACAGCAGCACTGTTCACTGCACGGACAGGCTCTGCAACCTGCCGCTGTGCAGTCTGTCAGACAGGGGAGCCGGCATTGTGCTGCTCTCTCCCTGACACCTCAGATACTGGCCATGTCTCCCAGTGGGCCCCTGCATTTGACTTGGCCCGGGTCCAATGGACCCCTCTGGCCCCCTAGTAGCTATGCTAGTGGTAAGGATGCATACATTTCAATTTTGTCCTTAGAAGAAACATGATAAATAAGTATATAAATGGCACATACTTTTAAGGCAAAATAGACTGTAACTTTAGAGAAAGGTTTTCCTCAGAGAAAAGTCTGTTTTCCAGTTTTCATAGACGACCAAGTATTATTATTATTATTATGCATTTATATAGCACCATTTATTCCATGGCGCTTTACATGTGAAAAGGGGAAATATAGACAAGTATAGTAAACATGTGTAAGACAAGGGACACACAAGTACATAAGGAAAGGGGACCCTGCCCGCGAGGGCTCACAGTCTACAGGACCAATCATGTGAACGTCAATTATTCCACTCTACTCTTCCTTGATAATACCTTATTTGGAATACCGTGCCAAGTTCTTGGCACCACATTTTAAAAAAGACATTGAAAAAGTGGAGCAAGTTCACAGAAGAGCTACCTGGATGGTGAACAGACTGGAGAGTATGTTTAGCTTGCAAAAAAGAAGGCTAAGAGGAGACTTAATAGCTGTCTACAAATATCTAAAGAGATGTCACAGTGTAGAGGTATCATCCTTATTCTCATTTGCACATAATAATAATAATAATAATAATAATAATAATAATACATTTTGTTTTTATAGCGCTGACATATTCCGCAGCACTTTACATTTCAGAGGGGATTTGTACAGACAATAGACATTACAGCATAACAATAATCCCATACAGTAGATTATAATAAATACCAAGAGGAGTGAGGGCCCTGCTCGCAAGCTTACTGTCTATGAGGAAAGAGGTAGACACGAAAGGTGGGTGGTAACAGTTGCCCTGATTGTATGGACCAGCCGTAATGTTAAGTGTGTAACAGTACGGATGCAGAGGGCTAATGGATGCATAAAGCATGTGGGAACATGATGCGGGGAATCTGGTTATGGTAAAACTTTTGGCTGTGCCACACAGGGATAGATTAGGTTAATGTGTGGAGGTGATAGGCCAGTCTGAATAAATGCGTTTTCAGGGTACGCTTAAAATTGTGGGGATTGGGACTAATCGTATTGACCTGGGAAGTGCATTCCAAAGAATTGGCGCGGCACGTGTAAAGTCTTGGAGACGGGAGTGGGAGGTTCTGACTATTGAGGATGCTAACCTCAGGTCATCAGCAGAACGGAGGGCGCGGGTAGGGTGGTATACTGAAACAAGGGAGGAGATGTAGGGTGGTGCTGAGCCATGGAGGGCTTTGTGGGTGAGGGTAATAAGTTTATACTGAATTCTGGAGTGGATGGGTAGCCAGTGTAATGACTGGCACAAGGTAGAGGCATCGGTGTAACGATTGGTGAGGAATATGATCCTGGCTGCAGAATTCAAGACAGATTGGAGAGGGGAGAGTTTGGTAAGAGGGAGACCGATTAGAAGAGAGTTACAATAGTTGAGACGAGAATGAATAAGAGAAACAGTAAGAGTTTTTGCAGAGTCAAAAGTAAGAAAAGGTCGAATTCTAGAAATGTTTTTGAGGTGCAGATGACAAGAGCGAGCCAGTGATCGAATGTGGAGGGCAAAGGAAAGCTCGGAATCAAGTATGACCCCAAGACAGCGGGCCTGCTGCTGGGGAGTAATAGTGGAACCACACACAGAAATGGCAGTGTCGGGTATAGGTACATTAGTAGAGGGAGGAAACACCAGGAGTTCAGTCTTTGACAGGTTCAGTTTCAGATATAGTGAGGACATGATGTTGGACACAGCGTTTAGACAATCGCCGGTGTTTTCTGGAAAGGCTGGCGTGATGTCAGGAGAAGAAGCGTATAATTGGGTGTCATCAGCATAGAGATGGTACTGGAAACCAAATCTACTGATTGTTTGACCAATAGGGACAGTGTACAAGGAGAAGAGGAGGGGGCCTAGAACCGATCCTTGAGGGACCCCAACAGTAAGGGGAAGGTGAGAGGAGGAGGAAGCAATGGAATGAAACAGAAAGGAAGAATATATAGATTAGATATTATATAAAACATTTTGACAGTGAGGGTGAGCAATGAGTGTAACAGGCTGCCACGAGAGGTGGTGAGTCCTGCTTCAATGGAAGTCTTCAAACAGAAGCTGGACAGATAAACTATATGAGATGGTTTAGTGAATCGGGGTCCCTTTCATCTCTAACATTCTATGATTCCATGATTCTATGTTTATCACAACAGTTTTAAAGGCTTGCAATAAAACCAGGAAGTGGTTTTTAGCAGGAATAGTTAGTGGCTTCAATTAAGGCTACACTTATGTAAATGTTTAGGTTTCTTGAATAAATGTTGTTCCAGTCTAATAAACAAGACAGAACTATACGGATGACTGTTGTGTGCATTTTTAATTTTCTGCTTTCTTCTCAATCAATAGGAAAAATAGTTCTAAGATTTTCCCCTTATATTTCTTTTATCCTTATTCTACCCCCTTCCCTGGATGAACTTAGTGGACAATAGTTTCAATTGCACTAATTTTATTTTTTTTTATATTGCAGGCAATTATAACAGCACAAACTGCTTTGCAATCATGAAGACAAGGAATCCGAAAGTAGAAATCTTCTTGATGACGCTACTTACGTGTGTATTTATTTTTGGAACGATATTCAATTCGCTTGCTGTCTGGGTTTTCTGCTTTAAGATGAAGAAGTGGACCGAGACAAGAGTATTCATGATGAACCTTCTCTTTAGTGACTGCTGCCTTCTCTTTACTCTCCCTTTCCGCATCTATACCACTCAGCATCTATTCCCTTTTGAAAAATCATTTTGTGATGTTCTTCGTTTTTCTTATTTTTTAAACACATACATGGGCATTGCTGTTATCACTTTGATATCTATAGATAGATATGTGGCTATAAAGTTTCCAATGAGAGCAAGAACCTTACGCTCTCCAAAAAAGGCAGCACTATCTTGTGGGATTTACTGGCTACTTTTTATTGCAACACGTCTTTACCTTGAGCTTGGAACAGATGTACAGTTCAGAGATTCATCAATGTGCTTCCGAAAAGTGAGCCCAAAACCTTTGAAGAGAGCTTTGTATTTTACTATTTTTGGGTCATGTATCCCAATGGTCATACTAATCTTTTGCTCAACACAAATCATACAGACTCTAAAGAAGAAGGAGAAAATGTGCATGAATGAAGAAAAGAACATTGAGAAAACCATCAGCATAGTAAAAACAAATCTGGCGATCTTTTTGCTTTGCTTCCTGCCCCTTAGTATTGGAAATATTATAAGGTTTGTCATTGAATCCATAAGTGCAAATTGTGTACTTTTGAAGTCGATTAATGACTTTGTCCATGTCGCACAAGGCCTTAGTGACCTAAATTGCTGTCTTGATAGCATTTGCTATTACTTTGTGGCAAAGGAATTCTGGGAAAAGGCCTCATTGTTTCCAAGGTTTAAGAAGCAACTAATCCAGGACCAAACAAATGAGTCAAGCATATAGATGTGAAAGATTGTGTCTGGAATGCAGAGAAAGGTTTATGAATTTAAAGGGAACCTATCAGGTCCCTTAACCCTCCCAAAACCCCAAACCTCCACCATTCTATTACATAGCCTTATTACTTAAAGGACTCGACAGGTATTATCTAATATAGTACCACCAAACGTCCTACTATACTCCTATACAAGGACATACAAAGCTTATGCTTTCTTTTGCATGCGTACTCAGGTAGGAGATATGTGTCCTGCCTGCTGAGCCGCACACTTCTCAGAGGACTTTTGATTAATTGGTGGAGGTCTCAAGACCCAGACTACCACCGATCTTCAAGAAATTAAAGCACATGCAGCATGTAAGAAAATCTGCTGAAGGTTTAGTTACCCTTTATGTAAATATTTTGCTAATTTATGAGTTTTTTTGCTTATTTATTTCTAAACAGTGTTTTTTTATTCCAATTTGTGACATGTAGAATATGTATAAATACAGTAGCATCTTTTAAATGCACACAATGTGATATATTGTAATTTTATATTCTGAGACGAAATGTGCTTGTACACGATAAGAGAAAACTCAACATTACCCAACATGACCAGCTGGCTATTTTATATGTATGGGTTCCTCGCAAATCTCCTCCGCTCATGTCATGGGAAAGAAGAATCTGCCATTTTCATCTCTCATATCTTTTGTTTGAACGACAAATGTAAAATTTACCAGGTAGTAGATTAGCTATTTTACTGTGCCACGAAACATAAGCACAATATTATTCACTATCTGTTAATTGGTGATTCAGGTTTACAGATTTTATACATTTTAGATGGCGTAAAGAAAATGCAAGATTCCTTTTTCATGTAGGACCATGTACATACTGTAGAAATAGGTCGGGTAGAGTACTAATAGTTAGTTATTTGACTATTAGTACTATTTATTATCAGAGTTTATGAATCAAAATTGCACATTTATTAAGGCAGATCTATTGATGAGATATTGATGAGACTTCTGGTAAGTTAAAGGGTTATTATTACCATATTGCCATCTTAATGTAAAACACTATTGAACCTCGTAGCTGTGTATTCACTCACCTCTTGAATCTCCTCTACTACTAGTTCTGCTACCCTACTTTTCCAGTAACAATGTCCTTTTAAAAAGCATACATGGGCGACTTTGCAGTAAGGAATATTTGTTGACTTGAAGACTAAATTTCCCCTGAGCACACTGTGACCCCCGTGTGTGCTGAGCTCTTCTCACCAGCCTGGATCTCTGCACAATCAGTACAGACTGAATATTATAGTGTCTTCTGCTGAACCTGTGCTCAGCGCCAACAATTAAATGGCGCATGGTGCCTCTGATCATGTTATTTTCATGTCACTGCAACTTTTTTTATCTATTAATTATTAATTTCATCTCTGTAATCTATCTGTGTCTCATCCTGTCTATATCATACATGTCAATATGTGGGTGTACTTACAGTATATATGTATGCATCACCGCACATTAATCTGCACATAGTTCAAGCAGAACAATGGAGCATTATGACAAAAATATAAACATTTTTATTTGCTAACAATAGTAAAATGACATATAAAACATACAAGAAGACAATAGTATGACAAAACCTAATAACCTGGTGACGAGTAATAAATATATACGAATCCACATCCTACCATCAAAGGCAGGAATACTTAAAAAAGCACAGTACTGGTCAATAGAGTGTTAAGTAGAGTTGAGCGAAACGGGTCGAAAAAATTCAAAAGTCGCCGACTTTTGGCAAAGTCGGGTTTCATGAAACGAAACCCGACCCTAGGATGAGGTCGGCCACGAGGTCTTTTTCAGCCAATCAGGATCCACGGACACTGTGGGCAACGTGATGACCTAGGCACGGGTCACCACCATCTATCAGAAGGGCATGCAAGTGATTGGCTTGCTTTGGTGGGCGTCACAGGGGGTATAAAAGGACGTGCACGCCGACCGCCATCTTACTTCTGCCGATCTTAGTATAGGGAGAGGTTGCTGCTGATTCTGTAGGGAGAGCGTTAGGCAGGGAAGAAGACAAAAAAACTGCTTCTGCTGCTAGCGATTTGGCCTGCACAACACACAAGTCACTGTGTGTGCAGTGCAAGGGGAGGCTATATTGTGGTGTATCAGTGGTGTTGGTTGTTGGGCTGCCTTTTAAGGCTTCCTGACACGCTGGCATTGCTGTTTACCCACTGCTCCGCAAACTGCTTTTTTAAAAGCAATCCAATCTCCCTTATCCTCTAGTCACTTTTGTCACAGCTGTGCCATCGAGCCTGTCACATAGCGCTCAGATATCAGTGGGCCTCACACAATCCACAAGTGTCCAGTGTCCAAAAGTGTGCGCAGAGATTCAAAATCTCCATTATCCTCTCGTCACTTTGGTCACAGGCAGCTGTGCCATCGAGCCTGTCACATAGCGCTCAGATATCAGTGGGCCTCACACAATCCACAAGGGTCCAGTGTCCAAAAGTGTGCGCAGAGATTCAAAATCTCCATTATCCTCTCGTCACTTTGGTCACAGGCAGCTGTGCCATCGAGCGTGTCACATAGCGCTCAGAAATCAGTGGGCCTCACACAATCCACAAGTGTCCAGTGTCCAAAAGTGTGCGCAGAGATTCAAAATCTCCATTATCCTCTCGTCACTTTGGTCACAGGCAGCTGTGCCATCGAGCCTGTCACATAGCGCTCAGATATCAGTGGGCCTCACACAATCCACAAGTGTCCAGTGTCCAAAAGTGTGCGCAGAGATTCAAAATCTCCATTATCCTCTCGTCACTTTGGTCACAGGCAGCTGTGCCATCGAGCATGTCACATAGCGCTCAGATATCAGTGGGCCTCACACAATCCACAAGTGTCCAGTGTCCAAAAGTGTGCGCAGAGATTCAAAATCTCCATTATCCTCTCGTCACTTTGGTCACAGGCAGCTGTGCCATCGAGCCTGTCACATAGCGCTCAGATATCAGTGGGCCTCACACAATCCACAAGTGTCCAGTGTCCAAAAGTGTGCGCAGAGATTCAAAATCTCCATTATCCTCTCGTCACTTTGGTCACAGGCAGCTGTGCCATCGAGCGTGTCACATAGCGCTCAGATATCAGTGGGCCTCACACAATCCACAAGTGTCCAGTGTCCAAAAGTGTGCGCAGAGATTCAAAATCTGCATTATCCTCTCGTCACTTTGGTCACAGGCAGCTGTGCCATCGAGCGTGTCACATAGCGCTCAGATATCAGTGGGCCTCACACAATCCACAAGTGTCCAGTGTCCAAAAGTGTGTGCAGAGATTCAAAATCTCCATTATCCTCTCGTCACTTTGGTCACAGGCAGCTGTGCCATCGAGCGTGTCACATAGCGCTCAGATATCAGTGGGCCTCACACAATCCACAAGTGTCCAGTGTCCAAAAGTGTGCGCAGAGATTCAAAATCTCCATTATCCTCTCGTCACTTTGGTCACAGGCAGCTGTGCCATCGAGCGTGTCACATAGCGCTCAGATATCAGTGGGCCTCACACAATCCACAAGTGTCCAGTGTCCAAAAGTGTGCGCAGAGATTCAAAATCTCCATTATCCTCTCGTCACTTTGGTCACAGGCAGCTGTGCCATCGAGCCTGTCACATAGCGCTCAGATATCAGTGGGCCTCACACAATCCAAAAGTGTCCACTGTCCACAAGTGTGTGCAGAAATTCTAAATCTCCCCTGTCCTATAGACACCTTGTACCTTGTTTTACATTACTATATAGTTTGTTGGATTTTGTCTACATTTCTACCAAAAATGAGGAAGGCTGGTGGAAGAGGCCGTGGAATTGGGCGGGGGTTGGCAGCTGGTAATGATGGTGTTGGTGGTGGATCTGATGGTAGTGGCAAGAGCAAAATAGGACCGAATGCAGGAGGTGCTGACCCTGCGTCATCGTCTGGCTACATAAGGCCTCGAACGCTTAGTTTTCTAGGAGTTGGCTAACCGCTTTTAAAGGCAAAGCATCAGGAAAAAGTTTTGTCTTACATTGCTGACTCAGCCTCCAGCTCTATCGCCTCCTCTTCTTCAGTTGTAAAAAGTAAAAGCCCTGAGTCGTCATTGGAGGCTCATGTTCATGAACCACACCTTTCCTTGTGTCCTTCACCCCAACCAAGATTGAAGGATGACGCAGGCCATACTACTGATTACTCCATGGAGCTGTTTTCACATACCATGCCTGGATTATCAAGTCAAATGGTGAATTACCCAGGCCAAGATGAATCTGACATGGAGTGCACTGATGCACAGCCGCTGATGGATGATTCTGCTGGTACATTCACTCAGAGCACTACATTGTCCTCGCAGTGTACAGAGCCAGATTTTGACCCTGATGAGACTCAGGTGCCCCTTCCCGCACACTATACCACCATACACGGTGACACAGAGAAAGGTGCACATGACTTAGAAGAGGAGGTGATGGATGACCCAGTTGTTGACCCAGATTGGCATCCATTGGGGGAAGAGGGTGCTGCTTCCAATAGCTCAGATGAGGAGCATCCACAGCAGACATCGACATCGCAACAGCTGTTATCTGGCAGGCCCGGAGCACTCCAAAGACAGGTTCCAAACATCAAAAGAGTTGCTGGACAGCTTGTCCAGAGGGTCAAAAGATCACAGCGTGCTAGGCCGCAAAATGTCTGCCAAAGTAGGAAGAGTGCAGTGTGGCACTTTTTTGAACAAAATCCTCATGATCAGGCCAAGGTTATCTGTAAGAAGTGCGCAAAGACCTTTAGCCGAGGGAAAAATCTGAAAAATTTGAATACCAGTTGCATGCTTAGACATTTAACCAGCATGCACTTGCAAGCGTGGACACAACACCAAACCTCAAGTGCCACATGTGCAACTGATCACAACGAAGGTAGTCAGCAACGCTACATTGTTTCCCCCACTGTAAGCCCACCGGTTAGCACAGCAGCAAATGTTGAGGTGTCGTTGCAAGACCACAGCAGTCAGGGAATCCCACTGTTATATCAACGAAAGACTGATTCTAGGCCATCAGAAAGAACACCAACTCCATCACCATCATCAACCCTCTCTCAGTCCGCCCTGTCCACCGCTACTTCCACCATATGCAGCTCTCAAGTCCAACTCACCCTCCCAGACACTATGAGTAGGTCAAGAAAGTACTCAGTCTCTCATCCGCGTACACTGGGTTTGAACGCCCACATTGCCAAACTAATCTCGTTTGAGATGATGCCCTTTCGGTTGGTGGAAAGCACAGCTTTCCGCGAACTCATGGCCTATGCAGTACCACGCTATGACCTACCCAGTCGCCACTTCTTCTCTCGCAAAGCCATCCCAGCCCTCCACCATCATGTGAAAGACCGCATTGTCCATGCACTCAAGCAGTCAGTGAGCGGAAAGGTGCACCTCACAACTGATGCATGGTCCAGTCGGCATGGCCAGGGCCGTTACGTGTCCATCACTGCGCACTGGGTTAATGTGGTGGATGCAGGGTCCACAGGGGACAGCGGTGGTGGGAAAGTGCTGCCTAGCCCACGGTATAGGAAACAGTTGGCTGTAGGCGTTCGACCCTCCTCCTCCTCCTCCTCCTCCAGAAGCGAAAGCTCGTCCACAGAGCGCAGTCGTACGAGCACTCTATCTGCAGCTGCCACTGTTGCACACGATGTGTCCCCCTATTGAGCAGCTAGTGGAAAGCGTCAGCAGGCTGTGTTGCAGATGATGTGTTTGGGCGACAGACACACCGCCGAGGTGCTGGCCGAGTACTTGAAGCGACAAACTGAGTCATGGCTGGGCAGTGTACATCTTGAGGCAGGCAAGGTAGTTAGTGATAACGGCCGTAATTTTGTGGCAGCCATAGCCCTTTCAAAACTCAGCCACATACCTTGCTTGGCTCACACCTTGAACCTGGTTTGTGCAGTGCTTCCTCAAAAATTATCCGGAGTTAACAGCCCTGCTCCAGAAGGTGCGAAGACTGTGCGCGCACATCCGCCGGTCGCCTGTACACTCCGTTCGTATGCAGAAGCTGCAGCGATTGCTCCACCTTCCCAACCACCGCCTCATTATCGACATTGCAACAAGGTGGAACTCCACCCTGCACATGGTGGAGCGGCTGTGCGAGCAGAGGCAGGCCATAATGCATTTGTGGGAGGATACACGGCCAGGCACTTTGAGAGCAGACATGGAGTTGACAGGCGTGCAGTGGTCGAAGCTGAAAGACCTTTGTAAAGTCCTTCAGTGTTTTGAGGAATGCACACGGCTGGTAAGCGCAGACGATGCCATCCTAAGCATGAGCATCCCACTTATGCGTCTGCTCATGCAAACTTTGACGCACCTTAAGGAGCAGGCGTCTGCAGCCAATGTTGATGAGGAGGAAGAGGAGGAGGGAATCCTTGATGACATTCAGCCATTGTCTGCTCAGGGACCTCTCCTGGACGAGGTGGAGGAAGAAGAGGAGGAGGGGGAGGATGATGGGGATGATTACTTAGGGGAGGAGGATGCATCTCGTGGGGCAAGTGAAAATGTTGGCGTGGCAAGGTCTGGTACAGGGTTTGTGCGTGACTGGAGGGATGTGGATTTGCCAGAAAGTGCTCCTCCACCCAGCACTCGCAGTGCATCATTGACACCGGGAACATTGGCCCACATGTCAGATTATGCCTTGCGGATCCTATAAAGGGACCCCCGCATTGCCAAAATGATGAACGATGACGACTACTGGTTGGCCAGCATCCTGGATCCACGCTATAAAGGCAAATTACAAAACATCATGCCACAGGAGAACCTTGACCTAATATTGGCTAATAAACAAGCAACTCTGGTAAATCGGTTGCTTGAGGCATTCCCAGCACACAGCAGCGGTGATGGTTATCACACGAGCCGTACGGGCCGGGGGCAGCTTGGCAGAGGTGTTCGTGGTGCACACAGCAGAAGTGGCGTTGGAGACAGGGGTTTCATGACAATGTTGTGGACTGATTTTTCAAATACCGCTCACACAACTGGTAATACTGCATCGATGGAAAGTGACAGGAGACAGCAGTTGTCAACTATGGTTACAAACTACTTTTCCTCCCATATCGATGTTCTCCCACACAGGTCATTCCCCTTTGACTATTGGGCCGCTAAACTGGACACCTGGCCTGAATTGGCCCAATATGCCTTACAGGAGCTCGCTTGCCCAGCTGCAAGTGTGCTATCGGAAAGAGTCTTCAGTGCAGCTGGATCAATCCTGACAGAAAAAAGGACCCGTCTGTCAACCCAAAATGTGGATGATCTAACCTTCATTAAAATGAACCACGCATGGGTTTCCAAGGATTTTGTCCCACCTTCCCCTGATGACACATAGGGTGACAGAAAAATGGCTTGCTTTGGTCCACCTCTTCCTGGTACTTCACCTATTTCGCCTTTTGCATCAGCTGAATGTCCAACATCAACATATGCGACTTTCTAAAACTCCCTAACTGTGCTGCCTCCCCCCCCATGGCCGGGGTCACCACCTACCGCACGACACCGTGTGAGTGCCGTTGCCCTGGACAGGTGGGTAGGCCGACTCTTGGGCGCAGGCACTGGCACAGGGTCCCTCATAGTGCAATCAAGTGTCTCTGATGGCGGTGGTGCACACCCGCCGTCAGACACACCGCTGTACTATGAGGGGCCCAGTGCCAGTACCGACACCCACGAGTGGGCCCCCCTTGCTTGGGCAGGGCCCCAGCATTTGCAATCTTTACCTCTCCCTGCTCCTCCGCTGTGTAATCTGGGCCGTCAAATCCATACTGTGCCTGACACCGTCTGAGCCTGCCTCCTGAGACATATATTTTGAATGTGTACGCTATCCATACATGTTATCCGGGGATACGGTACCCTTTCTAACCTTTGTGCAACCATACTGGGCCTAACACCGTCTGAGCCTGCCTCCTGAGACATATATTTTGAATGTGTACGCTATCCATACATGTTATCCGGGGATACGGTACCCTTTCTAACCTTTGTGCAATCACGTGCAATCCATACTGGGCCTAACACCGTCTGAACCTGCCTCCTGAGACATATATTTTGAATGTGTACGCTATCCATACATGTTATCCGGGGATACGGTACCCTTTCTAACCTTTGTGCAATCACGTGCAATCCATACTGGGCCTGACACCGTCTGAGCCTGCCTCCTGAGACATATATTTTGAATGTGTACGCTATCCATACATGTTATCCAGGGATACGGTACCCTTTCTAACCTTTGTGCAATCATGTGCAATCCATACTGGGCCTGACACCGTCTGAGCCTGCCTCCTGAGACATATATTTTGAATGTGTACGCTATCCATACATGTTATCCGGGGATACGGTACCCTTTCTAACCTTTGTGCAATCACGTGCAATCCATACTGGGCCTAACACTGTCTGAGCCTGCCTCCTGAGACATATATTTTGAATGTGTACGCTATCCATACATGTTATCCGGGGATACGGTACCCTTTCTAACCTTTGTGCAATCACGTGCAATCCATACTGGGCCTGACACCGTCTGAGCCTGCCTCCTGAGACATATATTTTGAATGTGTACGCTATCCATACATGTTATCCAGGGATACGGTACCCTTTCTAACCTTTGTGCAATCACGTGCAATCCATACTGGGCCTAACACCGTCTGAGCCTGCCTCCTGAGACATATATTTTGAATGTGTACGCTATCCATACATGTTATCCGGGGATACGGTACCCTTTCTAACCTTTGTGCAATCACGTGCAATCCATACTGGGCCTAACACCGTCTGAGCCTGCCTCCTGAGACATATATTTTGAATGTGTACGCTATCCATACATGTTATCCGGGGATACGGTACCCTTTCTAACCTTTGTGCAATCACGTGCAATCCATACTGGGCCTGACACCGTCTGAGCCTGCCTCCTGAGACATATATTTTGAATGTGTACGCTATCCATACATGTTATCCAGGGATACGGTACCCTTTCTAACCTTTGTGCAATCACGTGCAATCCATACTGGGCCTAACACCGTCTGAGCCTGCCTCCTGAGACATATATTTTGAATGTGTACGCTATCCATACATGTTATCCAGGGATACGGTACCCTTTCTAACCTTTGTGCAATCACGTGCAATCCATACTGGGCCTAACACCGTCTGAGCCTGCCTCCTGAGACATATATTTTGAATGTGTACGCTATCCATACATGTTATCCAGGGATACGGTACCCTTTCTAACCTTTGTGCAATCACGTGCAATCCATACTGGGCCTAACACCGTCTGAGCCTGCCTCCTGAGACATATATTTTGAATGTGTACGCTATCCATACATGTTATCCGGGGATACGGTACCCTTTCTAACCTTTGTGCAATCACGTGCAATCCATACTGGGCCTGACACCGTCTGAGCCTGCCTCCTGAGACATATATTTTGAATGTGTACGCTATCCATACATGTTATCCAGGGATACGGTACCCTTTCTAACCTTTGTGCAATCACGTGCAATCCATACTGGGCCTAACACCGTCTGAGCCTGCCTCCTGAGACATATATTTTGAATGTGTACGCTATCCATACATGTTATCCAGGGATACGGTACCCTTTCTAACCTTTGTGCAATCACGTGCAATCCATACTGGGCCTAACACCGTCTGAGCCTGCCTCCTGAGACATATATTTTGAATGTGTACGCTATCCATACATGTTATCCGGGGATACGGTACCCTTTCTAACCTTTGTGCAATCACGTGCAATCCATACTGTGCCTGACACCGTCTGAGCCTGCCTCCTGAGACATATATTTTGAATGTGTACGCTATCCATACATGTTATCCAGGGATACGGTACCCTTTCTAACCTTTGTGCAATCACGTGCAATCCATACTGGGCCTGACACCGTCTGAGCCTGCCTCCTGAGACATATATTTTGAATGTGTACGCTATCCATACATGTTATCCAGGGATACGGTACCCTTTCTAACCTTTGTGCAATCACGTGCAATCCATACTGGGCCTAACACCGTCTGAGCCTGCCTCCTGAGACATATATTTTGAATGTGTACGCTATCCATACATGTTATCCGGGGATACGGTACCCTTTCTAACCTTTGTGCAATCACGTGCAATCCATACTGGGCCTAACACCGTCTGAGCCTGCCTCCTGAGACATATATTTTGAATGTGTACGCTATCCATACATGTTATCCGGGGATACGGTACCCTTTCTAACCTTTGTGCAATCACGTGCAATCCATACTGGGCCTGACACCGTCTGAGCCTGCCTCCTGAGACATATATTTTGAATGTGTACGCTATCCATACATGTTATCCAGGGATACGGTACCCTTTCTAACCTTTGTGCAATCACGTGCAATCCATACTGGGCCTAACACCGTCTGAGCCTGCCTCCTGAGACATATATTTTGAATGTGTACGCTATCCATACATGTTATCCGGGGATACGGTACCCTTTCTAACCTTTGTGCAATCACGTGCAATCCATACTGGGCCTGACACCGTCTGAGCCTGCCTCCTGAGACATATATTTTGAATGTGTACGCTATCCATACATGTTATCCAGGGATACGGTACCCTTTCTAACCTTTGTGCAATCACGTGCAATCCATACTGGGCCTAACACCGTCTGAGCCTGCCTCCTGAGACATATATTTTGAATGTGTACGCTATCCATACATGTTATCCAGGGATACGGTACCCTTTCTAACCTTTGTGCAATCACGTGCAATCCATACTGGGCCTAACACCGTCTGAGCCTGCCTCCTGAGACATATATTTTGAATGTGTACGCTATCCATACATGTTATCCGGGGATACGGTACCCTTTCTAACCTTTGTGCAATCACGTGCAATCCATACTGTGCCTGACACCGTCTGAGCCTGCCTCCTGAGACATATATTTTGAATGTGTACGCTATCCATACATGTTATCCAGGGATACGGTACCCTTTCTAACCTTTGTGCAATCACGTGCAATCCATACTGGGCCTGACACCGTCTGAGCCTGCCTCCTGAGACATATATTTTGAATGTGTACGCTATCCATACATGTTATCCAGGGATACGGTACCCTTTCTAACCTTTGTGCAATCACGTGCAATCCATACTGGGCGTGAGAACGGCTGGCGAGCTGTTAAGCAAGCTACAGCACCTGTCCAGACAAGTACAGGGATTCCCTAGCGAGGAGACTTATTTGATTGTTTTCAATGTTGGGACAGCAATTTTTGGGGAGCACTATACTCTGGAGAATGATAGATGGGGCCCACCATACACTGGAACATTCCAAAGGTGGACATCAGATACTGGAGCAGCATTTACAGGGCCCATTATACACTAGAGCATTAGAAATGGGGCCCATTATGTTTGGAGCATTATTTGGGCCCATAAGACAGTGGAGCTTCATCCATGGGGACCAACATATACTGTAGCATTATGTGGAGCTCATCATATACTGTTTCAAACATTATATGGGACCAATGATTCTGTATGGAGAAATAGATGGGCCTCGTCATGAGATGTAAAAAGTGAAGTATTTTTCATTGTACTATATCGCTATTTCTCTGCCGTATCGGAGCATGATGAGTTTTGGTATGTGTTAAAGGGGCGCTCTTTCGCCCAGGGCACATGAAAACCTGCAGCTAGCCCTCCCCCCCCACAACTTTAGCCAAATAACCCCCATTTTTCAGTGCGTAACTTGTATTATGAAGTTAATTAAGGTTGACAAGCTTAAGTAAGAAGAATTGATGCTTTTGGCATTCAAATGGGCACTGTAGGTGTGTTTCCTGTCCTCCTCTCACTGCCGACTTTTATTCCCCATTGACTTACATTGGGTTTCGTGTTTCGGGACGACCCCGACTTTTCCCTATAATCGGACGATCTTGCTCGACCCGACTTTTGGAAAAGTCGGGTTTCACGAAACGAAACGCGACCCTAAAAAAACAAAAGTCGCTCAACTCTAGTGTTAAGGTTAATAGTGTTGTGCAGTCCGTATTCCTCATATCCTACTCAAAATAATTTGGGCTAATACTGTGTTGCAGACACGACTCAGGAGGCCCCATTTGCTAATCAAAATCCTTAGGCCTAATATTGGTACTCAGCCAGGAGTCCACATTTGCTAATTCAAATCATTATGGCTAATAGTGTTGTGCAGTCCGCAATCCAAATTTTCTGCTGAAAATCGTTTGGGCATACACTATATTGCAGTCATGACTAAGTTGCTAATCAAAAACAATAGGCCTAATATTTGAGTTCAGCCAGGAGGCCCCATTTGCTAATCAATATCGTTAGGGCTAATAGTATTCTTCAGGTGCACTATCTCAGAAAATAAATACTGATTGTTCATTTATTGACATGTGACTGACAGGTCTGGGCCTAAGATTGTGTTTAAAAGAAGGGAAGGGTATATGCAACATGAGTAGGGAAAAAGTGAGGTCATGGTGAAAGGTGAAAAAAGGCTTGGTCTTTGATGTGTATGTGGGTTAGGTGTTAATGTTAAGGGCCTGTCACACTAAGCGATATCTCTAGCAATATCGCTATAACTTGTGACGTTATAGCGATATTGCTAGCGATATCGCTGTGTCTGATACCTACGACCGGCTCCCCCGCTGCTTATCGCTGATCGCATGAGAACATGCTGGACCGTTTCTCGTCGAGAGACGAGCTACGAACGTGGAGCCGGGCGGGAGGACGCAGGATCGCCTAGTGTGACAGGTTAGTAGCGACCCCCGTCCCCAGCGATGTCGCTGGTGAGATCTGCCTGTGTGGCAGCAAACTAGCGGCCACTTAGCGATGCACCAGTGACCCTGACAGCGTCATATCGCTGGTCGGGATCGCTGGTGCATCGCTAAGTGTGACAGTACCTTTACTGACAGCTCTACTGAACAAACATCATCCAATCCAAAGACACCTGACAACATCTGTTACTGAATGGGCTACTTGACTCCCTTTCTTTGGCAGCCGCACAGCAGTATGCCTGGTAAATGAGGGTCAGAAAGAGCATGTGCTCCAGTGGATAGCAAGAACTGTATCACGTGGCCTCTCCTCATCTTCTACCTTAAAGGGAACCTGTCAGTAGGATTGTGCACAGTAACCTACAGACAGTATCAGGTCAGCATTGTTATACTGATTAAAATTATATCTTGGTTGATGAAATCCATCTTGTGATTTTTTTTAATCTTTATTTTCACTTTTTTGTTAATGATATGCCCATGCTGCAGGGCAGGGCTGTGGGGGGGGTCTTCAAATGGTGCTTTGATTAGATATTCATAATGCAGACTGCTGACAGGTCACTGATCCCTCAGTAACCTGCCCTTTAGTTTGCATAATGAATACCTGTACATACTGAAGAAAGGTGCCTAATAACTGGCATATCATTAACATAAAACTGAAAATAAAGATTAAAAAACAACCACAAGATGGATTTCATCAACTAAGATAATTTTAATCAGTATAACTGTCTGACCTGACACTTTCTGTAGGTTACTGTGCACAATCCTGCTGACAGGTTCCCTTTAACATCACAAACAGTGCAATCTTCAGAAGTGGCACCCCAATCATCCCCCCAGTAACAAATTTCCAACCGCCCAACGGAGTGTTGGGTACCACAGATGGGCCAGTCTGCAGAGCTGTTCACACATTCTATTCCATTTGCATCAGAGGTCTGCTCCAAAGATTCATACAATCCAGAGGAAGAAAGCATCTACACCAATGCCCAAATTTTTTTCTGTTGGATCTGAGGTCAGACAAAGTAGGGTCTGAACAGAATCCAGACCCTTTTCACTAATCATTGGAGGTGGAGGTAATTCTCATGAGACTCAAATACCAGAGGCGCGCGTGGAGTGTACTGTGCTGACAGGGCAGAAAGAGGAGGAGGATGACTCAGGGCAAGGAGTGGGAGAACAGAGGGGATGAAGATGAGGTTGTAGATCCTGTTTTGTGCGAACCCAGAGGCTCACAGCTGAGTAGCTCAGCAGGGGGGGTTGAGAAGGATATTACGTGCAGCTTGCCGCACAGACACAGAGCGATGCAACCATGACAAGCACTGCATCCTCAGCCACAACTGTAGCTGTGACTAGCACCGGTCTCGAGTCTGCAGTTCACAGGGGCGGCAAGGGTTGCCTAGCCTGTGCCTTTTTTGATAACCACAAAGGATGACCCAACTCACGCTATCTGCTAACTTTGCAAAAAACAACTCAGTAGAGGCAAAAATTGCAATAATTTGACTACTACATGCATGAATCAGCACATGAGCGATTGACATGCCTTAGTCTAGGAATCACACTGTGGTAAAATGCCTCCCAAACAGCCACCGTCCCATCAACCGTAGCTGCATTTCTTCCTCCTCCATCACTGTGCCTAATGTGTTCTCACACAGGTCAATGTCTGCACAACCTCTATTTAATTACCCCTACAGTCGGGGTGAGTGAGAGCCCGTCAAGTGTTACAGAAGTGGGCATGCCTGCTGTTTTTGTTTCACATTACACATCTTTTTCAATTCACCACAACATCTCTGCCTGCACGTCTTTCACAGTCGAGTAGTTTGTAATGTTCTCCATACTTCACCCTCTCTCAGCACAACAGCCAGCCTTCAGTTCTGCAGTTGTGGTCAAATAAAAAATTGGTTCCTCCTACCCATGCCAAAGCTAAGAACTTGAACGCCACCATCTCCAATCTGTTGGCCACGGAAATGCTGCCTTTCCGCCTGGTGGATTCCGACGTTTTCTGAAATTGATGGCCATCGCAGTTTCCCAATACCAGTTGCCCTTACTTCTCTAAAAAAGATGTACCTGCGCTACATGTCACAGACAACATTACCCATTCCTTGAAAAAATCTATGTCTGCCAGAGTGCATTTTACCTCTGACACCTGGATGAGCAGAGATGGGTAGGGGTGTTACATCTTGATTACTGGGCATTGGGTGACTCTGGTGGCTGTGGAGGCAGGCAGTCAAGGGGCTGATCCACAACTCTTTGAGTCCCCAAGTTTTGCGGGACAAACCTCTGTAGCTAACACTTCCTCCACTGCTTCTGGCTCCTCCACCTCCTCTGGCGGTTCCATCTGCGCCCTCAACCACTTCCTTAATGAGACACACGTTTCGACAGTGCAGCAAGAATCCCCCCACCTCTGTTACAAGCAGCCAGGGCTCATCACAGTGTTTAAATTAATATGCCTTGGAAATTGCAGTTACATAGTTGTAGACAGCTGTCCAGGCTGAGTTAGAGCAATGGCTGTCTCCACTGAACGTGTGCGATAATGGTGCGAGCCTGGTGGAGGCCCTATACTGGGGAAACATCACACACATGCCTTGCATGGCTCACACCCTCAACCTGGTGGTACAGCAATTTCCTGCCACTATTCCGGCCTAGATGCGCTGCAGCAGAAAACACGGTCGCTGTGTGCTTACTTCCACCATTTGCACCCCGCGTGTCATCAACTTTGGGATTCCAAGATTTGGTGTCTAGTGGTTTAGTTCACCATTTCTTGGTATTTAGTGGTCTCTGTCCGCTGGTGTGTAATGGTTTAGTTCTCCAACTCATGTTATCTTATAGTTTAGTTCTCCATATTCTGGTGTGTAGTGGTTTAGTTATCCAATCCTAGGTATTTAGTAGTTTACTTCTCCAAACCCTGTTGTCTAGTAGTTTAGTTTTCCATCTTCTGGTGTGTAGTGGTTTAGTTATCCAACCCTAGGTGTTTAGTGGTTTTGTTCGCCAAACCCTGTTGTTTAGTAGTTTAGTTCTCCATCTTCTGGTGTGTAGTAGTTTAGTTATCCAACCATATATGTAGTGGTTTAGTTCTCCATCTCCAAGCACCCTGCAAGCCTTGGGGATTCAAAGAATTGTGGAGCAGACCTTTCCCCGCCTGCGCTCACAGCCATCAGAATCACCCATTGCTCAGTCACCGAGATGTAATGCCCTAGCCATGCTTGCTCATCCAGGTGTCAGTGGTGAAATGCACCCTGACAGAGATAGATTTTTTCAAAGAATGGGTGATGTTGTCTGCGACATGCTGGTGTAGCACAGGCACAGTTTTCTTAGAGAAGTAATGGCAACTGGGCAACTGGTACTAGGGACTGGAATGTCGATCAGCTTTTGTAAAGCATATGTACACATCAGGCTGAAAAGGCAGCATTTCTTTTACCAACAAGTTGGAGATGGTTGAGTTCAAGTTCTTAGCTTTGGCATGTGTAGGAGGAACCAATCTTTTTAGTAACCACAACTGTGGAATCAAGGACTGACAGCTGTGCTGAGAGAGGTTGGAGTAGGGTGAGCACGACAAACTGCTGGACTGGAAATGAGGTGCAGACAGTGATGTTGTGGTGGATTGAGAAAAATGTGCTTGGTGTCTGAGATTTGTCAGAAAAAGCAGGCATGTTCACTTCTGTAACAGCTGAAGGGCTCTCACTCACCCTGACTGTAACGAGTAAACAAGTGGAGGTTTGCGGCTGGAGACCTGAGTGAGAACAATTGCCAAATTGACAGAGGATGAAGAATCAGCAGATGCGGTTGATGGGTGGTTATTCTTCCACTCCTCACCCTGAGAGTCACCCTCCTCCTCTTCATGACCTGACAGCACAGTCTGCATGTGCCTCAGAAATCTGACTCTCATCAGGGTCTTCTCCACTCCTGGAGGTTAACGTCTGGTGACAAGAGCCTGGTTTCTGCCCGGACACTACTTCATCTGGCCCCATATCCAACTGAAGAAAATTTTGGGCATCGGTGCAGATGCTTTCCTCCTCTGAAATCTGTGAATCTTTGGAGCAGACTTCTGATACCCATCGAATACAATATATGAACAGCTCTGCAGACTAGCCCTTATGTGGTTCCCTACAGTCAGTTCAGTGGAAACAAGGGTAATTGGGGTGCCACCTCTCAGGATTGTACTGTGTGTGATGTTAAGGTGGAGGAAGAGGAGGAGAGGACACTTGATGCAGCACTTTCCATCCACTGGAGGACATGCTTTTTCTGACCCTCATCTACAAGGCATAGATGAGGGTGTACTGCAAGTTGCTGATTCGAGGTAACCCTGGACTCTGATCTCTCCCTCAAAGCACATAACTATACTCTTTCACTTTCTGCTGACTACAACTAAAAAAAATTTCCAAGATCTGTACATTCCTTAATCAAGAATCTGCAAAAACCCTTGCCCATGCTCTCATCATCTCCTGCCTCGACTACTGAAAGCTCCTGCTCTGTGGTCTCCCTTCTAACTGTCTCACATGCCTCTAATCTATCCTAAACTCTGATGCCCACTCTAATCCACCTATCGTTCTGCTATTCCCAGGCCTCTCCTCTCTGTCAATCTCTTCACTGGCTCCCCATTACCCAGAGACTCCAGTTCAAAACCCTAACTATGGCATACAAAGCTATCCACAACCAGTCTCCTCCATATATTTGTGATGAATATAGACCATAAAAAGAACCATTGGTACTAATCTGCAGTAGGAGCCCAATACTCTGTAGAGGGGCTCTATGCATAACATCTAAAGAAGACGCTCCAGGAGTGAGCAATACGAGAGATAATGGAGCAATGCGTCCATAGAGTAATATAAAAAGTATACATTTATTACAAAAATATTAACATCAATAGTATATCAGTACATGTAACTGTAAGCAGAAGGACCCGGCTGGGGGTACCATTCGTGCACTGGGTCCAGAACTGTTGGGGCTGTCACCTCTGTTGTCCAGGGAATGCTTAAGGAACCGGACAGACCTTTGCACTCAGCAGCAGCGGGCATGGTTAGCTCAAGGGCAAGCGGAGCATGCGCAAAAGCAAGGAAACTTGATGGGAACAGACAGCGCGTAGCAGGGAGAAGTAGGTTCTCTGTCCCTGCAGCACCAGAGCAACACAGGCCTGTGCCTTAGAATCCCCTCAGCCACCCTCAGAGACTGTGGACAGAGACTTGGAGTGCCCCCGCTGACACTCTCAAACCAGAGTGCCGGACACTGTGGTCCTGCTTGTGCTGCGTTCGCACCGCTTCAAAGAAAGACCGGATACGTGACCGTGAACTTTGTCCTGACTCCCCGTTCCATATCTGCTGAGCCACGGTGGATCTGAACTGTGTTGCGGCCCACACTTTACCCGCGACCACCATCCCCGGATTCAGAACCCTGCTTAGGGTATCAGAGATGAACTGTCGCCATCCAGACTCCACCAGATCCTCGTTTACTTCAGGACTCCACCGGGACAAGCCTTTGCTGACGGCTCTCGGTGTCACTGCTCCACATCATTGAATTCATCACCTGGAAGTCAACTGACCGGATAAGTTATCCTTTTAGAACTCATTTCTACCTGATCACCGGTTTTGCTCCATTCACCTTATTTCCTTGTTGTTTCCCCCCATTACTGCAATAACTCTGCAAAACTGCTTAACTCCATGCGTGGAGTATATCCCTGTTCAAGAAAACACATTAACCCTTGATTTGTCTCCCATCTGTCACTGCATCCTCCAACCTGCTCACACTTGGCATAGTCAGCAGGATCCAGTCTTCCAGCATAACTGTGGAGAACCTGGACACTTGGCCCGGGGTGTGTCCGATGGGGCCAACCTGTTCAGCGTTGTCCGTTAAACTAGGGGGCTCCGTGGCTGGGGGATGTTGCTCGGAGACTGAACAGTCAAGAAGGAGAGCAAAAAGTCTCACAAGTTTAATATCCTTGTGGCCTCTTGTATAGGCTGAAATGGATGGACGGTCTGTCCGCTGCTTAGTTGACACCGGCAAGTAACCATGATGCCGGAGTCATATTTCAGAAGACATTTCTCTGAGACAATGTGGCCTGAATGGGGTCCAGTGATCAAGCTGACAGCTGCAAAAATGTGAGTCAAACAGGAGTCGTGTTAACCGTGGGGGACCCTGTCAGTGGCCCCAAGGTGACTTTAGGGATGAACGTGCTAAAAGAACTTGGAAAACTTCTAATAAGTGAGTCGTCAGAAGTGTTCCTGAAGCAGTGGAGCCCTCGCACCCCCCAAAGGAGGGTGTTTCAACAGATAATCCGGGTGGCGCAGGCCCAAGAGATTTCGAGCGACGGAAAAACCTTGGGAAAAGTGGTATTCCCAGCTGCAGCCAACCTTGTCTTGCCACCAGGTCACATGGTGCTCACTCTGCCCATCCGAGCCTGTACTCCTCTGGAAGGGGTCGATGTTCAAATAGAGCCAGATTATATGGAACAGCTAACTCCAGGGCTCCTTTTTGCTCGTAAGCTAGCCTCTGTCCATGACGGTATTGTACTAGTGCGGTGTGTCAATATCAGAGAGGACAATCTCACGCTACTGCCTAAAAGTGAAGTAGCACAAATCATGGGCATGCCTGAAGAGCTGATACGACTGAAGGCTGTCCAGTTGACGGTGAAACGGGGAGATCCTTGGACAGTGGCCGTGAACGTGTCTTCTGAACCAGAACCCCAACACCTGCAGGAAGGATGCCAAATTCTAGAACAGATGCAGGTTGAACTAACGGAGCTCTCGCCACAACAAGTGCTACAGGTGGAAGCTCTGCTCAGCCGATTCCAGGACGTTTTTACCTTTCATGATGAAGATTTTGGGTGTACCACGGCAATCACCCATGAAATCCTGACTGGAAATGCTGCACCTATCCGTGAACGCTACCATCAGATCCCACCTCAAATGTATCAAGAAATGAAGGGAAAGTTAACACAAGTGTTGCAGAGTGTGACATAACAAAAGAAACTGGAGTACGCGGTGACAACAAGAGAAATACTTATTTATATAAATATAAATGTTTATTATGCATACAAAATATATAAATAATCATACATGATGAGATAATGGTAGTGCACCAAGGAGCATACAGGCAAAACACAAGGGCCGCCCCTCTGGCAAAGCAATCCTATTGCAAGCAAATACTCAGGTCAAATGACCGAAAGAAAAAAATGTGTAAAAGGCTGGTCAGGGAGTTCCCATTGTGGATCGCAATAGTACCGTGATATATCCTGAACAGCCAAGTTTAACAGATGAACAATACAGCTTACCGGGATCTGAGAAGCCAGAGAGGGAGCCCCAGGGCCAGATGTCCACCACCGACGCGCGTTTCGCGGGCTCTGAAGCCTGCTTTCTCAAGGGGATAGTGAGTGGTGAGGAATAGGACCTTGAAATAGTTCATGTAATGGGTCACGTGATGCAGAAGAGCCAATGGCAGTGGTTTGTAACGGCGCATGCGCGGTGTGCGCGCCAGGTCCTCCACACAGCCCGGGCGTCATGCCATCTCATGCACAGACGGGACAGAAACTATCCCGGTGTGCATGGAGGCATAAAGACGCCCTGCAGCCAGAGAACACAGGCGCCCACCACCGCGGACGCGCATAGCCACCTTGGCTCAGCAAAATCTGCCACCATAGAATATAATAATAAATATGGGTGAACCCAAAAGTACATAATACGTATAAGGACAGATAATCCGCCCCAATGATAATATAACAAAATAAACACCCAAAAGATAAGAAGAAACTGCAAAAAAACTAAAAATAAGGCAGAATAGACAATAAAGACAAAGACAAATGCGAATATATGCACCAACATGACAACAATACAATATAGACAATAGGCAAATAATACAAAGTGATATAAAGCTCAATACAAAAATATGTAAATAGATAAAACAAGCTGCAGAGGAAATAGGGAAGAAATCATCACAGTATGTCCATCTATTTTAGTATTTTTCAAAATTTCTGCAGCCGTTTCAGGTTTGAGAGTTCTGAATATATCACGAGAAAGGAGGGAAGGAATCCTATAATCACACAAAAATTCAAAAAGTTTAAAAACAATAATAATAAAAACAAAATAGAATAAAAACAAGGACATATGGCAGTGATAGAACCAGCAGGTGACAAACATAAGCCATTTTTACAGAAACTAGAACTCATAGGAAAGGTGCAAAACTGAGATGTTCATTTAGGCCCTTGGGGGCCATAGTGTCCAACAAAACAATCCAACGAGTCTCCATCTGGGCCAAAATCTTTTTATAATTACCCCCTCTAATCCCCAGATGGAG
The DNA here is from genome assembly GCF_039654945.1 of Dendrobates tinctorius. NCBI lineage: Eukaryota > Metazoa > Chordata > Amphibia > Anura > Dendrobatidae > Dendrobates > Dendrobates tinctorius. The sequence goes on from NW_027361737.1 coordinate 31,001,726, forward strand.
AATGTCAATGCCGCGTATTCTAAGAGACCCCGCATCACAATTGTGGTGGGTTTTAAAGTGGCGCGGGATTGTTTTGAGTTCCGAGGGGTCCGTAACTGCTTTTGCAGCGCCAATATCACGGACGTGTTCGCGCACCCGTACACGCAATTCCCTTGTTGTCAAACCAACGTATATTCTGGGGCAGCCACAAGTGGCGTAATAGACCACATTAGTGCTGCCGCAGGAAATACGATGGCGAATATCAAAGGTGCGCAGACCATCCGAAGCGGTGAAATTTGTACTCCGTTGGACATTGGCGCATGCGAGGCAGTGACCACAGGGAAAAAAACCTGGAGTTGGACCACGAGAACCAAAAACATTGCGAATTGCCGGGACATAATGGCTTTTGACCAATAGATCGCCCAGATTCTTGGAACGCCGAGATGTCATAGCGGGGAGGTCACCCAAAATGGACTCAAGGACTGGATCAGCCTTTAAAACATCCCAATGTTTAATGAGAATCTGACGCATGTTTGTCCATTGGTGATTGAAGGTAGTGATAAACCGAATGGGACCATCAGATACAACTTTATCTTGGCCCTTCTTGGAGTGCAATAAGGTATTACGTGGAGTTTTCCTGGCCCGATCATATCCTTGTTTAATGGATCTACCACTGTAACCCCGGGCCCGAAAGCGTTGTTTAAGGTCGGCAGCCTGGGCCTCAAAGAGGACATCATAGGAGCAGATGCGCCTCACTCTTAGGAACTGTCCGACCGGGACGGCCCTAATGGTCGCTGGATGATGTGCAGATTCTGCATGAATCAAAGAGTTAACCGAGGTGGGCTTCCTGAACACATCCGTCCTGACCCGATGTGAGGGGTCAACCTCCAAGGATATGTCCAGGAAGTCCACTCTAGTACTACTATGATGGTAGGTTAACCGAATATTAAGAGAGTTTTGATTAAGTTGATTCATGAAGTCTCCGAGCTGCTGCACCGTCCCGTCCCACAACATCAAGATGTCATCGATATAGCGAAGCCAGCACAGCACATGGGAAGCGGCCGGCACGCCCGCGTCGCCAAAAATATGTCTCTCCCAGGAACCCAGGAAGAGATTTGCATACGCGGGCGCACAGGCCGCGCCCATGGCTGTGCCCCGCCTCTGAAGGTAAAAAACATCTTTGAATACAAAAAAGTTGTGGGACAAAACATAGTGCAGCAGCTCGAGAACGAGATCGCACAAAGGGCCATCCAGATCGGAGGCCCCCAAGAAGAGGCGCACCGCATCCAAGCCATGAGTATGGTCGATGCAGGTGTAAAGTGACTCCACGTCAGCAACCACAAAAATGGCCTCATGTTCCACAAGGATGCCGTCAACCCGTGCCAGTACGTCCGTTGTGTCGCGAACAAAAGATGGCAGGGTCTCTACAATAGGTTTCAAGTAGAAGTCAATAAATTTACAGACCACATCACATAAGCCATCAATTCCCGACACAATAGGACGCCCTGGAGGGTTGAGGGCATCCTTGTGGATCTTAGGTAACAAGTAAAACGTCGGCACCTTTGGATTAGAAACAACCAAACCATCAAGAACCCTCTTAGAGATAATATTGGATTCATAAGCCTCAAATAAAATCTTTTGAAGCTCAATTGAGAAGGAAGCCATGGGATTTGATGTTAATTTAGTATAAGTACTTGAATCCCTAAGTTGCCGAAAGGTTTCACGTTCGTACTTATCACAAGGCCAGATGACAATGTTCCCTCCCTTGTCTGCAGATTTAAAAACAACGTCAGGAAGAGCCTGCAACTGTTGGATTGCCTGACGCTGTTTAAAAGTTAAGTTATCAAATCTCTTTCTAGTGGATAATTTCTTAAAATCATCCATAACGAGTTTTGTAAAAATCTCAATAGCTGGACTCAGAGACAAGGGAGGGAACTTAGCCGATCTAGGCAATAGTGCAACAGGGAACCTACTTGTCTGGGGTGCTGCCTGTTCCTCAAGTAGATCTTCAAGATTACGTAAGGCTTCCATCTCAAGAGTATTCAAAGGTGCCGACGTTTGACCACGATGATGTAATTTTCTCAATAATAATTTGCGAGAAAATAATTGTAAATCTTTCAGAGCTGTAAAAAAGTGTTGCAGAGTGTAGTAATTAGAGAAACCCAAAGCCCATGGGCATCCCCCATTGTACTTGTGCGGAAGATGGGACTCTTCGTTTCTGCGTAGACTATAGTAAGTAGAACGCCTGTACTGTGCGGAATTCGTATCCCCTACCACGAATTGAGGAATCATTGTCCACTCTGGGAAATGCGAAATACTTCACGTCGTTGGATTTGGCCAGTGGATATTGGCAATTCCCAATGTCCGAGCAAGAAAGAGCAAAGCCAGCCTTCAGATTGTTTGAATTTAACCACATGCCGTTTGGTCTGGCCAATTCCCCCAGGGCATTTCAATGATTGATGGAAAGATGTCTAGGAGACTTAAACTTCAAAGCCACCCTCATCTATCTGGATGACATTATTGTTTATGCAGCCACTTTTGAGGAACATCTGCAGAGACTGGAACAAGTATTGAGTCGCCTACAGAAACATGGTTTGAAGGTGAAGCCTTGCAAGTGCCATCTTTTTCGCACCCAAATTCAATACTTAGGACATGTCGTGTCCATGGAAGGGGTGAAACCGTCATGGGAAAAATCACAGCAGTACAGGATTGGCCCACCCTGTAAAAGATGTTCGGGCTTTCCTGGGGCTCATTTGATAATACCAGTGATTTGTGAAGAATTTCACCCGCCATTGTCAACCCTTTACTGGAATTGCTGAAGGGAGTACTGTCGGGTGCAGAGAACAGGACCATTTCGTGGGGGGACCGTCAACAGGAGGCATTTTGAGCTATGTAGATGACGTTAACCGAGGTACCTGTACTGGCATATGCAAACTTCTCCAAACCGTTTATTCTCCACACCGATGGAAATCTCCATGGGCTAGGAGCTGTGCTGTCCCAAATACAGGGTGGAAGGGAGCGAGTGATCACCTACACAAGCCGGTCTCTCCACGACTCTGAACGAAACCCGGAATATTACAGTTCTTTTAAGCTGGAACTGCTGGTGTTGGTATGGGCTATGACTGAAAAGTTTGCTGATTACCTGTCCTGGTCCGAAGTCCACAGACAACCCTTTAACTCACCTCCAGAATTAAAAAACTGGGGGCCCTGGAGCAGCGGTGGGTGGCCCGGATGGCTAAATACTGGTATAAGAACGCTTACCGGAAAGGAGCTGAGAATACCCACGCATATGCTTTGTCCAGAGTGACACACAAGCGACCTGGACCCAACCAGGATGAAGAACTGGAGGCTGAAGAAATCCCTGGGTTCTGACCTTACGCCAGGATGATTGCGGCACTCAAAGAATGTACCCTGGGGCGATTCCATGATGAATGGGTACGACTTCAGCAGGAGTATGGAGAACTTGGTCAGATAAGGCAGTGGGTGGCCCTGAAACAGCTTCCCAATCAAGGAGAGAGAGATGCCCTGTCCACGGCAACTTTTCCGATCCTTCGCCAGTGGGAGAGACTTCAATTGTGGAATGACTTACTGTATCGGAAGATCCAGCTAAACCGAGAACTAGGATTCACCTGGCACCTGGTGCTCCCCAAAACTCTGTTTCATAATGTGGCCACAGAAGCACACAAAAGAGGGGCCCACTTTGGTCCAGAAAAGACATTTCAGTGGTTACAAAGGATCGTTTATCATCCCTGACTGAAGACTCCTGTAGAGGAACCCTGCCAGCAGTGTAGAAGCTGTGAGTTAGCTAAACCTCCTGAACAGAGAGCTCTTATGTAGACCATCGTAAATTCCGCCCCCTTGGAAGTGTTAGTGATAGATTATCTAACTATAGGCCCAGCTCATCTGGGATACGAATATTGTCTGGTGATGATGGACCACTTCACTAAGTTCGCTGTGATGACTTCGACTCGGGATCAAACTGCTGAATCAGTGGCCCATTCTATCTGTAGGGACGTCATCCAGGTTTATGGCTGTCCAAAGAGAATTCACTCTGATCAAGGTACCTGCTTCCAGGGGCGTGTGATGGAACAACTGCATTGCCTGTATCAGATCGAGAAATATCAGACAATGCCTTACCACCCTCAGGGGAATGGGGCCAATGACTGGTTCAAACGGACCTTGATCCAGATGCTGAGAACGTTAGAGGAAGACAGAAAAGTGCGCTGGCCTGAATTCGTGGCTGAGCTAGTTTGGGTGTATAATAACCGAGTACATCGCACCACTGGATACACGCCCTACACCTTCTTATTTGGCCTACCGGAATGAGAGATCACAGAGCTGGAGTTAGATCCAGGAGAGGACAACCCACAGACGGTGGTGTCCACCTGGGTCCCAGAAGATTGTCACCAATTGTAAATGCTCCATCGGCTGGTGCAGACCAAGTTTCGGGATCTCAAACACCCAGAGACAGCTCCTCTTCGAGGGACAACTCTCAACGTCAGAGATCGTGTGCTAATCCGAGACAAACGTCCTACAGGCAAATTGAAGTATCAGTGAGAAATAAACCCGTATCGGGTGAATCGAAGGATCAGCTCCAAAGGTCCCGTCTATGAAGTTCAACTTGAATGAAGAAGATGCTCCCACCCTAATCAAATGGAAGAAACACAAAGTGCACCTGAAGTACTTCCTCCTGCAGTCGTTGACTCTGATGGAGAAGAATTCCTCAACTCGCCCCATGCTAACCCAGAAAAGGAACAGGTTCTTGAAGCTCAAGAGATTGCTGTTCCACTGCAACTGGACGCGTCCCCGTCCTCACCCATTCCACCAGACTCTACTACTCCACCTGACTCTACTACTCAACCTGACTCTACTTCGCAATCTGACTTACGCTGCACCAATCGGACAACAACTGGAAGACAACCCCAAAAGATACAATCAAGACCAGTTTATTTGGCAGAGAATCATCCAGGAAATAGAAGTATGTCAACGGTTGTTATGAGAACTCTCGCCCATGGAATAGCGAGCAAAAGGAGAGGGGGAGTGTAAGCAGAAGGACCGGGCTGGGGGTACCATTCTTGCGCCTGATCTGGAACTGTTGGGGTTGTCTCCTCTGTTGTCCCGGGGAAAGCTTAAGGAACCAGACCAACCTTTGCACTCAGCAGTATGGGGCATGGTTAGTTCAGGGGAAGCGGAGCAAGTGCAAAATCATGGAGACTTGGTGGGAACAGACAGCGCGTGGCAGGGAGAAGTAGGTGCTTCGTCCATGCATCACCAGAGTTGCACAGGCCCACGCCTGAGAATCCCCTTGACCACTCTCAGAGACTGTGGACAGAGACTTGGAGTGCCCTGCTGACACTCCCAAACCATGGTGCTGGGCACAGTGGTCCTGCTTGTGCCGTGCTCGTACCACTTCAGAGAAAGACCGGGTATGTGACCTTGAACTGTGTCCTGACTCCCCGGTCAATATCTGCTGAGCCACGGTGGGTCTGAACTGTGTTGTGGCCCACACTTTACCCGGGACCACCATCCCTGGATTCAGAACCCTGCTTAGGGTATCATAGATGAACTGTGGCAGTCCGGACTCCATTGGATCCTCGTTTACCTCCGGACTCCACACAACCAGCCTTCGCTGATGGCTGTCGGCGTCACCGCTCCACGTCTGATCTGTCTCCTGTCTGTCACTACATCCCGCAACATGCTCACATAACAAAAATAGAAAAGAGTAAAAGAGACATTATAGAGATGAGATCAGGTAGATAGCTGCATGTGCAAACCTATTTCATTAAGTAATTACGTAATAAAGTGCATAGTGCAACTTATAACCTGAGAGACAAACTGAGGCAGTGGGACGGTAAATGATCATTAATAGTGAAAGCAGTATCTGAAAGGAGTCCCCCCCCAAACAAGTATGACCACCACATGCCCTACAGGCTCATGGTGAGATGTATAGGATGACACGCCACAAAGCCCCATATATTTGTGATCTAGACTCCCTGTACGCAACCTCCATCCTCACAAGATCTCCTTAGAATTTAAATAACATTTAAATAATTGATGGTTGTGTGATGCATAGAATAGGTGGGCCATTTATATGGATACATCTGGGTGGGACATGTATATGGATACACCTGGCTGGGCCGACTTCAAAATGGCTGCCATGGTCACCACCCCACCTTGAAAAGATTTCCCACTCCCATATACTAATGTGCCACAAACAGGAAGTTGATATCACCAACCATTCCCATTTAATTTAGGTGTATCCATAAAATTGGCCCACCCATGTCTAACCTTATAAATGGCCCACCCTGTATATATACCATGTACTGTATATATAAAAACAAAAGAAAGTAATGCAAATAATGTTCCAGTGTATGACAGTATGGGAGTCTCACAAAGAGAAAACTAAGCCACTGCAGAGCAGACCAAGGTGCTAAATCAAATAACAATCACACATAGCCATAATATGTTTAATGCACCTGTAAATGTGGCACCCCTGAGGGTTCAGTCGCCACAGAGGTACTGCACCTCCTCCTGAGGTGTGGTACCCCACCATCCAGGTAAGGTGGAGACACCTAACCATGCTCCAACACCTGCACCCCACACCACAAAGTAGTGTAGCAAAGCACCTTCGGCGGCTCCCTGCTTGGAGTGTAGCATAGCACCCCTTGGTGGCTCCCTGCTTGGAACACAAACGTGCTGGGAGGTGGGTGGAGTTTAGTTTACATAAAAGAGCGGGAAGAGTTGAGTCAGTCATTCAGTTCAGTCATTCATTCAGTCAGTGAGTGAGGATGTAGAAGGACAGAGAGTGAGACAGAGAAGATCCCCGGGAGAGGGATGGAAGAAGGAAGTGCTGCAGCAGGCCACAGTGATCTGGGTCTGCTGGCACAGGAAAGAGACAGAGAAAGGAAGCTTGATTCTCCATTTGGAAGAAGGATTAGGACGGAACATAAGGAGAATAAGAGAACAAGGATCAGGGTTAGAGGAGAACCCTTTTCAAGTTCTAAGCGCAAGGCAGGGGCCCGGTCCCCGAGGTTGTATGGATACTAATGGTCCTGCAGCAGACACCGGAGGAATAGAAGTAGTGACCACTTTATTCCCACACAAGACTTGGGGGCGCAACAGCAACATAAGAGAGAGCCGTGACTTAGTAGCAAGGAGTCCCTGAAGCAGGCTACAGCTGTCTGCCGTACAAGTAGAGTTCACAGGAACATCTGACAGGAGGAACTCCAGTGTAATTCAGTACTAGAAGTACTTCATTCAAAGGCGCTATAAGAGGAGACGTTCAGAAAAGGCACATATGTTGGCGGAGTGATGGAAAGGAGTACTACATCTTGCCTGGAAGTTGGCTGAGCTCCTGACCCGGAGGACACGGCACGGATGCGTGCACCTGTACCTGCAACAGACTGTGAGTATAGCTTTGGAACTACATGTTCTGGTGTCCTCCACTTATTCCGGCGCCAACCCGCCCAGCACTGCTACATCCCTTGCGTCCGACACTACACCATTTACGTGTCAGTTCATCTACTCTGCCCTGGGACTACAGCCCTGCCTGTGGAGGGCTATAACATCACCACTGCACCACACCATCTGTCCCAGAGGAACTGTCTGCAGCATCGGCTTACATCTTATTGCCAAACACCACAGGTGGCGTCACAAATCACTTATAAACTTTCATTACTCTAACCACACTTCAACAACTGCTTCTACAATGGGTGCCCAGGGCCACGGGCTGGGTCCCAGCTGCCGTGACATCTCCCATTGAAGCTCATCGGCCCGGTACTGAGTACCCCACAGCCCTGGGAGGGCGACCCATAAACAATGCAGGAAAATAGTAATCATGTTAATGTGCCACAGTGACACCCAGGAGATATTTCCCTCTCGTATTGACACTAATAGGTTAATATCTTTCTCTTTACCTTTCACTGCTGTCTAAAGCACAAATAGGCAGCAAAAAGCACATGCGCAGCAAATCCACAATAATTTTTAGACCTGTGTTCTTATAACGTTTTTACTTGTTTCATTGAAGTCAATGGCTGAAAAAACGCTGCAACAAAAATTGACTTGCCGTAGATTTTAATCTGCTAAAAATCTGCAAGTCACACATGATCTCGGCCTCCACATGGTCCCCCTCCTCCCACCATGTAGGGACACCGGTTTACTCACAGCAGCGTCCACAGAAGCTGTCTCCTCCTCTGTGTAAAATAATGCGTATTCTTGCAAAATACTTAGGACTAGTTACCAGATAAAAATGTAGTAGTTTATTTGGATTCCTCCATCAAAGAAAAGATTATTACAGAAAAACATAAAAATAGGTGCACGATTATAAAGAGATTGTCCATTTGTTCATAGCAAAACTTATATTCTTCTTTCTCTGGGATCTCACATGGCAAATGGCGTCTGTCTCTCTTAGGCTTCTTACGTAGTAAAGTTACATATCTGCTGTCTGTCCATTCAATGCTATGTCCGTGCAGAGATGACATCCTCGCGTCTGTGTCTCATGATGGGGAGGGAGCAAGCGCCACCTCTAGAGTTAGCCATGAATTATATACGTCTCTTAAAGCACGTGATCTCTGTATATATGGAGCGGACCTTTTACCATGAGCTAAACTTAAATATGTAGTGGAGCTGACATGAGCTAAACTTCCAAGAATAACCTATGTAGTGTCAGCTAAAGCAATGTACAGAACTGAGTGTAATAAGAAATTAACAACCAAATTATTAATATTTAACAATTCCCCCTTTTGAGGGAGACAGACATTAATTGGAACCCTCAAAAAATAATGAGATCTTTTTTCCTTCTTTTCTTCTTCTTTGACAAAATAATTTAATATCAATAATAATAATATCAGATTACCGTTATACGTACTCAATGACATAATTGATGTGAATTCATGTTATGGTAAGCCTTGAACAATATTCATATACAATATGTATAATTATACTTCCCTAAGTCTAAATTGAAGCATCTCAGGCTCAGTCATCATCATCTGATGTCCTCTGGTCTTCATTTTGATGTCTTCTGTCTTCTTCTTGGTTCTTTTAAAAACACAGTTTTTCTATAGCATATAGATGTTGTAGAAATCGTGTTGTGTATAAAATCAAAGTCCATAAATTCAAATGTTGATAAGAAAACAAAGTCTATAGATGAAATGCAGCTTTAATATCTGTGCAGTGTCACCTTTAAAAACCTGGACTTACATTGGCTCACCTTGGATATTCTGGAATCCTACATTGGCACTGGTCTTTGAACAGGTGTGACGTCTTTGGTCAGCAAAGCAAGGGTTAAAATGACTCTTCCTTGCTAAACATAGCACCATTACCAGTCATTAGTCCTAATGCACAGGACACATGTCAGGGTTCTAGCTTCCTGACAATTACCTTCATTGTTCACCAGCCTTCATTGAAGCTTTACAGGTGATTGAAAACCTCTGGAACTTGATAAGAACGTGATAACACAGTTCATCTCAGCATCATAGGATCATCGTCCTCTGGTTGTCAGGTTAGACACTTTAATTGTGACTGTCAGTGGAGGATACTGCACTTGTAATTGACAGTGGTGAATTCTGCATTTGTAAGTAACAGTCTTACTCAGTAATCATAGCTTTGTTACCTTCTGGGACTTCTGGATAGCAGCATTCTTCTTCTTGCAACTGATAAGAATCAATAAAGTTTAGACATATGAAAAGTCTTTATTAACGTAATTTCAGTATCTTGCTTGAAGTCTTCATTCCCTATTCTATACCAAATCTGGTAATTTTCCTAACCTATAATATCACAGCGTACCATAGCAATCAGTAATATCAATATAATTATTATCAGAATGTGTACCATATATGGATTTCAATGATTGAAATAATAAAACCAATAATAAGTGATAATACATTATTATCCATACCCTCGATGTGATAGAACATTTTTTATGTCATAGGTGTAATTACCTTTTTCAACCCATAGGTGTCAATGTGTTTTATGTAACCAGTGTTTTCATCTTTATTAATAAGGAATATATTTATTATACTAATAATATGTAGGAATGTATAGCCATGAACCAAAATAAGAATATATGAGTGAGCGAATGAATGAATGAATAAAAGAATTGTTGCATATAACTCAGAACTGAAACATTTTCCTTTGTAATAGAACCATATCATCACTATATTTAATGAAGCAATATTCTATAGTAGATATTACTTTATTAAATATTGGTGGAAGAATTAAAAATAATGAAAAATAAAAATAAGAATAAAATAAGAAATAAAAATAAGAATAAAAATAAGGCTTTTATGTTGATGCAGAGTAGTTATGTCTTCAGTAACATATACCCTTAATATTTCCATGATCTGGATTATTTCATAATTGTCATAAACTTGTGTTACCAAAATATTCAAATTATGCAACTTTGCATGTAATATTCCTCTTAGTGTAAAGAAATGACTCTTTATAATACTTAATGTTATTATACCCAATACTTATACCATTGTACCTTATTTATATTTCTTCTTTATTAAAATGTGTGATGAAGAGGTATTAATCAAATGTGATTATGTGGTCAGGATCAAAAACATATTTTCCCCCTTAATACAAAAAGATACTGTTTTATGAAATAATTCATTTATCAAAACCAAAATGAAAAATAATTAATTTATAAATTATGTGAATTTATACTTGCTTATACCATTATTTGTCTGAAAATGTGTAACCATTAAAATTAATTTGAATATCATAAAATTATCCTTTGTAAAATTAATTTAAATGTAGATTTTCCTCATAAACCATTTTGATGTGCGATTGCACTTTGCACTTATCACAATTAACTAAATCAAGAAATTACTAAAGAACTATAGAAATATAGAAATATATGTTGTGTAGATATTTCATTATATCTTAATATTCTAATAATTTAACTGATCTGCATATTTCTCCTAAAGACAGTTTTTCTTCATACAGAACCTCGAGGCGTCTCACACATCAAACGTATCACATTACTCGCTCAGCAGCTGCTCATACACTCAGTCACTGTCACTCAGACTGTGTCACATATAAGTTTAAACCAAATTATCCCACATATAGAGGTGTGATGAATACACGTATTTTAACCCAAATTATCCTAATTATCAATTATCAATCAATGCGCATTGTAAACTATTAAGTTTAGTATCTTAATATTTCTTTAAATATTCCCCAAATACACATGACATAAATATATATTGTATAGCTATACTTGAAACTTTAGGCCTAGGAAAAAAAATTCCTTTGATTTGCAAAAGCTGAGAAAGGCTACAGGGACATAGTATACTGGCATACTTATATTAGAACAAAGTTCAAATTTCACATGCTGTGTTAGTCATGTCATGCCATGCAGTAAAGGCACACACAGATTTTAAAATGCAGTTAGTTATTTTCTTTTAAGTGCTAAATATATAAAATCCTGCAATTATTGCAACTTCCTGTGTAAATAAAGGCATAAATCCTTGTAAGAGAATTTTTCCCGATTAAGTCCTGCTTTGAAATGAAAATTCTAAGGAAAAATAAAAGATAAGGTTAATATTCAAAATTCTAAATTTTATTACTGGAGTAGATTTTAATTTTCATTAAAAAATACAGTTCTACAATCTCTACTTCTACAAACACTCTATATATACTGTATGAACATGTATATCTGTAAAACTATAGAACTACAGAATTATACTCTATATAATAATTACATATAACTGACTAATACATTGTATAACACTTTTACACAACATATAATTACATTTCTAGCCAATTCCTAAACCCATACTTATTTTTTAGTAACTGATGGATTCTCTGAGCAAAGTGATCAGTTTACAGGCCATGACGTCACTCACCACCTGCTTCTGTTTGTCAAATTCGGCCATCTTTTTTACAGAAGGAAGATCAGAACTTTGAATTTTCCTTAACTCAATCTGTGTTTTTTCGGTGATCCTTTGCATCATTCCATATGGCTTAAAACAAACATGTGATTTTCTTCGTTCTTCATAGATTTGATTTTGGGGAAAACTCATTTTAGAAGGCTTTGCTAATACAGGCTTCTGATAAGATTTTACTCTGCCTGTCTTCACAAAATTAGCACGATTTACTTTCCTTTCACGATTCTCGTGTTTTCTGGCAAAATCAAGGGATTGCGCACATTCAACTAAAGAATCTTTTTGTGACGCAATAACACGAGATGCAGGATTTAGAAACCAAAATTTGCTTACAAAAGTCTTTATGAGGGACTGTGTTTTGACATTCTCCATGACCGTTCTATACAAGCGGTGAAATATGGACATGAATGCGTAGGTACATTCCTTCCGACCAATCCTTAATTTTTGAAGAATATCAATATCTGGATAATTTTCAGTTGATGCACAAAAAATAAGAATTTTTAATCTGTCTTTATCATTTAAGTTCTCATGTGTTTCAACAGATATCTTTAACCCCTTTCTGACATCAGACGTACTATCCCGTCCATGGGACCCGGGCCCCTATGCCCATGGACGGGATAGTACGTCTACCGCGATCAGCGGCGTCCACGTGGTGAGCGCCGCTGATCGCAGCCGGGTGTCAGCTGATTATCACAGCTGACACCCGGCACAATGTGTCAGGGGTGGTCACGGACCGCCCCCGACACGTTAACCCCTTGCACACCGCGATCAAACACGATCGCGGTGTATCGGGGGTTAAAGGGGGCTCCCTCCGTGCTTCCCTGAGCCCCCCACGGCAGCGCAATGTGCAGCGCTGCTGAGGGGGGCTCCTTTCCTGCAGGCCCCCGAATCTAAGATGGCGACGGGGGCCTTCGGGGGCCTGCAGGAAGCTGGCTTCCTCAGTGACTGCAAAGCGCAGGCAAGAGGAAGTCTTCTTCAATGCCTGTGACAGATTGCTGATCTGTCACAGTGATCTGTGATGTGACAGATCAGCGATCTGTCACAGGACAGTGATGTCCCACCTGGGACTATTTAATAAAGTTAAAAAAAAATAAAAAAAGTGTTAAAATAATTAAAAAAAAAATCGCCAAATAAATTAGAAAAAAAAAAATGTTCCCCCAAATAAATCCATTTTTTGGAAATAAAAAAAAAAAAACAATAAAAGTACACATATTAGGTATCGCCGCGTCCACAACGACCCACCCTATAAAACTGTCCCATTAGTTAACCCCTTTAGCAAACCCCTTAAAAAATAAAAATAAAAAACGAAGCAAAAAATAATGATTTATTATCATACTGCCAAACAAAAAGTGTAATAACGCGCGATCAAAAAGACACATATAAATATCCATGGTACCGCTGAAAACGTAATCTTGTCCCGCAAAAAACGAGCTGCCACGCAGCATCATCAGCGAAAAAATAAAAAAGTTATAGCTCGCAGAATAAAGCGCTGCAAAAATAATTATTTTTTATATAAAATAGTTTTCATTGCATAAAACCGACAAAACATAAAAAAACTACCTAAATGAGGTATCGCTGTAACCGTACTGACCCGAAGAATAAAACCAATTTATCAATTTTACCGCACACGGAACGGTGTAAACGCACTCCCCCAAAAGAAATTCATGAAACGCTGGTTTTTGTTCATTCTGCGTCCCAAAAATCGGAATAAAAAGCGATCAAAAAATGTCATGTGCCCGAAAATGGTACCAATAAAAACGTCAACTCGTCCCACAAAAAATAAGATCTCACATGACTCGGTGGGTCAAAATACGGAAAAATTATAGCTCTCAATATGTGGTGATGCAAAAACTATTTTTACAATAAAAAGCGTCTTTTAGCGTGCGACAGCTGCCAAACATAAAAACCTCCATAAATAGTAAATCAAACCCCCCGTTATCACCCCCTTAGTTAGGGAAAAATAATAAAATAAAAAAAATGTATTTATTTCCATTTTTCCATTAGGGTTAGGGTTAGGGCTAGGGTTAGGGGTAGGGTTAGGGGTAGGGTTAGGGTTAGGGCTAGGGTTAGGGTTAGGGTTAGGGCTGAGATTAGGGTTAGGGGTGTGTTGGGATTCAGGTTGGAGTTAGAATTGGGGGTTTCCACTGTTTGGGCACATCAGGGGCTCTCCAAATGCAACATTGCGTCTGATCTCAATTCCAGCCAATTCTGAGTTGAAAAAGTCAAATGGTGCTCCTTCCCTTCCACGCTCTGCCATGCACCCAAACAGAGTTTTACCCCCACATGTAGGGTATCAGCCTACTCAGGACAAATTGCAAAACAATTTTTGGGGTCCAATTTCTCCTGTTACCCTTAGGAAAATAAAAAATTGGGGGCAAAAATATCATTTTTGTGGAAAAAAATGATTTTTTTTATTTTCACGTCCGAGCGTTATAAACTTCTGTGAAGCACTTGGGGGTTCAAAGTGCTCACCACACATCTAGATAATTTCCGTGGGGGGTCTATTGTCCAAAATGGGGTCACTTGTGGGGAGTTTCAATAGTTTAGGTACATCAGGGGCTCTCCAAACGCACATGACACCCGCAGACCATTCCATGAAAGTCTGCATTCCAAAACGTCACTGCTTCCCTTCCAAGCCCCGACGTGTGTCCATACAGTAGTTTTCTCCCACATATGGGGTGTCAGCATACTCAAGACAAATTGGACAACAACTTTTGGGGTCCAATTTCTCCTGTTACCCTTGGGAAAATGAAAAAATTGGGGACTAATTGATCATGTTTGTGGAAAAAATACGATTTTTTTATTTTCATGCCCGGGCATTATAAACTTCTGTGAAGCCCTTGGGGGTTCAAAGTGCTCACCACACATCTAGATAAGTTCCTTAGGGGTTCTCGTTTCCAAAATGGGGTCATTTGTGGGTGTTTCCACTGTTTAGGTACATTAGGGGCTCTCCAAAGGCAACATGACACTCGCAGACCATTCCATCAAAGTCTGCATTCCAAAACATCACTACTTCCCTTCCGAGCCCTGACGTGTGTCCATACAGTAGTTTTCTCCCACATATGGGGTGTCAGCGTACTCAGGACAAATTGGACAACAACTTTTGGGGTTCAATTTCTCCTGTTACCCTTGGGAAAATAAAAAAATTGGGGACTAATTGATCATGTTTGTGGAAAAAATACGATTTTTTTATTTTCATGCCCTGGCATTATAAACTTCTGTGAAGCCCTTGGGGGTTCAAAGTGCTCACCTCACATCTAGATAAGTTCCTTAGGGGGTCTAGTTTTCAAAATGGGGTCATTTGTGGGGGGTTTCCACTGTTTAGGTACATTAGGGGCTCTCCAAAGGCAACATGACACCCGCAGACCATTCCATCAATGTCTGCATTCCAAAACATCACTACTTCCCTTCTGAGCCCCGACGTGTGCCCATACAGTAGTTTTCTCCCACATATGGGGTATCAGCATACTCAGGACAAATTGGACAACAACTTTTGGGGTCCAATTTCTCCTGTTACCCTTGGGAAAATAAAAAAATGGTGACTAAAAGATCATGTTTGTGGAAAAAATACAAATTTTTTATTTTCACGCCCGGGCGTTATAAACTTCTGTGAAGCACTGGGGGGTTCAAAGTGCTCACCACACATCTAGATAAGTTCCTTGTGGGGTCTAGTTTACAAAATGGTGTCATTTGTGGGGGGTTTCCACTGTTTAGGTACATCAGGGGTTTCCAATCGCGACATGGTGTCCGATCTCAATTCCAGCCAAAAACGTCAAATGGCGCTGCTTCCCTTCCGAGCTCTGCCATGCGCCCAAATAGTGGTTTACCCCCACATGTGGGGTATCAGCGTACTCAGGACAAATTGCACAATAACTTTTAGGGTCCTGTTACCCTTGGGAAAATAAAAATTGGGGTGAAAAGATCATTTTTGTGGAAAAAATATGATTTTTTAATTGTACCGCTGTACGTTATAAACTTCTGTAAAGTCCTTGTGGGTTCAAAGTTCTCACCACATATCTAGATAAGTTCCTTGGGGGGTCTAGTTTCCAAAATGGGGTCACTTGTAGGGGGTTTCCACTGTTTAGGTACATCAGGGACTCTCCAAACGTGACATGGCGTCCGATCTGAATTCCAGCCAATTTTGCATTGAAAAAGTCAAACGGCGCTCCTTCCATTCTGAGCTCTGCCATGCGCCGAAACAGTCGTTCCTCCCCACAAATCAGGTATCAGCGTACTCAGGACAAATTGCACAATAACTTTTGCAGTCCAATTTCTCCTGTTACCCTTGGTAAAATAAAAAAAATTGAACCTGAAGTATTTTTTTTATGAAAAAAGTTAGATGTTCATTTTTCTTTAAATATTCAAAAAAATTCCTGTGACGCACCTAAAGGGTTAATAAACTTCTTGAATGTGGTTTTGAGCACCTTAAGGGGTGCAGTTTTTAGAATGGTGTCACTTTTGGGTATTTTCTGTCATATAGACCCCTCAAAGTGGCTTCAAATGTGATGTGGTCCTAAAAATAAAATGGTGTTGTAAAAATGAGAAATCGCTGGTCAACTTTTAACCCTTATAACTTCCTAACAAAAAAAAATTTTGGTTCCAAAATTGTGCTGATGTAAAGTAAACATGTGGGAAATGTTAGTTATCAAGTTTTTTGTGTGCCGTATCTCTGTGATTTAAGGGCATAAAAATTCAAAGTTGGAAAATTGCGAAATTTTCAAAATTTTTGCCAAATTTCTGTTTTTTTCACAAATAAACGCAAGTTATTTGAATGAAATTTTACCACTAACATGAAGTACAATATGTCACGAGAAAACAATGTCAGAATCACCGGGATCCATGGAAGCGTTCCAGAGTTATGACCTCATAAAGGTACAGTGGTCAGAATTGTAAAAATTGGCCCGGTCATGAACGTGCAAACCACCCTTGGGGGTGAAGGGGTTAAAGATAATCTCCTAGCAAAGTTTACAGGGATCCACATTTTGAACAACTGATTCTTCTCCTCGTTAGATAAATCAAATTTGTCAATACAACTTTCAAAAACCTCAGAGTTTCTACAAACATGGATTTTGTTATCATATGCAGGAATGATTTTGCATATTTTTAGCAAATTTTTTCTTACTTTACTTCGGATTTGGGCCTGTGAGTCATCTATTTTTAGTGGTACGTCTTTCCCTTGTACAGCATCTACGTCAGTTCTGAAGTCTCCTCCTACTTCTCCATCTTGTTCCACATCTGCAAGGTCACCTTCAATGGTTGCTACAGACACTTGATTACAGCCTTGTTCAATCTCCCTAACTTTACAGCCAATCTCGGGAACCTCACTATTTTCCTTCACACAGCAATCATTTTTGGATTTCTGTGACACAGATCTATGAATTATATCTACCATTTGTAGAATATTTTTTAATCTCTCTCTTTCTCTATTGAAAAACTTAGAATCTAACTTCAGATTTTCCACTTCACATTCTGCATATAAGCTGAGCCATAATACGTCTAAATTAGACTCGTCTACAGACTTAAATTTCAGTTTTCTCTGCTCAGAAAAACAAGTAATGACATCCATTTCTTACCTTGACATGTCTCAGCTTGTAGTTCCTTTGATGGACAACGCTGGGCTCTGGTCTTCACACGTCTAACTTCAGCACGTCTGGCACTTGTAGTACTTCTCAATCCATCTGGCAATTCTTAGTCCTCACTTCTAGGTTCTGTCTGATTCTTGTGAGTAGTGGAGTTCCTGATAACTTGCACATATTAGTGACACAATTATGCTCATACCTGCTAGAAGTGATGTTGTTCAGAACATCAAAATTAATGGGTAACTCCCCATAAACATGGAAACCTTCATAGAAAATCGGAGTCAATCAACCCAACAAAAACCACTTTTCAAAATCACATCAGTAAAACATACATTTTTATTAGTGCACATTTCTTACAAAAATATCAATTTAAACAAAATGAGTCAGTATCAAGGTGGAGACATGATAGAGAGACAAATAAGGTACCAGGTGGAAACACCTATCAATATTGAACCCCTCAACCAAAAAGGGGAAAACATTGTAACACCCTAATTGGGACATGGGGGAGGGTGAAATGGGAGCAAAAAATTCCTTTATGTAGACATTTTTATATGAACCACCTTCACTGGTGTGGGAACAGCTCATGCCATAGTCACCAATAAATTCAAAAAAATGTGTAGGGGCAAAATCATAGCCCAAGGTTGTTCACACACACAGAAAGGTGAAAAGGAGTAATAGTCCTATACCTATGCTCCCATTATGACAAACACCTCACCCACATCCCTAGTCAGGGAACCGCTAAAGTGCTATTGATAGTGCAAAAAGTACATCACCTTACCCATGAAGGGTCCTAGAGAGCCTCTCTACTGCCCGACGCGTTTCGCCCTGCTGGGCTTCCTCGGTGGCCTGTGTGGATCCCCGAGGAAGCCCAGCAGGGCGAAACGCGTCGGGCAGTAGAGAGCATAACAGCTGGGAGGCATTTAGTTATTGTGAACACCTGCAAGATGTCTCCTTGCCAATAGCTGAGAGGCATGTTGTATAGAAGGCACCCTCCCCAATAGGGAGGTGCCTGAGTAACCCCTATAGTTTATTATTAGTGGTGTTGGTGTGCGCATCTGTATGTTGCCAGCTCCCCCATCCTAGTCTGTTAAAGTTATTCCAATATCCTGTGTTCCCATTAGCCTGGTATAGTATGATTGTGTTCCTGTTACTGCTTTGGCAGTATCTTAATCCTGAAATCACATCTGTGGTACCTTGACCTGGTCCCGGTGCGGCCAGTCTTGTGTCCATCGTCCCTGGTCCTAGTGTGGCCAGCTACTATACTGTTTCTGATATCTAAGGGTGTGAACAAGAACCTATCTTCTATATCCAAACTGTCCATACAGTCCATCAGTCTCCAGTTCCAGATAGTCAGCGATCTCAGTCACGTCTCCTCATGTCAGCGAACCCAACCCCTGGCATCGGCATCTGCAGTACTGGAGCCTGCCTAGGAGTGGTACCTGGTAACTACCTGCAGCCCAGTCTGTCTCCACCATCAGGAGCTCCAGCAAACACCAGGTAGCCGCTTCTTAGGCAGGTCCGGCCATGTGGCACAGTGGGTCCATGAACTACGTGCGCCACTTGTGGGCATGATAGTATGTACAGTCATGGCCAAAAGAGTTGGTTGGCACTTTTGAAATTTTTCCAGAAAATGAAGTATTATTATAATTACACATGTTTTAATTCCTTTATGCGTATTGGAACAACACAAAAAAGAGAAAAAATGGCAAATTAGACACTATTTCACACAAAGCCCCAAAAATGAGCACCATTGTTGGCACCTTTCCAAAATTGTGGGTAAACAACTTTGTTTCAAGCAACTGTTGGGCATTCAAACTCACCTTTGGCAAGTAACAGATCTGGGCAATATGAAATCACATCTGAAACCAGAAAAAAATGTGAGAAGGGGACTCAATCTTTGCATTGTGTGCCATGCTAATCATGGAGAACAGAAAGAGGAGAGAACTGCCGCCTGTCTAAAACCCAAACTTTCTGGGACAATTTCAAGGGTGTCAACACTTTTGTATATATATTATATATATATATACTAGCTGAAGAGCCCGGCGTTGCCTGGTCATAGTAACTAACTGTGGTTAGTTATAACAAATTATGATTATATTGCACATAAAAACCGTGCATCTAATCCTATCCTGTGTGATACTGACTGCTGAGCTGTGTATCTAATCCTATTCTGTGTGATACTGTGTGCTGAGCTGTGTATCTAATCCTATCCTGTGTGATACTGTCTGCTGAGCCGTGTATCTATTCCTATCCTGTGTGATACTGACTGCTGAGCTGTGTATCTAATCCTATCCTGTGTGATACTGACTGCTGAGCTGTGTATCTAATCCTATCCTGTGTGATACTGACTGCTGAGCCATGTATCTAATGCTATCCTGTGTGATACTGGGCTCTCCCTGCAGTCTGTGTCAGAGGGTGGTCTGTGTTGGCACGGTAATAAATTGTGTTATTTCCAGCTTTACAGAAGGATGATAACACCAAGGAAATGATAAGAATAATAGACCTCAGTTACCACAACTGTCTACAAAGAAAATTGTTGCTTATAGCAACCAATCACAGCTCATTTTTCATCTTTTAAACAGCTCTGGGACAGCGTGGTGAGTTTTGAGTGGTGACTTTTGTATTTTGACTTTTATGTGGAGAGGTTGGTGTATGTGTGGTGAAATGTGAGCTGAGGGTGGTATATGTGTTGAAGCACGTGGTAGTGTGTGGCGCATTTTGTGTGTGTGTTCATATCCCCGTGTGTGGTGAGTATCCCATGTCAGGGCCCCACCTTAGCAACTGTATGGTATATACTCTTTGGCACCATTGCTCTCATTCTTTAAGTCCCCCTTGTTCACATCTGGCAGCTGTCAATTTGCCTCCAACACTTTTTCTTTCACTTTTTCCCCATTATGTAGATAGGGGCAAAATTGTTTGGTGAATTGGACCGCGCGGGGTTAAAATTCTACCTCACAACATAGCCTATGACGCTCTCGGGGTCCAGACGTGTGACTGTGCAAAATTTTGTGGCTGTAGCTACGACGGTGCAGATGCCAATCCATACACTTTTTCCCCATTATGTAGATAGGGGCAAAATTGTTTGGTGAATTGGAATGCGCAGGTTTAAAATTTTGCCTCACAACATAGCCTATGACGCTCTTGGGGTCCAGACGTGTGACTGTGCAAAATTTTGTGGCTGTAGCTGCGACGGTGCGGATGCCAATCCCGGACATACATACATACATATGGGTCGCCTGCCAGGACAGTAGGGTACTCAGTACCGGGCCGGTATCTCAGAAGGAAGTGTCACAGTAGCGGTGACCCGGTCCGTGGCCCTGGGCATCCATGTAAAAGGGGTTAAGCGTGGCTGATTAAAGTTTATAAGTGGATGATATGTGACGCCACCTGTGGTGCTCGGAAATGAAGGGGTTAAGCCGACACTGCAGGCAGATCCTCTGGGACAGATGGTATAAGGCAGCAAGATGTAATAGCTCCCCACAGGTAGAGCTGTAGTCCCAGGGCAGTGGGAATAGGTGTTGAGGAAGAGGGTGCAGTGTAAGGTATGGAGATGTAGCAGTGCTGAAGGGGTTGCAGGAAGAAGACAATGACACAACAGGGAGCAGTTTCCTTTACCTTTACTTTGCTTTGCAAGTGCAGTCCAGGATCCAGATTACAGATGGAACAGGAGTTGGCCAGCCTAGAAGCAACGCAGGAATCTCTCTATGCAGATGGGTTGTGTAGTCTCCTTTCTAGCGCTTATCTGAGGTACATGCAGTACTGAGTTACACTGATGTTCCTCTTGCTTGCTTTCTCTTAGAACCCCCTCGTATGGCAGATAGCTGTAACCTCTTTCTGGCTCACACGTTGCTGTTGTGCCTCTGTCTTATGTGGGAACAGAGCATTTACAGTTTCCTATTCCTCCGGTTTCTGCTGCAGGAACATCAGTATCCATACAACCTCGGAGACCGGATTCCTGACCATGCGCTACACTAGAAGTGAGTCTGAACTCTGCTCAATCCTCCAGCTCTTCTCCTTT
The DNA here is from genome assembly GCF_039654945.1 of Dendrobates tinctorius. Classification (NCBI taxonomy): domain Eukaryota; kingdom Metazoa; phylum Chordata; class Amphibia; order Anura; family Dendrobatidae; genus Dendrobates; species Dendrobates tinctorius. Next base: position 31,023,190 of record NW_027361737.1, read on the forward strand.
CATCCACACACTTCGCCCTCCTCACACAAACTCTAACTAACTTCCCCTTCCCAGCCCCCAGAGAGCAGCTCCTCCCCCTGCTTTGGTTCAGAGCTCCCTCTGCTGGCCTGGAGTGGGAACCGTGCTGTGTGTTGAGTTTACCTGACAGAGAGACCCTTTATTGCTTCCAAGCTTGACATCACACTCCCTAGGAGGAAGGCAATACTACTGTGGCGACCATACTCCTGGGGGCGCCACACATACACACCCACATTGAGCTTTATATATATATACTGTATATACATATATATATATATATATATATATATATATATATATATAGACATATATTGTATGGGGACAGATTGATCTATTAGTGATTTTTCTGTTCTCATCATTCTTCCTTAACCAGTGTTAAGAAGCTGGGAGACAAGCACCAAGGAACTTCAATACTGTCGATCGCCCTCCTTTAAATGCCTGAACTCAGTCCATGTAAATGCAACGTAAATGTTTCTGTGTGATAATGCAATATTTTAGCATTGGGAGCCCCACTTTAAACTTTTGCCCAGGGCCTCACTTTTTCCAAAACTGGCCCTGTGTATAGGAACAGGAAACCTTTGCAGAAAAGTAGCTGCGCAGCCAGAAAACCATGTATAACAACCCACCCAATTTACAACCTCAACTTGTCAGTTACTTGTAAACATCTGTGAGAGATAATTCAAAAAGTTTGAGATTTTCACACTTTATACTTTCAGGCTTCTCATGCCTGCTATGTTCTGCTCTGTAGTAGCTAGAACTGGCTACAAAGGTGAAAGAAAATGCCCATCGGACCGGACCGCGGCGATTTGCATGCATCGCCAACAAGCTGAAAAAGGTATTTATGCCTCAAAGGTGCGGGGTCGGGGGGAGTCAAAAGCGCTACTAGAATCCTTATGGGATGCACAATTTAGTGATATCTTTACATGATATCACTAAATATGGGTGACAGATTCCCATTAACAGTTGTGAAGGAGAACAAAGTCGCTGCTTACATGACATGACTGATCTATTTTAAATTGCACAATAGCTCAAAAACAGGACTGTATATTCCTCCATACAGTGTTATGGCCACCACATTGTGCACCATACAGAATAATGAGCCCCATATATTTCTCTATACCAAATAATTAGTCACATATAATGCTCCATACAGTATCTGATGAGCTCCACATAATGCTCCATATATAATGGGCCCCATTTGTAATGCTCCAGTGTATAATGTGCCCCTTAGATGCTGCTCCAGGGTATGATCTGCCCCATTTACATTGCTCCAGTACATGATGGGCCTCATGGATTCATGGTTGATGCTCCTGTGTATGTTGGGCTCCAATAATGCTCCATATATAATGGGCCCCATTTGTAATACTCCAGTGTATAATGTGCCCCTTAGATGCTGCTCCAGTGTCTGATCTGCCCCATTTATAATGATCCAGTACATGATGGGCCTCATGGATGATGCTCCAGTGTATCATGGGCCCTAAAAATGCTCCATATATAATGGGCCCCATTTGTAATGCTCCAGTGTATAATGTGCCCCTTAGATGCTGCTACAGTGTCTGATCTGCCCCATTTACATTGCTCCAGTACATGATGGGCCCAATTTTTAATTAACCCAGGCATGGAATGTGAAAAGAGCTCCATGGAGTAATTTGAGGCGTGTGCTTCCACATCCTTCACTTTTGGTGTGGGTGAAGGACACAAGGAAAGGGGTTGCTCCTGACCAGAAGCCTGCAGTTACGACTCAGTGCTTGCATTTTTTACAACTTCAGAAGAGGAGGCGCTAGAGCTGGAGGCTGTTTCAGCAGTGTAAGCCACAAACAGTTCCTGATCCTCCGGCTTTAAAAGCAGTCTACCTACTCCCAGAAAAGGGAACCTTACAGGCCTTCCAGAGCTACACCATGACGCTGGCTCAACACCTCCTGCCTTAGCTGCTATTGTGTTTTTGGCACTACCAGCAGATGCACCACCACCAACATCAGTACCAGGTGGCCCTCCATGCCCACATCCGCGTCCTCTTCCACCATACTTCCTCATGTTTTTGAAAATGGACCCAAAATACCAGCAGATATATGGTACTGTATCAGAAGCGTACAGCTCTATACAGTCTATGGATAACAGTAAATTTCTGTGTATATTTCATGAGGCATACACAGAAGCTGACAGGCTCATTATGGATTACCCAATAAAATATCAAGTTGAAAAAGGGTACAGTATCACCAGATAAAAGGTATATATAGTATAGTGTAAACATTCTGATTCTCCGTATACATTTCAGGAGGCAGACACAAACGTTCTCAGGCCCAGTATGGATTACACAAGAATAGGAAAAGCTGTAAATGGGTTATATAACACAAGCGTACAGATGTATACAGTGTTGGGGTAATCTTAAAGTTCCAAATATATTGCCGGAATAACAGACAGATGTTTACAGGCTCATTATGGATTACACCAGAATCTAAATAGCTAAAAAGGTTACTGTATCAGAAGCGTTCTGCTGTATACAGTGTTGGCCAAAATGAAAATATCGGTATATATTTCCGTAGTCACCCTCAAATGCTCACTCAGTTTGGTTTTGACCATATTAAAAAATGTTGTAAAAAAAGGTCCGGGATAACAAGATAGCAAGTATATATTTTTTAGGTTACAATTGGACTCTCCATATAAATAGTCCCGTAGTCACTCTCAGACGCTTACACAGTATGGATTTGACCGTAATGCTAAATGTCGCACAAAGGTACTGTATAACAAGATACAAGCTGTATCGAGTGTAGTGTAAAAATTTGTTTCTCCGATTCACCGTATATATAGAAGGCGTAACCCACACACGCTCACTCACTATGGATGATGTAGGGAAGGTGGACTAACACACAAACCAGCCTGTAGTGAGAAGCAGAGGTGTAGCGCAGTGTAGGTGTGAAACCGCTAAGATAAAGAGAAAGGGTGCAGTGCTTTAGCTTGCCCATTGGAGGGCAGTGGAGTGTGTAGGAGTGGGAATGAATAACTGCCATTGGTCAGAGAAACTGTTAGGTGATGGTGGGCGGAGTTACCAGAACTGGAAGTATAAAAGGCTGAGGGAAGGTTCTGGAACAATTAGTCAGCGAAGGGAGCACAGTAAAGAGGAAGTTCTGCTGAGGAAATAGAGACAGTGGAAAGGCTCCAGAGAGGACTGACAGTTGAGGCGGTCACGGGGGGGTGAGAAATGTGAAACGGCTGTGGTGAATTGATGTTGCCGACGGAAGGATTGGCACTAAAAACGGACCTGTTCAATACAAACTCTGTCTCAGTCTCGTGTTTGTCTGCGGCAAGAAGAGGGCCCCCCCACAGTTGGTTATCCTACAGATGATACCTTAATGCAAATTTTTGAAACAAGGTACTGTATCAGCACATACCAGGTGTGTCCAGTCTAGGGTTAAATTTCCGTCTATACTTCCGGAGTCAGACACAGACACTCACAGGCTTACTATGTATTACACCAGAATTAAAAAATACAAAAAGGGAAAGGTATTCATAGCGTACACCAGTATACAGTGTTGTGGTACTTTTAAAGCTTTGTATATATTTCAATCTCAGTAAGCCAGTCAAGAATCTCCGCTACTGGAAACTACATGGATACAAGTATAGATGCAAAGTTGAGTGTTAGCAGAAATTTTGGAATTACTCATCGCGGGAAAACCTCCCAGTAGATGTTGCAGAGGTGATGCAGACCCTCAATTACTGTGTCTGTGGAGAAAGCGAAAAAGGTTCTTTGTGAAGAAAGGATTGCTTTATCGCTGTAGCATGGATCACATTACCGTTTCTCGTCTCCATCAAATTATGATCACAGGGAGAGATGTACCCATGGTCCTCACTGCCTATCATGATGTGTCTGGTCATTTTGGAGTGCAAAAGACAGAAGCCACAGGCCGTAGGCGATTCTATTGGATTGGCATGAGAGGAGACATTGAAAAATGGTGGCAGGAATGTCACACGTCTGTGACTATCACAACTGTGAAAGGTGATCATAAACCACCACTGCAACCACTTGTAAGTTGACGTCCATTTCAAATGGTAGCCATTGATCATCTGAAGGTAGATGCCAGCAGGACAGGCCATAGCTACATCTTAACCATCATTGATCAATACACCAAATTTCTAGTGGCCGTCCCTGTGAAGGATTTAACTGCCCAGACTATACAGCGGTGGAGCAGGGAGAGGTAAGTATTGCAATTTGCAAGTGCTGTGGCCATGACCAAGCAGGGGGGGCACAATCGTGGTCGACGGCACTGGCATAGGGCCCCTCATAGTACGCTGGTGTGTCTGGCAGCGAGTGGGCCCTCCCACCGTCTGAGACACTGTATTGTACTATGAGGGGACCTGTGCCATTGCCGTCGGCCATCAGTGGGCCCATCCACCTGTTCAGAGCAACAGCACTTGCCCGGGTGTGCCAGGTCATGACCCCAGCCATTGGGGGAGGGGTGGGCAGCCCAGTTAGGGAGGTTTAAAAATTGGCATATGTAGATGTGTTGGCTGGACATTCAGCTGCTGCAAAGGGTGTAATTGGGCAAGTCCGAGGAAGAGGACGAAAAAACTGAGGCACTTTTCTGGTAACATATGTGTCATCAGGGGAAGGTGGGACAAAATCCTTTGAAACCCATGCATGGTTCATTTTAATGAAGGTTAGATCATCAACATTTTGGGTCGACAGACGGGTCCTTTTTTCTGTCAGGATTGATCCAGCAGCACTGAAGACTCTTTCAGATAACACACTAGCAGCAGGGCAAGCGAGCTCCTGTAAGGCATACTGTGCCAATTCAGGCCAGGCGTCCAGTTTAGAGGCCCAATAGTCAAAGGGGAATGACCTGTGATGGAGAACATCGATATGGGAGGAAAAGTAGTTTGTAGCCATTGTTGACAACTGCTGCCTCCTGTCACTTTTAATCGATGCAGTATTAGCAGTCGTGTGAGCGGTACTTGAGAAATCATTCCACAACATGGTCATTAAACCCCTGTCTCCAACTCCACTTCTGCTGTGTGCCCCACGAACACCTCTTCCATTGTGCCCACTATGGCTTGTGGGAGAACCATCACCGCTGCTGTGTGCTGGGAAAGCCTCAAACAAACAGTTTACCAGAGTTGCTTGTTTGTTTGCCAATATTATCTCTACGTTCTCCTGTGGTATGATGTGTAATTTGCCTTTGTAGCGTGGATCGAGGATGCTGGCCAGCCAGTAGTCGTCATCCCTCATCATTTTGGCAATGCGGGGGTCCCTTTTTAGGATCTGCAAGGCATAATCGCACATGTGGGCCAATGTTCCAGGTGTCAATGATGCACTGGCCGTGGTGGGTGGAGGAGCAGTTTCTGGCAAATCCACATCCCTACAGTCACGCACAAACACTGTCCCTGACCTTGGAACGCCAACATTTACTCTTGTTGCCCCCTGAGAAACATCCTCCTGCCCAAAATAATCATCCCCCTCATCCTCATCCTCCTCCTCTTCCTCTTCTTCCTCCACCTCATCCAGGACAGTTCCCTGACCAGACAATGTCTGACTGTCATCAAGGCTTCCCTCCTCCTCCGCTGCAGATGCCTGATCCTTAATGTGCGTCAAACTTTGCATGAGCAGACGCATAATTGGGATGCTCATGCTTATGATGGCGTCGTCTGCGCTTACCAGCCGTGTGCATTCCTCAAAATACTGAAGGACTTTACAGAGGTCTTTCAGCTTTGACCACTGCACACCCGACAATTCCATGTCTTCCCTTAAACTGCCTGCCCGTGTATCCTCCCCCAAATGCATTACAGCCTGCCTCTGTTCGCACAGCATCTCAACCATGTGCAGGGTGGAGTTCCACCTTGTTGCAACGTCTATGATTAGGCGGTGCTTGGGGAGGTGGAGCAATCGCTGCAGCTTCTGCATACGACTGGAGTGTACGGCTGAGGGACGGTTGTGCGAGCACAGTCTTCATACCTTATGGGGCAGGGATGTTTACTCCGGATAATTATTAAGGAAGCACTGCACCACCAGGTTCAAAGTGTGAGCCAGGCAAGGTATGTGTGTGAGTTTTGCACGGGCTATGGCTGCTACAAAATTACGGCCGTTATCACTGACTACCTTGCCTGCCTCAAGATGTAGACTGCCCAGCCATGACTCTGTTTGTCGCTGAAAGTAGTCGGCCAGTACCTCCGCGGAGTGTCTGTTGTCGCCCAAAGACATCATCTTTAACACAGCCTGCTGATGCTTACCACTGGCTGTTCGATAGTGGGACACCTCGTGTGCAACACTGCCAGCTGCGGATGTAGTGCTCATGCGACTGCGCTCTGTGGACGGGCTTTCACAGATAGACGAGGAGGAGGAGCAAAAGCCTACAGCCAACTGTTTCCTATACCGTGGGCTAGGCAGCACTGTTCCACCTCTGCTGTCCCCAGTGGAGCCTGCATCCTCCACATTAACCCAGTGCACAGTGATGGACACGTAATGGCCCTGGCCATGCCTACTGGTCCATGCATCCGTTGTGAGGTGCACCTTTCCACTCACTGACTGTTTTAGTGCATGGACAATGCGGTCTTTCACATGCCGGTGGAGGGCAAGGATTGCTTTTCGAGAAAAGAAGTGTCGACTGGGTAGGTCATAGCGTGGGACAGCGTAGGCCATGAGGTCGCAGAAAGCTTTGCTTTCAACCAAACGGTAGGGCATCATCTCTAATGAGATTAGTTTGGCAATGTAGGCGTTCTAACACATTGTACGCAGATGAGAGGATGAGTACTTTCTTGCCCTACTCAGAGTGTCTGGTAGGGTGAGCTGTACTGGAGAGCTGCACATGGGGGAAGTAGCGGTGGACCGGATGTAATGAGAGGGGGTTGGTGATGGTATTGGTGGTGATGGCATAGATTCAGTGTTGTGTTGCAAAACCATTGTGATTCCCTGAGTGCTTTGGCCTTGCGATGACATCTCCACATTTAGTGCTGGTGGTGTGCTTAATGGTGGCGGTGGTCTTACAGTGGGGGTAGCGATGGAGCGTTGTTGGCTACCTTCAGTCGGAGCAGGTGCACATGTGCTACCTGAGGTTTTGTAGTCCGTCCACGCTTGCAAGTGCATGTTGATTAAATGTCTAAGCATGCAACTGATATTCAAATTTCTGAGTTGTTTACCTCGGCTAAAGGTCCTTCCGCACTTCTTACAGGTAACCTTTGCCTCATCAGTAGGATTTTGGACAAAGAAGTGCCTCACTGCACTCTTCCTGCTATGGTAAACATTTTCTGGCCTTGCATGCTGTGCTAAGTTGACCGTCTGGTCAAGCTGTCCTGCAACTCTTTTAGTTTTTTTTCTACGTTTTAGGACAGCTACAAGCCTGCTAGTTAACCGCTGCTGTGATGTCAATGCCTGCTGCGGATCCATCTCCTTATCTGAACTATTGCCAGCACCACCCTCCTCCCCCAATGGATGCCAATCCGGGTCCAGAACTTGGTCATCCATCACCTCCTCTTCAAAGTCATCTGCACCTTCCTCTTTACCTTCCTCTGTGTCACCGTGTAAGGTGGTATAGCATGCGGGAAGGGGCACCTGGGTTTCATCAGGGTCAGATTCTGGCTCAATAGACTGCGAGGGCAATGTAGTGCTGTGGGTCAATGTACCAGCAGAATCATCTAGCAGTGGCTGTGCATCAGTGCACTCCATGTAAGATTCATCTTGGACTGGGGAATTCAGGATTTGACTGGATAACCCAGGCATGGTATATGAAAAGAGCTCCATAGAGTAATCTGAAGTGTGGGCTGCCGCATCCTTCACTTTTGGTGGGGGGTGAAGGACACAAGGAAAGGGGTTTTTCATGACCAGAACCCTGCACTGACGACTCTGTGCTTGCAGGTTTCGGCCATTCAGAAGAGGAGGCAATAGAGCTGGTGGCTGTTTCAGCAATGTATGCCAAAACCTGTTCCTGATGCTCCGGCTTTAAAAGCGGTTTTCCTACTCCAAGAAAAGGCAACCTTACAGGCCTTCTTGGGACAGAGGATGACACAGGCTCAACACCTCCTGCCTTAGCTGCTATTGTGCTTTTGCCAGAACCAGCTGATGCACCACCACCATTAGTACCAGCTGCGCCCCCCTGCCCACGTCCACGGCCTCTTCCACCATACTTCCTCATGTTGGGGAAAATGTACCAAAAATACCAGCAGAGAGATGGTACTGTATGAGGAGCGTCCAGCTGTGTAAGGTGTATTAAACAAATTAAATCAACATATATATTATGTTAGTCACAGACGTTCTCACAGTATGTATTGGACCATAATCCAACAAGCAGATATACGGAACTGTATCAGAAGTGTACAGCTGTATACGATTTTTGTGCAACTAACAAGCTCTGTATATGTATTTACGAAGTGTCACACACACGCTGACTAGGTATAAAAGTGACTGTAATGCGAACGGCAGATATACAATACTTTTGGGGAATCGAACAGCTCTATACGATGTGTGTAAGGAAAATTGTCAAGCTCCATGTATTTGTATACGGACTGACACACGCTGTCTCTGTCTGGTTTTGACCGTTATCAAACAGCAGATATATGAAACTGTTTGAAAAAAGGACTCGACTTTAAGGTGTAGGTCTAGAAAAATGGAAAAACTCCTCTGCTTTTTTTTCCAGAGTCACACACACAGGTAGCTTCTATTTGTCTGTGCTAGAAGGCGGTACACGGTAGTGTGTGAGGAGCGTATACCGCTGTACGGTGTGTATGTAAAATTGTCAAGCTCCGTGTATTTGTATATGGACTGACACACGCTGTCTGTGTCTAGTTTTGACCGTGATCAAACAGCAGATATACAAAACTGTTTGAAAAATGGACACGACTCTGGAAAAACGGAAAAACTCCTCGGCTTTTTTTTCCAGAGTCACAGGTAGCTTCTATTTGTCCGTGCTAGAAGGCGGTACACGGTAGCGTGTGAGGAGCATACACCGCTGTACGTGTGTGTATGTAAAATTGTCAAGCTCCGTGTATTTGTATACGGACTGACACGCTGTCTCTGTCTAGTTTTGACCGTAATCAAACAGCAGATATACGAAACTGTTTGAAAAATGGACATGACTCTAAGGTGTAGGTCTAGAAAAATGGACAAACTCCTCGGCTTTTCCTTCCAGAGTCACACCCAGATAGCTTCTATTTGTCCGTGATACCAGCCGATACACGGTAGTGTGTGAGGAGCATACACCGCTGTATGGTGTGTGCATGTAAAATTGTCAAGCTCCATGTATTTGTATACGGACTGACACACACTGTCTCTGTCTAGTTTTGACTGTCATCAAACAGCAGATATACAAAACTGTTTGAAAAACGGACACAACTCTATGGTGTAGGTCTGGAAAAACAGACAAACTCCTCGGCTTTTTCTTCCAGAGTCACACCCAGATAGCTTCTAATTGTCCGTGATACCAGCCGGTACACGGTAGTGTGTCAGGAGCGTACACCGCAAGACGGTGTGTGAAAAAATGAACGCTCAGTAACTCACCAGGACAAATCAATAAAATTTGGAGTGCTTTGAGAAAAGCAGTTTGAACAGCAGTGTGCACAGAGCAATGCAGCTAACAGGTAGCCTTAAAAGGCAGCCTAGTCACCACCAGCGCTGCTGCACACAACAGAAATCCTCCCCTTTCACTGCACACTAACTGCACAGAGAAAAGCACTATCAGCAGAAGCAGTTTTTTTTCTTCTTCCCTGCCTAACGCTCTCCCTGTTCAGAATCAGCAGCAGCACCTCTCCCTATTGTAAGATCGAGAGAAGTAAGATGGAGGTCGGCGTTCACAGCCTTTTATACCCACTGTGACACCACACAAAGCCAGCCAATCACTTCAATGCCCTTCTCTAAGATGGTGCTGGCTGCTGCGCATGTCATCGCGTTGCCCACAGTGTGCGTCCTCCATCATTGGGTGAGAAAAGGCGCTGAAAGCATCATTTGAAACGTGACTTTGGAGCGCTGATCGGCCACCTCATGGCCGACCTCACGCTAGGGTCGGGTTTCGATTGGCGAAACCCGACTTTGGCGAAAGTCGGCGATTTTTGAATCTGACTGACCTGTTTCGCTCAACTCTACTCACCACCTCTTGTGGCAGCCTGTTCCACTCATTGATCACTCTAACTGTCAAAAAGTTTTTTCTAATATCTGATCTGTGTCTCCTCCCATTCAGTTTCATCCCATTGCTCCTAGTCTTTCCTTGTGCAAATGAGAATAAAGATGATCCTTCTACAATGTGACAGCCCTTGAGATATTTGTAGACAGCTATTAAGTCTCCTCTCAGTCCTCTCTTCTGCAAGCTAAACATTCCCAATTCCTGCAACCTTTCCTCATAAGACAGGGTTTGCAGACGGGTCACCATTCTGGTCGCTCTTTTCTGAACTTGCTCCAGTTTGTTGATGTCTTTTTTAAAATGTGGCGCCCAAAACAGGACACAGTATTCCAGATGAGGTCTGATCAAAGAGGAGTAGAGGGCAATAATGACTTCACGTGATATAGACTGTATGCTTCTGTTAATACATCCGAGAATTGCATTTGCCTTTTTTGCTGCTGCATCACACTGTTGACTCATATTCAGTCTGTGATCTATTAGAATACCCAAGTCTTTTTCACATGTGCTGATGCTTAGCCCTATTCCTCCCATTCTATATATGTTTTTCTCATTTTTATTGCCCAGATGTAGTACTTTGCATTTTTCCCTGTTAAAAATCATTCTGTAAGTTGCTGCCCACTGCTCCAGTTTATTTATATCTTTTTGAATCACCTCTCTCTCTTCTCTAGTATTAGCTATTTCTCCAAGCTTTGTGTCATCAGCAAATTTAATCAGTTTACCCTCAATTCCTTCATCTAAATCGTTGATAAAGATGTTGAACAATACAGGGCCCAGGACAGAGCCCTGTGGTACCCCACTTGAGACATTCATCCAACTCGATGAGCAGCCATTTACGACCACTCTTTCGGTCCGATCACTAAGCCAGTTATGAATCCACCTAACAGTTGCCTTGTCCATTCCATACTTAGCCATTTTTTCAATAAGGATTGTGTGAGATACTTTGTCAAATGCTCTGCTGAATTCAAGATACAGTGGGGAAAAAAAGTATTTAGTCAGTCAGCAATAGTGCAAGTTCCACCACTTAAAAAGATGAGAGGCGACTGTAATTTACATCATAGGTAGACCTCAACTATGGGAGACAAACTGAGAAAAAAAAATCCAGAAAATCACATTGTCTGTTTTTTTTTCATTTTATTTGCATATTATGGTGGAAAATAAGTATTTGGTCAGAAACAAGCAATCAAGATTTCTGGCTCTCATAGACCAGTAACTTCTTCTTTAAGAGTCTCCTCTTTCCTCCACTCATTACCTGTAGTAATGGCACCTGTTTAAACTTGTTATCAGTATAAAAAGACACCTGTGCACACCCTCAAACAGTCTGACTCCAAACTCCACTATGGTGAAGACCAAAGAGCTGTCAAAGGACACCAGAAACAAAATTGTAGCCCTGCACCAGGCTGGGAAGACTGAATCTGCAATAGCCAACCAGCTTGGAGTGAAGAAATCAACTGTGGGAGCAATAATTAGAAAATGGAAGACATACAAGACCACTGATAATCTCCCTCGGTCTGGTGCTCCACGCAAAATCCCACCCCGTGGGGTCAGAATGATCACAAGAACGGTGAGCAAAAATCCCAGAACCACGCGGGGGGACCTAGTGAATGAACTGCAGAGAGCTGGGACCAATGTAACAAGGCCTACCATAAGTAACACACTACGCCACCATGGACTCAGATCCTGCAGTGCCAGACGTGTCCCACTGCTTAAGCCTGTACATGTCCGGGCCCGTCTGAAGTTTGCTAGAGAGCATTTGGATGATCCAGAGGAGATTTGGGAGAATGTCCTATGGTCTGATGAAACCAAACTGGTACTGTTTGGTAGAAACACAACTTGTCGTGTTTGGAGGAAAAAGAATACTGAGTTGCATCCATCAAACACCATACCTACTGTAAAGCATGGTGGTGGAAACATCATGCTTTGGGGCTGTTTCTCTGCAAAGGGGCCAGGACGACTGATCCGGGTACATGAAAGAATGAATGGGGCCATGTATCGTGAGATTTTGAGTGCAAACCTCCTTCCATCAGCAAGGGCATTGAAGATGAAACGTGGCTGGGTCTTTCAACATGACAATGATCCAAAGCACACCGCCAGGGCAACGAAGGAGTGGCTTTGTAAGAAGCATTTCAAGGTCCTGGAGTGGCCTAGCCAGTCTCCAGATCTCAACCCTATAGAAAACCTTTGGAGGGAGTTGAAAGTCCGTGTTGCCAAGCGAAAAGCCAAAAACATCACTGCTCTAGAGGAGATCTGCATGGAGGAATGGGCCAACATACCAACAACAGTGTGTGGAAACCTTGTGAAGACTTACAGAAAACGTTTGACCTCTGTCATTGCCAACAAAGGATATATCACAAAGTATTGAGATGAAATTTTGTTTCTGACCAAATACTTATTTTCCACCATAATATGCAAATATAATGAAAAAAAAAACAGACAATGTGATTTTCTGGATTTTTTTTTCTCAGTTTGTCTCCCATAGTTGAGGTCTACCTATGATGTAAATTACAGACGCCTCTCATCTTTTTAAGTGGTGGAACTTGCACTATTGCTGACTGACTAAATACTTTTTTTCCCCACTGTATAATACAGAGAAAAACCATAAAACATAACTTTTAATATGATAAAATAAAAGCTACCACAAGATAAAGTGAGGATAAAAACACATTAGATCTATATGTCACAGACTATAACAGAGAGTGTCCGTAAAATGCACAAAACAGACTACAATGCGTATATACATGTGACTATTCCTAGTCCCAAAATTTGAAAGGACTGGACAAAAATACCAATGGTCCAAGACAAGGCTTATAAGACCAAAAACTGCAAGTGAACCGTTTCCTTGTTAGAGGTTTACACAATTTTAGCAATACCTCTACTCTGTGCAAATTATCAAGGAAAATATTTGTTCCTGCATATTTATAAAGACGTCATGTAGAAAAAATCCATCAGAAAATGGAATGGTCTCACCATATCCGTATGGAAGACGTTGCTCGTCAGATGTCCACTAGAAGTCATGCGTAGTCAGGAGCCAGGGAAATATATTCACCCTATTCAGCCCTGCCCGAGCTACCATATCCTGACCCCCCATAGGATGCACAGGGACATAATAGGGCTTCTATTTTGAGGGTCAGATGTGGACTGCCCTTGTTAGGGCAGGAGTCATGGGGGTCAGGATATGGTAGCTCGGACAGGGCTGAATAGGGTGAATATATTTCCCTGGCTCCTGACTACGCATGACTTCTAGTGGACATCTGACGTGGACGTCTTCCATACAGATATGGTGAGACCATTCCATTTTCTGATGGATTTTTTCTATATGACGTCTTTATAAATATGCAGGAACAAATATTTTCCTTGATAATTTGCACAGAGTAGAGGTATTGCTGAAATTGTGTAAACCTCTAACAAGGAAACGGTTCACTTGCAGTTTTTGGTCTTATAAGCCTTGTCTTGGACCATTGGTATTTTTGTCCAGTCCTTTCAAATTTTGGGACTAGGAATAGTCACATGTATATACGCATTGTAGTCTGTTTTGTGCATTTTATGGACACTCTCTGTTATAGTCTGTGACATATAGATCTAGTGTGTTTTTATCCTCACTTTATCTTGTGGTAGCTTTTATTTTATTATATTAAAAGTTTTGTTTTATGGTTTTTCTCTATTGCTGATTTATCCTATTATTTGTGAGAATTGTGGATATATTTACCACGTGTTGCTGTTTCTTTGAAGTCAAGATATACTATATCTACAGCATTTCCCTGTTCCACCCAATCAGTGATTCTGTCATAGAAGGAAATTAAGTTAGTCTGACATGACATATTAGTTACAAACTCATGCTGACTCTGTTTAATCACTTCATTCTTATCCAGGTATTTACATGCATGTTGTTTAATATTTTGTTCAAAGATCTTTCCTGGTATAGAAGTCAGACCCAACGGGCTATAGTTGCCTGGGTCCACCTTCTTCCCCTTTTTGAAGATAGGAACAACATTTTCTCATCTCCAGTCTTCTGGGACTTCTCCTGTTCTCCAAAAATTTTCAAAGATTATGGAGAGGGGTTCAAAAATTTCTTCTGCTATCTCCTTCAGTACTCTGGGGTGTAATTCATTTGGACCTGGAGACTTGAATTCACTTAGGTTAGCTAAATGTTTCCTCACTATCTTTCTGTTTATAGATATCCTGGATTCTTCTATTCCCTTAATAGGACAGTGAAGAACAGTTGATGTTACATTTCCTTTCTGAGAGAAAACAGATGCAAAATAGGAATTTAAAAGTTCAGCCTTCTCAACATCCTGTCTTATCATTTCATCATTTTCATCCTGTAAAAATCCTATAGCATCTTTGACTTTTCTTTTACTATTGACATAACCCCAAAATCCTTTATTATTGCTTTTGATGTCTCTTGCAAGCCTCAATTCATTGTCAGCTTTAGTTAATCTGATTTGTGCCCTGCAAGTTCTGCAGACAGCATTATATTCTTCTTTAGATATGCCTCCCTCTTTCCATTTTATAAACATTTCTTTCTTCCTTTTTAGCATGTGCTTAAGTTCTGTGTTCATCCATCCTGGTTTCCTTAAATGCTTCCTATTCTTCCCTCTTTTCGAAATTGTTAACAATTGTGCTTTGAGAATTTCATTTTTTAAGATTTCCCATCCTTCCTGGACATTTTTGTACTTAAGGATATCCAGCCATTGGATCCCTCCAATTCTCTTTCTGAATCCCTCAAAATCTGCCTTTCTGAAATCTAACCTTGACGTCTGAGTCTTCACAGGTCTTCCTCCTCTAGTTATCCAAAATTCTAAAATAGCATGGTCGCTACCTCCTAGGGTCCCAGCCACTTTTACCTCCTCAACCATTTCCTCCCTGTTTATAAGAATTAGATCCAAGGTAGCAGATCCCCTTGTTTTCTCCCCTACCTTTTGGAAGATAAAGATGTCAGCAAGAGAGGATAAGAATTTCCTTGACCTGTTAGTTTTGCCTGAGAGAGATTCCCAACAAATGTCAGGATAGTTGAAATCTCCCATGACAACTGTGTCATATATTTTGGAGAACTTGACCATTTGATGCATAAAGAGGTCATCCATATCTTCAGCTTGCACAGGCGGCCTGTAGTAAATGCCTAGAATGGTGTCCTTTCCATTGTTCTGTCCTTGTATTCTTACCCAAACAGTTTCCACAGAACTCCCAGTCTCTGAAGCTTCAATCTCTGTGCAGATATGCGGGTTTCTAACATACAATGCAACACCTCCTCCTCGTTTATCAAGTCTGTTTCTAGAAAATAAGTTGTATCCTTCTAGCCTTGTATTCAAATCATCTGTATTGTCCCACCAAGTTTCAGTGATTCCAATGACATCATATTTCTTTTCCTGTGTTAGTAGTTCCAATTCTCCTTGTTTGTTGCCCATGCTTTGTGCATTAGTATAGAAACATTTTAGTTTCTGATTGGTTTCTCTTTCTCCAATATTTTTATTATTTAGATTCTTTTGTCTTTGTTCTTCCTTTCCACTTCTAATAGCAGAGTTCTCAATAGCATTTGTCAGGTTTATGTCTTTTTCTGGCCTTTTGCTTCCCTTCCCACATTGATCTAGATTAAAGCTCTCCTGATGAGTGTAGCAAGGCGACTTCCAAATGCATGTTTTCCAGTCTTCGTAAGACTGGATGGAGGTGGAGCTCATACTCAGGTTGTAAATAGTTAAAGTAGGAGGAGCTAATGGTCTTTAAGCTGAAGAACAGCTGAGATTTGAATCAGTTGGGCAGGAGCGCCCTGACAGGACAGTCAGCTCTGTAACGTTAAAGACACGGGCCCAGCAATCCAGGGTCCGAGGGCCACAGATCGCAACACTGCAGAACACAGCAGCGCAGATCACAGCCGCACAGTTGTCAGCAGCCCCAATCACAACTGCACAGTTCACAGCAGCGCAGGACATAGCAGTGCAGATGACTACACTACAGATGGTAGTGAGACAGTTGTCAGTGGTACGGCAGCACAGATCGCTCATTATGAGGCAGCTTGCTAGGTGAGCAGACGCCTTTTTGTCTTGGGCAAAACAGACAGGGGAACTCCCAAAAATGGTGAAGCTGGACAGAGAGGATTCTGTGATGCTGAACGGGATGAGATGTCCCGGAGATATGCTGAAGGAAGACAGTGAGAGCATAGGGAAAGTGACAGAATTTTGCAATGTGGATTCTAAGGTAACCGCTGTAAAGAAAATGGATGTGCTGTGTTCAAAAATGAGTAAAGCTGTTATTGTTAAAGTTGAACGGGACTGTGACTCTGTTCGTTCTACATCGTCCGAGGAGAACGTGCAGCGCATTACAGAAAGTCCTGAGAAGAATGGAGCTGCAGGTATGCTGACAGGAAGCTGTCATGTCTATGTGAGGGGAGGCCAGGACACTGTTGCCCCGGAGTCCTCGGTCACAACTACGGTCCTGGCCGACCCTTACTCCTGTACAGCATGGTTCTCCACACCAGGCCCAACATTCTGTACTAATGTGTAAAAACACTGTCAATAATCAAATTTAGCAAGATTATAGTCCCACTTTATTACAATTACAATTTAAATCCTGAAGCTTATGTTTTGCATTCAGCAAGCACATTCAGAAATCTAGAAACAAAGTTAGGCATAAGGGCTAAAATTCCCAAGCAAATTTCCCCTACTACTTACATATTCATAAACACATCAGACAGCGCTATTAGTTTTTTATGGCAAAGGAACATCCATGGGTGCAAACTTTGTTCGCTTGGATGGGGAATATGTAGACCAACCACTTCGTGGAAACAATGCTTCAGCTGCTGCATGCCATCCACGCTCTATTGTCAGCTGGTTATGGTATCCCTCCACACGAGTGTCCCAAAGTTCTGGGTGTTGTTCCACAAGAGATATTAGGCGCTCAGCATCAACATGAGGTGCCATGATATAATGCCAAAACAGGAGAATACCTACACACGTGCCTCTACAAACAATTAATTCACCTCAGCACTGAAAAGGGCCAACAAAGTTTATATATTGGATCTACAGATCAAATTCTGCCTATAATAAAGAAACAATGTTTGCAAAAATGCACAAAGACAGCACATGGATTGCACAAAGAAAGTCATCCGTGTGTACGTATGCCGTAAGCATTACAGACCATGCAGCCATAAAAATCGGACATGTCTACGTATTTGGCACACGGACGCACGGTCCATGTGAGAACACGTTCATGTGCACAGAGACATAGATAATAATGGGTCTGCATGTGTACGTGTCTCCGGTACGTGTGAAACCTGTCACCACACGTACCGGAGACACGGACGTGTGAAAGAGGCCTTATTCTCGATCACCACTTTAAAATGGCAATGAGTGAATAAGGCCCCTGTTTTAATTCATTTTGGCAGTCGTTAAGAGGTTAAACAGAGTAATTAGCAATAACAAACAGATATCAATATATTCCTACTCAGCCTGTAGGGTCAATATATTCATTCAATCCTTCAGGAACTAATGTGAACAATTTATAAATCCAGAAACTTTCCCTATTTACCAATCTTTGATATCTATTAGTATGACTAGCCTGATATTGGTTCTATTATGAAAAGTCCTAGATTGGCTGGGTTTTTTCTTCATGCACATGAAAAAAGTGCCTCGACAAACTATGGTTCATAATTCTCTCCGTATGTATGTTTTTATTTGTATCTGATGAAAAGAGCGGTCCGCTGCAGAAACGCATTGTTTTATTAATAAAAACAGAATTTTATACTATATCCGGTGAGACAGCTCCTTCAGGTAGTCATTTTTGTCCTTCCTGTTCTTTTAGATGTAAAACAGCTAAGACAACTTCCCCTGCACACTATTGCCAACAACAGCCAGGAAATTGTGGCTTATTCTCACTTTTTCGCAAGACTAAAAATAAGTTGCTATAAGGTTATCATTATCACACTTGTGAAAATACACGTGAACAGTCAATACAGAAACCATTTGCTGCCTTTATCTATTGACTAATAAAGGCTGTGACTAACAGTGTTTGCTACATCTGTAGGAAAATCCTGTATTGCTCAACAGACGACTCTGAACTATGATATTCTATATCTTCTAGTATCCTGTCAACGAACATTATTGCTCATCTTCTGGAGAACACACATCCTTAGTTTGATTTAAAAAATTAAAACTAAAAATATAAGAGAAAAACATTCTTGGTCCTGAAAAAAACACACACTCCAATGGCGAGTTCCAGACCCATGTCTGATGTATGTCATTTATATATAAAGGCATGTTTGTAATATTCACTTTTTTGTAAATGGCTTCAACATATTCTACAACAATTCATAAATCAGAGGAGCATCATGTACAAACGATGTAAATGTACAATTAATCAAGTGGGGCCCTGCTCACAAGCTTCCAATCTATGCCGAATTAGGGAGATCCAAAATGTAAGAAGTACTTCTTGTGAATGGTACAGGAATCTTATAAATTAGTAAGGAATCAGGATACTGTATGTCCAGATACAAAATACTTAGTGCATAAAGGGTGTGAGAGTGGATGATAAAAAGAAGGAGCAGTTAAATTAGTGAGGTGGGTTGATAGACATGTCTAAAGAGGTGAGTTTTTAAGGCACATTTAAAACCATGGATACTAGGAAGTAATCAAATAATCTGGAGTAATGCATTCCAGAGAACTGGCTTGGCATGAAAAAAAATCTTGGAGACAGGAGTGGGAGGATTATGTTATGGAGGAAGCTAATCTAAGATCATTGACAGGGTAGGGTGGTAGATGGAGATGAGGGAGGAAATAAGGATGGTGCAGCACTATGGAGAGCTTGATGGATGAGAGTGATAAGCTATATTTTATAATGGATGGGTAATCTATGCAATGACTGGCACAAGGTGAAAGCAACAATGTAGCAGCTGGACAGAAACATGACCCTGGCTCCTGCATTCAGGATAGATTGCAGAAGGGAGGGTTTAGTAAGAGGGAGCCTGAATAGTAGAGAGTTACAATAGTCCAGTCGAGAATGAATACGAATGGTAATAACAGCTTTTGCAGTGTGAAATGTGAGAAAAGAACAGATTCTGGAGATGTTTTTGAAGCGCAGGTGAAAAGACCAAGTGAGTGGTTGGATATAGGGAGTAAAGGAAAGAACACTGATTTGGAGTTGTTATTATTATCATTATTTATTTATATAGCGACATTAATTCCATGGTTCTGTACGTTGGAAGGGGGGTTACATACAAAGTTATAGATATCGTTACATACAAAGTTATAGATATCATTAACAGTAAACAAATTTACAATGACGGACAGGTACAGAGGGGTGAGGACCCTGTCCTTGCGGACTTACATTCTACGGGATAGTGGGGAAGAGACAGAAGGTCGGGGGTGCAGCAGCTCAGGCGGTGGTGAGGCGGCAGAATGGTTATTGCAGGCTGTAAGCTTTCCTGAAAAGAAGAGTTTTCAGGTTCCGTTTGAAGGATCCGAGGGTGCTGGATAATCGGACTTGTTGAGGCATGGTATTCCAGAGGATAGGGGATATTCGGGAGAAATCTTGGAGGTGGTTGTGTGAGGAACAAATAAGTGTGGAGGAGAGTAGGAGGTCTTGGGAGGAACGAAGATTACGTGATGGAAGATATTGTGAGATTAGTTCAGAGATATAGGGATGGGAGAGGTTGTGGATGGCTTTGTAGGTCAGTGTTAGTAGTTTGAACTGGATTCGTTGGGGAATTGGGAGCCAATGGAGGGATTTGCAGAGGGGAGAGACAGGGGAGTAGTGATGAGAGAGGTGGATTAGTCGGGCAGCAGAATTGAGGACAGACAGGAGTGGTGCAAGAGAGTTGGCAGGGAGGCCACAGAGGAGAGTGTTGCAGTAGTCAAGGCGGGAGATGATGAGGGCATGTACAAGAGTTTTAGTAGATTGAGGACTGGGGAAGGGACGGATTCTGGAAATATTTTTGAGTTGGAGGCGACAGGAGGCAGCGAGAGTTTGGACGTGTGGTTTGAAGGACAGGGCAGAGTCGAGAGTTACTCTGAGGCAGCGGATTTCAGGTGCGGGAGAGAGCGTGATGCCGTTTTCCATAATAGATAGATCGGGTAGGGAAGATACGCGAGATGGAGGAAAGATAATGAGTTCAGTTTTATCTACGTTGAGTTTTTGGAAGCGAGAGGTGAAAAAGGAGGATAGACACTCCGGGATTCTGGACAGCAGAGAGGTGACATCTGGGCCAGAGAGGTATATCTGAGTGTCATCTGCATACAGGTGGTACTGGAAGCCATGGGACTTTATGAGTTGTCCTAGGCCAAGAGTATAGATGGAAAAAAGTAGGGGCCTCAGGACAGAGCCTTGGGGGACTCCAACAGAGAGGGGGCGGGATGAGGAGGTAGTGTGGGAGTGGGAAACGTTGAATGTGCAGTCAGAAAGGTATGAGGAAATCCAGGACAGGGCAAGGTCTTTTATGCCAAGGGAAGAAAGAATCTGTAGCAGTAGGCAGTGGTCAACTGTGTCAAAGGCAGAGGACAGGTCAAGAAGGAGGAGGATGGAGAACTGTCTGTTAGCTTTGGCTGTGAGTAAGTCACTAGTAATTTTGGTCAGGGCAGTTTCAGTGGAGTGGTGGGGGCGGAAGCCAGATTGCAGGATGTCAAGGAGGGAGTTAGATGAGAGGTGGGAGGAAATTTGAGCATGGACATGCTGTTCGAGGAGTTTAGAAGCAAACAGGAGCAGTGATATGGGGCGATAGCTGGGCATAGCAGTTGTGTAAAGGTTTGATTTTTTGAGGATGAGTGTTATGGTGGCATGCTTGAAGGCAGAGGGGTAGGTACCAGAAGTTAGGGATATTTTGAAGAGATGGGTTAGGGCTGGAATGATCACGTTAGTGAGGTTGGGGAGCAGATGGGAAGGGATGGGGTCAAGTGCACAGGTGGTGAGGCGTGATTTGGAAAGGAGATGAGTAAGCTGTCCTTCAATGATGTTGGAGAGGGAGGTTATTAGGGAAGGGCAGAGGTCTGGTATGTGGAGTGGTTGAGGTGGTGGAACTGTAAAGGTTTGCCTTGTTTGGTCGATCTTGTTTTTGAAGTAGGTGCCGAAGTCCTCAGCAGAGATGAGGGGAGTTGAAGGTGGCAGTGGTGGGTGGAGGAGAGAGTTAAATGTCCTGAACAGTTGTTTAGGGTTGTGGGATAATGAAGATACAAGGTTTGTGAAATAGGTCTGTTTAGCAGAGGTGAGGGCTGATTTAAAGGCAAGTGTAGCTTGTTTGAAAGCAGTGAAGTCATCTGGCAGGCGTGTTTTCTTCCAACATCACTCCACAACCCTGGATGCTTGTTGAAGTTTTTTGGTGAGGTTGTTGTGCCAGGGTTGCCTATTGGTTTGTCGCACTTTGCCATGCATGAGAGGAGCGACTGAGTCTATGGCTGATGTGAGGGTGGCGTTGTAGAAAGTGGTGGCACTGTCCATGTTGTGGAGTGAAGATATGGAGGACAGAGGTAGAAGAGAGTCTGAGAGTCTGTGGATATCTAGGTGTGCGAGGTTTCTGCATGGATGTGCTAGTGGCTGGACATGGGGGGCAGGTGAGGAGGACAAGGATGAGAAGGTGAGTAGATGGTGGTCACATAGGGGGAAGGGAGCGGTTGTGAGATTAGATATGGAACAGAGGCGAGTGAAGATGAGGTCTAATGTATGTCCATCTGTGTGGGTGGCTGTGGAGGACCACTGAGTAAGTCCAAAGGATAAGGTAAGTGACAGGAGTTTGGAGGCTGCTGGCTGGTGGGTGTCAATTGGGATGTTGAAGTCCCCCATGATGATGGTGGGGATGTCAGCAGAGAGAAAGTGGAGGAGCCAGGTGGAGAATTGGTCGATGAAGGCAATGGCTGAGCCCGGTGGTCGATATATGACAGCCATTTGGAGATTAGAGGGAGAGTAAATATGGACAGAGTGAACCTCGAAATAAGGGAGGATAAGGGAGGGTGGGGGTTGGATAGGGTTGAAGGAGCAGTGTTTAGGAAGGAGGAAACCCACTCCTCCACCTTGTCTGTTGCCAAGGCGAGGAGTGTGGGTAAAGTGGAGGCCGCCATAACTCAGTGCGGCCAGGGAGGCCGTGTCAGGGGGTGTCAGCCAGGTCTCTGTTGTGAGTTCATTTTTCCCTTCACCGTTGAGGTCTGATGAACTCCCTCCTCTGGTGAAGGAAGGTAGTGAGACTGATTACCAAACACCTGGGCAGCTAGATGATAACTGGGTGGCTGGAATTGAGGGCTGTATATAAGGCTGCCGACGCCCTTCTTCCTGGCTGGTGATTTTCCTCCTGGATTCTTGGAGACCAGTCTGATTCCTGCATCTCAAAGCTAAGTTTTTCTGCTCTGCTTTGCACTCTTCAGTTTTGTTTTTGTTTTGCCTTGTTTTTTGGGAGTTCTGCCATCCCCGGCCGGGGGTGAGCTGAATTCCATTTTTGTCTCTGATCTATTGATCTTTTGCTCTGTCATCAGAATATACCTGAGTGCTGATATAGTCTTTTGAAGCCTAGCGACTTCAGGGCCTGTTTTTCCTATCAGTCGGCTGGCTCATTTTGATAGGGTTTTTGCGGATGGCAGACAGCAGCTTTCCTATCCTGTCCTATGTAGTTAGCTTGGGCCCCATCATTTGCTCAACCTATCTATCTGTTTAAGTGTTTTCATCTTGCTTCACCGTCATTATATGTTGGGGGCTGCCTATTGCTTTGGGGTCTGCTCTGGGGCAGTTTAGTTTTTCCCCCTTTCTGTCTTTAGGCTATGTAGCTCTCCGGCTGTGATCGAGGGGTCTAGAGCACCGTAGGAACCCCCCACGGCAACTGCTAGTTGTTGTGGATAGGTTCAGGGGTCTGCAATCCGATAGCTGCCAACCTCTCTGGTTTTTCTGGACTTAGCTGGTATTTTGTTTTTTCCTCCTTCGGTGACTCATCATAACAGGTCTCAGTGAGAGCCAGGAAGGAAAGTTTGCGGGAGGTAAAGAGGTTGTGGATCACGTGGAGCTTGTTGTAGATAGAGCGAGCATTCCAAAGTGCTCCAGAAAGAGGGTGCGGGAGGGAGGTGGTCAGTGGCACAGGTTTTAAGTTTGAGGGATTGCAGTAGTTTCTCTTAGTGTGAGAAAGATAGGGGTGAGGATTAGTGGGATGTATGAGGCAGGGGGGTCCAGGATTGGGGGATATAAATTTCAAAAACTGACCGTCACATCCTTTGGATGTGAAGAGGAGGATGAATGAACTCATGGAGATCAACATCCGACACTGCGGAGACACCATCACGTGTTTCTCAACGCAGTGATTCTAGAGCACTGCCCCCATCCCTTATGGAAAATATGTAAAACATGCAAAACAGAAGCCGCGGAGACACCATCACATGTTTCTCAACGCAAGCAATGACCAGCCAGGTCTTTGCCCGGGAAGGAACAACCACGGGAAGGGCAGTCTCCAATGAAGGAAACCACCTATGCCAAAACATGGTATCCATCCACATACAGCTGTTTCGGAGTATTGCCCCTCATCAGTGTGGAGTAGGAAACTGGCTGGTAGGAGCAATGCCTAGTAAAAAGACTATGAAGAGGAGGATGAATGAACTCATGGAGATCAACATCCGACACTGCGGAGACACCATCACGTGTTTCTCAACGCAGTGATTCTAGAGCACTGCCCCCATCCCTTATGGGAAATATGTAAAACATGCAAAACAGAAGCCGCGGAGACACCATCACGTGTTTCTCAACGCAAGGAATGACCAGCCAGGTCTTTGCCCGGGAAGGAACAACCACGGGAAGGGCAGTCTCCAATGAAGGAAACCACCTATGCCAAAACATGGTATCCATCCACATACAGCTGTTTCGGGGTATTGCCCCTCATCAGTGTGGAGTAGGAAACTGGCTGGTAGGAGCAATGCCTAGTAAAAAGACTATGAAGAGGAGGATGAATGAACTCATGGAGATCAACATCCGACACTGCGGAGACACCATCACGTGTTTCTCAACGCAGTGATTCTAGAGCACTGCCCCCATCCCTTATGGGAAATATGTAAAACATGCAAAACAGAAGCCGCGGAGACACCATCATGTGTTTCTCAACGCAAGCAATGACCAGCCAGGTCTTTGCCCGGGAAGGAACAACCACGGGAAGGGCAGTCTCCAATGAAGGAAACCACCTATGCCAAAACATGGTATCCATCCACATACAGCTGTTTCGGGGTATTGCCCCTCATCAGTGTGGAGTAGGAAACTGGCTGGTAGGAGCAATGCCTAGTAAAAAGACTATGAAGAGGAGGATGAATGAACTCATGGAGATCAACATCCGACACTGCGGAGACACCATCACGTGTTTCTCAACACAGTGATTCTAGAGCACTGCCCCCATCCCTTATGGGAAATATGTAAAACATGCAAAACAGAAGCCGCGGAGACACCATCACGTGTTTCTCAACGCAAGGAATGACCAGCCAGGTCTTTGCCCGGGAAGGAACAACCACGGGAAGGGCAGTCTCCAATGAAGGAAACCACCTATGCCAAAACATGGTATCCATCCACATACAGCTGTTTCGGGGTATTGCCCCTCATCAGTGTGGAGTAGGAAACTGGCTGGTAGGAGCAATGCCTAGTAAAAAGACTATGAAGAGGAGGATGAATGAACTCATGGAGATCAACATCCGACACTGCGGAGACACCATCACGTGTTTCTCAACGCAGTGATTCTAGAGCACTGCCCCCATCCCTTATGGGAAATATGTAAAACATGCAAAACAGAAGCCGCGGAGACACCATCACGTGTTTCTCAACGCAAGCAATGACCAGCCAGGTCTTTGCCCGGGAAGGAACAACCACGGGAAGGGCAGTCTCCAATGAAGGAAACCACCTATGCCAAAACATGGTATCCATCCACATACAGCTGTTTCGGGGTATTGCCCCTCATCAGTGTGGAGTAGGAAACTGGCTGGTAGGAGCAATGCCTAGTAAAAAGACTATGAAGAGGAGGATGAATGAACTCATGGAGATCAACATCCGACACTGCGGAGACACCATCACGTGTTTCTCAACGCAGTGACTCTAGAGCACTGCCCCCATCCCTTATGGGAAATATGTAAAACATGCAAAACAGAAGCCGCGGAGACACCATCACGTGTTTCTCAACGCAAGCAATGACCAGCCAGGTCTTTGCCCGGGAAGGAACAACCACAGGAAGGGCAGTCTCCAATTAAGGAAACCACCTATGCCAAAACATGGTATCCATCCACATACAGCTGTTTCGGGGAACTGGCTGGTAGGAGCAATGCTGATCTCCATGAGTTCATTCATCCTCCTCTTCATAGTCTTTTTACTAGGCATTGCTCCTACCAGCCAGTTTCCTACTCCACACTGATGAGGGGCAATACCCCGAAACAGCTGTATGTGGATGGATACCATGTTTTGGCATAGTTGGTTTCCTTCATTGGAGACTGCCCTTCCCGTGGTTGTTCCTTCCCGGGCAAAGACCTGGCTGGTCATTGCTTGCGTTGAGAAACACGTGATGGTGTCTCCGCGGCTTCTGTTTTGCATGTTTTACATCCTTTGGATGTGGCGGTCAGTTTTTGAAATTTGTATTCATTTACCTTCTGACTGAGCACTCCACCTGTTAGCTGCAGGCGTTTTTAATCAAACCAGGGCCACTACCCCTCCACAGAGATATAGACTTCAGAGGATTTTTTATAGGCTCCCATTCAGATCGGAGACTACAGTCTTAGTGAGGATTGGCATAGAATAGGGACCTGGAAAACGAGAAATTCCTTAACGTGGCTTCCAGGTACACATAACTTGGCCATTTTATGCGCTAAATTTTCTCAATTTTTCATACTTCTAATGCAGTAATGCAATTCGTTATTCATTTTTCATGTTTGCATGGTTTGGCGCTACAGTGTGCTTCCTTTTTGCTTGAAGGATTGGGGGATATGTCACCAGCAGTGAGAAGAAGCAGAGAAAGGGAAAGCAGGTGGGTGAAGGAGAGTGATCGTCTTGTATTGTATTTTAGTTGGAGAGGTCTGAGGTTAAGGAGTATGTCTGCAGATGAAGCGACGTGAGGGGGTAAGAGAGAGGGGGAGATTGATATTTGGTTCAAGGTTGCAGGGGTTTGGGGATAGCGAAGGAGAGTGAAGATTAGTGGAGCAAAAACGGTGATGGCAAGTGTGATCATGGTTGAAGAGCAGGGTTATAAAAAAAAAGCAAGTAAAGTAAGAAAGCGGTAGTTAGTCTTACCATCTGACCGATTTCTGGACTATTTCTGATCTATCACTTTAAATATGTCACTTCAAAGGATGTCACATCTGACCAAGGTCATATCTGACCTGCTCTCTTCAACTTATGCCATTCAAATGTCCATGAAATGAAGCCAGGTGAGGGAGGGAGGAGGACGGTTCACAGCAGGGGGCAATTAACAGATTGCAGTTAATGGGACATTTAACTAGCATCAGAGTTGAAGAAAGAGGTAGGACAGGATGGACAGATAAGACTAGGGTGTGAGGACCATGTGTATATCAATATGCATACAGTCAATTTGAAATATGATACATGGAATTAAAGTCAGGGGAAAAATCAGAGTACAGACATCAGAAGTAAAAACAGAGGGTGAACAATGCATGAGGGTTCAGGGGTGCAGTGAGTATTCCGAATTAAGATGCGGGTTCAGCAGACATACCTGTGGATGAAAGCAGATGGATCAGGACATGGCAGCATGAAGGAGAATATACCATGGTTTATCAATCTGGTATATTTCTCATCTATCACTTTAAATATGTCACTTCAAATGATGTCACATCTGACCAAGGTCATATCTGACCTGCCCTCTTCAACTTATTTATGGTAGAAGCACCCAAAGAAATTACAATATCAGGCTCAGGCAGGTTAGTAGTTGGAGGAAAAATAAGAAGTTCAGTTCAATTTTGGAAATATTCAGTTTCAGAAAGATGGATGACATCATGTTAGAGACAGCAGACACATAGTCTTGGATACACTGCTGAGCAAACTCTATCACATATCAAAGGATTAGACACACAGCTCAGTGGATTGTATCACATGATATTATTAAATACATGGCTCAGCAGACTGTATCACACAGGATAAGATTAGATATGTGGCTCAGTATGTTGTATCACCAGGGCCGCCATCAGGCATATGGGGCCCGGTGAGCAGAGAGGGGCACTGAGCAGGCCCCTCACTTCTGCTCATCTGGTACTAAGCCGGCGTGCTGGAACACCAGGTATCATTGCGGCCGCGCGTCCTCGTTCTCTGCTCCTTCCCTCTCTGCATAGTGAGGAGCAGAGCGCGGGAGGTGCACGCGGTCAGGCAGAGAGTTGCCTGCTGCAGTGTAGCAGGGACGCGCAGTCACACTGTGACAATACTCACCCCCACCCCGCACCTGCAGTCAGGAGCAAAGCCTGGACCTGAGCATTTGATCCCTCCCCTCCAGCAGCATCACAGCTCTCAGACTGTGGAGAGCCATGGAGGGGCGGGGCTGAATGTTGGGGGTGGGGCCACAGACAACCAGGGAGAAGGACACAGAAGGAAAGACAAAAATAAGACTGAGCATCTCCACAAGATAAATAGACATGCTGCAGTTTGGAAAGACATGCTGCATGTGTGTCTCCGCAGGGAAGCCGCAGGCATCTCTGCACGCATAGTGGACATGGGATTTCTTGAAATCCCATCCACTATGCTGTAACATCTGGACGCTGCAGGTTGTTCGATATAGATGTACGCATTTACTGACCATGGGAACATACCCTAAGGCACTGGCTGCAGTGGTGGGATTCAGAGCACGCTCGCCAGTTCAGTGACACTGCTTGTAAAAATAGCAGGCAGTTGCCTGAACTGTCAAGAAGCGATGCCACAATCCAGTTTCCTGGCCCGCAATTTTCAACTAAATGTGCATCTGAGGAGGCACATTTATTTGCAATATATTGCAGTACAGAAAGTCACCGACTTTCTGTGCAGCAATAGTTACCAGCTGCCTGCCAATCACAGGCCAGCAGCTGACATCAGCGCACACGTCGCCGGCGTGTATGTCAGCACTGTCATGTGTCAGCGCGTCCGCACCTCAAATATATATTTTTTTCCTTTCTTTTTGTACTGAAGGCCAGAGGATAAGAGCTCATACAGTGACACGATGGGAGCTCATATGGGGCAGGATCGGAGCTCATATGGGGCAGAATGGGAGCTCATATGGGGGCAAGATGGGAGATCTTAGGGGGGCAAGATGGGACATCTTATTGGGGGCAGGATGGGAGCTCATATGGGGCAGAATTAGAGGTCATATGGGGCACTGGTGAGTCAGTGTTTTACATGTACACACACAGCATATACTGTATATTATATACAGAGCTCCTGAGTACAATGTCACCAGTGATCACTGTATTACCTGTACGCTATATACTATATACTGAACTCCTGTGTATAATGTCACTGGTGATCACTTTACTATCTGTACACTGACACTATATAAAGAGCTCCTGTGTATAATTATATGACCAATATTCTGGACTGTCATCAACAGTAAAAATCGAAGAGTTCCAGATAATGATAAAAATACAATTTTTATTTATAATGAATAAAAAGAATATACTGTATATCATAAAGGAGAAATGTCTCACCATGAGAGACGCCAAACCATCATTTAAAATAATGCAGCAGTTCCAATAACTGATGAATAATAAGGCATAAACAAATGGTTTCCCAACATTACTGCAAAATAGCAAACTTACTACAATAATAGCCCTACAAAAATAATCTCCTTTAGTTATAAATAAAGTTGAGCGAAACAGGTCGAAAAAATTCAAAAGTCGCCGACTTTTGGCAAAGTCGGGTTTCATGAAACGAAACCCGACCCTAGGATGAGGTTGGCCACGAGGTCGGCGACTTACGCGCCAAAGTCGCGTTTCAAAAGTTTGTTTTGCGCTCTTTTTCAGCCAATCAGGATCCACGGACACTGTGGGCAACGTGATGACATAGGCACGGGTCACCACCATCTTTCAGAAGGGCATGCAAGTGATTGGCTTGCTTTGGTGGGCGTCACAGGGGGTATAAAAGGGCGTGCACGCCGACCACCATCTTACTTCTGCCGATCTTAGTATAGGGAGAGGTTGCTGCTAGAGTTGAGCGAAACGGGTCGAAAAAATTCAAAAGTCGCCGACTTTTGGCAAAGTCGGGTTTCATGAAACGAAACTCGACCCTAGGATGAGGTCGGCCACGAGGTCGGCGACTTACGCGCCAAAGTCGCGTTTCAAAAGTTTGTTTTGCGCTCTTTTTCAGCCAATCAGGATCCACGGACACTGTGTGCAACGTGATAACATAGGCACGGGTCACCACCATCTTTCAGAAGGGCATGCAAGTGATTGGCTTGCTTTGGTGGGCGTCACAGGGGTTATAAAAGGGCGTGCACGCCGACCGCCATCTTAATTCTGCCGATCTTAGCATAGGGAGAGGTTGCTGCTGATTCTGTAGGGAGAGCGTTAGGCAGGGAAGAAGACAAAAAAACTGCTTCTGCTGCTAGCGATTTGGCCTGCACAACACACAAGTCACTGTGTGTGCAGTGCAAGGGGAGGCTATATTGTGGTGTATCAGTGGTGTTGGTTGTTGGGCTGCCTTTTAAGGCTTCCTGACACGCTGGCATTGCTGTTTACCCACTGCTCTGCAAACTGCTTTTTTAAAAGCAATCCAATCTCCCTTATCCTCTCGTCACTTTGGTCACAGGCAGCTGTGCCATCGAGCGTGTCACATAGTGCTCAGATATCAGTGGGCCGCACACAATCCACAAGTGTCCACTGTCCACAAGTGTACGCAGAGATTCAAAATCTCCATTATCCTCTCGTCACTTTGGTCACAGGCAGCTGTGCCATCGAGCGTGTCACATAGCGCTCAGATATCAGTGGGCCGCACACAATCCACAAGTGTCCAGTGTCCAAAAGTGTACGCAGAGATTCAAAATCTCCATTATCCTCTCGTCACTTTGGTCACAGGCAGCTGTGCCATCGAGCGTGTCACATAGCGCTTAGATATCAGTGGGCCGCACACAATCCACAAGTGTCCAGTGTCCAAAAGTGTACGCAGAGATTCAAAATCTCCATTATCCTCTCGTCACTTTGGTCACAGGCAGCTGTGCCATCGAGCGTGTCACATAGCGCTCAGATATCAGTGGGCCGCACACAATCCACAAGTGTCCAGTGTCCAAAAGTGTACGCAGAGATTCAAAATCTCCATTATCCTCTCGTCACTTTGGTCACAGGCAGCTGTGCCATCGAGCGTGTCACATAGCGCTCAGATATCAGTGGGCCGCACACAATCCACAAGTGTCCACTGTCCACAAGTGTACGCAGAGATTCAAAATCTCCATTATCCTCTCGTCACTTTGGTCACAGGCAGCTGTGCCATCGAGCATGTCACATAGCGCTCAGATATCAGTGGGCCGCACACAATCCACAAGTGTCCACTGTCCACAAGTGTACGCAGAGATTCAAAATCTCCATTATCCTCTCGTCACTTTGGTCACAGGCAGCTGTGCCATCGAGCGTGTCACATAGCGCTCAGATATCAGTGGGCCGCACACAATCCACAAGTGTCCAGTGTCCAAAAGTGTACGCAGAGATTCAAAATCTCCATTATCCTCTCGTCACTTTGGTCACAGGCAGCTGTGCCATCGAGCGTGTCACATAGCGCTCAGATATCAGTGGGCCGCACACAATCCACAAGTGTCCACTGTCCACAAGTGTACGCAGAGATTCAAAATCTCCATTATCCTCTCGTCACTTTGGTCACAGGCAGCTGTGCCATCGAGCGTGTCACATAGCGCTCAGATATCAGTGGGCCGCACACAATCCACAAGTGTCCAGTGACCAAAAGTGTACGCAGAGATTCAAAATCTCCATTATCCTCTCGTCACTTTGGTCACAGGCAGCTGTGCCATCGAGCGTGTCACATAGCGCTCAGATATCAGTGGGCCGTACACAATCCACAAGTGTCCAGTGTCCAAAAGTGTACGCAGAGATTCAAAATCTCCATTATCCTCTCGTCACTTTGGTCACAGGCAGCTGTGCCATCGAGCGTGTCACATAGCGCTCAGATATCAGTGGGCCGCACACAATCCACAAGTGTCCAGTGTCCAAAAGTGTACGCAGAGATTCAAAATCTCCATTATCCTCTCGTCACTTTGGTCACAGGCAGCTGTGCCATCGAGCGTGTCACATAGCGCTCAGATATCAGTGGGCCGCACACAATCCACAAGTGTCCAGTGTCCAAAAGTGTACGCAGAGATTCAAAATCTCCATTATCCTCTCGTCACTTTGGTCACAGGCAGCTGTGCCATCGAGCGTGTCACATAGCGCTCAGATATCAGTGGGCCGCACACAATCCACAAGTGTCCACTGTCCACAAGTGTACGCAGAGATTCAAAATCTCCATTATCCTCTCGTCACTTTGGTCACAGGCAGCTGTGCCATCGAGCGTGTCACATAGCGCTCAGATATCAGTGGGCCGCACACAATCCACAAGTGTCCACTGTCCACAAGTGTACGCAGAGATTCAAAATCTCCATTATCCTCTCGTCACTTTGGTCACAGGCAGCTGTGCCATCGAGCGTGTCACATAGCGCTCAGATATCAGTGGGCCGCACACAATCCACAAGTGTCCAGTGTCCAAAAGTGTACGCAGAGATTCAAAATCTCCATTATCCTCTCGTCACTTTGGTCACAGGCAGCTGTGCCATCGAGCGTGTCACATAGCGCTCAGATATCAGTGGGCCGCACACAATCCACAAGTGTCCAGTGTCCAAAAGTGTACGCAGAGATTCAAAATCTCCATTATCCTCTCGTCACTTTGGTCACAGGCAGCTGTGCCATCGAGCGTGTCACATAGCGCTCAGATATCAGTGGGCCGCACACAATCCACAAGTGTCCAGTGTCCAAAAGTGTACGCAGAGATTCAAAATCTCCATTATCCTCTCGTCACTTTGGTCACAGGCAGCTGTGCCATCGAGCGTGTCACATAGCGCTCAGATATCAGTGGGCCGCACACAATCCACAAGTGTCCAGTGTCCAAAAGTGTACGCAGAGATTCAAAATCTCCATTATCCTCTCGTCACTTTGGTCACAGGCAGCTGTGCCATCGAGCGTGTCACATAGCGCTCAGATATCAGTGGGCCGCACACAATCCACAAGTGTCCAGTGTCCAAAAGTGTACGCAGAGATTCAAAATCTCCATTATCCTCTCGTCACTTTGGTCACAGGCAGCTGTGCCATCGAGCGTGTCACATAGTGCTCAGATATCAGTGGGCTGCACACAATCCACAAGTGTCCACTGTCCACAAGTGTACGCAGAGATTCAAAATCTCCATTATCCTCTCGTCACTTTGGTCACAGGCAGCTGTACCATCGAGCGTGTCACATAGCGCTCAGATATCAGTGGGCCGCACACAATCCACAAGTTTCCACTGTCCACAAGTGTACGCAGAGATTCAAAATCTCCATTATCCTCTCGTCACTTTGGTCACAGGCAGCTGTGCCATCGAGCGTGTCACATAGCGCTCAGATATCAGTGGGCCGCACACAATCCACAAGTGTCCAGTGTCCAAAAGTGTACGCAGAGATTCAAAATCTCCATTATCCTCTCGTCACTTTGGTCACAGGCAGCTGTGCCATCGAGCGTGTCACTTAGCGCTCAGATATCAGTGGGACGCACACAATCCACAAGTGTCCAGTGTCCAAAAGTGTACGCAGAGATTCAAAATCTCCATTATCCTCTCGTCACTTTGGTCACAGGCAGCTGTGCCATCGAGCGTGTCACATGGCGCTCAGATATCAGTGGGCCGCACACAATCCACAAGTGTCCAGTGTCCAAAAGTGTACGCAGAGATTCAAAATCTCCATTATCCTCTCGTCACTTTGGTCACAGGCAGCTGTGCCATCGAGCGTGTCACATAGCGCTCAGATAACATTGGGCCGCACACAATCCACAAGTGTCCACTGTCCACAAGTGTACGCAGAGATTCAAAATCTCCATTATCCTCTCGTCACTTTGGTCACAGGCAGCTGTGCCATCGAGCGTGTCACATAGCGCTCAGATATCAGTGGGCCGCACACAATACACAAGTGTCCAGTGTCCAAAAGTGTACGCAGAGATTCAAAATCTCCATTATCCTCTCGTCACTTTGGTCACAGGCAGCTGTGCCATCGAGCGTGTCACATAGCGCTCAGATATCAGTGGGCCGCACACAATCCACAAGTGTCCAGTGTCCAAAAGTGTACGCAGAGATTCAAAATCTCCATTATCCTCTCGTCACTTTGGTCACAGGCAGCTGTGCCATCGAGCGTGTCACATAGCGCTCAGATATCAGTGGGCCGCACACAATCCACAAGTGTCCAGTGTCCAAAAGTGTACGCAGAGATTCAAAATCTCCATTATCCTCTCGTCACTTTGGTCACAGGCAGCTGTGCCATCGAGCGTGTCACATAGCGCTCAGATATCAGTGGGCCGCACACAATCCACAAGTGTCCAGTGTCCAAAAGTGTACGCAGAGATTCAATATATCCATTATCCTTTCGTCACTTTGGTCACAGGCAGCTGTGCCATCGAGCATGTCAAATAGCGCTCAGATATCAGTGGTCCGCACACAATCCACAAGTGTCCAGTGTCCAAAAGTGTACGCCGAGATTCAAAATCTCCATTATCCTCTCGTCACTTTGGTCACAGGCAGCTGTGCCATCGAGCGTGTCACATAGCGCTCAGATATCAGTGGGCCGCACACAATCCACAAGTGTCCAGTGTCCAAAAGTGTACGCAGAGATTCAAAATCTCCATTATCCTCTCGTCACTTTGGTCACAGGCAGCTGTGCCATCGAGCGTGTCACATAGCGCTCAGATATCAGTGGGCCGCACACAATCCACAAGTGTCCAGTGTCCACAAGTGTACGCAGAGATTCAAAATCTCCATTATCCTCTCGTCACTTTGGTCACAGGCAGCTGTGCCATCGAGCGTGTCACATAGCGCTCAGATATCAGTGGGCCGCACACAATCCACAAGTGTCCAGTGTCCAAAAGTGTACGCAGAGATTCAAAATCTCCCTTATCCTCTCGTCACTTTGGTCACAGGCAGCTGTGCCATCGAGCGTGTCACATAGCGCTCAGATATCAGTGGGCCGCACACAATCCACAAGTGTCCAGTGTCCAAAAGTGTACGCAGAGATTCAAAATCTCCATTATCCACTCGTCACTTTGGTCACAGGCAGCTGTGCCATCGAGCGTGTCACATAGCGCTCAGATATCAGTGGGCCGCTCACAATCCACAAGTGTCCAGTGTCCAAAAGTGTACGCAGAGATTCAAAATCTCCATTATCCTCTCGTCACTTTGTTCACAGGCAGCTGTGCCATCGAGCGTGTCACATAGCGCTAATATATCAGTGGGCCGCACACAATCCACAAGTGTCCAGTGTCCAAAAGTGTACGCAGAGATTCAAAATCTCCATTATCCTCTCGTCACTTTGGTCACAGGCAGCTGTGCCATCGAGCGTGTCACATAGCGCTCAGATATCAGTGGGCCGCACACAATCCACAAGTGTCCAGTGTCCAAAAGTGTACGCAGAGATTCAAAATCTCCATTATCCTCTCGTCACTTTGGTCACAGGCAGCTGTGCCATCGAGCGTGTCACATAGCGCTCAGATATCAGTGGGCCGCACACAATCCACAAGTGTCCACTGTCCACAAGTGTACGCAGAGATTCAAAATCTCCATTATCCTCTCGTCACTTTGGTCACAGGCAGCTGTGCCATCGAGCGTGTCACATAGCGCTCAGATATCAGTGGGCCGCACACAATCCACAAGTGTCCACTGTCCACAAGTGTACGCAGAGATTCAAAATCTCCATTATCCTCTCGTCACTTTGGTCACAGGCAGCTGTGCCATCGAGCGTGTCACATAGCGCTCAGATATCAGTGGGCCGCACACAATCCACAAGTGTCCACTGTCCACAAGTGTACGCAGAGATTCAAAATCTCCATTATCCTCTCGTCACTTTGGTCACAGGCAGCTGTGCCATCGAGCGTGTCACATAGCGCTCAGATATCAGTGGGCCGCACACAATCCACAAGTGTCCAGTGTCCAAAAGTGTACGCAGAGATTCAAAATCTCCATTATCCTCTCGTCACTTTGGTCACAGGCAGCTGTGCCATCGAGCGTGTCACATAGCGCTCAGATATCAGTGGGCCGCACACAATCCACAAGTGTCCAGTGTCCAAAAGTGTACGCAGAGATTCAAAATCTCCATTATCCTCTCGTCACTTTGGTCACAGGCAGCTGTGCCATCGAGCGTGTCACATAGCGCTCAGATATCAGTGGGCCGCACACAATCCACAAGTGTCCAGTGACCAAAAGTGTACGCAGAGATTCAAAATCTCCATTATCCTCTCGTCACTTTGGTCACAGGCAGCTGTGCCATCGAGCGTGTCACATAGCGCTCAGATATCAGTGGGCCGCACACAATACACAAGTGTCCAGTGTCCAAAAGTGTACGCAGAGATTCAAAATCTCCATTATCCTCTCGTCACTTTGGTCACAGGCAGCTGTGCCATCGAGCGTGTCACATAGCGCTCAGATATCAGTGGGCCGCACACAATCCACAAGTGTCCCGTGTCCAAAAGTGTACGCAGAGATTCAAAATCTCCATTATCCTCTCGTCACTTTGGTCACAGGCAGCTGTGCCATCGAGCGTGTCACATAGCGCTCAGATATCAGTGGGCCGCACACAATCCACAAGTGTCCAGTGTCCAAAAGTGTACGCAGAGATTCAAAATCTCCATTATCCTCTCGTCACTTTGGTCACAGGCAGCTGTGCCATCGAGCGTGTCACATAGCGCTCAGATATCAGTGGGCCGCACACAATCCACAAGTGTCCACTGTCCACAAGTGTACGCAGAGATTCAAAATCTCCATTATCCTCTCGTCACTTTGGTCACAGGCAGCTGTGCCATCGAGCGTGTCACATAGCGCTCAGATATCAGTGGGCCGCACACAATCCACAAGTGTCCACTGTCCACAAGTGTACGCAGAGATTCAAAATCTCCATTATCCTCTCGTCACTTTGGTCACAGGCAGCTGTGCCATCGAGCGTGTCACATAGCGCTCAGATATCAGTGGGCCGCACACAATCCACAAGTGTCCAGTGTCCAAAAGTGTACGCAGAGATTCAAAATCTCCATTATCCTCTCGTCACTTTGGTCACAGGCAGCTGTGCCATCGAGCGTGTCACATAGCGCTCAGATATCAGTGGGCCGCACACAATCCACAAGTGTCCAGTGTCCAAAAGTGTACGCAGAGATTCAAAATCTCCATTATCCTCTCGTCACTTTGGTCACAGGCAGCTGTGCCATCGAGCGTGTCACATAGCGCTCAGATATCAGTGGGCCGCACACAATCCACAAGTGTCCAGTGTCCAAAAGTGTACGCAGAGATTCAAAATCTCCATTATCCTCTCGTCACTTTGGTCACAGGCAGCTGTGCCATCGAGCGTGTCACATAGCGCTCAGATATCAGTGGGCCGCACACAATCCACAAGTGTCCAGTGTCCAAAAGTGTACGCAGAGATTCAAAATCTCCATTATCCTCTCGTCACTTTGGTCACAGGCAGCTGTGCCATCGAGCGTGTCACATAGCGCTCAGATATCAGTGGGCCGCACACAATCCACAAGTGTCCAGTGTCCAAAAGTGTACGCAGAGATTCAAAATCTCCATTATCCTCTCGTCACTTTGGTCACAGGCAGCTGTGCCATCGAGCGTGTCACATAGTGCTCAGATATCAGTGGGCCGCACACAATCCACAAGTGTCCACTGTCCACAAGTGTACGCAGAGATTCAAAATCTCCATTATCCTCTCATCACTTTGGTCACAGGCAGCTGTACCATCGAGCGTGTCACGTAGCGCTCAGATATCAGTGGGCCGCACACAATCCACAAGTTTCCACTGTCCACAAGTGTACGCAGAGATTCAAAATCTCCATTATCCTTTCGTCACTTTGGTCACAGGCAGCTGTGCCATCGAGCGTGTCACATAGCGCTCAGATATCAGTGGGCCGCACACAATCCACAAGTGTCCAGTGTCCAAAAGTGTACGCAGAGATTCAAAATCTCCATTATCCTCTCGTCACTTTGGTCACAGGCAGCTGTGCCATCGAGCGTGTCACTTAGCGCTCAGATATCAGTGGGACGCACACAATCCACAAGTGTCCAGTGTCCAAAAGTGTACGCAGAGATTCAAAATCTCCATTATCCTCTCGTCACTTTGGTCACAGGCAGCTGTGCCATCGAGCGTGTCACATGGCGCTCAGATATCAGTGGGCCGCACACAATCCACAAGTGTCCAGTGTCCAAAAGTGTACGCAGAGATTCAAAATCTCCATTATCCTCTCGTCACTTTGGTCACAGGCAGCTGTGCCATCGAGCGTGTCACATAGCGCTCAGATAACATTGGGCCGCACACAATCCACAAGTGTCCACTGTCCACAAGTGTACGCAGAGATTCAAAATCTCCATTATCCTCTCGTCACTTTGGTCACAGGCAGCTGTGCCATCGAGCGTGTCACATAGCGCTCAGATATCAGTGGGCCGCACACAATCCACAAGTGTCCAGTGTCCAAAAGTGTACGCAGAGATTCAAAATCTCCATTATCCTCTCGTCACTTTGGTCACAGGCAGCTGTGCCATCGAGCGTGTCACATAGCGCTCAGATATCAGTGGGCCGCACACAATCCACAAGTGTCCAGTGTCCAAAAGTGTACGCAGAGATTCAAAATCTCCATTATCCTCTCGTCACTTTAGTCACAGGCAGCTGTGCCATCGAGCGTGTCACATAGCGCTCAGATATCAGTGGGCCGCACACAATCCACAAGTGTCCAGTGTCCAAAAGTGTACGCAGAGATTCAAAATCTCCATTATCCTCTCGTCACTTTGGTCACAGGCAGCTGTGCCATCGAGTGTGTCACATAGCGCTCAGATATCAGTGGGCCGCACACAATCCACAAGTGTCCAGTGTCCAAAAGTGTACGCAGAGATTCAAAATATCCATTATCCTTTCGTCACTTTGGTCACAGGCAGCTGTGCCATCGAGCGTGTCACATAGCGCTCAGATATCAGTGGGCCGCACACAATCCACAAGTGTCCAGTGTCCAAAAGTGTACGCAGAGATTCAAAATCTCCATTATCCTCTCGTCACTTTGGTCACAGGCAGCTGTGCCATCGAGCGTGTCACTTAGCGCTCAGATATCAGTGGGACGCACACAATCCACAAGTGTCCAGTGTCCAAAAGTGTACGCAGAGATTCAAAATCTCCATTATCCTCTCGTCACTTTGGTCACAGGCAGCTGTGCCATCGAGCGTGTCACATGGCGCTCAGATATCAGTGGGCCGCACACAATCCACAAGTGTCCAGTGTCCAAAAGTGTACGCAGAGATTCAAAATCTCCATTATCCTCTCGTCACTTTGGTCACAGGCAGCTGTGCCATCGAGCGTGTCACATAGCGCTCAGATAACATTGGGCCGCACACAATCCACAAGTGTCCACTGTCCACAAGTGTACGCAGAGATTCAAAATCTCCATTATCCTCTCGTCACTTTGGTCACAGGCAGCTGTGCCATCGAGCGTGTCACATAGCGCTCAGATATCAGTGGGCCGCACACAATCCACAAGTGTCCAGTGTCCAAAAGTGTACGCAGAGATTCAAAATCTCCATTATCCTCTCGTCACTTTGGTCACAGGCAGCTGTGCCATCGAGCGTGTCACATAGCGCTCAGATATCAGTGGGCCGCACACAATCCACAAGTGTCCAGTGTCCAAAAGTGTACGCAGAGATTCAAAATCTCCATTATCCTCTCGTCACTTTGGTCACAGGCAGCTGTGCCATCGAGCGTGTCACATAGCGCTCAGATATCAGTGGGCCGCACACAATCCACAAGTGTCCAGTGTCCAAAAGTGTACGCAGAGATTCAAAATCTCCATTATCCTCTCGTCACTTTGGTCACAGGCAGCTGTGCCATCGAGCGTGTCACATAGCGCTCAGATATCAGTGGGCCGCACACAATCCACAAGTGTCCAGTGTCCAAAAGTGTACGCAGAGATTCAAAATATCCATTATCCTTTCGTCACTTTGGTCACAGGCAGCTGTGCCATCGAGCATGTCAAATAGCGCTCAGATATCAGTGGGCCGCACACAATCCACAAGTGTCCAGTGTCCAAAAGTGTACGCCGAGATTCAAAATCTCCATTATCCTCTCGTCACTTTGGTCACAGGCAGCTGTGCCATCGAGCGTGTCACATAGCGCTCAGATATCAGTGGGCCGCACACAATCCACAAGTGTCCAGTGTCCAAAAGTGTACGCAGAGATTCAAAATCTCCATTATCCTCTCGTCACTTTGGTCACAGGCAGCTGTGCCATCGAGCGTGTCACATAGCGCTCAGATATCAGTGGGCCGCACACAATCCACAAGTGTCCAGTGTCCAAAAGTGTACGCAGAGATTCAAAATCTCCATTATCCTCTCGTCACTTTGGTCACAGGCAGCTGTGCCATCGAGCGTGTCACATAGCGCTCAGATATCAGTGGGCCGCACACAATCCACACGTGTCCAGTGTCCAAAAGTGTACGCAGAGATTCAAAATCTCCATTATCCTCTCGTCACTTTGGTCACAGGCAGCTGTGCCATCGAGCGTGTCACATAGCGCTCAGATATCAGTGGGCCGCACACAATCCACAAGTGTCCAGTGTCCAAAAGTGTACGCAGAGATTCAAAATCTCCATTATCCTCTCGTCACTTTGGTCACAGGCAGCTGTGCCATCGAGCGTGTCACATAGCGCTCAGATATCAGTGGGCCGCACACAATCCACAAGTGTCCAGTGTCCAAAAGTGTACGCAGAGATTCAAAATCTCCATTATCCTCTCGTCACTTTGTTCACAGGCAGCTGTGCCATCGAGCGTGTCACATAGCGCTAATATATCAGTGGGCCGCACACAATCCACATGTGTCCAGTGTCCAAAAGTGTACGCAGAGATTCAAAATCTCCATTATCCTCTCGTCACTTTGGTCACAGGCAGCTGTGCCATCGAGCGTGTCACATAGCGCTCAGATATCAGTGGGCCGCACACAATCCACAAGTGTCCAGTGTCCAAAAGTGTACGCAGAGATTCAAAATCTCCATTATCCTCTCGTCACTTTGGTCACAGGCAGCTGTGCCATCGAGCGTGTCACATAGCGCTCAGATATCAGTGGGCCGCACACAATCCACAAGTGTCCACTGTCCACAAGTGTACGCAGAGATTCAAAATCTCCATTATCCTCTCGTCACTTTGGTCACAGGCAGCTGTGCCATCGAGCGTGTCACATAGCGCTCAGATATCAGTGGGCCGCACACAATCCACAAGTGTCCACTGTCCACAAGTGTACGCAGAGATTCAAAATCTCCATTATCCTCTCGTCACTTTGGTCACAGGCAGCTGTGCCATCGAGCGTGTCACATAGCGCTCAGATATCAGTGGGCCGCACACAATCCACAAGTGTCCACTGTCCACAAGTGTACGCAGAGATTCAAAATCTCCATTATCCTCTCGTCACTTTGGTCACAGGCAGCTGTGCCATCGAGCGTGTCACATAGCGCTCAGATATCAGTGGGCCGCACACAATCCACAAGTGTCCAGTGTCCAAAAGTGTACGCAGAGATTCAAAATCTCCATTATCCTCTCGTCACTTTGGTCACAGGCAGCTGTGCCATCGAGCGTGTCACATAGCGCTCAGATATCAGTGGGCCGCACACAATCCACAAGTGTCCAGTGTCCAAAAGTGTACGCAGAGATTCAAAATCTCCATTATCCTCTCGTCACTTTGGTCACAGGCAGCTGTGCCATCGAGCGTGTCACATAGCGCTCAGATATCAGTGGGCCGCACACAATCCACAAGTGTCCAGTGACCAAAAGTGTACGCAGAGATTCAAAATCTCCATTATCCTCTCGTCACTTTGGTCACAGGCAGCTGTGCCATCGAGCGTGTCACATAGCGCTCAGATATCAGTGGGCCGCACACAATACACAAGTGTCCAGTGTCCAAAAGTGTACGCAGAGATTCAAAATCTCCATTATCCTCTCGTCACTTTGGTCACAGGCAGCTGTGCCATCGAGCGTGTCACATAGCGCTCAGATATCAGTGGGCCGCACACAATCCACAAGTGTCCAGTGTCCAAAAGTGTACGCAGAGATTCAAAATCTCCATTATCCTCTCGTCACTTTGGTCACAGGCAGCTGTGCCATCGAGCGTGTCACATAGCGCTCAGATATCAGTGGGCCGCACACAATCCACAAGTGTCCAGTGTCCAAAAGTGTACGCAGAGATTCAAAATCTCCATTATCCTCTCGTCACTTTGGTCACAGGCAGCTGTGCCATCGAGCGTGTCACATAGCGCTCAGATATCAGTGGGCCGCACACAATCCACAAGTGTCCACTGTCCACAAGTGTACGCAGAGATTCAAAATCTCCATTATCCTCTCGTCACTTTGGTCACAGGCAGCTGTGCCATCGAGCGTGTCACATAGCGCTCAGATATCAGTGGGCCGCACACAATCCACAAGTGTCCAGTGTCCAAAAGTGTACGCAGAGATTCAAAATCTCCATTATCCTCTCGTCACTTTGGTCACAGGCAGCTGTGCCATCGAGCGTGTCACATAGCGCTCAGATATCAGTGGGCCGCACACAATCCACAAGTGTCCAGTGTCCAAAAGTGTACGCAGAGATTCAAAATCTCCATTATCCTCTCGTCACTTTGGTCACAGGCAGCTGTGCCATCGAGCGTGTCACATAGCGCTCAGATATCAGTGGGCCGCACACAATCCACAAGTGTCCAGTGTCCAAAAGTGTACGCAGAGATTCAAAATCTCCATTATCCTCTCGTCACTTTGGTCACAGGCAGCTGTGCCATCGAGCGTGTCACATAGCGCTCAGATATCAGTGGGCCGCACACAATCCACAAGTGTCCAGTGTCCAAAAGTGTACGCAGAGATTCAAAATCTCCATTATCCTCTCGTCACTTTGGTCACAGGCAGCTGTGCCATCGAGCGTGTCACATAGCGCTCAGATATCAGTGGGCCGCACACAATCCACAAGTGTCCAGTGTCCAAAAGTGTACGCAGAGATTCAAAATCTCCATTATCCTCTCGTCACTTTGGTCACAGGCAGCTGTGCCATCGAGCGTGTCACATAGTGCTCAGATATCAGTGGGCCGCACACAATCCACAAGTGTCCACTGTCCACAAGTGTACGCAGAGATTCAAAATCTCCATTATCCTCTCATCACTTTGGTCACAGGCAGCTGTACCATCGAGCGTGTCACATAGCGCTCAGATATCAGTGGGCCGCACACAATCCACAAGTTTCCACTGTCCACAAGTGTACGCAGAGATTCAAAATCTCCATTATCCTCTCGTCACTTTGGTCACAGGCAGCTGTGCCATCGAGCGTGTCACATAGCGCTCAGATATCAGTGGGCCGCACACAATCCACAAGTGTCCAGTGTCCAAAAGTGTACGCAGAGATTCAAAATCTCCATTATCCTCTCGTCACTTTGGTCACAGGCAGCTGTGCCATCGAGCGTGTCACTTAGCGCTCAGATATCAGTGGGACGCACACAATCCACAAGTGTCCAGTGTCCAAAAGTGTACGCAGAGATTCAAAATCTCCATTATCCTCTCGTCACTTTGGTCACAGGCAGCTGTGCCATCGAGCGTGTCACATGGCGCTCAGATATCAGTGGGCCGCACACAATCCACAAGTGTCCAGTGTCCAAAAGTGTACGCAGAGATTCAAAATCTCCATTATCCTCTCGTCACTTTGGTCACAGGCAGCTGTGCCATCGAGCGTGTCACATAGCGCTCAGATAACATTGGGCCGCACACAATCCACAAGTGTCCACTGTCCACAAGTGTACGCAGAGATTCAAAATCTCCATTATCCTCTCGTCACTTTGGTCACAGGCAGCTGTGCCATCGAGCGTGTCACATAGCGCTCAGATATCAGTGGGCCGCACACAATCCACAAGTGTCCAGTGTCCAAAAGTGTACGCAGAGATTCAAAATCTCCATTATCCTCTCGTCACTTTGGTCACAGGCAGCTGTGCCATCGAGCGTATCACATAGCGCTCAGATATCAGTGGGCCGCACACAATCCACAAGTGTCCAGTGTCCAAAAGTGTACGCAGAGATTCAAAATCTCCATTATCCTCTCGTCACTTTGGTCACAGGCAGCTGTGCCATCGAGCGTGTCACATAGCGCTCAGATATCAGTGGGCCGCACACAATCCACAAGTGTCCAGTGTCCAAAAGTGTACGCAGAGATTCAAAATCTCCATTATCCTCTCGTCACTTTGGTCACAGGCAGCTGTGCCATCGAGCGTGTCACATAGCGCTCAGATATCAGTGGGCCGCACACAATCCACAAGTGTCCAGTGTCCAAAAGTGTACGCAGAGATTCAAAATATCCATTATCCTTTCGTCACTTTGGTCACAGGCAGCTGTGCCATCGAGCATGTCAAATAGCGCTCAGATATCAGTGGGCCGCACACAATCCACAAGTGTCCAGTGTCCAAAAGTGTACGCCGAGATTCAAAATCTCCATTATCCTCTCGTCACTTTGGTCACAGGCAGCTGTGCCATCGAGCGTGTCACATAGCGCTCAGATATCAGTGGGCCGCACACAATCCACAAGTGTCCAGTGTCCAAAAGTGTACGCAGAGATTCAAAATCTCCATTATCCTCTCGTCACTTTGGTCACAGGCAGCTGTGCCATCGAGCGTGTCACATAGCGCTCAGATATCAGTGGGCCGCACACAATCCACAAGTGTCCAGTGTCCAAAAGTGTACGCAGAGATTCAAAATCTCCATTATCCTCTCGTCACTTTGGTCACAGGCAGCTGTGCCATCGAGCGTGTCACATAGCGCTCAGATATCAGTGGGCCGCACACAATCCACAAGTGTCCAGTGTCCAAAAGTGTACGCAGAGATTCAAAATCTCCATTATCCTCTCGTCACTTTGGTCACAGGCAGCTGTGCCATCGAGCGTGTCACATAGCGCTCAGATATCAGTGGGCCGCACACAATCCACAAGTGTCCAGTGTCCAAAAGTGTACGCCGAGATTCAAAATCTCCATTATCCTCTCGTCACTTTGGTCACAGGGAGCTGTGCCATCGAGCGTGTCACATAGCGCTCAGATATCAGTGGGCCGCACACAATCCACAAGTGTCCAGTGTCCAAAAGTGTACGCAGAGATTCAAAATCTCCATTATCCTCTCGTCACTTTGTTCACAGGCAGCTGTGCCATCGAGCGTGTCACATAGCGCTAATATATCAGTGGGCTGCACACAATCCACAAGTGTCCAGTGTCCAAAAGTGTACGCAGAGATTCAAAATCTCCATTATCCTCTCGTCACTTTGGTCACAGGCAGCTGTGCCATCGAGCGTGTCACATAGCGCTCAGATATCAGTGGGCCGCACACAATCCACAAGTGTCCAGTGTCCAAAAGTGTACGCAGAGATTCAAAATCTCCATTATCCTCTCGTCACTTTGGTCACAGGCAGCTGTGCCATCGAGCGTGTCACATAGCGCTCAGATATCAGTGGGCCGCACACAATCCACAAGTGTCCACTGTCCACAAGTGTACGCAGAGATTCAAAATCTCCATTATCCTCTCGTCACTTTGGTCACAGGCAGCTGTGCCATCGAGCGTGTCACATAGCGCTCAGATATCAGTGGGCCGCACACAATCCACAAGTGTCCACTGTCCACAAGTGTACG
This sequence comes from Dendrobates tinctorius, assembly GCF_039654945.1. NCBI lineage: Eukaryota > Metazoa > Chordata > Amphibia > Anura > Dendrobatidae > Dendrobates > Dendrobates tinctorius. The sequence goes on from NW_027361737.1 coordinate 31,068,108, forward strand.
CAGAGATTCAAAATCTCCATTATCCTCTCGTCACTTTGGTCACAGGCAGCTGTGCCATCGAGCGTGTCACATAGCGCTCAGATATCAGTGGGCCGCACACAATCCACAAGTGTCCACTGTCCACAAGTGTACGCAGAGATTCAAAATCTCCATTATCCTCTCGTCACTTTGGTCACAGGCAGCTGTGCCATCGAGCGTGTCACATAGCGCTCAGATATCAGTGGGCCGCACACAATCCACAAGTGTCCAGTGTCCAAAAGTGTACGCAGAGATTCAAAATCTCCATTATCCTCTCGTCACTTTGGTCACAGGCAGCTGTGCCATCGAGCGTGTCACATAGCGCTCAGATATCAGTGGGCCGCACACAATCCACAAGTGTCCACTGTCCACAAGTGTACGCAGAGATTCAAAATCTCCATTATCCTCTCGTCACTTTGGTCACAGGCAGCTGTGCCATCGAGCGTGTCACATAGCGCTCAGATATCAGTGGGCCGCACACAATCCACAAGTGTCCACTGTCCACAAGTGTACGCAGAGATTCAAAATCTCCATTATCCTCTCGTCACTTTGGTCACAGGCAGCTGTGCCATCGAGCGTGTCACATAGCGCTCAGATATCAGTGGGCCGCACACAATCCACAAGTGTCCAGTGTCCAAAAGTGTACGCAGAGATTCAAAATCTCCATTATCCTCTCGTCACTTTGGTCACAGGCAGCTGTGCCATCGAGCGTGTCACATAGCGCTCAGATATCAGTGGGCCGCACACAATCCACAAGTGTCCAGTGTCCAAAAGTGTACGCAGAGATTCAAAATCTCCATTATTCTCTCGTCACTTTGGTCACAGGCAGCTGTGCCATCGAGCGTGTCACATAGCGCTCAGATATCAGTGGGCCGCACACAATCCACAAGTGTCCAGTGTCCAAAAGTGTACGCAGAGATTCAAAATCTCCATTATCCTCTCGTCACTTTGGTCACAGGCAGCTGTGCCATCGAGCGTGTCACATAGCGCTCAGATATCAGTGGGCCGCACACAATCCACAAGTGTCCAGTGTCCAAAAGTGTACGCAGAGATTCAAAATCTCCATTATCCTCTCGTCACTTTGGTCACAGGCAGCTGTGCCATCGAGCGTGTCACATAGCGCTCAGATATCAGTGGGCAGCACACAATCCACAAGTGTCCAGTGTCCAAAAGTGTACGCAGAGATTCAAAATCTCCATTATCCTCTCGTCACTTTGGTCACAGGCAGCTGTGCCATCGAGCGTGTCACATAGCGCTCAGATATCAGTGGGCCGCACACAATCCACAAGTGTCCACTGTCCACAAGTGTACGCAGAGATTCAAAATCTCCATTATCCTCTCGTCACTTTGGTCACAGGCAGCTGTGCCATCGAGCGTGTCACATAGCGCTCAGATATCAGTGGGCCGCACACAATCCACAAGTTTCCACTGTCCACAAGTGTACGCAGAGATTCAAAATCTCCATTATCCTCTCGTCACTTTGGTCACAGGCAGCTGTGCCATCGAGCGTGTCACATAGCGCTCAGATATCAGTGGGCCGCACACAATCCACAAGTGTCCAGTGTCCAAAAGTGTACGCAGAGATTCAAAATCTCCATTATCCTCTCGTCACTTTGGTCACAGGCAGCTGTGCCATCGAGCGTGTCACATAGCGCTCAGATATCAGTGGGCCGCACACAATCCACAAGTGTCCAGTGTCCAAAAGTTTACGCAGAGATTCAAAATCTCCATTATCCTCTCGTCACTTTGGTCACAGGCAGCTGTGCCATCGAGCGTGTCACATAGCGCTCAGATATCAGTGGGCCGCACACAATCCACAAGTGTCCACTGTCCACAAGTGTACGCAGAGATTCAAAATCTCCATTATCCTCTCGTCACTTTGGTCACAGGCAGCTGTGCCATCGAGCGTGTCACATAGCGCTCAGATATCAGTGGGCCGCACACAATCCACAAGTGTCCACTGTCCACAAGTGTACGCAGAGATTCAAAATCTCCATTATCCTCTCGTCACTTTGGTCACAGGCAGCTGTGCCATCGAGCGTGTCACATAGCGCTCAGATATCAGTGTGTCGCACACAATCCACAAGTGTCCAGTGTCCAAAAGTGTACGCAGAGATTCAAAATCTCCATTATCCTCTCGTCACTTTGGTCACAGGCAGCTGTGCCATCGAGCGTGTCACATAGCGCTCAGATATCAGTGGGCCGCACACAATCCACAAGTGTCCAGTGTCCAAAAGTGTACGCAGAGATTCAAAATCTCCATTATCCTCTCGTCACTTTGGTCACAGGCAGCTGTGCCATCGAGCGTGTCACATAGCGCTCAGATATCAGTGGGCCGCACACAATCCACAAGTGTCCAGTGTCCAAAAGTGTACGCAGAGATTCAAAATCTCCATTATCCTCTCGTCACTTTGGTCACAGGCAGCTGTGCCATCGAGCGTGTCACATAGCGCTAATATATCAGTGGGCCGCACACAATCCACAAGTGTCCAGTGTCCAAAAGTGTACGCAGAGATTCAAAATCTCCATTATCCTCTCGTCACTTTGGTCACAGGCAGCTGTGCCATCGAGCGTGTCACATAGCGCTCAGATATCAGTGGGCCGCACACAATCCACAAGTGTCCAGTGTCCAAAAGTGTACGCAGAGATTCAAAATCTCCATTATCCTCTCGTCACTTTGGTCACAGGCAGCTGTGCCATCGAGCGTGTCACATAGCGCTCAGATATCAGTGGGCCGCACACAATCCACAAGTGTCCACTGTCCACAAGTGTACGCAGAGATTCAAAATCTCCATTATCCTCTCGTCACTTTGGTCACAGGCAGCTGTGCCATCGAGCGTGTCACATAGCGCTCAGATATCAGTGGGCCGCACACAATCCACAAGTGTCCACTGTCCACAAGTGTACGCAGAGATTCAAAATCTCCATTATCCTCTCGTCACTTTGGTCACAGGCAGCTGTGCCATCGAGCGTGTCACATAGCGCTCAGATATCAGTGGGCCGCACACAATCCACAAGTGTCCACTGTCCACAAGTGTACGCAGAGATTCAAAATCTCCATTATCCTCTCGTCACTTTGGTCACAGGCAGCTGTGCCATCGAGCGTGTCACATAGCGCTCAGATATCAGTGGGCCACACACAATCCACAAGTGTCCAGTGTCCAAAAGTGTACGCAGAGATTCAAAATCTCCATTATCCTCTCGTCACTTTGGTCACAGGCAGCTGTGCCATCGAGCGTGTCACATAGCGCTCAGATATCAGTGGGCCGCACACAATCCACAAGTGTCCACTGTCCACAAGTGTACGCAGAGATTCAAAATCTCCATTATCCTCTCGTCACTTTGGTCACAGGCAGCTGTGCCATCGAGCGTGTCACATAGCGCTCAGATATCAGTGGGCCGCACACAATCCACAAGTGTCCAGTGTCCAAAAGTGTACGCAGAGATTCAAAATCTCCATTATCCTCTTGTCACTTTGGTCACAGGCAGCTGTGCCATCGAGCGTGTCACATAGCGCTCAGATATCAGTGGGCCGCACACAATCCACAAGTGTCCAGTGTCCAAAAGTGTACGCAGAGATTCAAAATCTCCATTATCCTCTCGTCACTTTGGTCACAGGCAGCTGTGCCATCGAGCGTGTCACATAGCGCTCAGATATCATTGGGCCGCACACAATCCACAAGTGTCCACTGTCCACAAGTGTACGCAGAGATTCAAAATCTCCATTATCCTCTCGTCACTTTGGTCACAGGCAGCTGTGCCATCGAGCGTGTCACATAGCGCTCAGATATCAGTGGGCCGCACACAATCCACAAGTGTCCAGTGTCCAAAAGTGTACGCAGAGATTCAAAATCTCCATTATCCTCTCGTCACTTTGGTCACAGGCAGCTGTGCCATCGAGCGTGTCACATAGCGCTCAGATATCAGTGGGCCGCACACAATCCACAAGTGTCCAGTGTCCAAAAGTGTACGCAGAGATTCAAAATCTCCATTATCCTCTCGTCACTTTGGTCACAGGCAGCTGTGCCATCGAGCGTGTCACATAGCGCTCAGATATCAGTGGGCCGCACACAATCCACAAGTGTCCAGTGTCCAAAAGTGTACGCAGAGATTCAAAATCTCCATTATCCTCTCGTCACTTTGGTCACAGGCAGCTGTGCCATCGAGCGTGTCACTTAGCGCTCAGATATCAGTGGGCCGCACACAATCCACAAGTGTCCAGTGTCCAAAAGTGTACGCCGAGATTCAAAATCTCCATTATTCTCTCGTCACTTTGGTCACAGGCAGCTGTGCCATCGAGCGTGTCACATAGCGCTCAGATATCAGTGGGCCGCACACAATCCACAAGTGTCCAGTGTCCAAAAGTGTACGCAGAGATTCAAAATCTCCATTATCCTCTCGTCACTTTGGTCACAGGCAGCTGTGCCATCGAGCGTGTCACATAGCGCTCTGATATCAGTGGGCGGCACACAATCCACAAGTGTCCAGTGTCCAAAAGTGTACGCAGAGATTCAAAATCTCCATTATCCTCTCGTCACTTTGGTCACAGGCAGCTGTGTCATCGAGCGTGTCACATAGCGCTCAGATATCAGTGGGCCGCACACAATCCACAAGTGTCCACTGTGCAAAAGTGTACGCAGAGATTCAAAATCTCCATTATCCTCTCGTCACTTTGGTCACAGGCAGCTGTGCCATCGAGCGTGTCACATAGCGCTCAGATATCAGTGGGCCGCACACAATCCACAAGTGTCCAGTGTCCAAAAGTGTACGCAGAGATTCAAAATCTCCATTATCCTCTCGTCACTTTGGTCACAGGCAGCTGTGCCATCGAGCGTGTCACATAGCGCTCAGATATCAGTGGGCCGTTCACAATCCACAAGTGTCCAGTGTCCAAAAGTGTACGCAGAGATTCAAAATCTCCATTATCCTCTCGTCACTTTGGTCACAGGCAGCTGTGCCATCGAGCGTGTCACATAGCGCTCAGATATCAGTGGGCCGCACACAATCCACAAGTGTCCACTGTCCACAAGTGTACGCAGAGATTCAAAATCTCCATTATCCTCTCGTCACTTTGGTCACAGGCAGCTGTGCCATCGAGCGTGTCACATAGCGCTCAGATATCAGTGGGCCGCACACAATCCACAAGTGTCCAGTGTCCAAAAGTGTACGCAGAGATTCAAAATCTCCATTATCCTCTCGTCACTTTGGTCACAGGCAGCTGTGCCATCGAGCGTGTCACATAGCGCTCAGATATCAGTGGGCCGCACACAATCCACAAGTGTCCACTGTCCACAAGTGTACGCAGAGATTCAAAATCTCCATTATCCTCTCGTCACTTTGGTCACAGGCAGCTGTGCCATCGAGCGTGTCACATAGCGCTCAGATATCAGTGGGCCGCACACAATCCACAAGTGTCCACTGTCCACAAGTGTACGCAGAGATTCAAAATCTCCATTATCCTCTCGTCACTTTGGTCACAGGCAGCTGTGCCATCGAGCGTGTCACATAGCGCTCAGATATCAGTGGGCCGCACACAATCCACAAGTGTCCAGTGTCCAAAAGTGTACGCAGAGATTCAAAATCTCCATTATCCTCTCGTCACTTTGGTCACAGGCAGCTGTGCCATCGAGCGTGTCACATAGCGCTCAGATATCAGTGGGCCGCACACAATCCACAAGTGTCCAGTGTCCAAAAGTGTACGCAGAGATTCAAAATCTCCATTATTCTCTCGTCACTTTGGTCACAGGCAGCTGTGCCATCGAGCGTGTCACATAGCGCTCAGATATCAGTGGGCCGCACACAATCCACAAGTGTCCAGTGTCCAAAAGTGTACGCAGAGATTCAAAATCTCCATTATCCTCTCGTCACTTTGGTCACAGGCAGCTGTGCCATCGAGCGTGTCACATAGCGCTCAGATATCAGTGGGCCGCACACAATCCACAAGTGTCCAGTGTCCAAAAGTGTACGCAGAGATTCAAAATCTCCATTATCCTCTCGTCACTTTGGTCACAGGCAGCTGTGCCATCGAGCGTGTCACATAGCGCTCAGATATCAGTGGGCAGCACACAATCCACAAGTGTCCAGTGTCCAAAAGTGTACGCAGAGATTCAAAATCTCCATTATCCTCTCGTCACTTTGGTCACAGGCAGCTGTGCCATCGAGCGTGTCACATAGCGCTCAGATATCAGTGGGCCGCACACAATCCACAAGTGTCCACTGTCCACAAGTGTACGCAGAGATTCAAAATCTCCATTATCCTCTCGTCACTTTGGTCACAGGCAGCTGTGCCATCGAGCGTGTCACATAGCGCTCAGATATCAGTGGGCCGCACACAATCCACAAGTTTCCACTGTCCACAAGTGTACGCAGAGATTCAAAATCTCCATTATCCTCTCGTCACTTTGGTCACAGGCAGCTGTGCCATCGAGCGTGTCACATAGCGCTCAGATATCAGTGGGCCGCACACAATCCACAAGTGTCCAGTGTCCAAAAGTGTACGCAGAGATTCAAAATCTCCATTATCCTCTCGTCACTTTGGTCACAGGCAGCTGTGCCATCGAGCGTGTCACATAGCGCTCAGATATCAGTGGGCCGCACACAATCCACAAGTGTCCAGTGTCCAAAAGTTTACGCAGAGATTCAAAATCTCCATTATCCTCTCGTCACTTTGGTCACAGGCAGCTGTGCCATCGAGCGTGTCACATAGCGCTCAGATATCAGTGGGCCGCACACAATCCACAAGTGTCCACTGTCCACAAGTGTACGCAGAGATTCAAAATCTCCATTATCCTCTCGTCACTTTGGTCACAGGCAGCTGTGCCATCGAGCGTGTCACATAGCGCTCAGATATCAGTGGGCCGCACACAATCCACAAGTGTCCACTGTCCACAAGTGTACGCAGAGATTCAAAATCTCCATTATCCTCTCGTCACTTTGGTCACAGGCAGCTGTGCCATCGAGCGTGTCACATAGCGCTCAGATATCAGTGTGTCGCACACAATCCACAAGTGTCCAGTGTCCAAAAGTGTACGCAGAGATTCAAAATCTCCATTATCCTCTCGTCACTTTGGTCACAGGCAGCTGTGCCATCGAGCGTGTCACATAGCGCTCAGATATCAGTGGGCCGCACACAATCCACAAGTGTCCAGTGTCCAAAAGTGTACGCAGAGATTCAAAATCTCCATTATCCTCTCGTCACTTTGGTCACAGGCAGCTGTGCCATCGAGCGTGTCACATAGCGCTCAGATATCAGTGGGCCGCACACAATCCACAAGTGTCCAGTGTCCAAAAGTGTACGCAGAGATTCAAAATCTCCATTATCCTCTCGTCACTTTGGTCACAGGCAGCTGTGCCATCGAGCGTGTCACATAGCGCTAATATATCAGTGGGCCGCACACAATCCACAAGTGTCCAGTGTCCAAAAGTGTACGCAGAGATTCAAAATCTCCATTATCCTCTCGTCACTTTGGTCACAGGCAGCTGTGCCATCGAGCGTGTCACATAGCGCTCAGATATCAGTGGGCCGCACACAATCCACAAGTGTCCAGTGTCCAAAAGTGTACGCAGAGATTCAAAATCTCCATTATCCTCTCGTCACTTTGGTCACAGGCAGCTGTGCCATCGAGCGTGTCACATAGCGCTCAGATATCAGTGGGCCGCACACAATCCACAAGTGTCCACTGTCCACAAGTGTACGCAGAGATTCAAAATCTCCATTATCCTCTCGTCACTTTGGTCACAGGCAGCTGTGCCATCGAGCGTGTCACATAGCGCTCAGATATCAGTGGGCCGCACACAATCCACAAGTGTCCACTGTCCACAAGTGTACGCAGAGATTCAAAATCTCCATTATCCTCTCGTCACTTTGGTCACAGGCAGCTGTGCCATCGAGCGTGTCACATAGCGCTCAGATATCAGTGGGCCGCACACAATCCACAAGTGTCCACTGTCCACAAGTGTACGCAGAGATTCAAAATCTCCATTATCCTCTCGTCACTTTGGTCACAGGCAGCTGTGCCATCGAGCGTGTCACATAGCGCTCAGATATCAGTGGGCCACACACAATCCACAAGTGTCCAGTGTCCAAAAGTGTACGCAGAGATTCAAAATCTCCATTATCCTCTCGTCACTTTGGTCACAGGCAGCTGTGCCATCGAGCGTGTCACATAGCGCTCAGATATCAGTGGGCCGCACACAATCCACAAGTGTCCACTGTCCACAAGTGTACGCAGAGATTCAAAATCTCCATTATCCTCTCGTCACTTTGGTCACAGGCAGCTGTGCCATCGAGCGTGTCACATAGCGCTCAGATATCAGTGGGCCGCACACAATCCACAAGTGTCCAGTGTCCAAAAGTGTACGCAGAGATTCAAAATCTCCATTATCCTCTTGTCACTTTGGTCACAGGCAGCTGTGCCATCGAGCGTGTCACATAGCGCTCAGATATCAGTGGGCCGCACACAATCCACAAGTGTCCAGTGTCCAAAAGTGTACGCAGAGATTCAAAATCTCCATTATCCTCTCGTCACTTTGGTCACAGGCAGCTGTGCCATCGAGCGTGTCACATAGCGCTCAGATATCATTGGGCCGCACACAATCCACAAGTGTCCACTGTCCACAAGTGTACGCAGAGATTCAAAATCTCCATTATCCTCTCGTCACTTTGGTCACAGGCAGCTGTGCCATCGAGCGTGTCACATAGCGCTCAGATATCAGTGGGCCGCACACAATCCACAAGTGTCCAGTGTCCAAAAGTGTACGCAGAGATTCAAAATCTCCATTATCCTCTCGTCACTTTGGTCACAGGCAGCTGTGCCATCGAGCGTGTCACATAGCGCTCAGATATCAGTGGGCCGCACACAATCCACAAGTGTCCAGTGTCCAAAAGTGTACGCAGAGATTCAAAATCTCCATTATCCTCTCGTCACTTTGGTCACAGGCAGCTGTGCCATCGAGCGTGTCACATAGCGCTCAGATATCAGTGGGCCGCACACAATCCACAAGTGTCCAGTGTCCAAAAGTGTACGCAGAGATTCAAAATCTCCATTATCCTCTCGTCACTTTGGTCACAGGCAGCTGTGCCATCGAGCGTGTCACTTAGCGCTCAGATATCAGTGGGCCGCACACAATCCACAAGTGTCCAGTGTCCAAAAGTGTACGCCGAGATTCAAAATCTCCATTATTCTCTCGTCACTTTGGTCACAGGCAGCTGTGCCATCGAGCGTGTCACATAGCGCTCAGATATCAGTGGGCCGCACACAATCCACAAGTGTCCAGTGTCCAAAAGTGTACGCAGAGATTCAAAATCTCCATTATCCTCTCGTCACTTTGGTCACAGGCAGCTGTGCCATCGAGCGTGTCACATAGCGCTCTGATATCAGTGGGCGGCACACAATCCACAAGTGTCCAGTGTCCAAAAGTGTACGCAGAGATTCAAAATCTCCATTATCCTCTCGTCACTTTGGTCACAGGCAGCTGTGTCATCGAGCGTGTCACATAGCGCTCAGATATCAGTGGGCCGCACACAATCCACAAGTGTCCACTGTGCAAAAGTGTACGCAGAGATTCAAAATCTCCATTATCCTCTCGTCACTTTGGTCACAGGCAGCTGTGCCATCGAGCGTGTCACATAGCGCTCAGATATCAGTGGGCCGCACACAATCCACAAGTGTCCAGTGTCCAAAAGTGTACGCAGAGATTCAAAATCTCCATTATCCTCTCGTCACTTTGGTCACAGGCAGCTGTGCCATCGAGCGTGTCACATAGCGCTCAGATATCAGTGGGCCGTTCACAATCCACAAGTGTCCAGTGTCCAAAAGTGTACGCAGAGATTCAAAATCTCCATTATCCTCTCGTCACTTTGGTCACAGGCAGCTGTGCCATCGAGCGTGTCACATAGCGCTCAGATATCAGTGGGCCGCACACAATCCACAAGTGTCCACTGTCCACAAGTGTACGCAGAGATTCAAAATCTCCATTATCCTCTCGTCACTTTGGTCACAGGCAGCTGTGCCATCGAGCGTGTCACATAGCGCTCAGATATCAGTGGGCCGCACACAATCCACAAGTGTCCACTGTCCACAAGTGTACGCAGAGATTCAAAATCTCCATTATCCTCTCGTCACTTTGGTCACAGGCAGCTGTGCCATCGAGCGTGTCACATAGCGCTCAGATATCAGTGTGTCGCACACAATCCACAAGTGTCCAGTGTCCAAAAGTGTACGCAGAGATTCAAAATCTCCATTATCCTCTCGTCACTTTGGTCAAAGGCAGCTGTGCCTTCGAGCGTGTCACATAGCGCTCAGATATCAGTGGGCCGCACACAATCCACAAGTGTCCAGTGTCCAAAAGTGTACGCAGAGATTCAAAATCTCCATTATCCTCTCGTCACTTTGGTCACAGGCAGCTGTGCCATCGAGCGTGTCACATAGCGCTCAGATATCAGTGGGCCGCACACAATCCACAAGTGTCCACTGTCCACAAGTGTGTGCAGAAATTCTAAAACTCCCCTGTCCTATAGACACCTTGTACCTTGTTTTACATTACTATATAGTTTGTTGGATTTTGTCTACATTTCTACCAAAAATGAGGAAGGCTGGTGGAAGAGGCCGTGGAATTGGGCGGGGGTTGGCAGCTGGTAATGATGGTGTTGGTGGTGGATCTGGTGGTAGTGGCAAGAGCAAAATAGGACCGAATGCAGGAGGTGCTGACCCTGCGTCATCGTCTGGCTACATAAGGCCTCGAACGCTTAGTTTTCTAGGAGTTGGCAAACCGCTTTTAAAGGCAGAGCATCAGGAAAAAGTTTTGTCTTACATTGCTGACTCAGCCTCCAGCTCTATCGCCTCCTCTTCTTCAGTTGTAAAAAGTAAAAGCACTGAGTCGTCATTGGAGGCTCATGTTCATGAACCACACCTTTCCTTGTGTCCTTCACCCCAACCAAGATTGAAGGATGACGCAGGCCATACTACTGATTACTCCATGGAGCTGTTTTCACATACCATGCCTGGATTATCAAGTCAAATCGTGAATTACCCAGGCCAAGATGAATCTGACATGGAGTGCACTGATGCACAGCCGCTGATGGATGATTCTGCTGGTACATTCACTCAGAGCACTACATTGTCCTCGCAGTGTACAGAGCCAGATTTTGACCCTGATGAGACTCAGGTGCCCCTTCCCGCACACTATACCACCATACACGGTGACATAGAGAAAGGTGCACATGACATAGAAGAGGAGGTGATGGATGACCCAGTTGTTGACCCAGATTGGCATCCATTGGGGGAAGAGGGTGCTGCTTCCAATAGCTCAGATGAGGAGCATCCACAGCCGACATCGACATCGCAACAGCTGTTATCTGGCAGGCCCGGAGCACTCCAAAGACAGGTTCCAAACATCAAAAGAGTTGCTGGACAGCTTGTCCAGAGGGTCAAAAGATCACAGCGTGCTAGGCCGCAAAATGTCTGCCAAAGTAGGAAGAGTGCAGTGTGGCACTTTTTTGAACAAAATCCTCATGATCAGGCCAAGGTTATCTGTAAGAAGTGCGCAAAGACCTTTAGCCGAGGGAAAAATCTGAAAAATTTGAATACCAGTTGCATGCTTAGACATTTAACCAGCATGCACTTGCAAGCGTGGACACAACACCAAACCTCAAGTGCCACATGTGCAACTCATCACAACGAAGGTAGTCAGCAACGCTACATTGTTTCCCCCACTGTAAGCCCACCGGTTAGCACAGCAGCAAATGTTGAGGTGTCGTTGCAAGGCCACAGCAGTCAGGGAATCCCACTGTTATATCAACGAAAGACTGATTCTAGGCCATCAGAAAGAACACCAACTCCATCACCATCATCAACCCTCTCTCAGTCCGCCCTGTCCACCGCTACTTCCACCATATGCAGCTCTCAAGTCCAGCTCACCCTCCCAGACACTATGAGTAGGTCAAGAAAGTACTTAGTCTCTCATCCGCGTACACTGGGTTTGAACGCCCACATTGCCAAACTAATCTCGTTTGAGATGATGCCCTTTCGGTTGGTGGAAAGCACAGCTTTCCGCGAACTCATGGCCTATGCAGTACCACGCTATGACCTACCCAGTCGCCACTTCTTCTCTCGCAAAGCCATCCCAGCCCTCCACCATCATGTGAAAGACCGCATTGTCCATGCACTCAAGCAGTCAGTGAGCGGAAAGGTGCACCTCACAACTGATGCATGGTCCAGTCGGCATGGCCAGGGCCGTTACGTGTCCATCACTGTGCACTGGGTTAATGTGGTGGATGCAGGGTCCACAGGGGACAGTGGTGGTGGGACAGTGCTGCCTAGCCCACGGTATAGGAAACAGTTGGCTGTAGGCGTTCGACCCTCCTCCTCCTCCTCCTCCTCCAGAAGCGACAGCTCATCCACAGAGCGCAGTCGTACGAGCACTCCATCTGCAGCTGCCACTGTTGCACACGATGTGTCCCCCTATCGAGCAGCTAGTGGAAAGCGTCAGCAGGCTGTGTTGCAGATGATGTGTTTGGGCGACAGACACACCGCCGAGGTGCTGGCCGAGTACTTGAAGCGACAAACTGAGTCATGGCTGGGCAGTGTACATCTTGAGGCAGGCAAGGTAGTTAGTGATAACGGCCGTAATTTTGTGACAGCCATAGCCCTTTCAAAACTCAGCCACATACCTTGCTTGGCTCACACCTTGAACCTGGTGGTGCAGTGCTTCCTCAAAAATTATCTGGAGTTAACAGCCCTGCTCCAGAAGGTGCGAAGACTGTGCGCGCACATCCGCCGGTCGCCTGTACACTCCGTTCGTATGCAGAAGCTGCAGCGATTGCTCCACCTTCCCAACCACCGCCTCATTATTGACATTGCAACAAGGTGGAACTCCACCCTGCACATGGTGGAGCGGCTGTGCGAGCAGAGGCAGGCCATAATGCATTTGTGGGAGGATACACGGCCAGGCACTTTGAGAGCAGACATGGAGTTGACAGGCGTGCAGTGGTCGAAGCTGAAAGACCTTTGTAAAGTCCTTCAGTGTTTTGAGGAATGCACACGGCTGGTAAGCGCAGACGACGCCATCCTAAGCATGAGCATCCCACTTATGCGTCTGCTCATGCAAACTTTGACGCACCTTAAGGAGCAGGCGTCTGCAGCCAATGTTGATGAGGAGGAAGAGGAGGAGGGAATCCTTGATGACATTCAGCCATTGTCTGCTCAGGGACCTCTCCTGGACGAGGTGGAGGAAGAAGAGGAGGAGGAGGAGGAGGATGATGGGGATGATTATTTAGGGGAGGAGGATGCATCTCGTGGGGCAAGTGAAAATGTTGGCGTGGCAAGGTCTGGTACAGGGTTTGTGCGTGACTGGAGGGATGTGGATTTGCCAGAAAGTGCTCCTCCACCCAGCACTCGCAGTGTATCATTGACACCGGGAACATTGGCCCACATGTCAGATTATGCCTTGCGGATCCTAAAAAGGGACCCCCGCATGGCCAAAATGATGAACGATGACGACTACTGGTTGGCCAGCATCCTGGATCCACGCTATAAAGGCAAATTACAAAACATCATGCCACAGGAGAACCTTGACCTAATATTGGCTAATAAACAAGCAACTCTGGTAAATCGGTTGCTTGAGGCATTCCCAGCACACAGCAGCGGTGATGGTTCTCACACGAGCCGTACGGGCCGGGGGCAGCTTGGCAGAGGTGTTCGTGGTGCACACAGCAGAAGTGGCGTTGGAGACAGGGGTTTCATGACAATGTTGTGGACTGATTTTTCAAATACCGCTCACACAACTGGTAATACTGCATCGATGGAAAGTGACAGGAGACAGCAGTTGTCAACTATGGTTACAAACTACTTTTCCTCCCATATCGATGTTCTCCCACACAGGTCATTCCCCTTTGACTATTGGGCCGCTAAACTGGACACCTGGCCTGAATTGGCCCAATATGCCTTACAGGAGCTCGCTTGCCCAGCTGCAAGTGTGCTATCGGAAAGAGTCTTCAGTGCAGCTGGATCAATCCTGACAGAAAAAAGGACCCGTCTGTCAACCCAAAATGTGGATGATCTAACCTTCATTAAAATGAACCACGCATGGGTTTCCAAGGATTTTGTCCCACCTTCCCCTGATGACACATAGGGTGACAGAAAAATGGCTTGCTTTGGTCCACCTCTTCCTGGTACTTCACCTATTTCGCCTTTTGCATCAGTTGAATGTCCAACATCAACATATGCCACTTTCTAAAACTCCCTAACTGTGCTGCCTCCCCCCCATGGCCGGGGTCACCACCTAGCGCACGACACCGTGCGAGTGCCGTTGCCCTGGACAGGTGGGTAGGCCGACTCTTGGGCGCGGGCACTGGCACAGGGTCCCTCATAGTGCAATCAAGTGTCTCTGACGGCGGTGGTGCACACCCGCCGTCAGACACACCGCTGTACTATGAGGGGCCCAGTGCCAGTACCGACGCCCACGAGTGGGCCCCCCTTGCTTGGCCAGGGCCCCAGCATTTGCAATCTTTACCTCTCCCTGCTCCTCCGCTGTGTAATCTGGTCCGTCAAATCCATACTGTGCCTGACACCGTCTGAGCCTGCCTCCTGAGACATATATTTTGAATGTGTACGCTATCCATACATGTTATCCGGGGATACGGTACCCCTTCTAACCTTTGGGCAATGACGTGCAATCCATACTGGGCCTAACACCGTCTGAGCCTGCCTCATGCTGTATAGACATATATTTTGAATGTGTACGCTATCCATACATGTTATCCAGGGATACGGTACCCTTTCTAACCTTTGTGCAATGACGTGCAATCCATACTGGGCCTAACACCGTCTGAGCCTGCCTCATGCTGTATAGACATATATTTTGAATGTGTATGCTATCCATACATGTTATCCGGGGATACGGTACCCCTTCTAACCTTTGTGCAATGACGTGCAATCCATACTGGGCCTAACACTGTCTGAGCCTGCCTCATGCTGCATAGACATATATTTTGAATGTGTACGCTATCCATACATGTTATCCGGGGATACGGTACCCCTTCTAACCTTTGTGCAATGACGTGCAATCCATACTGGGCCTAACACCGTCTGAGCCTGCCTCATGCTGTATAGACATATATTTTGAATGTGTACGCTATCCATACATGTTATCCGGGGATATGGTACCCTTTCTAACCTTTGTGCAATGACGTGCAATCCATACTGGGCCTAACACCGTCTGAGCCTGCCTCATGCTGTATAGACATATATTTTGAATGTGTACGCTATCCATACATGTTATCCGGGGATACGGTACCCCTTCTAACCTTTGTGCAATGACGTGCAATCCATACTGGGCCTAACACCGTCTGAGCCTGCCTCATGCTGTATAGACATATATTTTGAATGTGTACGCTATCCATACATGTTATCCAGGGATACGGTACCCTTTCTAACCTTTGTGCAATGACGTGCAATCCATACTGGGCCTAACACTGTCTGAGCCTGCCTCATGCTGTATAGACATATATTTTGAATGTGTACGCTATCCATACATGTTATCCGGGGATACGGTACCCCTTCTAACCTTTGTGCAATGACGTGCAATCCATACTGGGCCTAACACCGTCTGAGCCTGCCTCATGCTGTATAGACATATATTTTGAATGTGTACGCTATCCATACATGTTATCCGGGGATACGGTACCCCTTCTAACCTTTGTGCAATGACGTGCAATCCATACTGGGCCTAACACCGTCTGAGCCTGCCTCATGCTGTATAGACATATATTTTGAATGTGTACGCTATCCATACATGTTATCCGGGGATACGGTACCCCTTCTAACCTTTGTGCAATGACGTGCAATCCATACTGGGCCTAACACCGTCTGAGCCTGCCTCATGCTGTATAGACATATATTTTGAATGTGTACGCTATCCATACATGTTATCCAGGGATACGGTACCCTTTCTAACCTTTGTGCAATGACGTGCAATCCATACTGGGCCTAACACCGTCTGAGCCTGCCTCATGCTGTATAGACATATATTTTGAATGTGTACACTATCCATACATGTTATCTGGGGATACGGTACCCCTTCTAACCTTTGTGCAATGACGTGCAATCCATACTGGGCCTAACACCGTCTGAGCCTGCCTCATGCTGTATAGACATATATTTTGAATGTGTACGCTATCCATACATGTTATCCGGGGATACGGTACCCCTTCTAACCTTTTTGCAATGACGTGCAATCCATACTGGGCCTAACACCGTCTGAGCCTGCCTCATGCTGTATAGACATATATTTTGAATGTGTACGCTATCCATACATGTTATCCAGGGATACGTTACCCTTTCTAACCTTTGTGCAATCACGTGCAATCCATACTGGGCGTGAGAACGGCTGGCGAGCTGTTAAGCAAGCTACAGCACCTGTCCAGACAAGTACAGGGATTCCCTAGCGAGGAGACTTATTTGATTGTTTTCTATGTTGGGACAGCAATTTTTGGGGAGCACTATACTCTGGAGAATGATAGATGGGGCCCACCATACACTGGAACATTCCAAAGGTGGACATCAGACACTGGAGCAGCATTTACAGGGCCCATTATACACTAGAGCAGTAGAAATGAGGCCCATTATGTTTGGTGCATTATTTGGGCCCATAAGACAGTGGAGCTTCATCTATGGGGACCAACATATACTGTAGCATTATGTGGAGCTCATCATATACTGTTTCAAACATTATATGGGACCAATGATTTTGTATGGAGAAATAGATGGGCCTCGTCATGAGATGTAAAAAGTGAGGTATTTTTCATTGTACTATACCGCTATTTCTCTGCCGTATCGGAGCATGATGAGTTGTGGTATGTGTTAAAGGGGAGCTCTTTCGCCCAGGGCACATGAAAACCTGCAGCCAGCCCTCCCCCCCACAAATTTAGCCAAATAACCCCCATTTTTCAGTGCGTAACTTGTATTATGAAGTTAATTAAGGTTGACAAGCTTAAGTAAGAAGAATTGATGCTTTTGGCATTCAAATGGGCACTGTAGGTGTGTTTCCTGTCCTCCTCTCACTGCCGACTTTTATTCCCCATTGACTTACATTGGGTTTCGTGTTTCGGGACGACCCCGACTTTTCCCTATAATCGGACGATCTTGCTCGACCCGACTTTTGGAAAAGTCGGGTTTCACGAAACGAAACGCGACCCTAAAAAAGCAAAAGTCGCTCAACTCTAGTTATAAAGCAACTGACACTGCAAGTGAAGGGGGAAAGCTGGTAAAGTATTAATCAGAAAGGCATAACAGGGAGATCCATATAAAGGGTTATCTGACAATGATAGTGGCGACTCCCCACCCCAACGCGCTTTTCACTGCTGGCTTCTCCCGGGGGCATCCTGTGTATAATGTCACCGGTGATCACTGTATTACCTGTACACTGACACTATATACAGAGCTCCTTTGTATATTGTCACTGGTGATCACTGTATTACTAGTACACTGACACTATATACAGAGCTCCTTTGTATATTGTCACTGGTGATCACTGTATTACTAGTACACTGACACTATATACAGAGCTCCTATGTATAATGTCACCGGTGATCACTGTATTACTAGTACACTGACACTATATACAGAGCTCCTATGTATAATGTCACCGGTGATCACTGTATTACTAGTACACTGACACTATATACAGAGCTCCTATGTATAATGTCACCGGTGATCACTGTATTACCTGTACATGGATACTATATACTAAGTACAGCACTCCTGTGCATAATGGCACTTATGGTGATATTAGTATTGTGGGGTTTTTTGATGATCAGTATTGTAGTAATCGGTCACTGTGTGGTGGTAATATGATGTCTGCTCATGGTGCGGTGGTATTTGTCCCTTGTACGTGATATTATTGGTTATTTTAAAAATTGAAAAATAAATAAAAATAAACCTAAATTGTATTGAATATTTTAACAAATGTTTAATAAGTTACAGTAGAGTAGGGCCCGGCCAAAAGAGTCTACAAGAGCTGCTGGCTATGTGTGTGATCTGGTGATGGGAAGTGTTAATGTGGGATTGGTGATGATGTGGTACAAAAGTAGAGGTTTTCCAAGAAAGAGCGATGGGACTGTGGAAGGTTCGCGGGATGGAGGCGATGCTGGTGTGGAGCCTTGGTGGAGTCTCAGGCTATGTGCACACGTATGCAGAAAATTTCTGCATAAAATCCTGAATCCTTCCCAGAAAACGTGCGATTTCTGCATGGTTTTTGTGCGTTTTTTGCAGAAAAAAAGCATTTTATTGCAGTTTATTTCCAGACCCATAGAAAATAGCTAAAAATGCGGAATTTTCCGCGAATTAATGAGCATGCTGCGTTTTTTACCGCAAAGCGGTTTTTTCACGGTAAAAAACGCATACATCTGCACAACAATTGCGGAATTCATTTAAATGAATGGTAAGCTTCTTTTAAGCGTTTTTGACGCGGTTTATTTGGTAAAACCATGAAAAAACGCAAAAAAAACGCTATGTGTGAACACAGCCTCAAGGGGGCCCTGAAAATGTTGCCAGTATTGGGCGCCAAAATTCCTAGTGAGAGCCCTGTATATCGCACATAATAGAATTAGATACACGACTCATCGCACTGTATCACACATGATAGGATTAGATACATGGCTCAGCAGCCTATATCACACAAGAGCAGATTAGATACATGGCTCAGCTTAGGCTACTTTCACACTTCAGGTTTTCGGCGTCAGGCGCGATCCGGCGTCGTGCCGGAACGCCGGATCCGGCAAATGTTTAGTAAAACCGGATGTGACGGATCCGGTTTTCTGCCGGATCCGTCTTTTTCTTGACAGACAAAACCGGATCCGTCTCATCCGGTTCATCCGTTTTTCTATCCGTTTTTCGACGGATTACGCCGGATCCGGTTTTTAAAATTGACCCTTGTGGCCTTCCGAACGGGATTGGCTACTGGAAAACTATATATAGCATGTTCCTACAGCCCTTCTTTGACAGGTTGTAGAGGAGAAAGTGCAGGTTGGAGAGAAGAGCAAGTTATTGGCGAAGATGGATGTTGTCATTGGAAATATTTTGAAGAATTTGGCGGATTTTATAGCGGAGGCGAATCATTTGAGGGTGATTGTTCTGGAGAAGGAGAGAGCGAGACAGCAGCGCATCAGGCATCGTAGACGACGTTTGTGGATCCACCCCATCACAGCCAAGAGAATGACGCGTGGGGTCTATTCTACACTCTGCATGGACCTTCAACGAAACCCGGATACATTTTTTGGATATGTTAGGATGAAAATGGAGAATTTTGATTACTTGGTGGAGCGCATTGCACACCTCATAAGAAAAGCAGACACCTATTGCCGCTTCTCTGTTTCACCCACAGAGCGTCTGATGGTGACTTTAAGGTAAGCCACATTTATTGGATGTGATCGCATCAGAGCACACTTTCACTGCAATCTTGTTGGTGGTAGTTTGTATCTCCAAGTGTTATAGCTCAGTTTTGGTATGTAATGCTGTGATTTAAAACTAATTTATTGTTTTTTAATTCCCCACAGATTTCTTGCAACTGGAGAATCCCTTTCGTCACTGCATTTCCAGTACAGACTCGGGATTTCCACCATATCTGGAATAGTGAAGTACACATGCCGTGCACTGTGGGACTCCTTAGCTGAAGAGTTTTTACCAGAGCCCACAACAGAGAGGTGGATTGAAATTGCTGACAAGTTTCAACAGATATGTCAGTTTCCCAACTGCTTGGGCGCTGTGGACGGGAAACATATCCGCATTGTAAAGCCAGCTGGATCGGGATCGGAATATTTCAATTACAAGAAATATTTTTCAATTGTCCTCATGGCCATCGCTGACGCGGAATACAAATTTATTGCCGTTGATATTGGGGCCTATGGCCGCTCCAATGACTCTCAAGTTTTCAAACTGTCTGCCATGGGGCGTAAACTGTATGGAAACACCTTCCAGTTCCCACCACCTAGACCGCTGCCGCAAACATCTGGTCCACCTATGCCATTTGTCTGTGTAGGGGATGAAGCCTTCCAGCTGTCAGAACACCTTTTGAAACCGTACTCTAGCAGAGGATTGACAAGACCAAAACGCATTTTTAATTACCGCCTCACAAGAGCAAGAAGAATGGTTGAATGTACCTTTGGTATTCTGACAGCCAAATGGCGGGTCCTATTGACTGCGATCAACCTCAAGACAGAAACTGTGGACGAGGTGATCAAAGCGTGCGTGGTACTCCACAATTTTGTTATCTGCAAGGAACCCATTTCCATTGAGGACACCTCTGAAGAAACCACCTTGCAAGATTACCATGACATTACCACTAGAAGTTCTGTGACGGTTTCAGTAATGAGGGACAATTTTGCACTATACTTTATGTCACCTCAAGGCAGAGTACACTGGCAGGATGACAGAGTGTGAAAGATTTGTGCCCTTAACCAAACTTGTGTACCTTCTGTACCAACAGTATATACCTTTGCCAACCAAAGTTGGCTATCTTGTCATGGTCTCTATTTTTAGCTTTAGGCCACAGGTGTGTACCTGGTTGTGTTTTATGCAAAGTATTTCACCTTTTAACAAAAGTTGTGTACATTGTTAGGAAATCACCAACAATAAACACAACTTTTTAGGTGAAATACTTTGCTTCAAACACAACCAGGAACACAACTGTGGCAAAAAGCTAAAATTTACCCACAGTTATATACCTAGTTTTGAATACCATTTCACCTTTTAAATACCCTGTATTTAACCTTTTTCGCCGCAGAAAGAAATGACAGACAACCAGTGTAAAATAATTTAACTTTTATTGAAAAATGTTTTTTTTAGTAAACTTTTTTAAAATTTTAATAAACTTGTTTAATAAAGCTTTGAAACTATAAAACTGAAACCATAAAACTGGTCATTTTTATTTAAATACACACATTATAAATCTGTGTAGTGTGTGGTGGAAATACTGCTGTAGGGGCTGTGGGACACTTCGACACGGAGTGTGGAGAGAGGACTGGGCTCGTGGTGGGGAAGGAACAGTTAGAGGTGAAGGTGTGGAAAAAACTACAGAATGGGTGGACATGTGGGAAGCAGAAGAGGTGGTGGGTGGTGGAGTGGAGGGTTGGGCAGGGACTGTAGGAGCAGATGATGTTGATGGCAAGTTGTATGGGGAAGGAGTTTGGTACGGGGCAGGTTGCTGGAAGTGGGGAGATGTCTGGTACGGGGCAGGTTGCTGGAAGTGGGGAGATGTCTGGTACGGGGCAGGTTGCTGGAAGTGGGGAGATGTCTGGTACGGGGCAGGTTGCTGGAAGTGGGGAGATGTCTGGTACTGGGGAGGTTGCTGGTACTGGGGAGTTTGCAGGTACTGGGGAGGTTGCTGGTACTGGGGAGGTTGCTGGTACTGGGGAGGTTGCTGGTACTGGGGAGGTTGCTGGTGCTGGGGAGGTTGCTGGTGCTGTGGAGGTTGATGGTGCTGGGGAGGTGGATGGTGCTGGGGAGGTGGATGGTGCTGGGGAGGTGGATGGTATGTAATAGGAGGGGGAGGATGGAAAGTGGCTGGAGGGGGTGTAGATGTAATAGGAGGGGGAGGATGGAAAGTGGCTGGAGGGGGTGTAGATGTAATAGGAGGGGGAGGATGGAAAGTGGCTGGAGGGGGTGCAGGTGGAGGAACTACTGTGGTGGGAGGAGGAGGTTGGGAGGTAACTTGCTGGAGAGCAGCGTGGCATGAATGCATTACATGCATCTGCTGGGCAGGAGAGAGCGTTTCCATGCGCTCCACAACAGACCTAAAAAAGGTGTGGTTTGGCGAAGATCTTGCTTCTGAATGCATGGTTTGCAGAAGTGTCTTCACCTCCAGAATGCTGGAGTTGATCTGCTGATAGCCTGCGGAGATTTGCTCTGACAAGACTTTTAGACAGTTCTGGAAAGATGCATTCAGATGCAAGAACTCTGGCGCATAAGTCTTTTCCTGACCCCTCTGCCGCTGCCGCCCAGTACCCGCAGGTGTACTAGAGGTGGCAGGGGCAGAAGGGTGGGGTAAAGGGAAAGCGATCTCCTCACCAGCAGCTTCATGTAATGTAGGTGGCCACGATGCTCCTGTGCTGGTGGATGGGACTGATGGGTCGAATGTGTGGGAAGGCTGGGAAGGTGCAGATGTACCGGGGCGGTCGAAGTCTCCCTCGGTGCCGGTCTCCTCAGGGATCGCCTCAGAAGGGTCCAATCGTGCAGGCTCCCGAGTGCTGCTCACCGTGCTGTGGAATAAAGAGAAAAAAAAACAATTAAAATAGTGACATGGTATGGCCCTGGCTGAAAAAAAAAAGTTACATCTAAACATTTTTTTGTCACATGTGGTGTGTAATATTTACCTTCTGGTGAGCATTGTCTCCCGGAGGAACGACAGGGCTCGTGCGTACTTGTACTTGCTCCTGCGTCCTCCAGATCCACTCGGGGCCCGCATCTCTTTATTGAACTCCTTCTTGAAACGATCCCTCACAGACCGCCACCGCTTCACAATTCTCTCCCCTGAAACGAGAAAGGACAAAGTGGTTAGTATACAACATCAGTGTTTCCCAAACTCCAGTCCTCATGGTCCCCAGGGGTCATGTTTTCAGGATTTCCAAAGTAAATAGAAATCCTGAACACATGATCCGTGGGGACCACGAGGACTGGAGTTCGGGAAACACAGGTTTAAATCAAGCAACCGGTACTGTATATACTTACGCTCTTTAATCTGGGCCCGAGCTTCGAGGTCCTCCCAGCGGTCCACAAGGAGCGAACAGATTTCCTCCCAGAGTCGTCGGGTAACGATCAGGTCAGCGTGGCGTCGGTCAGCCATATTCCAGAGTGGCTCCCTTTCTCTGACGAGATCGATTAGGCGGTCGACATCAATCCCTCCATCCTCAACGTCAGAGTCGGGAGCACGCTGTGAAGGCTGTTAAAGAAAAAGACAAAAATAACATAATTAGCCTCCACAAAAGAAATGAAATAAAAAGTGCAAAAAAAACAAAGCAAAAATATTTATACTTACACGCTGGTGACCGCCGCGTTGCTGTCGCCGACGACCCTGGGAGGCACTGCGAGGACCTCTTGGCCGAGCACCAGATTGGGAAGACTAGAGAAGAAAACAAAAAATGTTATGTCTTTGGATGTAGGCATTTGTTTGCTGTGTGTGGTCTGCAGAACATTGTTTTCTATGTGTTGTGTGTAGTGTGATGTTGTGTTTCTGTGTTTGATGCAAAAAACTTACCAATTGTGAGCCCACTCCAAGTGTCTGTCCACCCCTTCCTTCTTCTTCTGGGAGCTCCTCTTCATCTTGTGATTCCTGTTTTGAAATAAAAGGCAATGAATACACATATATTACAGAGATGATGGATTTTGGAAATAAAAACTTACCGTCAAACGCTGACGATGCGAGGGAGGGCTCCCAGAAGATGTGCTGTCTTCCTCATGGCCAGACTCCATGGCTGTGGGTGGTGTTTCTGCTGCTGCCATTGCTGCTGCTGCTGCTGCTGCATCTATTGGGCGGCTGTTGAATAAAGAGAAACAAAGGGCCAATGAATATCTTGATATTCCATAGCCCTAGTTTGGAGGAATGGGGGATTTGATAATTACCGTCTCTCATCTGCTGCTGGACTCCCCTCCCGTTGTTCAGCATGCTGCTCCATTTGGGGTGGTGCTGATGGTGCTGCTGCTGCAGATGTCTGCTGCCTTCTCCTGCTCCTGGTTCTTGGCTTGGGTGGCATGTTGGGTGTGGCTGAGGGTCCCATTGTCTTGCTTTTATATATGTCCTGTGGGCAGAGCTACTGAGCCTGCTCAGACCAAAAAAACCGGATCCGGCGCATTGCGGCGCTCATAGGCTTTCATTGTATGAAAAAGCCGGACACGCCAGATCCGGCGTGTCCGGCTTTTTCGACGGACACAAAAAACGTTACAGTCACCGTTTTTTCCAGACGCCGGATCGCGTCACATTGCCGGATCCGGCGAAAATCGGATGAAACGCATGGCCATCCGGCTCGATCCGGCTCTAATGCAAGTCAATGGGGGGGAAACCGGATCCAGCATTGCATTTCGACGGATCCGGTTTTAGTCAAAAGCGCCGGATCGCGCCTGAAGCAGAAAACCTGATGTGTGAAAGAGGCCTTACTGTATCACAAGATAGGATTGGATAGACAGCGCATCAGACTATCATACATGATAGGATACACTGCCCAGCAGATTGCATCATGCATGATAGGATTAGACACATGGCTCAGTGGACTAAAACACTCATGATTGGATTAGATACATGTCTCAGCTTGCTGTGTCACACATGATGCCCAGTTCACAGCTGATATGGCCACAGTATAAGAAATAGAGTTGGATATTGACCGCAATCTACTATGGTCATGGGCTGCTGTATTTCCTGAGTATGCTCTGACGCTCCCACATCAGTAAATAAAAATTGCAGTCCCCAGTGGCTGAGTTAAAAAATTATGAAAAAAAATGCATTACACCATTTCATTTTATACATGTTTGAAACTTTTTCAACATAACGCCCAATCATTAAAAAAAATCATGATACATTTCCTTTAGAGGGATTGTTGTTTTTACATAGAGTATTAATGACCTTTACTTAGAATAGGTTATCAATTTCAGGCCATCAGTTTCAGTGATCCAACAGACAGCAGCCCCAACAATCAGCTGTTATGAGCTCGCTTAGGCCTCGTGCACGTGACTGTATTTCATGTTATCCAGTGGGGCCTTGCACATACCTGATTTTTGTCTGGTTTAGTCCAAGGAAAAAAAATTCAACATGCTCAAGTTGGATCCCATTCAACTCGCACTTGGCAATACAAGTCAATGAGCCGTGGAAAACATCGGACTGCACTTGACATCTGAGTGCAGTCCAAATTTCTATTTTCTCCTCATCTGACAAAATCAGATCGCAGAGTTTGATCAGAGTGTGCTCAGCACAATTGGCCCAATTATATGCTGGAGTGACCCTAGCCTTAAAAAGGTGCTAATCCACAGTACTTGTCAGTGACAGCTTCACACTACGAAAAGTTTTGCTGTTCAATTCTGTCCAATCTTTATATCCGGATCTAATAACAGTTGTTTTGTGAGGTTGATGAATATCAGACCACCACAATTCTGATATTAGTCAATTAAAGAAAATCTATTTAAATTAGTCATAAAGCAAATCCTTTATACATCGTTTACTCCTAGATGACCAGAATGCATGAATTCTAGCTGTTGATGCTCTGGTATCTTCCTATAATAATGTGTGTGATCATAATTCAATTTAACCACATAATCAACGATAAAAGTATTCTTGAAGATCTCTGATCTCTATCAGCTTCAGTCAAATTTTTGCCAAGTTCCACTACAAATTTTTGCCACTTCCCAGTAATGTGGATTAGAGATGAGCGACTTTGCCTTTTTTCGGGTTGAGTCACATGCTCAGGTCCTGTGTCTAATCCTATTGGCTCCTCCTGGAGCCTTGGAGATTTCCGGAAGGTGCACTGGGTGTCGTTTAACCCTTGTGCATATTACCGCCTTAGTGCTCTGCCTCTCTAGCAGCGGTTTTTCCATCCACCGCACGGTGGACCCCCGGGTGGCGAAGGCACTTTATTCATTTTTTATTTAGTGTCTTCCGCCACTTCTAACATAATACTAGTGCCATGGTCTGGCTAGAGATGGCAGATCAGCAGCAACTGGTGCAGTGTGTGCGACAGCTCGAGGCACTCTTGGCGACCCTTGAGAGGTCTCTCGCAGCTGCGCAGGTCACAGATGTTGCTGTTTAGGCACTCACAGATGCCCTAGGGCGTATGTCCATGTCCTCCCTTGAGCCAACAGTTACCCGCCTCCCGTTGCCCACAAAATTCTCTGGGAATGGCGTCTCCTGCAGGGGTTTCATCAGCCAGTGCTCTATACACCTGGAGCTGCTGGCTGCGCAATTCCCTACAGAGCGGGCTAAGGTGGCCTTCATTATCTCCCTACTGTCGGGCGAGGCTCTGGAATGGGCTACGCCTCTATGGGAACGTGGTGACCTCGAGATTCGGACTGCAGCCAACTTGCTAACAGCCATCAAGCAAGTATTTCTTGGTCCTCAGGTCACGCATGATACGTCTCTGCAGCTGCTCGCACCTTACTCAGGGGTCGCTTTCGGTTAGCCAGTATGCCGTCCGTTTTCGGACACTGGTGTCCGAGTTGGAATGGTCCAACAGAGCGCTTATCCCGGGTTTTTGGCGAGGTCTAGCAGAGCACGTGAAGGATGCTCTCTCCACTAGAGAGATCCCCACCAGTTTGGAGGAGCTAATCTCCGTCTCCTCACGTATCGACCTCCGTTTTTCGGAGCGCGGTATGGAGCGGGCTCACTCCAAGCGAAGAGCTGTCTCAGCTCCTAAATTTTTTGTACCTCCTGAGCTGTTTGAGCCAGAGGTTATACCTCCTGAGCCCATGGAGGTGTCTCGTACCGATCTCAACACAGACTCTGATCAAGGAATCTATTTGCGGTTGTCACCATGTACAGTTGTGGCCAAAAGTATTGACACCCCTGCAATTCTGTCAGATAATACTCAGTTTCTTCCTGAAATTGATTGCAAACACAAATTCTTTGGTATTATTAACTTCATTTAATTTGTCTTAAATGAAAAAACACAAAAAGAATTGTCCTAAAGCCAAATTGGATATAATTTCACACCAAACATAAAAAAGAGGGTGGACAAAAGTATTGGCACTGTTCAAAAAATCATGTGATGCTTCTCTAATTTGTGTAATTAACAGCACCTGTAACTTACCTGTGGCACCTAACAGGTGTTGGCAATAACTAAATCACACTTGCAGCCAGTTGACATGGATTAAAGTTGGCTCATCCTCTGTCCTGTGTCCTTGTGTGTACCACATTGAGCATGGAGAAAAGAAAGAAGACCAAAGAACTGTCTGAGGACTTGAGAAACCAAATTGTGAGGAAGCATGAGCAATCTCAAGGCTACAAGTCCATCTCCAAAGACCAGAATGTTCCTGTGTCTACCGTGCGCAGTGTCATCAAGAAGTTTAAAGCCCATGGCACTGTGGCTAACCTCCCTAGATGTGGACGGAAAAGAAAAATTAACAAGAGATTTCAATGCAAGATTGTGCGGATGTTGGATAAAGAACCTCAACTAACATCCAAACAAGTTCAAGCTTCCCTGCAGTCCGAGGGTACAATAGTGTCAACCCGTACTATCCATCGGCGTCTGAATGAAAAGGGACTGTATGGTAGGAGACAAAGGAAGACCCCACTTCTTTCCCCGAGACATAAAAAAGCCAGGCTGGAGTTTGCCAAAACTTACCTGAAAAAGAATAAAACGTTTTGGAAGAATGTTCTCTGGTCAGATGAGACAAAAGTAGCGCTTTTTGGGCAAAGGCATCAACATAGCGTTTACAGGAGAAAAAAAGAGGCATTCAAAGAAAAGAACACGGTCCCTACAGTCAAACATGCTGGAGGTTCCCTGATGTTTTGGGGTTGCTTTGCTGCCTCTGGCACTGGACTGCTTGACTGTGTTATGGCATTATGAAGTCTGAAGACTACCAACAAATTTTGCAGCGTAATGTAGGGCCCAGTGTGAGAAAGCTGGGTCTCCCTCAGAGGTCATGGGTCTTCCAGCAGGAGAATGACCCAAAACACACTTCAAAAAGCACTAGAAAATGGTTTGAGAGAAAGCACTGGAGACTTCTAAGGTGGCCAGCAATGAGTCCAGACCTGAATCCCAAAGAACACCTGTGGAGAGATCTAAAAATGGCAGTTTGGAGAAGGCACCCTTCTAATATCAGGGACCTGGAGCAGTTTGCCAAAGAAGAATGGTCTAAAATTCCAGCAGAGCATTGTAAGAAACTCATTGATGGTTACTGGAAGCGGTTGGTAGCAGTTATTTTGGCTAAAGGTTGTGCAACCAAGTATTAGGCTGAGGGTGCCAATACTTTTGTCTGGCCCATTTTTGGAGTTTTGCGTGAAATGATCAATGTTTTGCATTTTACTTCATTCTCTTTTGTGTTTTTTCATTTAAGACAAATTAAATGAAGATAATAATACCAAAGAATTTGTGTTTGCAATCATTTTGAGGAAGAAACTGAGTATTATCTGACAGAATTGCAGGGGTGTCAATACTTTTGGCCACAACTGTATGTGCGGTTTCTCTGGAAGCCAGCTCCCCGCAATGGTCAGAGTCTGAACCGGTCACTGAGACTTTTGTCCCTCCTCATCTTAGGGCTCAAGTTCTTGCATGGGCGCATGCCTCCCATGCGCCTCAACATCGAGGTTATATGCAAATCTTGAAGCTCTTGGCCGGAGCGTATTGGTGGTCTCATAGTGCTCGGGATATTAAAAAATTTATCCAGGCTTGCACTTCATGTGCCCAGGCTAACCTTCCTAAGCGGAGAGTGGTGACGGTCGCTGACTCACGGTGGTGTTCAGTTGCTTCACCAGCTCCTGCCATCTCCCAGGTGTCTCTTTTGAAACCAGATGACCTTGCTTCCACTAATGCCTTCCAGGTGTCCCAGTTTACTGTAACACCTACCAGGACATCAAGCTCACCTTTGGGTGAGTTTGAGCCCAGGTTGATGGTTCGGAAGGCTCAGGGGGGAGGGGGCCCTAGGAGGGGGGGTAATGTTAGGAGTCTGATTTCTCCCTTCCCTATGGTGAGATCTAGACCCTTACATGCTGCAGTGTCCTGCGTTTCATCTGCAGTAGAGGAGATTGCAGAGGAGAGTGCCTTGCGGGAACTCTCTCCAGAGGCTAAGTCCTCTGTTCCCTCCGCTGAGCATGCTCATGGGACGAGCTCCCATTGGAGTTCGGGAGTCACATGCTCAGGTCCTGTGTCTAATCCTATTGGCTTCTCCTGGAGCCTTGGAGATTTCCGGAAGGTCCCGTTTGGCATAAAAAGCGCGCATGGCTGTTCTGCCATGCGCTAGTATTTCATACTTGCTGCTGCATGTAAGATGATGGATGCTTGGACTGGTGACTGACTTATTAAGAAACCCCTTCCCTCTGATAATACGTTTGTGTGAGTGTTTGGGTACAGCCAGTAGCAGCGCTAGCGCCAGCGCGCATATGCCACATCTTGCTCAGCAGCTTAGCGTCTGCATTGCGCCAGAGTTATTGCAGCGCCTTGCCAGCGGCTCAGTGGTTGCCGCGCTGCAGTTGCAGCTTTACTCTGCGTCCGCGGTTGCGACGCTTCGCACCTTGGTTGACGGTAGGTCTAGACGGAGTAGTCCTGCTGTTTAAGGCTACTCCTGTGAGCGCGAATACCGCGACTCTATCGCTGTGAGTCTGTGACTCTGAACACACTCAGCGGCTAATTTAAGTTTATTTACCTGCAGCTCTGTGAGTTTAGCAGAGCTTGCTTTTGTGCACTGGGTGTTGTTTAACCCTTGTGCACATTACCGCCTTAGTGCTCTGCCTCTCTAGCAGCGGTTTTTCCATCCACCGCACGGAGGACCCCGGGTGCCGAAGGCACTTTATTTATTTTTTATTTAGTGTCTTCCGCCACTCCTAACAGTTTCACGGTCAATACATGTGTGGGGGCTGTCTTTCCTTTGGGGATTGCTCTGGGGCAGTTAGTTTTCCCCTTTTCTTGCTTTAGGCTTATTTAGTCCTCCGGTTGTGACGAAGTGTCTAGGTTCATCGTAGGAATGCTCCACGGCTGCTGCTAGTTGTGTGGTTAGGATCAGGGATCTGCAATCTGCATAGTTACCAACCTCTCTGGTTTTCTGTGACTTAGCTGGTTTTGTTTTTTCCTCCTCAGTGACCCATTCATAACAGAATCACCAGCCATACCGCAGATTCTAGGGTACTCAAAAGCAGGAAAAAGTTGTTAAAAAAATATGTCAGAATTTTTTGAATGTATTTTTTCCTCTTTTTTTTTCTGGGGCCGTAGGAGCATTTTTTTTTCTAATGGAGATTAAGCAATTGTCTGATCGTGTGGAGCAACTTGCTGCTGAAGTGCAGGGACTTTCCACCTACCTCATTCAGTCACATGCTGCTGAACCTAAGATCCCAACTCCTGATGTGTTTTCTGGGGATCGGTCTAAATTTCTGAATTTTAAGAATAATTGTAAATTATTTCTTGCCTTGAAGCCTAACTCATCGGGGAGCTCTGTGCAGCAGGTTAAAATTGTCATCTCTTTGCTGCGCGGTGATCCCCAGGATTGGGCTTTTTCTCTAACACCTGAAAATCCTATTCTGACTAATGTGGATGCATTTTTTCAAGCCTTGACGTTGTTATATTATGAACCTAATGCTGTTGATCAAACTGAGAGAACCCTGTTGGCATTAAACCAGGGTCAGGATTCTGCAGAGTTATACTGTCAAAAATTCCGAAAGTGGGCGGTACTTACTACATGGAATGATAGTGCATTGGCAGCTCTCTTTCGGAAGGGTTTATCAGAGACCGTAAAAGATGTTATGGTGGGAATTCCTGTTCCCTCTGGTCTGGATGATTCTATGTCATTAGCCATTCAAGTTGATCGGCGTTTACGTGAAATTAAAACTACACGGGAGGTGCTGCCACCTTTTGAACAAACGTCTGAACCTATGCAATGTGATGGGGTTTTGTCTAGGGCGCAACGTCAGGAGTTTAGAAGGCGTAATAAGCTGTGTTTTTTCTGTGGAGATGCCTCTCATACTATTTCTGTCTGTCCTAAACGAGAGAAACATTCTGCACACACATTTGCTGTGGGCAGTGTACAAACTAAGTTCCTTTTGGCAATTACTCTGATCTGCTCCTTATCCACGTTTTCCACTAAGGCTTTTGTGGATTCAGGAGCAGCGTTGAACTGATGGATTTGGACTTTGCTAAACGTTGTCTCTTTTCTATGACACCTCTGCGGATGCCTATTCCTTTGAGGGGTATTGATGCTACTCCTTTGGCGGAAAATAAACCTCAGTTTTGGACCCAGGTGATAATGCGAGTTTCCCCAGACCACCAAGAAAATTGTAAATTTTTGGTGCTGCATAATTTGCATGATACTATTGTTCTGGGTTTTCCCTGGTTGCAAACTCATAATCCAGTTTTGGGTTGGAAATCTGGGACTGTGGTGAGTTGGGGTTGTCAGTGTGTTCTTAGGGACGCTCCTGTTTTCTCCACCTCTCCTCAGTCTCATGATATTCCTGATTATCTGGCCGATTTTTCTGATGTATTTAGTGAGAGTAAGTCTGCGTCTTTGCCTCCTCATAGGAGTTATGACTGTGCAATTGAGTTGATGCCTGGGCGTAAATTTCCCAGGGGTCGGCTTTTCAACTTATCAGTACCCGAACATGATGCTATGCGATCCTATTTTAAGGAGTTATTGGAGAAGGGTCATATTAGACCATCCTCTTCACCTTTAGGTGCTGGGTTTTTTTTTATGGCCAAGAAAAGATGGTTCATTAAGACCGTATATTGATTATCGTTCCCTTAACAAGATGACGGTTAAATATCAGTACCCGTTACCTCTGATGTCTGATTTATTCTCCAGAGTTAAGAGTGCCTGCTAGTTTACTAAGCTTGACCTCAGGGGGGCATATAATCTTATTCGCATCAAGCACGGGGATGAATGGAAGACGGCGTTTAATACTCCGGAGGGACATTTTGAGTACCTGGTGATGCCTTTTGTGCTCACTAATGCCCCTTCTGTCTTCCAGTCCTTTATGAATGATATTTTCCATGACTTTGTGGATAAGTTTTTGATCATCTATCTGGATGATATTTTGATCTTTTCCAGTGATTGGGATTCTCATGTGGAACACGTCTGGACTGTGCTCCGGATTTTGAGGGAGAATTCCCTGCTTGTTAAGGGATCGAAATGCCTCTTTGGTGTACAGAGGACTTCATTTTTGGGATTTATCTTGTCTCCGTCGACTATTGAAATGGACCCGGCCAAGGTACAGGCCATTTATGATTGGGTTCAGCCTACTTCTTTGAAGGCCCAACAGAAGTTTTTGGGTTTTGCCAATTTCTATCGTAAATTTATAGGTAATTTTTCTAGTATTGTCAAACCACTGACTGATCTGACCAAGAAGGGCGCTGATGTGCTGAATTGGTCTCCTGAGGCTGTCTCAGCATTTCAGGAGCTTAAGCGGAGATTTACTTCAGCTCCAGTTTTACGGCAACCTGATGTCTCACTTCCATTTCAGGTGGAGGTAGATGCTTCTGGGATTGGTGCAGGAGCTGTTTTGTCCCAAAAAGACCCTGTGACTTCTAAGATGAATCCCTGTGCCTTCTTTTCTCGAAAGTTCTTCCCATCTGAACGCAACTATGATGTTTGGAATTGCGAATTGTTGGCCATGAAATGGGCATTTGAGGAGTGGAGACATTGGTTGGAGGGAGCTAGACATCAAGTTGTGGTCCTCACCGATCACAAGAATTTGATTTATCTGGAGTCGGCCAAACGCTTGAATCCTAGACAGGCTAGATGGGCCTTGTTTTTCACGCGTTTTAATTTTGTGGTCTCTTTTCTTCTGGGCACTAAAAATGTTAAGGCAGACGCCCTTTCTAGGAGTTTCTTTGCTGATTCTCTTAATGTGACCGAGCCTACTACCATCCTAGGTGAGGGGGTAGTTCTTTCTGCCATTTCGCCCGATTTGAGACGCGCCCTGGAGGAATTTCAGGAGGATAAACCTGAGCATTGCCCTATGGGAAAATTGTATGTTCCTGACCAGTGGAGAAAGAGAGTGATGTCTGAAATTCATTGCTCCGCATTGGCTGGTCATCCAGGTATTTTTGGTACCAGAGATTTGGTGAGTCGGTCTTTTTGGTGGCCCACCTTATCTCGTGATGTCAGGAATTTTGTACAGTCCTGTGGGACTTGTTCTCGGTCTAAACCCTGTTCTCGTTCTAGTGGGTTGCTGATGCCCCTGCCGGTGCCCAAGAGGCCATGGACCCATATCTCAATGGATTTTATTTCTGATCTTCCTGTCTCTCAGAGAATGACTGTTATCTGGGTGATTTGTGATAGATTTTCGAAGATGGTCCATCTTGTACCACTCCCAAAGTTGCCATCTTCCGCTGAGTTGGTACCCTTGTTTTTACAACAGGTGGTTCGGTTACATGGGATTCCTGAGAACATTGTGTCCGACAGAGGAGTCCAGTTTGTTTCCAGATTCTGGAAAGCCTTTTGTTCCAATCTGGCAATTCAGTTATCCTTCTCCTCCGAGTTTCATACCCAGACCAATGGACAGACTGAGAGAACAAACCAGACCTTGGAGTCTTATGTAAGATGTTTTATATCTGCTGATCAGGATGATTGGGTCTCATTTTTGCCCTTGGCCGAATTCGCGCTGAACAATAGAGCTAGTTCTGCCACTTTGATGTCACCCTTTTTATGTAATTTTGGGTTTCATCCGCGATTGTCTTCAGGGCAAGTGGAATCTTTGTCCTGCCCAGGTGTGGACACTGTGGGTGAGAGAATGCAGCAGATATGGGACCAAGTGATGGATAAGTTGTCACTCTCTCAGGAAAAGGCCCAGTGATTTTCCAACCGGCATAGGACCATTGGTCCCCGGTTTAAAGTTGGTGATATGGTTTGGTTGTCGTCTAAGAATTTTCCTATCAAGATTGCCTCTCCAAAATTTAAGCCAAGATTTATTGGACCTTATAAAATTTTGGAGATTCTTAATCCTGTTTCTTTTCGATTGGCTCTTCCAGTTACGTTCAAGATCCATAACGTATTTCACAAATCTCTGTTGAAGAGGTTTGTTGAGCCAGTGGTTCCTATGGCAGCACCTCCTGACCCTGTGTTGGTTGAAGGTAATGTGGAATATGAGGTAGAGAAAACATAGGATTCTTGTTTAGTTAGACGGAGACCCCAGTATTTGGTCAAATGGAAGGGTTATGGCCAGAAGGATAATTCTTGGGCCTCTGCCTCTGATATTCATGCTAATAGATTGGTTTGTGCTTTTCACCGGGCCCATCCTGATCGGCCTGGTGGCATGGATGAGGGTTCGGTGACCCCTCCTCAATGGGGGGGTACTGTTGTGAGTTCATTTTCTCATCTACCAGTTGTGAGTTCTCCTTACAGGCTCCCTCTGGTGGTAAAAGGAGGTAGTGAGGCTGATTTAACCAGTGGAGATCTGCCACCTTATAAAGGAGGATGACGATTGGACCTCAGGAATCTCAGACTGGATTTAAGACAGCCGCCGCCCTATTCTGGTGCTGGTGATTCCTTCTGGCTTGTCAGGTCTAGGTTCTCAGCTCTGTTCCAGTCAGCTCAAGCTAAGATTTTTTGCTAATGTTCACACTTGATTTTGTTGGTCTATTCAGTTTTTTGTGTGATCGGCCAGTCCCGGCTGGGGCTGTACTTTATTTCCACTCTTATTTATCTGTATTTGCCAATTTGCTTTTTTTACCTTATTAGATTGGCCTCTTTTTGCTCTGTCTCAGAATATTTCAGAGTGCTGATATAGTGGGAGAAGTCTAGTGACTTCAGGGTTAATTTTGTTATCAGAAGTGTTGGACTTTATTTTTGTAGGGTTTTTGGCAGATTGCAGACAGTGTCTTTCCTATCCTATCCTTTCTAGTTAGTTTGGGCCCCATCGTTTTCTCAGCCTACTTTCCTGCCTGTGTTTGTGTTTTCATCTTGTTTCACCGTCAATACATGTGTGGGGGCTGTCTTTCCTTTGGGGTCTGCTCTGGGGCAGTTAGTTTTCCCCTTTTCTTGCTTTAGGCTTATTTAGTCCTCCGGCTGTGATGAAGAGTCTAGGTTCATCGTAGGAACGCTCCACGGTTGATGCTAGTTGTGTGGTTAGGATCAGGGATCTGCAATCTGCATAGTTACCAACCTCTCTGGTTTTCTGTGACTTAGCTGGTTTTGTTTTTTCCTCCTTGGTGACCCATTCATAACAGTTCTCCTGTGGCATGATGTTTTGGAATTTGCCTTTATAGCGTGGATCCAGGATGCTGGCCAACCAGTAGTCGTCATCGTTCATCATTTTGGCAATGCGGGGGTCCCTTTTTAGGATCTGCAAGGCATAATCTGACATGTGGGCCAATGTTCCAGGTGTCAATGATGCACTGCGAGTGCTGGGTGAAGGAGCACTTTCTGGCAAATCCACATCCCTCCAGTCACGCACAGACCCTGTACCAGACCTTGCCACGCCAACATTTTCTCTTGCTCCACGAGAAGCATCCTCCTCCCCTAAATAATCATCCCCATCATCATCCTCCTCCCCCTCTTCCTCCACCTCATCCTGGAGAGATCCCAGAGCAGACAATGGCTGAATGTCATCAAGGCTTCCCTCCTTCTCTTCCTCATTCTCCTTGGCTGCAGACGCCTGCTCCTTAATGTGCGTCAAAGTTTGCATGAGCAGATGCATAAGTGGGATGCCCATGCTTATGATGGCGTCATCTGCGCTTACAAGTCGTGTGCATTCCTCAAAACACTGAAGGACTGTCATGATCCCAGTGCAGGTCTTTGAGCTGCACACCTGGGGTTAATGTCTGGAGCTCGGTGCAGGTTTTCACCTGCACACCTGGGGTTAATGATTGTGGCCTCTTTCTGGTTCTGGGAGAGCTTCTTAAACCCCTGGGAAGCTTCAATCCCTGCCAGTTATACTTTTGCCTTTGGCCTAGTGTGCTGACCCCTGTGTGCCTGTTTGTTGCTATTGCTTGTTTATATGGTTCTGACCCGGTTCTGTTTCCCGTTGTGAGTTTGCCTGCGTTATTATCTCTGTGTATGACTCATTGCCTGAGACCTGACTACTCTCTGCTCGCCCCTCTTGTACCTTTGCAGCTATCTCTGTGTGTGACTCATTGGCTACGTCTTGACTATTCTCCCTGTCTATGCCCCCTGGTAACTTTGTCTCGCAGTTACCCTGCTAGGAGTTATCTTGCAGCTTCTAGCTCTGTGGAGTTTAGGCCACGCCCCTAGCACGTGCTTCAGGTCCTGTGGCTCTGAAGTACGCATCTACTCGGCTGCTGCCCGCTCCACAGGTATCTTTGAGCACTGTTCGCTTTACTCAGGACACGCGCACTGGCTCAGTGAGCAAGTTCAGTGCGGTGTTCCTGACATTATAACTGGCCTACAATTTTTTTTTCTCTCCTCACTTCTGCAGCATGTACCCAATGTGTGCTTTATCTGAGCAGGTGAAATGCTTGACTCAGTCACTGTAGAAGCTTAGTTTGGAACACCAAGCTCTTGCCCAGTCCCAATGGCGGGTGGAGGACTCAGTTCAGGGGGTGCTTTCCGCAGGCTTCCAGCAGGTGGGGAATAGAGATGTCATTTTAGTCCCACCCGAATCCCCAGTTAAATTGCCAGATACATTTTCTGGTAACAAGGATGATTTCAGGGCATTTAAGGAGGGCTGTAAGCTCTTTTTCTCTTTGAGACTCCGCTCCTCTCGGGATGAGAAACAGAGGGTGGGGTGGTGATGTCCCTGCTTAGGGGGTCCCCACAAGCCTGGGCATTTTCGCTTTCCTCTTCTGCCCCTGAGAGAATGTCTGTGGCTGCGTTTTTTGAAGCCTTAGGCTAAGTGCACACGTACCGGAACTCTCGCGGAAATTACCGCGAGA
Organism: Dendrobates tinctorius; assembly: GCF_039654945.1. Lineage (NCBI taxonomy): Eukaryota > Metazoa > Chordata > Amphibia > Anura > Dendrobatidae > Dendrobates > Dendrobates tinctorius. The sequence goes on from NW_027361737.1 coordinate 31,104,631, forward strand.
ATTCCGGAATTCCAGTCCGCGGGAAAATCGCATTTTAAATTCCCGCGGAAAAACTAGCATTTTGCAAGCGTAATTAGCTTGCAAAATGCTAGCGTTTTCCAAGCGATCTGTAGCATCGCTTGGAGAACTGATTGACAGGTTGGTCACACTCGTCAAACATAGTGTTTGACGAGTGTGACCAACTTTTTACTACTGAGGCTGCCTATGCAGCATCAGTAGTAAAATATAGAATGTAAAAAAAAAATAAAAAACGGTGTTATTCTCACCCTCCGACGTCCCGCGCATCCGTTCCCAGTAATCCTTTGCGAAAATGCCCGCGATGACGTCAGTTCTCGCGGGATCGCGACGTCTCGCGGTAATTCGCGATGACATCGCCCGAATGACCGCGAGACTTCGCGATCCCGCGAGAACGGACGTCATCGCGAGCATTTTCGCAAAGGACTACTGGGACCGGAGCGTGAAGAGAAGCTGGAAGGCTGCGCGGGACGTCGGAGGGTGAGAATAACATTATTTTTTATTTTAAATTCTATTTTTTACAGGGATATGGTACCCAAAGCCCGGAGGACAGTCTCCTCTCCTCCGGACCATGGGTACCATCCACAATTGTTCTGCCTACTTTCCGCATGGTGTGCACAGCCACATGCGGGAAATAAGCAGAACAATGCATTCCTATGGGTGCGGGATCGCCGCGATTCCGCAAATTAATGAGCATGCTGCGGTTTTTACCGCGAAGCGATTCCGCCGCGGTAAAAACCGCAGCATTAGCACAGCATTGCGGAATCCCATAGGAATGCATGGGATGCTTATTTTTCGCATTTTCGCGGCAAAATCGCGCGGTTAAAACCGCCGCGGAAACGCGAAAAAAACGCCACGTGTGAACTCAGCCTTAGGGCTTATTTATGATGAGCCTGATAGAGTGCGGTTGGCTGAGGACAAGGGGATGAGTGTCTGTCAGGGGGAGCGCTTGGCCGAATGGTTCTGTACTGAATTCAGACGTTGGGCAGCCGAGATTTCCTGGAGTGATGCCGCCCTACAGGGGCTGTTCCACAGAGGCCTGTGTGAACATCTGAAGGATGCTTTGGCACTTCATCCTCCGCCTGACTCCCTGGAGGATGCCATGATCCAAGCGGTTCGCATGGATCGCAGGGTGTGGGCTAGAGGCATTATGCAATGGGAAACACCATTATTCTTCAGTAGAGATGAGACCCGGACTCTTCCTATGGCTATGGAGGTGATCACTGTCACACGTGAGGGAAAGGAAAGAAGAAGCCGCCGGGAAAAGCAGTTGTACTTCTATTGTGGGAAATCTGGTCATTGGAAGAAGGACTGCCCCTACTGTCCGTCATCCTCCAAGATGGAGGGAAACGACTAGGTCTGGGTAGTAGTCGAGGAGGCTACCCAGACCTTCAGGTACAATTTTCCTCATGTGCAAAAATGGTGCTGCAGGTGGAACTGGAACTTGGTTATGGTCCTGTTCAGACTACTGCTTTTATTGACTGCGGTTCTGCTGTGAACCTGATTGATACCAAGGTTATGACTCTTAATAAGATAGGGACAGTCAGGCTACACGATCCTGTTAAACTTGTGGCAATTGACTCGTCGCCTCTTACCCAAGACGGTATCTGTTGCAGGTCTGAACTTTTTTCTCTAAAAGTGGGTTCCACTCATGTGGAAAAACTAAGTTGTCTTGTGCTAGATAACTTGCCTGCAGGACTGGTACTGGGGATGCCTTCTCTTCAACGCCATAATCCTACCATTGATTGGGTTACAGGGGAATCACTCAATGGGGATGCAATAATAAATGTGGTAACCAGGGACATCTTGTTAACGCTGTTAAATCCGTGTCTGTGTCGTCTGTCGGTCTGGAAGGTATTCCGGAGTACCTGAAGGATTTCGAAGACGTTTTTTCTGAAAGTGAGGCTGAGGCGCTGCCACCACATAGACCCTACGATTGTGCCATTGATTTAGTACCTGGAGCCAAGTTACCTAAGGCTCGATTGTTCAATTTGTCTGGGCCTAAGCGCCAAGCCATGAAGGAGTACATAGCTGAGAGTCTCCGCAAAGGGCATATCAGGCTTTCTGTGTCACCTGTGGCAGCAGGGTTCTTCTTTGTGAAGAAAAAAGATGGTGGCTTGCGGCCGTGCCTCGACTTTCAGGAACTGAACAAGATAACGGTTAGGAACTCTTACCCGCTTCCCCTCATCCCAGACTTATGTAACCAGTTAGCTGGGGCCCAATGGTTCTCCAAGTTAGATCTGCGGGGGGCCTACAATCTGATAAGGGTTCAGGAAGGGGACGAGTGGAAAACTGCATTCCTCACATCAGAAGGACTCTTTGAGAACCTGGTAATGCCGTTTGGGTTAACTAATGCACCCGCTATATTTTCCAAAATTTCATCAATGTTGTGTTTTCTGATCTGATAGGCCGTTTTGTTATTATTTATTTGGATGACATTTTGGTGTATTCCCCGGACAGTCAATCTCACTTGCAACATCTAAAGACAGTTCTCCAGAGACTCAGGGAGAACCAATTGTTCGCTAAATTGGAAAAATGTTCGTTTTTTGTACAGGAGCTGTCTTTTTTGGGGTTGATTGTGTCCTGTGAGGGGTTTCGTATGGATCCTAAGAAGGTGCTGGCGATCGCTGACTGGGTTCAGCCTCGAGATCTCAAAGGGCTCCAGCGCTTCTTAGGATTTGCGAACTATTACCGGAGGTTCATTAAAGGTTTCTCACAAGTGGTTAAACCACTCACGGATCTTACCCAGAAGGGCGCTGATGTAAAAAATTGGTCTGTACTCGCTAAGGAATCCTTCTCAGCGATTAAGAAATGTTTCATGTCTGCCCCGGTGTTGGTACAACCTGACCCGTCCAAACCATTCATTGTGGAGGTGGATGCTTCTGAAGTGGGGGTGGGGGCTGTGCTGTCCCAGGGTCCGGCCACCCTTACCAATCTCAAACCCTGTGCCTTCTTCTCCAAAAAGTTCTCTTCAGCTGAGAAAAACTATGATGTAGGCAATAGGGAACTTCTTGCGGTCAAGCTGGCGTTTGAGGAATGGAGGCACTTTTTGGAAGGGGCATCTCACCCTATCACGGTTGTCACGGATCACAAAAATTTGGCATACCTTGAATCTGCTAAGAGGCTTACTCCTAGACAAGCCCGTTGGTCACTTTTTTTTCACGATTTCAGTTCTCCATTACTTTTCGACCGGGGTCCAAAAATGTTAAAGCGGATGCCCGGTCCAGAAGTTTTGATCCAGTGTCTCCCCCTGAGCCTGCCGTCCTCCATTCTTCCCCCAGGGGTGGTAGTGGCGGGGGTCTCAACTGAGTTGGAACAAGAAATTCTAAGGGCTCAGGCCCTAGCTCCGGCAACCAGGCCAGGGGATAAACTGTTTGTTCCAGATTCATTGCGGCCTAGACTTCTGCAGGAGTTTCATGAGTCTAGGCTGAGTGCTCATCCAGGTATCATGGCCACTAGAGAGGCCGTAGCCAGGGGTTTTTGGTGGCCTTCATTAAGGTCCGATGTCAAGGAATTTGTTTCTGCTTGTGGCATGTGTGCCTGTTCCAAAAGCTCGCATAACCGACCGGCTGGGGAACTCATACCTTTACCGGTTCCTGATAGGCCATGGACTCATCTTTCCATGGATTTTATTACTGGCCTTCCACCTTCCAGGGGCAATACCGTGATCTGGGTGGTGGTGGAAAGGTTTTCTAAACAGGCCCATTTCATTCCCTTGGCAGCATTACTGTCTCGTCGCTGTCAGACTCAGGGCTTGCTGTTCTGGCTTCTGCCACTAGGAGGCGCCGGTCTGACACTTCGTCGCCAGACTCGGGGCCTGCTGTTCCGGTCTCGGTCACTAGGTGGCGCCGGGCCGTCACGTCGCCGTCAGACTCGGGGACGGCTGTTCCTGCCTCGACCACTGGGAGGCGCCGTGGTTCGCCTCAGTGTGAGGGTGGTGACAGAGAAGAGGCCCCTGCACAGGCATCTTGTGGCTGCAGGCTCCCCCTTTGTCAATCATGTAGGGCTTACTGCATGTCCGTCTGGCCTGGTCCTGGGGGCGGTCCTGGTTACATCATCAGTCCGGGAACCTGTGAGGGATGACCTGATCCCTCAAATACCTTGGGACTGGTCTTGCAAGCCACTGTATATATTCTTGGTTCCCCTGTGTGCTACTGTGTAATTTGCTATAGTTAAACTCTGACCTCAGCCTGGATTTCTGACCATTCTATTGCCTGCCGTTTTTGTACCTCTGCTTCCATTCTGCTATTTTGACGCTGACCTTTGCTTGGATTCCCGACTCTCCTTCTGCCTGCTGATTTTGTAACTTGCTGCCCTCCTGGTTTTACTGACCCTGGCCTGGAATTTTGACTCTCCTTCTGTCTGCTGATTTCATACCTCTGCTGCCCTCCGGCCTCCGACTACCGCCTCCTGACTTTGATTATGGGTTTTAGTTTTGACCCCTTGGCGGCCGTCCTGCTCTGGTCCACTGCTCCTCTGAACAGCTACCCCCTGGGCCTTGCTACAATTCCAGATCCCTGTATAGGGGTTAAGGGTCTCGGGATGCTGTTCCTACTGCAGCCCAGATTTGCAGACGGCCGTCACATTTTATCCGGCCCAAAAAACTGCTTTTTGTGTATATGTCCAGCATATATAAAAGCAGTCTCCTGAATTTTTTTTTCCTTCCTTCTTCTGACTGAGCTGATTTCCTGCCCTAACACCTGCTCCAGAGCACAGCCTGAAGGAACACTCCCATCTTCCTATACCAGCATGCTGCAGCCTGGAGACTTCAAGGGAAATGCTGAGCATCAGAAATCCACATTCCTGGGACGTCGACCTCTGGGCAGCTCTGGTCGTGCTGTCCCAGAGGCTCAGGTATTGCCCGCAAATGCGGCTAAACTTTTGTTACCCGTCTCACTCTCATTTTCAAAGAAATCTCTGTGTGTGAAGGCTTATGTGGATTGTGGTTCCGCAGGCAACTTCATGGATTTTTTGCTTGCTAGGAAACTTGGTGTACCTTTGCTAAGACTTAATGCCCCTATTCAAACCACTGTGATTAATGGTACATCCATTATCTAGGGTGGAATGGAATTTGTTACTACAGAAGTTCCTATGTCAGTGGGGGCATTACACACAACATATGTCATTTTTTTGTTATTCGCAATTTATCACATGCAGTTGTTTTAGGTATGCCATGGTTGCGCCAGCATAATCCTATTATTGACTGGCACCAAGGGGATATCGTGCGCTGGAGTCCACAGTGTCAGAATCACTGTATGTCGCTGTCAGTGAACCAAATTAAAATTAAAACCCCCTTTATACCATACGCATTCAGGGACTGAGGATGTCTTTTCCATAGTGGAGTCTGAGAAATTACCTCCACATAGAAAGTATGACTGTCTTATAGACTTGGTCCCAGGTGCTCGTCTCCCTAAAGGGAGAATATTTAACCTTTCTGGTCCAGAGCGTGAAGCCATGAATGACTACATAGCAGACAGCTTGCAAAAAGGTTTTATTAGACCCTCCACTTCACCTGTAGGGGCTGGGTTTTTCTTTGTAGAAAAAAAGATGGTGGACTAAGACCTTGTATTGATTATCGTGAGCTGAACGCTATTACTGTAAAAAATCAGTATCCGCTTCCACTCATCCCTGATCTGTTTAATCAGCTACTGGGAGCCTGCTGGTTCACTAAGCTTGATCTCCGGGGGGCTTACAATCTTGTCCGCATAAGAGATGGAGATGAGTGGAAAACGGCGTTTAAGGCTGTGTGCACACGCTGCGGATTTTGGTGTGTTTTTTTTCACCACTAAAACCGCATGTATGGGTAGAAAACGAAAGTGCGGTTTTTGCGATTTTGATGCTTTTTTCCTGTGGTTTTGAGTGCGGTTTTTGATGCAGTTTTGACTGCGGTTCGCAAAGCAAACAACATACATAAAGTTACAGTAACTTGAATGAGAAAAAAAAAAGGAAGGTGATGTCATTTCCTTGGCCAACCCCCACCATTCTCCATTTTGCTAGCCAAAAGCAAGTATGAGCACAAACATCCAGCATTCAAGCGCCCAGTATACTGCCCCGATGGCCGAGAACCAGATCACACAGCGGTGCCTGCTCCGCAGGCCATATTGAATCCTTTTGATGTGGTTTATGCTGCAAAACATTAATCGCCACAGAGAGGAGGTAAGGCTGGCTTCACATTACGTTTTATTGCGCAGCACATCATGCGCTATAGGTCGCATGTGCAATGGTTCCATATCGTTAACATGGCGGGCGCAGGGTCTAGTGCTTGCATGCGTTCATCAGCGGTTTTGTGTCTTGCGCATGTAACAGGTGTGCGCCCTGACGACCTAGACATATGTATTTTAATTTTACGCTTAACCTTTTTAAAAAAAAATGCTTCCTATGCACTCCTATGGTAGTGGCAAAATATTCAGTATCTGAATTTTTTTCGCAATGGTGGCAATAATGTTGCCATAGGAGTGGAAACGATCACTTGTTAATTTACTGCTTTATGTGTGGATGGTACCCATGGTCTGGAGTAGTGGTTACTGTGTTCCAGACCAGGATAAATTAATCTGGTAACCAATATATATATAAAAAAAAAAACACATAGTGATATACTCATCCTCCGTCAGACAACGCAGTCCTTTCAGCCGGTCGCCACGCTCACGGCATCTTCCGTTCAGTTGCCATAATGGTATGTGCTAATTAGGTCTCATTACATCGTGTTCTGGCAACCGTTACGTCTTCTAAGATCACTGTTTAAAAAAAAATTTGGAGCCGAACATGCTGTGAGTTTAATAACATGTTTTGCTAACGTTTCTAATATTATTTTTCTTTTTCTTTGCAGATTTTTGGCCACAGGAGAGAGCTATACATCCCTACACCTTCAATTTAGAGTTGGTAAATCCACCATCTCTCAAGTTGTGAGGTGCACATGTAACGTGATCTGGCAGAAATTGCAGCCCATGGTGATGCCTTCCCCAACCGAGGAGACTTGGCTGCAGGTCGCAGCAGGCTTTCAGTCTGTGGCAAATTTCCCAAACTGCATAGGTGCAGATGATGGTAAGCATGTAAGGGTTCAGCAGCCACCACGATCAGGATTACGCTTCTTTAATTATAAGAAGTATTTTACCCTTCGCCACGACAGCACCCACTGGAGGTATCTGATCCGCCCCATTTGGAACAGGAAACCCTACAGGAAAGATAAAAGGGGCGGTCCGCCTTTCCTCCTCAGTTTTGGTTTCCTGTTCCAAACGGAGCCACGATATCCTTCAGGAAAAGAATACCTGGGCCAGGCATGCCGCCTGTGCAGTCTCCTTGGGAACGGCAGGGGCTGCGGTCCGTTAGACGGCTCCCCCCTCGTCTGGTGAGCGAAGGGTGATGACGGGGTCCGGGGAGGGCCGCCCCGTCTCACCCAGGAGAGCGCCGGCAGGCACCGGGACGCACCGCTGCTGGGAGCGGTAAGAGCGCCAGTGGCGCAGAAGAAAAAAAAAAAAGGGAGTATGGAGGTCTCCTTTTTGAATGGAGACGCCAGCGGCGGTGGCGGTGCATGGAGGGGGACCGCGTGGAGAGCGGGGCCGCGCGGTGAAGCAGCGCGGTAGCCGGCCGGCGCACAGTCTCCTGACCCCCCCGGAAGTAATGGTTGAACTTCCGGGGCGGGATGGCTGAGAGAGTGACGGGCACGCGCGCGGTGATCCCTGGGAGGAGGAGCAACTTCCGGGGGGACGGCAGAGGAAAAAAAAAAAAAAAAAAAAAAAAAAGAGAGGAGCAGGTTATTTAAACAGCGGCGCAGCTGAGCGGCGATGCAGCAATGTCGTCCCCTACGGAAGCACACGCTCCAGCGGGGGATTCTGCAGGAGGTAGCTCCACCAGGGACCGCAACACCGGCCGCAGGAATGAAGCAGGAGAATCAAGGCCTAGGACGTCTCAGCCATCTGATCCGGTAATATAAGGCTTCACTGGGTGAGTGTGCAAAGTATATACTCTGCCTACTAAGCTGACCTCTCCTAACCCCCCCCCGCCTTGGTGTCCCCTTCTAGACCAAGAAAAAGGATAAATCCAAGCATAGCGCACATTCTTTATGCTCGGAACCTCTCCCTGACTCCTACCCTAAGAAGCTCTGTAAACAGTGCACCAAAGAGACAAAGCAAGGGACCGCATTGTCGACAAAGGACATTAGAGCTATAATCAGGGAGGAGATACAGGCTATTAACCGCGCCAAAACTCCCTCAGAGACTGGCAGCAAGAAGCAGTTAACCCTCAGCTCAGAGTCAGAAGAAGGGGGGTTAATCTCTGACTCCTCACTAACATCCTCGTCATCATCAGACATGGAGGGACAGTCATGTTTCCCCCTAGACAGTGTGGACAACCTAGTCAAGTCAGTGAGAAGCACTATGGGGTGTGAGGAACCAAGGGGTGCCCAAACCGCACAGGACATAATGTTTGCGGGATTGGCTGAAAAGAAAAGGAGAGCGTTCCCGGTAATACCGGCAATTAAGGCCCTAATAAAGAGGGAATGGGAAAAAATGACCAAAGAAGTTTTCTCCCATCAGCCTCAAAAAGAAAGTATCCTTTCAGCGATGAGGAGCTATTAAAATGGACCAAAGTGCCAAAAGTGGATGCCGTTATATCCTCTACTTCGAGACAATCGGCTATTCCAGTAGAGGACGCAGGCTTGTTGGCAGACCCGTTAGACCGCAAGGCGGAATCATCATTGAAGAGGTCTTGGGAGTCTACCACGGGTATATTTAAGCCAGCGGTAGCCAGCACATGCACCACTAGATCCATGCTCGTGTGGTTGGACCAGCTGGATCAACAAATCGAGCAAAAGGTGTCCAGAGAAAAATTAAGGGCCGCTATCCCATTAATAAGGGGGGCAGCTGCCTTTATGGCTGATGCGTCGGCAGACACTCTACGGCTGGCAGCAAGATCAGCAGCTCTAGTGAACAACGCCAGAAGGGCGTAGTGGATGAAGAGCTGGAAGGGGGACGCGCAATCAAAGGCTAAGATCTGTGCAACCCCGTGTGAGGGTGAGTTTCTCTTCGGGAAAGCCCTAGACGAGATACTCGCCAAAGGAAAGGAAGAAGGCGTTCCCTGACTCTTCTATCCCTTTCTATAGGAGAACCTTTAAGAGGCGACCGTTTGGAAGAAGGAGGCAAACGGAAAGACCAAATAGATGGGCCACAAAAGAAGAGAAACAAAAGGGTACCATGTTCAGGGGTCCAACGTTCCGAAGGGAAAATAGAAATTAAGGAATCAGACCCACCTGTAGGGGGTAGATTACGGTTCTTTTATCCAAAATGGGAACAAATATCCTCAAACCCATGGATCTTGAGTATTATTAAAGAAGGAATGAAAATAGAATTCCTTCAAAATCCTTATGATTTCTTTGTCCTAACCCGCCTTAACTCTATGGCCCAACAAAAGGCCCTCGAAGAAGAGATTCGGAGCCTACTATGCAAAGGGGTTTTAGTAGAGGTCCCAGAGGGACAGGAAGGTAGAGGCTTCTACTCTCCCTTATTTTTAATTTCCAAACCAGATGGTACATTTAGAACAATTATTAATTTAAGGAAGCTTAATACGTTTATTAAAAATTATAAGTTTAAGATGGAATCAATCAGATCCACCATAAAGCTTCTCTTTCCAAATTGTGTGATGGCGGGGATTGACTTAAAAGATGCTTATTATCATCTTCCTATCCATAATAGATACCAAAAATATCTAAGGGTCGCAGTGGTATTCGATGGCAAGGTCCATCATTTTAAATACACAGCCATGCCTTTCGGCCTCTCAACAGCACCAAGAATCTTCACCAAGGTGATGGCAGAGGTGATGGCCTATGTTCGTCAAAAAGATACTGTAATCGTACCTTACTTAGACGACCATCCTAATAATCGGGAACTCAGATACCCAATGTACCGAAAGAGTCGCTGATGCAATCTCGTCTTTACAGGACCTAGGCTGGATCATCAATATACAGAAGTCCAGGCTCGTTCCGCAATCCCTCCAGATGTTTTTGGGGTTCCAATTGAACTCCATAACCCAGAAATGTCTACTTCCGCAGGTAAAGATTGCACTAACAAAAGAGAAAGTAGAGGCAGCCATAGATGGATAGACCACGCATGTCTCTGAGAGGGGCAATGTCGCTATTGGGGTCGCTAGATTCCTGTACCCCTGCAGTCCGGTGGGCCCATTATCATGTCTGCACACTCCAGCATCAGATCCTCCAGGAGGAGAGGCGACATGGTGGTCACCTCGAGAGCAAGATAACTCTAACGCAGGAGGTCTTGACTTGTCTGGAATGGTGGTTAGAGGATGACCATCTATCCTCAGGAGTCCCATGGGTCATAGTACCATCTAGTATCCTGACCACTGACGCTAGCCCCCAAGGCTGGGGAGCCCATATGGGGAATAGCTTTTGTCAAGGAAGATGGAATAGAGAGGAAAGAGAATACTCGTCTAATTTAAAAGAACTGACAGCAGTATACTATGCTCTACATTATTTCCTTCCACAGCTCCAACAGAAACATGTCAGGATCCTGTCGGACAACACCACCACAGTGGCCTACATAAACAGACAAGGAGGTACTCGATCAGAGACTCTGATGTCTTCTGCGGCAAGAATCTTAGACTTAGCCGAAAGCAATTTGTTGTCCCTCTCAGCTCTTCATATCAGAGGAGAGGACAATCAAGAAGCAGATTTCTTAAGCCGACACACACTTCGGCAAGGGGAGTGGTGCCTCAATCACCAAATCTTCCAGAACATAGTGGCTCTATGGGGGCATCCTCAAGTAGACCTCTTTGCCACAAGGGAAAACAGACAAACAAAGACCTTTGCTTCCCTGTCTCCAGCAGATCACCCAGACATACTGGATGCCCTCCAGGCCCCATGGAGATTCAAGCTGGCATACACCTTCCCTCCATTGAGTCTCCTGCCACAAGTGATTCCAGAAAATCAGAGGAAAAGGCGAGAGTAATCCTGATAGCACCATTCTGGCCCAAGAGACCGTGGTTCTCGTGGCTACGAATTATGTCAGTGACAGACCCTTGGGTTCTCTCCTCAAACACCAACCTACTCTCCCAAGGCCCTTTCTTCCACCCTCAAGTGGACAACTTACACTTGACGGCGTGGAACTTGAAAGGCACCTATTAAGATCAAGAGGGTTTTCGCAATCATTAATTACTACGCTCCTGCAGAGCAGGAAGCAGTCCACAACCCAAATTTATAAAAGAATATGGAAGAAATTCCTAGAGTTTCATACAGCATCTCATACAGCAGAAGTCCCGATAGTCCCTATCTTAGAGTTCCTACAAAAGGGAAAGGAATTGGGCTTGTCAGTAAACACACTGAAAGTACAGGTGTGTGCGTTGGGGCGCTGTATGGCCATAATATAGCAGGGAATAAGTGGATATCACGATTCATTACGGCATGTGAAAGAATAACTCCGGTTCACATACCCACAATCCCTACATGGGACTTAAACTTGGTGTTAGACGCCCTTACAGAACAACCTTTTGAACCGATAGATACGATAGCCCTTAAATATTTATCATTTAAGACGGCCCTCTTGGTAGCACTGACATCCGCTAGGAGAGTGGGTGATATCCAGGCCCTGTCCATAGATCCACCCTTTTTGCAGGTATATCGGGATAGATTAATATTGAAGCCAGACCCCTCATACCTGCTTAAGGTACCATAGGTCTCAGGAGATACTCCTCCCAACCTTCTTTGAAGATCCCTCCACTCCGGAAGAGCAGAAATTCCACACTTTGGACGTCAGAAGAACTGTCTTAAAGTATATTGAAAGGTCCGAGAGCTGGAGGCAGTGTAGGGCTCTCTTCATTTCTTTTCAGGGCCGTAAAAAAGGGTATGGAGTCACAAAGAGCACCATTTCCCGATGGATCAGGGATGCCATTCGTTTAGCCTACTCTGCAAAAAATGAAGAACCTCCGGGAAACATCAGAGCACATTCCACCAGAGCAATGGCGGCTTCCTGGGCGGAGAGGGGAGACGTTCCAATTGAAACCATATGTAAGGCGGCAATTTGGTCATCCCCTTCTACCTTCTATAGACACTATAGACTTGATCTTTCGTCTACCTCTGACCTAAGCTTTGGCAGGACTGTCCTTGGCACGGTGGTCCCACCCAGGTGCTGGTCTCTGGAATCTCTCCAGTGGGTGCTGTCGTGGCGAAGGGTAAAAAGCCGGATTACTTACCGGTAATGCTCTTTTAATGAGTCCACGACAGCACCCGCTCACTTCCCTCCCTGCTACAAATATCAATGTTAAAAGTATATCTGCTAAAGTTGGATAAGTAAAGATATAAGTACAAGACATTGCCTAATCCTTGGCGGTCCTCCTGGTACTCTGAAATGCAAAACTGAGGAGGAAAGGCGGACCGCCCCTTTTAACTTTCCTGTAGGGTTTCCTGTTCCAAATGGGGCGGATCCGATACCTCCAGTGGGTGCTGTCGTGGACTCATTAAAAGAGCATTACCGGTAAGTAATCCGGCTTTTTTCTGTGGTACTGATGGCGGTGGCTGATGAACATTACAAATTTGTTGCCATTGACATTGGTGCCTATGGTAGTACTGGGGATTCTCGGGTGTTGCGATCATCACAGATTGGTCAGCAAATTCTTCAAGATGGCGGAACGCTCCCAGCCCCAAGACCTTTGCCGGGTTCCACAGATCCAGTGCCCTTTGTGATGGTATCGGATGAGGCCTTTGCCTTAATGACCACCCTACTGCGCCCATACCCACGAAGGGGACTGGATGACCGGCGGAGGATTTTTAATTATCGGCTGAGTCGTGCACGCAGATATGTGGAATGCACCTTCGGGATCATGACTAGTCAGTGGAGGATCTTTCACACTGCCATCCAGTTGGATACAGACACCGTTGACGCTGTGATTAAGGCCTGCTGTGTACTCTATAACTATGCTCGGGAGTACAGCTCAGAAGTAGATTTGGAGTACCAGCAGCCACAATGTAATCAGCTGCGCAATGTGTGTCTGGGAAGACCATCCAACTCTGGCGTGCGTGTGAGAGAAACCTTTACTGACTATTTTATGAGTCCCGACGGTGCCGTGCATTGGCACTACTCCTGTGCTGGTGTTGGGCAGCCTGACCAGCAGTGAAAGATGGAAGAACAGAGTTTCACAAAAGAAAGGACCACTCAAGTTGTTATGAAAAACTTTTGAAAAAAATTTCAACAAAAATTATGTTGTATTAATCAATAAAAAAAGGTGATTCTGTATTGACTGTGTATGTTTGATTTCTTTAACCAAATTTTCCTTCTTCAAAGCCTACACACAGTACATTGGCTAGAAATCCTACAGTTCCTGCTGCATCAACCATCTTTTTGATCCTCCATCCCATAGTCCTGTGATTCTCGACACATGACAGGCAGAGATCACTGCATTTACATTGTGTCCCAAAAAAACACATTGTAAATACATTATTTTTTATTTTGAAAACAATATATAAATTCAAGGTCATTGTTGACATAGAAAAACCAGAAATACATCAAAATATAATTTGATTTGAACAACAACAAACCAGACATTTTTAGCCAACGCAAATTTTTTTGGGGATTGTGTTGAAGCGGCCAAGGTGTTAGAAACAGACGCCATGTCTTGTTACTTTAACAAATATTATGGAGACCATTTATGGTAACAATTAGGTGAGATACTGGTACTCGGGGGGGGGGGGGGGGGGTGGTATAGGGATAGTTGGCCTGGGAGCTGCCTGAGTCACACAGTGGTTAAAGTAATTTGGGTTGTTATTTGGTGGCCTGTACTCCGCTGCTGTTGGCTGGGTGGTGTTGGTTGGAACAGGGTTAAAAACGCCCATTAAAATATTGCTATATGATGCTATGGGAGCAGGGTCCTGTAAAGCAGTGATTGACATCTGCACCATGGTCATTATTATAGACTGCCTCTCCGGTGTCAAGGCTCGACTTTTACTTGCTATTGTCATGCCAAAGAAATAAAACTCCTCCTCGGTGGTCTAATCAAATCCAGTGTATCCGATGATGGCTTTAAGGTGGTGTCAATGTCGTGTGTTTTTTTTTTTTTTTTTTTTTTTTTTTTTTTTTTCTTGGTCGGCTCTCCAGACACCGGAAAGGCAGTATTAGTGGCTACACAAGCTTCTGAGGAACCCGATGGTTCATCAGCTGCAGAAACAGATGTTCCTGCAGCTGATGAAGATGGGGCTACATCAGAAGGGGTGTTACTACATGGTGCCAAGATGTCACCTGCCTCACAGGACCCTGCTCCATCTTCTGAATCTTCGATGTGTTGAATTATGTTCCCTTGAGTGCTGTTGAGAGAAAAAAGAAAAAAATTAGGATTAAAAATTACATATTTTATTCTGACCAACGGTTTGGCCAACTCCAAAAACATTTGATGAAAGCTGCAGTGCCCCATTTTCCATTGCATGATTATAACGCATGTTTGTATTGTACTCATTCGTAATCAGCGCATGCTATATATACACAGTGCAAATTATCTTTGCTGTCAATCAGCGCCAACTAATGGCAGCTAAACATGCAGTATTGGGAGAAGTTGCGCCACATGTCTTAATTTATTGTTGCTTCACAAGCGATTTATTACGCATAGTGAAGATGTACAATAGAGACCAAAAGTTGGAAGACATCTTTTCGTTAAAAGAGTCTTAAGTATTTTCATTAGAATGAAAATTGTATAATCAGTATGAAGGCCTAAAAAGTATAAAATGACAAAGGTGAACGGATGGACTTGACATGCTTGGTTTACACCGTGTAGCATGGAGGAGGAGGTGTGATGCTGTGGGGGTGCTGTGCTGGTGACACTGTTGTGGATTTTGTCTAAATTTATGGCATAGTGAACCAGCATGGCTACCACAGAATCTTGAAGCGGCATGCTATTACATCTGGTTTGCTTCTTTTCGTTGGACCATAATTTTTTAGTCAACAGGACAATGACCAGAAACACACCTCCAGCCTGTATAAGGGCTATTTGACCATGAAGGAGAGTGATGGGGTGCTACGCCAGATGACCTGGCCTCCACAGTCACCAGATCTGAGCCCAATCGAGATGGTGTGGGTTGAGGTGGGCCCGCAGAGTGAAGGCAAAATGGCCAACAAGTGCTAAGCATCTGTGGAAACTCCTTCAAGACAGGTGGAAGACAATTTCCAAGGACTAACTGGAACCATCAGTGTGCTAAGCATTTCATAAAATTAAAAGATGTCAAATTTCTATAACCGAGAAGTAATGCAAATAAAGAAAACTGTTTGAGGATTTTTTTTTTTTTTTTTTTTTTTTTCCTTTTTGGGTGAACTTGCCTTCGCAATGTCTGGCTGGAGATGAGAAATTGAAGCTCTGCAAAGTATGGGAATGTTCTGCTGGTTGGGGATGCTCCACTTTTTTGACAGCTGACAAGGAATTTGTTAAATCTGTCTCGAACAGAACGCCATCGCTGTTTGACATCATTGTCTACAAAAGAAAGTCAACACCATTTTTACCACCTTTATTGCTTTATTAACACGTGATATCAAAAATGATCCTGAAAGTTATTTACCAATTTGAGACTGGATTGCTTTTTGAAAGGAATGCCAGTCCGGGTACAGATCACTCAAAATTTTACTCCAGCAACGATCCCTGTTGCCACGGTCTTTGTACAGACTGTCTGCGGGGTCCCAAAGGGCTGGGAAATCACGCACCTACACACAAATGGAAAATGGAATTAGGAACTACATCTTTTACACTAATAAAAATCAAAAAATTTTTACATATAAGCCCTACCCATGGCCTAACCATAATCACATGCCTAACCCAAACTAAACCTAATCCCCACACATAATTTTCTTTAACAGAATCTGTTAAAATCATGTACTTTTTGAGGTACAAGGGTAGAATTCTGGTATATTTGTTTTTATTAGCCAAAGTAAAATGTTTAACAACTAATTTAGGTAGTGAGCACTAATATTGTATGGCTAAAAAAAATAGCCATACCTTAGCGGCTTCATATTTTTTAGAATGTGAGTGAGGGGATAATACCCATGGCCTTTTCCTAGGCTATGAATATCAGTCCGCAGTTGTCTGCGTTTCCTTTCTGACTGCAAACTTGTGTGTAGACGCAACGTCCCCCCTATATTTTGGTGCCAGAAAGGCAAAGCAGACAACTGTGGGATGGTAAATGGATGCTGGGTTGGGGTTATAAACATGGCCTGTTTCGAGGCTCTGATCGGCCACAGTTGTATGCATTTCTTTTCTGGCTCTAAAATTCAGGGGAGGACTAAAAAACTATTGACGTGGGGTCCCCCTATATTTTAGGCTCAGAAAGGCAAAGCAGACAGCTGTGGCCTAATATCTCAAGCCAGGGAACAGAGTATTTGTGCGTAGCTTATCTTGCTATAAAAAAAAAAGTAACCAAAAAATAAAATAATTACGTGCTGTTCCCCCTATATTTTTGGGCCCCAAAGCCTATGCAGACAGCTGCAGGCTATGTACAACCTGTAAGGAATAATCCTGGTCCCCTTTACCATGTGGTACACATATGGCCGCAGCTGTCTGCGTAGCCATTCTGGCTCTAAAAAAAAAAAAGGGGGACCCCCCAAAAAAAGACGTGGGGGTCCCCCATATTTTAGGGCCAGAAAGATTAAACAGACAACAACTGCAAACTGATATTTCCAACCTGGGAAGGGGTTAATATCCATGTCCCCTTTCCCAGGCTATGAAGATCAGCCCACAGCTGTCTGCGTAGCCATTCTGGCTCTAAAAAAGGGGGACCCCCCAAAAAAAAAGACGTGGGGGTCCCCCATATTTTAGGGCCAGAAAGGCTATGCAGACAGCTGCGGGCTGATATTCATAGCCTAGGAAGGGGTCATGGATATTGCCCCCCCCCCCCCCCGGCTAAAAATATCAGGCCGCAGCCGCCCCAGAAATAGCGCATCAATAAGATGCACCAATTCTGGCAATTAGCCCCTCTCTTCCCACTCCCGCACCGCGTCGGCGGGATGTGGGGTAATAAAGGGGTTAATGTCACCTTTGATCGGTGACATTAAGCCCGGTTAATAATGGAGAGGCGTCAATTAGACGCCGATCCATTATTAATCCAATATTAAAGCATAGAAAAAAAAACCAGACACATTCAATAAAAATTTTTAATGAAATAAAAAACACTGTTTCTGACAATCTTTTATTGGACGCTCATTCCATTTGCGACGCCATCGATCACCTAGAGAAAAATAAAATAAGAAACCAATTATATACCTACCGTTCCGTCGCAGTCCATTTAAATGAGTGTCCCACGTCGATCAATCATGGAGAACAGTCACATCAGCATCAGCAAATGTGACCATTCTCCATGTCACCAGAAACACACTGACAGGAGCTCTGCTCCTGCAGTGTGTTACTGCGCATGTGCCTAGAGTTTACCAGAGTTCAGTAACTCCGGTAACCTCATTTACGGCACTGCTGCGTGGGAAAGTTCACACGCAGCTATAGTGCCGTAAATCGAGGTCCCGGAGTGGCCGAACAACGGGAAACTCGGCGGTACACTGCAGGAGCACCGTTCCTGCTAGTGTATCGCCCGAAAACATTCTAGATCGCCGTGGAACCTTTTGTTTTTGGGCTATTTTCGGCGGACATGATTTTTATGGGGGGGAAATTATTATTTTTTTTTTTTTTTAATTTAATCACCAACGAGGGGAGTGAGGGCTTCTGGGAACAATATGGCCGGGCCTGGATGGTGAGTATATAGTATATGTTTTGTGTTGTATGTCATGTCTGTTTCATGTATGTTGTATGTAATGTCTGTTACATGTATGTTATGTGTTTTGTTACGTGTTTAGCACTGTACAATTGTGCTCGGTGGCCGCAGGGCCTACTCTCCCATCCCATAGCCAGATGGGAGCAGCAGGCCCATGCGGCGATTGAGCACAATTGTCGCACTACCGTCGCATGGAGACACAGACAGACAGACACATACATACATACATACATTCCAAATCTATCAAACGCCCCACGCCCATCTCCATGCGACGGTAGCTGTCCATCTTCCAAGAAATCTTGTCACTGCACACTATACTCCGCCCACACACTACACTTCCTCCCGCCTTGACATCATTTCCCCCCATTCTGCTGCAGTTTTTTACACCCAATCCGCACGAAAAACCACAGATCTTTTTAGATCTGTGGTTTTTATGCGGATTTTACACAGTCCATGAAATCCTATGGGTGCGGAACTGCGGCAGAACCGCAGAAAGAATTGACATGCTGCGGAAAATAAACTGCAGCTTTTCCGCGCGTTTTTTTCCGCAGCATGTGCACAGCGGCTTTTATTTCTCATAGACAACAATTGTACTGTACACCGCAGCACAAAAACCGCTGCAGAACTGCAGCAGAATCCGCAGCGTGTGCACACAGCCTAACACGCCCCTTGGTCATTTTGAGTATCTTGTGATGCCGTTTGGGATAAGTAACGCACCTGCCGTGTTCCAACACTTTGTAAATGATATCTTCAGGGATATCTGTGGGGTATATGTAGTGGTTTATTTGGATGACATCCTGATCTACTCCGCTGATGTTCTTACACACGTGCAACATGTCCATTCTGTGCTCCAGAGACTTAGAGAACATTCTCTATTTGCCAAGTTGGAAAAGTGTGTTTTTATGGCTGAGGAGGTACAATTTTTGGGGTACATGATTTCTGCTAAGGGGTTTTGCATGGATCCTGCCAAGATCCGACCCATTAGAGAATGGGTGCAACCCAAAACTCTAAAAGTGCTGCAGCGATTCTTGGGATTTACAAATTATTACCGTAAATTCATCAAAGGCTTCTCTGAGATTGCCAAACCGCTCACGGATCTGACCCAGAAGGGGGCAGACGTGGTTAATTGGAAGCCTGAGGCACTTCAGGCATTTTCTGTTTTAAAAGATTGTTTTTCTGCCAACCCAATATTTAATTCAGCCTGATTTAGACCGCCCCTTTGTGGTAGGGGTTGATGCCTCTGAGGTTGGAGTAGGGGCAGTGCTTTCCCAAGGCACTGCCTCCCTCACTCAACTCCATCCATGTGCCTTCTTTTCCCGAAAATTCTCTCCTACTGAGAAAAATTATGATATAGAGAATCGGGAATTGTTGGCCATAAAGTGGGCCTTCGAAGAATGGCGCCACTTCCTCGAAGGTGCTAAACACAAGGTTACAGTGATCACGGAGCACAAGAACCTGACCTACTTGGAGTCAGCTAAAAGACTGAATCCAAGGCAGGCTAGGTGGGCTTTGTTCTTCTCAAGGTTTAACTCTTGTGATCACGTTTCGTCCAGGGACTGAAAATGTAAGGGTTGATGCCCTCTCTCAGAGTTTCTGCCCCTCACAGGCTGAGGACTCGGAACCAGTTCCAATACTGAACAATGGGATCGTGGTGTCGGCCGTGTCTCTCGACCTTCTGGAGGAGATCCGTAGGTCCTCAGAGCCGGTCCCGGACACGATGCCCCCCCAGAAACTGTTCGTTCCAGCCCCGTTTCGTCTAAAAGTTCTGAAAGAGTCACATGACTCTGTCCTGGCAGGCCATCCTGGTGTTAATAATACTGCCAGACTAGTGACCAGGAACTTTTGGTGGCCGACGGTCGTGAAGGACTCTAAAGATTACGTTTTAGCTTGCGAAGCTTGTGCTAAGTCTCCCCATAATCGGCATGCCGGCTGGCTCCAGTCTTTGCCCGCCCCAGAGAGTCCATGGACCCACATCTCTATGGACTTCGTTATTGACCTGCCGCCCTCAGAAGGGAAGACATGTATCTGGGTGGTGGTGGACAGGTTCAGTAAGCAGTGCCATTTTGTTCCCCTCTCTGGACTTCCTAATTCAGAAACCTTAAGTAAATTGTTCGTCATTCATGTAATACGACTGCACGGCGCTCTGGTGAATATCGTGTCCGACCGAGGTACCCAGTTTGTTTCTAAATTCTGGAAGGCATTCTGCAAATGCATTGGCATTGAATTATCTTTCTCCTCCGCTTACCACCCTGAGACTAATGGATAAACTGAGCGTGCCAACCAAGCCCTAGAGCAGTATCTTCGCTGCTATGTCTCTGAACACCAATCTGATTGGGTGGAACATCTCCCGTTAGCCAAATTCGCCCTAAATAACCAATACCAAGAATCCATCAAAACCACCCTGTTCTTCTGCAATTATGGTTTACACCCACGTTTTGGTTCATTTTCGGCTAAGATGTCGGAGCTCCCGGGGGTAGAGAAATCCATACATCACTTAAAGACCATCTGGTCGGAGGTGAACTCAAACTTGAAAGGCTCCCAGGTCAGACAGGATTCGGCCGCAAATAAACGGCGGTCCAAGGGGCCGCACCTGGGAGTTGGGGACAAAGTTTGGCTGTCTGCCAAAAACATTAAGCTTAAGGTACCATCTGCCAAACTGGGTCCCAGATTTATTGGTCCCTATAAAATATTAGAGCTCCCTCAGTCTTTCAAAATACCCAATGTTTTCCACAAATCCCTCCTCAAGATGTACCGCTCCCCAATTCATCCCGTCCAGTCCCCTCCTCCTCCAGTTTTGGTCAAGGGTGCCTTGGAGTACGAAGTCCAGGGTATCCTTGATTCCCATTTGGTGAGAGAGTCCGTGCAATATTTGGTGCATTGGAGGGGCTATGGTCCAGAGGAGAGGTCCTGGGTCCCCGCTGGTGACATCCATGCCAAGGGGTTAATTAGATGGTTTCACCTCCTTCATCCTGACAAACCAGATTTTGATGGTCCGGAGGCCCCTCTTGGAAGGGGGGTTACTGTCACGTCGCTGTCAGACTCGGGGCCTGCTGTTCTGGCTTGGCCACTAGGAGGCACCGGACTGACACTTCGCCACCAGACTCGGGGCCTGCTGTTCCGGTCTTGGTCACTAGGAGGTGCCGGGCCGTCACGTCGCCGTCAGACTCGGGGACGGCTGTTCCTGCCTCGACCACTGGGAGGCGCCGTGGTTCGCCTCAGGGTGAGAGTGGTGACAGAGAGGCCCCTGCACAGGCATCTTGTGGCTGCAGGCTCCGCCCCTCTGTCAATCATGTAGGGCTTACTGCATGTCCGTCTGGCCTGGTCCTGGGGGCAGTCCTGGTTACATTATCAGTCCGGGAACCTGTGAGGGATGACCTGATCCCTCAAATACCTTGGGACTGGTCTTGCAAGCCGCCGGATATATTCTTGGCTCCCCTGCGTGCTACTGTGTAATTTGCTATAGTTAAACTCTGACCTCAGCCTGGATTTCTGACCATTCTATTGCCTGCCGTTTTTGTACCTCTGCTTCTATTCTGCTATTTTGACGCTGACCTTTGCTTGGATTCCCGACTCTCCTTCTGCCTGCTGATTTTGTACCTTGCTGCCCTCCTGGTTTTACTGACCCTGGCCTGGAATTTTGACTCTCCTTCTGTCTGCTGATTTCGTACCTCTGCTGCCCTCCGGCCTCCGACTCCTGCCTCCTGACTTTGATTACGGGTTTTAGTTTTGACACCTTGGCGGCTGTCCTGCTCTGGTCCACTGCTCCTCTGAACAGCTACCCCCTGGGCCTTGCTACAATTCCAGATCCCTGTATAGGGGTTAAGGGTCTCGGGGTTACTCGGGGTGCTGTTCCTACTGCAGCCCAGATTCACAGACGGCCGTCATAATTACTCTCAGCAGAAACATTGTCAAAGTTGTTTGTGCAGCATGTGGTCCGATTGCATGGGGTACCCCTGAATGTTGTGTCTGACAGAGTTGTGCAGTTTGTGGCCAAATTTTGGAGGGCGTTCTGTATGAAATTGGGCATCTCACTCTCCTTCTCGTCGGCATATCACCCGGAGAGTAATGGTCAGACAGAACGCACCAATCAATCCCTGGAACAAATTCTCAGGTGTCTGACCTCCGCCAGACAGGAGGATTGGTGTGATGCGTTACCGTTAGCTGAATTCCCTTTTAAGAACCGGGTGAGTCAGTCCACCAACATGTCCCCATTCCTGATTAATTATGGGTTTAATCCGCATTTTGGGGAGTTTTCTCGGGTGGATTCCGGTTGTCCAGGGGCAGAGGGGTCCGTTCAACGGTTAAAAACCTCTGGGCTGAAGTCCGGTGTAATATCTCTCGGGCTCAGGGGAGATACAAATATTTTGCTGACAAAAAGAGAGCCTTGGGAGACATGTTTCAGGTGGGAGAGAAGGTTTGGCTCTCTACACATAACATCAACTTAAAGGTACTATCATCTAAGTTGGGCTCCAAAGTTCATTGGTCCGTACGAGATTATGGAGATAGTCAACCCAGTGGCATATAGGTTGCGTCTCCCCGCCTCATTAAAAATATCCAATGTGTTCCATAAATCAGTTGAAACCCGCAGGATCTGTCAAAGAGAACTGAGTCTGTTGTTCCTCCAGTGCTGGTGGAGGGTCAATTGGAGCATGAGGTCGGACATATTGTGGACTCTCGGTGGGTGTGCCGCTCTTTGCAGTACCTGGTCCACTGGAAGGGATATGTACCATAGGAGCGCTCATGGGTCCCTGCTCGCTCGGTACATGCAGATCGCCTGGTTCTGGCTTTCCATGCCAAGTACCCGGGGAAGCCTGGGGGTCCAGAAGCCCCCCGTTGAGAGGGGGGTACTGTCATGATCCCAGTGCAGGTTTTTGAGCTGCACACCTGGGGTTAATGTCTGGAGCTCGGTGCAGGTTTTCACCTGCACACCTGGGGTTAATGATTGTGGCCTCTTTCTAGTTCTGGGAGAGCTTCTTAAACCTGTGGGAAGCTTCAATCCCTGCCAGTTATACTTTTGCCTTTGGCCTAGTGTGCTGACCCCTGTGTGCCTGTTTGTTGCTATAGCTTGTTTATATGGTTCTGACCTGGTTCTGTTTCCCATTGTGAGTTTGCCTGTTGATTTTGTACTGCGTTATTATCTCTGTGTATGACTCATTGCCTGAGACCTGACTACTCTCTGCTCGCCCCTCTTGTACCTTTTGCAGCTATCTCTGTGTGTGACTCATTGGCTACTTCTTGACTATTCTCCCTGTCTATGCCCCCTGGTAACTTTGTCTCGCAGTTACCCTGCTAGGAGTTATCTTGCAGCTCCTAGCTCAGTGGAGTTTAGGCCACGCCCCTAGTAGTCACGTGCTTCAGGTCCTGCGGCTCTGAAGTGCGCATCTACTCGGCTGCTGCCCGCTCCACAGGTATCTTTGAGCACTGTTCGCTTTACTCAGGACACGCACACTGGCTCAGTGAGCAAGTTCAGTGCGGTGTTCCTGACAAGGATTTTACAGAGGTCTTTCAGCTTCGACCACTGCACACCAGACAACTCCATGTCTGCCCTTAAAGTGCCTGGCCGTGTGTCCTCCCACAAATGCATTACAGCCTGCCTCTGTTCGCACAGCCTCTCAACCATGTGCAGGGTGGAGTTCCACCTTGTTGCAACATCGATAATTAGGCGGTGCTTGGGAAGTTGGAGCAATCGCTGCAGCTTCTGCATACGACTGGAGTGGACCGGCGGATGTGCGAGCACAGTCTTCGGACCTTCTGGAGCAGGCTTGTTAACTCCGGATAATTGTTGAGGAAGCACTGCACCACCAGGTTCAATGTTGTGAGTTCATTTTCCCCTTCATTACTGAGGCCCGAGGAACTCCCTCTTCTGGTAAAGAAAGGTAGTGAGCCTGATTGTCAAACACCTGAGGCTGATGATTATGACTGGCTGAGTGGAGTTACGGACTGGATATAAGGCTGCCGACACCCTTCTGCCCTGCGGGTGATTTCTCTGTGGGATCCTTGGAGACCAGTCTGAATTCCTGCTCCTCCAAAGCTAAGTTTGCTGCTCGGCCTTTTGCTTTTGTGCTTTGACTTTGTTTTTGCTTTGTTTTTCTGGATTTCTGCCATTTCCTGCTGGGGTGTGCTGAATTCATTTAGCTCTGTCTTCTGAAAATACCTGAGTGCTGATTCCGTTTTTGAAGCCTAGCTGCTTCAGGGCCTTTTTCATATCAGCTGGTTGGCTTATGTCTTTGATAGGGTTTTGGCAGATTGCAGACAGCAGCCTTCCTGTCCTTTCCTATCTAGGTAGTTTTGGGGCCCCGTCTTTGCTCAGTCTATCTTTCTGTCTGTGTTAGTATTTTCATCTTGCTTCACCATCATTATATGTTGGGGGCTGCCTTTTGCTTTGGGGTCTGCTCTGGGGCAGTTTAGATTTCCCCTTTCTTTCTTTAGGCCTATGTATTTCTCCGGCTGTGATCGAGGGGTCTAGAGAATCGTAGGAACCCCCCACGGCTACTGCTAGTTGTGTTGATAGGTTTAGGGGTCTGCAATCTGATAGTTGCCATCTTCTCTGGTTTTCTGGACTTAGCTTGTATTTCTGCTTTTGCCTCCTACGGTGACTCATTCATAACAGTTCAAGGTGTGAGCCAGGCAAGGTATGTGTCTGAGTTTTGAAAGGGCTATGGCTGCCACAAAATTCCGGCCGTTATCACAAACTACCTTGCCTGCCTCAAGATGTAGACTGCCCAACCATGACTCAGTTTGTCGCTGAAAGTAGTCGGCCAGTACCTCCGCGGTGTGTCTGTTGTTGCCCAAACACATTGTCTTCAACACAGCCTGCTGACGCTTACCACTAGCTGTTCGATAGTGGGACACTGAGTGTGCAACACTGGCAGCTGCGAATGGAGTGCTTGTGCGACTGCTCCCTGTGTACGAGCTTTCACTTCTGGAGGAGGAGGAGGTGGGTCGAACGCCTACACCCAACTGTTTCCTATACCATGGGCTAGCCAGCACTGTCCCACCGCCGCTGTCCCCTGTGGACCCTGCATCCACCACATTAACCCAGTGCGCAGTGATGGACACGTAACGGCCCTGGCCATGCCTACTGGACCATGCATCTGTTGTGAGGTGCACCATTCCACTCACTGATTGCTTGAGTGCGTGGACAATGCGGTCTTTCACATGAAGGTGGAGGGCTGGGATGGCTTTGTGAGAAAAGAAGTGCCGACTGGGTAGGTCATAGCGTGGTACTGCGTAGGCCATGAGTTCGCGGAAAGCTTCACTTTCAACCAACCGGTAGGGCAGCATCTCTAACAAGATGAGTTTGGCAATTCAATGTGGGCGTTCAAACCCAGTGTACGCGGATGAGAGGATGAGTACTTTCTTGTCCTACTCATAGTCTCTGGTAGGGTGAGCTGGACTTGAGAGCTGCATATGGTGGAACTAGCGGTGGACATGGCAGACAGAGAGGGTTGATGATGGTGATGGAGTTGGTGTTCTTTCTGATGGCCTAGATTCAGTCTTTCGTAGCAATATCATTATGATTCCCTGACTGCTTTGGCCTTGCAACTACACCTCAACATTTGCTGCTGGTGGTGTGCTAACCGGTGGGCTTACAGTGGGGGAAACGATGTAGCGTTGCTGACTACCTTCATTGGGAGCAGTTGCACATGTGGTACGTGAGGTTTGGTAGTCCGTCCATGCTTGCAAGTGCATAGTGGTTAAATGTCTAAGCATGCAACTGGTATTCAAATTTTTCAGATTTTTCCCTCGGCTAAAGGTCTTTGCGCACTTCTTACAGATAACCTTGGCCTGATCATGAGGATTTTGTTCAAAAAAGTGCCACACTGCACTCTTCCTACTATGGAAGACATTTTGAGGCCTTGCACGCTGTGGTAATTTGACCGTCTGGCCTAGCTGTCCTGCAAGTCTTTTGGTTTTTGTAACCCGTTTTTGGACCGCTCCGGGCCTGCCATAACAGTTGTTGCGATGTTGATGCCTGCTGCGGATGCTCCTCCTCCTTCTCTTCTGAGCTATTGGCAGCGGCACCCTCTTCCCCCAATGGATGCCAATCTGGGTCAACAACTGGGTCATCCATCACCTCCTCTTCAATGTCATGTGCACCTTCATCTGTGTCACCATGTAAGGTGGTATAGTATGCGGGAAGGGGCACCTGAGTTTCATCAGGGACAGATTCGGGCTGAGTACACTGCGAGGACAATGTAGTGCTCTGAGTGAATGTACCAGCAGAGAAATCTAGCAGTGGCTGTATATCAGTGCACTCCATGTCAGATTCTTCTTGGACTGGGTAATTCACGATTTGACTTGATATCCCAGGCATGGTATGTGAAAAGAGCTCCATGGAGTAATCTGTAGTGTGGCCTGCCGCATCCTTTACTTTTGGTAGGGGTGAAGGACACAAGGAAAGGTGTGGTTCCTGACCAGGAGCCTCCAATGACAACTCAGTGCTTTTATTTTTTGAAACTTCAGAAGAGGAGGCGATAGAGCTGGAGGCTGTCAGCAATGTAAGCCAAAACTTGTTCCTGAAGCTCCGGCTTTAAAAGTGGTTTACCTAATCCCAGAAAAGGGAGAATTCGAGGCCTTGTGGAGCCAGATGATGACGCATGCTCAACACCTCCTGCATTTGGTGCTATTGTGCTTTGCCACTACCAGCAGATCCACCAACACCATCATTAACAGCTGGCAACCCATGCCCACTTCCACGGTCTCTTCCAACACACTTCCTCATTTTTGGGAAAATGTACCCAAAATACCACCAGCAATATGGTACTGTAAAACAAGGTACAAGGTGTATATAGTATTGGCGAGAATTTGAATCTCCCTACAGACTTGAGGACACTGAACTAATATCTCAGGCCCAGTGTAGATTACACCTCAATATAACAGGCTGAATTTGGGTGGTGTATAAAATGTCTATATAGGACTGGGGAGAATTTGAATCTCCCTAGAGATTTTAGCAAGCTGACAATGATGCTCTCAGTCCCAAGTATGGCAGCAGGCAGCCTAATAAGCAGGACTGCTGCACACAAAAGTGTGGAAAAATGAACGCTTGGTAACTGGGCAAAAAAGAGGATGAAAAGTATTTTTGCTTTTAAAAAAGCAGTTTGCACAGCAGTGTGAAAACAGCAATGCAGCTATCAGGGAGCCTTATAAGGCAGCCTAATAACCAACAGAGCTTATGCACCAAAATATAGCCTCCCCTTGCACTGCCCACTAACTGGTTTGTTGTAGAGGCAAAATTGCTAGCAGCAGAAGTAGTTTTTTGTATCTTCTTCCCTGCCTAATGCTCTCCCTACAGAATCCGCAGCAGCAGCTCTCCCTATTCTGAGATCAGCAGAAGTAAAATGGCGGTCGGCATGCACGCCCTTTTATAGCCCCTGTGATGCCACACAAAGCCAGCCAATCACTTGCATGCCCTTCTCCAAGATGGTGGTGACCGCTGCCTATGTTATCGCGTTGCCCACAGTGTGCGTCCTCCATCATTGGCTGAAAAAGGGCACTGAAGCATCATTTGAAACGTGACTTTGGCGCCATGGTCGCCGACCTTGTGGCCGACCTCACGCTATGGTCGGGTTTCGTTTCATGAAACCCGACTTTTGCGAAAGTCGGCGACTTTTGAAATTGACCGACCCGTTTCGCTCAACTCTAATGTGGATGATTTAGATGAAGCTAGATAAAGAAAAATGAAAACAACGTGAAAACTTCACATATTGGCAGCATATACTATAAACACAGTTGGCAGTGATAAATTCCATTGATAGTGCAACTATTTTAGAGTGAATCTGAAAAAAGACAGATGCATTTGAGTCATGGAAACCACATGCTGAATGTTTGCACAATACTTCTGCCTACTTGTTGGTCTGAATAATGGATCATGCACATGGCCATATTTTCAAATTTATTACCTCAGATTTTTTTTCCACGGACAGAGCCAGTCTGAGGAAAAAATAGCTGCATGCCCAAATTTAATCTGATATTCGGATCGCACTTACATAGTTACATAGTTTTGAAGGCTGAAGGAAGACCTTACGTCCATCTAGTTCAGCCTATTTTTAGTGCAGCTGTCTTGCATTGTTGATCCTGGCGAAGGCAAAAAAACCAGAGTAGAAGCCAATTTTCTCCATAGGGAAAAAGTTCCTTCCCCGAAGCTGGGTCAACCATCTACCTATAATATTATGTTATTCATAACCTTCTATACTGTTACAAGAAAAGCATCCATTCCTTTCTTAAATTCATTCAGTGAGTTGGCCATCACCACTTCCTCAGGAAAAGAATTCCAGAGTCTCACTGCTCTTACCGTGAAGAACCCTCTTCTATGCTGGTGCAGAAATTGTCTTTCCTCCAAACGAAGAGAATGCCCCCTTGTTCTTGTCACAGTCCTTGGTACAAACAGTTCATTGGAGAGATCTCTGTATTGCCCTCTGATATACTTGTACATATATATTAGGTCTCCCCTAAGTTTTCTCTTTTCTAGAGTAAATAGACCTAATTTTTATAACCTTTCTGGGTATTGTAGTGAACCAACTCCATTTATCATTTTTGTAGCCCGCTTTTGAACCCTTTCAAGTTCAGTAATGTCTTTCTTGAGCACCGGCGTCCAAAATTGCACACAATACTCCAAGTGTGGTCTGACTAGTGATTTGTACAGAGGGAGAATTATGTTTTCATCTCGTGTCCCCAGACCTCTTCTAATGCATCCCATGAACCTATTTGCTTTGGTGGCAGCTGCCTGACACTGGGCACTCCAATTTAGCTTCTTATTGACTGAGATGCCTAAGTCTTTTTCCATGTCTGATTTCCCCAGCAGTTTCCCATTTAGTAAGTAATTGTAGCATCTGTTTCTCCTTCTCATGTGCATAACCTTACACTTACCTGTATTAAACCTCATTTGCCATTTTTCAGCCCAATTCCCCAATTTACTCAAATCTGTCTGTAGTTGAAAACTGTCCTCCTTTGTGTTAACTACCTTACATAGTTTTGTATCATCTGCAAATACTGATATTTTACTGTGTAAGCCATCCACTAGATCATTAATAAATATATTAAATAGTAGGGGGCCCAATACAGAACCCTGTGGTACCCCACAAGTAACCCTGGCCCAATCTAAGTATACACCAATAATAACCACTCTTTGTTTTCTATCACTAAGCCAGCTACCTACCCATCTACACACATTTTCCCCTAGCCCAAGCTTTCTCATCTTAACAATCTTTTATGTGGGACAGTGTCAAATGCTTTAGAGAAGTCAAGATAAATGACATCCAATGATTCTCCTTGGTCCATTTTGAGAGCTTACATCCTCATAGAAGCTGATCAGGATAGTTTGACAGGAGCGATCCTTCCTAAATCCATGTTGATATGGAGTTAAACATTTATTAACATTGAGATATTCCATAATGGTATCCCTTAGAAACCCTTCAAAAATTTTACCCACAACAGATGTTAAGCTTACCGGCCTATAGTTTCCAGGTTCCGTTTTACACCCCTGTTTGAATATTGGTACCACATTTGCTTGCCTCCAATCAAAAGGAACAGACCCTGTTTCTATAGAGTCTTTAAATATAAGGAATAGAGGCCTGTCTATCACATTACTTAACTCCCTTAATACCCAAGGGTGAATGCCATCAGGGCCTGGTGAGTTGTCAATTTTAATCGTACTAAGGCGGTTCTGCACTTCTTCCTGGGTTAGGCAGGTAATACTTAATGTATACTCCCCATTATCACTCTGCATTTCCCCTGGCAAATCCTTTTCCTGTGTGAACACTGTTGAGAAAAAAGTATTTAAAACATTTGCTTTTCCCACATCGCTCTCTATGATTTCACCCTCATTGTTCTTTAAAGGACCGACACCATCAATTTTAATCATTTTACTGTTTATATAATTAAAGAATAGTTTGGGGTTTGTTTTACTTTCCTTAGCAATGAGTCTCTCAGTTTCCACTTTTGCTAAATGTATTTGTTTTTTACACATTTTATTTTTTTCTCTAACTTTTTAATGCTTCTTCATTGCCTTCTTGTTTTAGCTTCTTAAATGCCTTGTTCTTGTTATTTATTGCCCTTTTTACATCCTTATTTAGCCACATTGGTGTTCTCCTGTTCCTAGCCCTTTTATTTCTGTACGGTATGGCTAGCTCGCAGTGGGTGTGTAAAACTGATTTAAATATTTCCCATTTATTTTCTGTGCTCCTACTTTTGAGGACATTGTCCCAATCAATTCGGCGAAGGTCCTCTCTAAGCTGATCAAACTTTGCTTTCCTGAAATTCAGCGTTTTTGTAACCCCCCTTCCAGGGCACCTTACTGAAGGACAAGTGGAATTGTATTATATTGTGGTCACTTGTCTGTGGAAGCCATGGAATTGCACTGGAATGACATCTGGGTACAGCGCAAATTCCGCGGACTGACAGAATGGGGTAGATGGGGAAATTTTTCTCCATCTTTTGCTCATCCTTGACAATCCAGACCATGTGACCACACTATGATCAGCGTTTGATCAGAATGTGATTTGCATAATCTGCCCGATTCTGTATGATGAGAGAATACACGGTCTTCTGCATCTGCCCTAATGGGGGAAATCCCTTATATCAACAGTTTGTTCTGTCGTAAAGCCAGACATAATGACTTTAGATGAGCAAATTGAATTCATGTCAACTGGAAATTTGCTGGACCAGGCAAATTCAAACAATTTGCATTTGATTTGTGCAAATCACCAGAAATGTCTCCCACCATTTTACACAATTCAGACTGCATCAGGTTAAAAAAGAATCCCATAATCAGGCTGGGCAGACTTCCCCATAATGTCCTGCAGCAAAAACATCATTGGGTATAGTGCAACTTATCAGGAGATACTATCATGGACAGGGAATGCAATGGCAAATTCGGGATGAATCGTGATAGTGAGAGGATGGCACAGCTCACAGAAAGGAATAGATAAATGGTTGGTGCTATAGAGAATAGATAAATGGTAAGAACACCATAAAAAGTTAGATAAACACTACAGATGGTGTGTTGTGCAAATGCAACAATGAAGGAGATTAGTATAGTAGTCTATGACTAAGGGCGGGGTCTCACTAACCGACGCAAAATACGGTCCGTATTTTATATGCGTAACACGGATGAATAACCCCTAAATAGTGCTTCGTGTGTCATCCGTAAGCAAGGTGTGGTTGCGTATTTTGCGCATGTCAGCATCCGTATAGCATCCATATGGCATCCGTATGGCGAGATTTTCTCACAGGCTTGCAAAATGAACATTTAACGGTTTTGAGGCCTGCAAACTATTTAAATCATTAGCCTGCACCCTATTTATTGGCTCAGGAACAGGTGGCTGCCTCCATTCTGTCCATTTGTGACCTTGCCTTGACTAGGTGTGTTGGTGTGGTGTGTGCAACATGGCAGACAGTCTGACTTTTAACACAACTGAGCTTTTGTCATGCCGCTTTGGTCAACCATACCCAGTGATAGTGGATCCACGGAGGAGGAGACGCATGTGGGTCCATCCACTTTTGAGGCAACGACTCACAAGAGGTCATTTTCACCACCTCTATTCTTCTCTGCGGGAGCATCCAGAAATATTTTAACAATACTGTCGCATGAGCCTTGCAACATTTGATCTACTCTTGGAGACAGTGCGCCCTGGGATAACCTTTCAGGACACAAGGATGCGCAAAGCTATATCTGCAGAGGAGCATCTTCTACTCACATTTCGGTATGTACTACACAACCACAATCTCTATGTTCATGATGTGTTGCCCAAAGTATGTATTGTTTGCTTTTTGGACTAAGTTTAATGCCCACATCTTATTCAAGATATGTTTAAACTTACAGACCAGAATGTTTTCTGTAATATGTACTGAATATCATTAGTCATTGTGCGACCAAATATATGTGTGTGACCAAATATATGTGTGTTAGTAGATCTGAATCACTAACAAGTTTGGTATGTATGTACCTGGTCTTTTGTTAATTTATGCATTCTAAAATGTTCCATTTCTGTTGCTCTTCAGCTTCCTGTCCACTGGCCTGTCTTTGTCATGATCCATGCTGGATCAGGACATATAAAAAGCACAGGTAACCTTTTTTTTCCTAAGCTGTGCTTTAGGCTGTTTTTGCCCCCAGTGGCCATTAGGATTATTGCACTGTGGTGTCGTTTGTTCTAAGTTTACCCCCAGTGGAGGTGAGCGTCATTGCACTCTAGTTTCTTTTGTTTAGCGCACATGATTATAATGCAGGTGTGATTGCTGGCTCTGCTATAAAAGAGTCACAGGTGTTGCAATCAGGGTTGGTGATAGTGTTCTTTTCAACCATCCTTGGTGGAGGAAGGCGCTGGAGAGCAGCTCTGACAGAGCCTGGTGTGAAAGGAGTCATAGGGGATTTCCTTAGCTCTGACAGAGCTTGGTGGCAGTGATTCAGGAGGAGAGCTGCATGCTGGTGGTGGACTCTGTTGCCAGGTGCAAGTGCAACAGAGTAAAGCTAAGTGGTGTTTCCCTGTTTGTGTTTTTCCTTAGTGTGTATTAGGGCAGCGGTGGGGTCAGTGCCTGCGCCACCCAGCTCCCTAGCCAGGGATAGGTGTAGGGTGTGCTAGGGCGACAGGTTCGTGATCGGCGCCCGGTGCGGAACCGGCGTAGAGAACGTTAGGGACATTGACTCAGGGGAGTGCAGGAGGTCTCCACGTCCCCTTTCCCTATTGTAGAGCCCACCGTTGTAACTGTTTCCCTATCCCTTGTTTTAGTTACCGGCTGCGAGCTGTGTCACACAGGACGGGTCCATGTGACAGTCTTATGCTGCCCTCCACCATGAGTTTCTCATTGGAAGATCTACCATTTCTGGCATAGTCAGGTCGACATGTAGTGAAATATGGTCAAGACTACATCAACTCGTCATGCCTGAGCCCAGGATGGAAGGCAGGTTGAGGATATCAAGGGACTTTGAGGAGGTATGCCAGTTTACTAATTGTATTGGGGCCCTTGATGGAAAACATATCCTGGTGTGTAAGCCGCCAAAGTCTGGCTCCCAATTCTTCAATTATAAACAATACCTTTCTGTTGTATTGTTGGCTCATTCTGACCCTCAATACAAGTTTATAATTGTTAACATTGGGGCCTATGGAAGGACGGGAGACTCTAGAGTCTTCAATACTTCCATTATGGATCGGCGGCTACACACCAACCAGTTTGATCTACCACCACCACGCCAGCTACCAGGCTCCACTCAAGAATCAGTCCCTTATGTCCTTGTGGCAGATGAGGCGTTTCAGTTAACGCGCAATGTCATGAGGCCATATCCCCGGCGCAACCTGGACCACCGGCGCAGAATTTTTAACTTGCGCCTATCACGTGCTCGGCGACTGGTGGAGTGTTCCTTTGGCATTCTTTGTGCCAAATGGCGGGTACTCCAGTATGCCATTCAGCTGAGGGAACAAAATGTTAATGAAGTTGTTAAAGCCTGTGTGGTTATTCATAACTTCACCAGGATACATGATTGTTCCTCCTCTGCTGGTGCTGTGCGTGGGTCGGACAATATGCGTAGGGCGAGACCACCTATCAACCCTCAACGTAGACCGCTCTCTGGGCTCAAAGTGAGTGATATTTTCACAAATTACTTTGTCACCTGAGGGGTAAACTTCTTGGCATGAGCATGCTGTGTCTATGCTAAAACCTTTTGGTTTATGTCTAATTTTATATATATAAAATATCTAAACCCCTTATGATTCTTTGACTGTTTAATTGCATTGGTAAGCGTATGTTAGTATGCTGACACCTTTTTTTTTTTTTTTTTTTTTTTTTTTTTTTAATTGAGACAGACGTAAAATGTAGTAGACAAATGTTTACTTTTGCCTTATTTTGTCTTTT
Organism: Dendrobates tinctorius; assembly: GCF_039654945.1. NCBI lineage: Eukaryota > Metazoa > Chordata > Amphibia > Anura > Dendrobatidae > Dendrobates > Dendrobates tinctorius. The sequence continues at coordinate 31,138,223 of NW_027361737.1, forward strand.
TAGAATAACATATTATTGCCCTATGATCAGTGTGGCAATGGGCCAAATTGGCCTTTGTGCAGATGTGAAAATAGGGAACAAATAACATTTTCTGACAAAACAACCACAAAACCATTAGCCAATACCAAAATGGCAACATAAATTTTAGTAGGTCAGGGGAGGAGAAGGTGGAAGACCAGCCTGTGTTTGCTGCTGGCTACTTTGCCCAACTTGGCCATCGCCCTGTGTGGGGGCATACTGTTGCCCATGATGTGGGTAGTGTACTGCCTCCTGGGATTATGGTTGGTACTGGCCAGAGTGATACTGGAGAGGGGCCTCTTGTTGCGGCTGGTAGGCCCGTGTCTCATACCCACCAAAATAGCCATGTCGTCCCCAACCAGGTTGGGACCAGCCTCCAACACTGGGTGGCAACAAGTGGCCATATTGGTAAAGTTGGCTAGAGCCAGACATATGTGGCTGCTGTAGGAAATGTTGGGTAGGGGGAGGAAGGGGGTGAGGTGTAGGCCCACGTATTTGAGGATCCTCAGAGCCTGCTTGAGCAAGCATGTGTGTGGGGTGTCTAAGGCGCATCAGATTCCTGGGGTAAAGCTGCCACCTCTCTATATATTCAAATAACTTATATGGGGTATTGGGGTGTGTGCTTGCATCAAGCAGGATCTGAAAACATCCTTGAATGCGTAGCCTCACCTCATGGGAAAGGGCATGAAGATAAAGGGCCAGGCTGTATGAGTATGCCTCCTCGCCATCATCATTATTGACTCTAGCCAGATAGTTCAGTACCCCTGTGTCAACTTTGGTACAGGTATCTTGGGCAGAGATCTGGCACCTTCTTCTTCCTCGTCGGAATGGTCCAGCAGGCTGTGGGGAGCCCCAGATCTGGGCAGTTGGGCTGCTGGTGATGTTGCCCTGCTCCTCCTGTATGGCTGATGGTGCAGCAGCAAACGGTCCTGCTTGTGGATGTGGTCCTGGTGGTGGGGTATGTGGTGCAGGCACTGGGTTTTCCTGAGAGGAATTTTCACCCATGCTTCTTGGAGGGGGAGAAGATGGGCCAGCCACCTCTTCCCCTACAGACCCAGGATCTATGATGGGCTCGGTATCTGAGCCAGTTTCTCTCTCCGTAAGGTTGGACTGAGTTCTGTTATGAAATAGAACAGAGCCAAAAATAAATCAATTTTTTTGGCCCTGTAAAGTATCTGTGTAATGTGGTGTGAGGTATTTACTTACGGTCTCCGATCCAGAATTGGAGTGAGCAAGGAGAGGCGGTCATAATAGATATATTTCCTCTTTATGTGGCCCGCATCCCCACTCCTGGACTGCTGCTGACGTTCCCGCCTGTATTGGTAGCGGATGCTGCGCCAGCGTCTCATCACATCTTCCACTGCAATGTGACAGGAAATATTCTCAATTTCACATATTTGCTAGGTCAAATTTGCTACCAGTAGCCTAGGCATGTGGCCTTCTAGGGTGTGCTTTCTACCCAGGGTGGCATATATAATTGGGGCATCCAGGCCAGATACACAGGATCACTATAGTTCAGGTATCAAGTAACTACACTTAATAACTTGGTTGGCTAGGAGGATGAGGAGCTTGTGGCCTGGACCAAATTATGGCAGTGTAAAACCATGGGTCACCTAAAAATCTACCCGCCTCATGAGGCAAAAAGTCCAAGCACAGGAAGGGGGGGCCTGATTCTAAATGCATTTTTTGATGTGAGGTATTTTTAAACAGTTTTTGGGTTGTACTTACTCAGTTGCTGCTGCTCCTCACGTGGCCGATCAGCAAAATTGTGGAACATCTGGTGACATATGCGCCTCCATGATGCCTCCTTTCTTGCCCAGTTGGCATAATGGGCATCACGTTGGTCCCAGATTTCCGGGCACTCCCGCACTAGTACAATCAGCATCTCCACATTGCGGAAATATGCGCCATGACGCTGCAGGACTCTGTGGAGGCGTACTTCCTGGATGTCTGGTGCGCTTTTTGAGCTAATTAGCATGTCTAAGCTTCCTGATGATGGTTTGGCCAATTTCCTGTCACTTGCCAAAAGATCTGCGTATTTCTCGCAAGTCACACGTGTAATCCGTATTTTTAGCGCACCCATAGACTTGCATTGGTGTACTATGGGCATAGTACGCTGACAATCACAACATGCTGCGATTGGCACGAACCATAGAATACGGACGAGAATTATACGGCTGTTGGGAGCTGCCCCATAGAGAATCATTTGTCCGTGTGTAATGTGTGCTTTTAACGCCTCTCACTCGTCCATATTCCTCTCTAGTGTGACCCCGGCCTAAGGCCTCATTCAGAAATCTCTGTTTGTTCTCATATGCATAAAAATTATATGATTGGCATCAGTGTTTTGGATTTGAGTTTCACCAGCATTTGGTCAGTGTAAACTTTTACTATTAGTGTTTCATTAGTCACTTTTATGTATGGATAAATAAATAAACAAATACCTGAATCAATTACAAAGCTTCACCTATCCTTTGTAATGTTAATCATTGACTGCACATGGACTAAACATTGATGCCAGAAAAATGGAAAAGTAGGACCCACACACATTTAGTATTAAATTAATACACAGACACACAAATACACTATGTGGCCAATATACAAACATATACAGTACAAACGCTATGTGCTAGCACACTGTGATTGCTGAAAACATGAACTCCAATATTGCTGCAAAAGTTAAAAATGGAAAAATACTCAGCGTTTTTGATCAGAGCCTAAAAGCCATCCAACCACATTCAAGGTGACCTTTTAATGTGGATGGTTCCAGTTACTAATGTTTTACTTGTCTATGTGCCAAAAACAGCTTCATGTGATTGGGGAGTTAAAAATGAAACAAGGCATAGATCGTAATTATAACCTTATATGGGAATGATGGGTGGATAAGGGTGCTGGGAATTAGTGGTAGGGACAAAACGTATTAAAAGGTCACCTTGACGTGGTTGGATGGCTTTTGCGATCTTTAATCAAAAAAAACACTAAGTCGTTTTACATTTTTAACATTTCCAACAATATTGGCGTTCATGTATGCATTAGTTAATGTATAGTAAATCTCAGCAGTAGATCTGCTGAGCAAAACAAGCCCAGGTTTCCATCACAGGGCCACCAACCTCTGTGATACATACCTCCCATTAGCCACATGACCAGTCGCTATACCACATAGTATAAAGGTTGGTGTAGTATGTAGGGGGAAAATAAGCAGGGGATGCTAAGGCCCAAGTAGAGTAGGAACTGAAACTCTTCATTAGCACCTGAAGATTCATTACCTGCTTTCTTGAAAAAAGCAAGCTGGGCAGCATAATCAGCAAGGCTCAAGCTGTCCTGCTTCCTCTTCACATGCTCATTTTTCTTGTATTCAGGCCGCATCCTGAAGTAGTACCTGGTTGGTGTCATCATTATAATCATCATCTACTGTTTGTAATACTTTGGCCACTCTTACTACTTATTCCTCATTACACCAACAGATAGCCATACATAATTATGATTGTAAGGTGCCAGAGGGCGGTAGCCATGGATGAGCTGCTCCTTGACGTCATGGCACTTTACAGGAAAATTGTGTCCCAGTCCCAATGTGCTATCTCATATAGGGTGTATTACACTTGCTTGTAGACCACAGGCCTCCACTGTCTTCAGTTCTCCATATTCCAGAACAGCGCACATGAATCAGGGGACATCCAGTTCATTCCAACACATACAAGCTTATTGGACACTTTAAGTATGTCATATTGTAACACACAGTATTGGGCACAGCACTTTCTGTTTCTTGTTTCCATAGCATAGTACATTTCCAGCTGTGAGGTAGCGCTGTCATTCAAGTGGGTGTATACTATGATTTATTTTTAATGGTTTCAACACTCCCAATTAATACCAACTATTGATATAGTTTCAATCAGTTATACTATATATTCAGCTCTTTGAACCTTCCTAGAAGGTCATTGAAACTTGTTTCAACCAGATGGTCAAATTGTCCAAGCAGAGCAAATAACTGGCTTACACTTATCTACCAGCAAAGGACCTTCATTGCCATAATTAGATTGGATGTGTTAACTTTCCCCATGGAGGTTATCTGGTGAATTCTCATCTATTTGGTTTCAGGAGACTTTCTCATTAGCATTCAGGGATAGGTCAAAGCTCTTTAACTAAAGGCCCTGTCACACTAAGCGACTTACCAGCGATCCCGACACCGATATGAAGGTGTCAGGATCGCTAGTAAGTCGCTATGTGATCGCTGGTGAGCTGTCACACAGACAGCTTCACCAGCGATCAGCACAGCGATGCCGAGCGCCCGGCATCGCTGGCTATCGCTGTAGAAAATAGAATCAAAATAAAAAATATAGTTATTCTCACCTTCCGACGTCCCGTTCAGCCATCCTGCCTCTCTCCACGCTCCGGTCCCAGTGATCCTTTGCACGAATGACCGCGAGATGTCACGGTCTCGAGGGATAACAAAGTCTCGCAGTCATTCTCGCAAAGGATCACTGGGACCGGAGCGTGGAGAGAGGCAGGATGGCTGAACGGGACATCGGAAGGTGAGAATAACTATGTTTTTTATTTTTTTTTATTATTTTTTTTACACCTGATCGCTGGTCTCCCGCTGTCACACACAGCGATGCATGCTGGCCAGCGGGAGACCAGCGACCAAAGAAATGTCCAGAGGTTTCTCGCAGCGATCAGCGATACCGGCAGGGGGGCCGCTCGCTGATCGCTGTCACACACAGCGATCTCGCTGGTGAGATCGCTGTTACATCACAAAAGTTGTGACTCAGCAGCGATCTCGCTACCGAGATCGCTTTGTGACACGGGGCCTTAAGACACATTTGGATGCTTTTGGGGGGATAAAAGGAGGGTACTGATTAGCAGAAAGAGAGAGACACACAGAGAAAGAGATGTGACAGACCAGAGAGGACACTGAGTTGAGACTATCTGAATAATGTAATGTATGAATAATGCCTGTTTCTGATTAATGCATATGTATTTATAGTTTTATATTGTTTATTATTTATTTGATCTTATCACTTTATTTAGTAAATCAATTTAGTAAATTCAATTCTTGTGTGAGCATTTTCTTCATCACAATACATTGGAACCCTTACAATACAGTAGAGGATACTCACTCAGCAGCCACAAAATCAGATCCGGCACAGGTTTTCCATACAACATCATAGTCCATGCGGTTTATTTAGCAGCATAAACCCAAAGAAGCAATATAAACTTCATATTACAGCATAGCGTCCATGACAGAGTTCAGCTCTGTAATCCCTGTGGTCACACGGGTTATATATGCGCAGGCTTTCTAGCCTCAGTTATCTCACCCACGTCAGGGTCAGCTCACGGTTCCTTCACCATGCGGCAGATGTCCATTCCCTCCAGGAAATTACCAGGCACGTGCAGCCATTAATACAGCTTTCCCTGCTGTCAGGAAGACGCCCCCATCTCTCTCTGACAGGGCCTTCCACACTGGACCAACCAGGTCCTAGCATTGACTTCATGTGACCTATCCTGGCCACATTAAATGGTCCATAGCCACGCCCACTGGGTCACATGACTGACCTCATCACAGGTCCTTCACACACATACACTTTACAATAGCGTTATTAAACACACCCCCTGGGTGGGTTTGTAGGTAACTAGTCCCTGACACATTGAACCAGCACCTCAGCAGTATCACTGCTGATTAACACCCACATCAATCTCCATCTCAAGGCCACCCACCTTGAGATACATAACGGTCATTCAGTATCTTGCCATTCATCCACTCTCCTGGGACATCCATACAGCGCCCCCTAGTGGACACAGTGGTCACTACACCACATACCTCTGCCCTCTGTTCAAACTCTTGTGGGGTTGAACACACAACATTACACCAGGATCTCGAGACCGGGCACTCATTACACCTTGCCCCACAGGTCGAGAGATCCATCTCCGTCCATCATACGGCCTTCCCCGCACCAGCGGTCATAAGTCTTAGTTAAGCCTGAGTCTGACTCATTCAGCGTCTCACAGGAACTACGGTCTCTCAACGTCATCCTGCCAGTCGAACTACCACTTGCTGATATTCTTCAGCCATCTGCCATGTCACTACTTGGTGGAACCCTTCGGGTCCTTACATCTTGGGTTGAAGGTGGCCGCCACTTGGTGTTCCGAACCTCTTTATTGATTCGCTGACGGTCCAGCCTCAACTGCTCAATCTCTTGCAGGTACCCCACTCGATACTCCAAGAGCATCCGAAAGTTTCTCAGGCTTTCCACGGAGCCAACCACCAGGACGGGAATCCTACCTTCTTTACTGGATATCTGGTCTTCATCAGGAGGGATCCTCACCCTCACCACACCGGAGCTATTTACAAGGTCTTGCATTACCTTCCCGAATCTTCCAATGATTCTCCCAATCAGACATTTGGGAACCGGAACTACCTCTTTCTGCAAACCCAACCGATCCATAGCCTCTCTTGCTAACTCTTGGCGTCGAGCAGCTTTCATATTACTCCGCCTAACCAACTGTTTGACATGGAGACACTGCAGATGCATGTTTTTCAGGACAGCCACCCACTTTGCTGTGTCTTCCCTGGCTGACATTATCACCAACTGCAGAGTCTCAGGCGCTCAGTGCACCTTACATGCTTTGACCGCCTCTTTGAAAGCCTCATGCACACCTTCCTCAGCACAGGCCTCTTGCATGTCTTTTGGTACATCAATCACAAACTTGAAGGTCGTGGCCTTGCTCTCTTCCTGACCAGGAGGCTCTGGCTTTACCACGGACACTTCCCTCACTACAGTTGCCCCGACCGGGTAACTGTCTTCTTCAGTTCTCAGCTCCTCAACCACACGAGATCTCATCTCTTCACGACCGTCTGCCAAGACGGGCATCGGCAGCTCCGTTCCACCACTAGTTGGACCCGGCCACTATTCATCACTTCATCACTGTCCAAGTTCTTCTCCCGCAGAAGACCACTTACAGTTTCTTTGAGCTCCAAGACTTCTTTCTCAAGCTCCTCAACCCTGTGCGCGGCCATTTGTCTCAGGACTCTTTCCCGTTCGAGATGTCCTTCCACTGTCTCCTTTATCAGCTGTATCTCCCGATCCTGTTCTCTTTTGGCCAGCATGTGTCTCACCACTACCTCTTTGATTATATTGTCAAAGGCTACCACTGGGTCAGTCCCATCAGTCGAGTGAACCCTCCAGTTACCCTCTGACCGTGTGTCTAGTCCAGTCACCTCACCTCTCAACCCACCATCTGTCGTGTCATGAGACGTCAGGTCTGTCAGTTGAGCAGATGTACCCCTTCTTCCAGTCACTTCTACAACAGACCTGTCCATGTCAGGAGCCGTCACTGTCTCAGTGTCTGCTGGCCCCACAGTCGAAATGTCTCCATTGTCCGACCATACGTCATCAAACAAAACAAAGTCCCGGCCCCTCTCCAAGGCATAGATTAAGTCCCATGGTATCCCGCCCCCTTGGCACTCACCACCTTTGGTCCCCTCAAACATTACTCAGGCTACTGCATAGTTCTCCCTGACCACATGTTTACAGCGAACCCTGGTGTTCTTCTCGGTCAGAGATAAAATGAGAGGAGTTCCTGTCAGTCACCTGACTCTGAGTCCAGTCTACCAGAGACTCCTTCCCGCTGCAGCATCATGGTACACACCTGTGGCCCATCATTATCCAGAAAATACATGCTGCACTCCTCAAAACTCATACACACCCACTGCGGTTCCCCAGACATACCCACTGAAGCAACCAGTGCGCCATTTCCTGAACCACCCCAATTTGGGTCACCGCCTCCTCCCGGGACTCCACCCCTTTTTGGGTCACCGCCCCCTTCTGGGACTCCACCCCTTTTGGGCTACCACCCCGATTTGGGCCACCGCCCCCTTTCGGGATTTCCCCATGTCCTTTATACCGGTCTCCTTAGACCACAGTTCACACAGCACAGTTTGTCTCTTTTACAATACCACACAAGTCCTTGTTGGCACCACCACAGCTCCTGCTATCACCGACACCACTGGCTGCTGTTCACACACAGCATCTGGTGTCCTCTTCGTAACCCCGCTGAGTTACAGGAAGACGCTTGTCCCCTTCGTAACCCCGCCGAGTTACCAGAAGCCGCTTGTCCTCTTCTTGACTCCCACTGAGCCACCGCAGGTGGAGTTGAGAAAAGAAGGAAAAAAAATGCCACACAAAAACTCACGTGTCCTTTCTGTGTGCTATTCAGGACATACAGTCTCCGCCTGAGACCGTCCAACACGCAGGGTGCACCGGGAGCTATTCAGGGAGCCGACCCTCTACCCAGGGTTTCCCAACACACCGGCCTCACCAACACACCACACAAAACTCACGTGTCCTGTCTGTGTGCTATTCAGGATGTTCAGTCTCCGCCTGAGACCATCCAACACAGAGGGCGCACCAGGTGCTATTCAGGGAGTGGCTCTCCTCCCAGGGTTTCCCAACACACCGGCCTCACCAAGTCCAGGGGCTTAGCGGGTGCTATTCAGGACATCCGTCTCTGCCTGAGACTGCCCAACATTTACGCCTCACCAGGTTCAAGGTCATACCACGTGCTCCAGGGATCCGATTCTTCTCCCAGAACCTCCCAACACTGACCCTCCAGGACCTTGCTCACTGAACCCTCCAGGTACAGTCTTTATCACTGACCCAGGTCAGTACAACACGAACACCTGTCCATTACCTGTGTCGGCCAGACAGGTCCTCGGATACCTCTTCTCCACAGAGGCACCCTATAGCAATCACCAGTCTTTCTCACTGACCCCAGTCAGTACAACACGGTTTTTACGACCGTCACCTGCTGGCCGCGCAGGTTCTCGGACCCCTCTACCGCAGAGGTATCCTATAAGTTTTTTCCGCCTGGGGAAATGGCCGCACTGGGCTCACCGATCTGGACAGTGCCTTACTCACTAGGCCGCCCCACGGTTCCAGAACCACAGCCGGGCAGTGGCTTCCCCAACTGTCAGCCCTCCTGGCTCAGCGTTGCCCTTAGCAACCGACTTTGCAGTCCTCTTCCGTTTCTCCCAGCAACAAGGCTACAATAATGCCCATAGCTTTCTCCACCAATTGTGAGGTAGCGCTGTCATTCAAGTAGGGGATACTCGCTCAGCAGCCACAAAAACAGATCCGCACAGGTTTTCCATACAACATCATAGTTCATGCGGTTTATTTAGCAGCATAAACCCACAGAAGCAACATAAACTTCATATAACAGCATAGCATCCATGACAGAGTTCAGCTCTGTAATCCCTGTGGTCACACGGGTTATATATGCGCAGGCTTTCTAGCCTCAGTTATCTCACCCACATCAGGGTCAGCTCACGGTTCCTTCACCATGCGGCAGACGTCCATTCCCTCCAGGGAATTACTAGGCATGTGCAGCCATTAAAACCGCATTCCCTGCTGTCAGGAAGACGCCCCCATCTCTCTCTCAGACAGGGCCTTCCACACTGGACCAACCAGGTCCCAGCATTCACTTCATTTGCCCTACCCTGGCCACATTATATGGTCCATAGCCAACCCACCGGGTCACATGACAATGACCTCATCACAGGTCTTTCACACTTACACATACACTTTACAATAGCCTTAGTAAACACACTGCCTGAGTGGGTTTGTAGGTAACTAGTCCCTGACACATTGAACCAGCACCTCAGAGTATCACTACTGATTAACACACACATCAATCTCCATCTCAAGGCCACCCACCTTGAGATACATAACGGTCATTCAGTATCTTGCCATTTATCCACTCTCCTGGGACATCCATACAACGCCCCCTATTGGACACAGTGGTCACTACACCACACAGCATTTCTATTCATTCTTCCTGAACTATCCCTACATCCACTAAGCAATCACTCGATCCATGAATTGGTAGGTTGTGAGTGGTTGTCTCATCAGCATTTTGCACCAGTGTTGTTGCCATCTTTATTACATGGGCTTGCTGCATCCTGATAGTGCATTAGTTCTGAGACCTGGGCAGGTAAACCCTGCTGCCCTTTTTTGTTTTAATTACCTCTTTAAACATGGGTCATCCTCAACCATTCTGGAAGAAAGATGACAATAATGCAACACTAAACACTTAAAATCCACAAAAAAATAATGTTCTCTTCATCCAAGCGGGATGCAAAGTGTCCCCTGCTGGTCAGCAGTGACCCTGGTCCCACTTGTTTTGGACCTCAAAACAGAAAGTTCAGTTTCTTTCAGAACAATGGCTGTTAGGACTACACAACAACAGCTAGCCAAAAGTTCATGGCCACAGTTCAATTTCACCAACTCAGTTTGGACTTCAAGTTGTCCATCCAACCTCCCCAAACATTCGTCCCCACAGCAATGAGTCATCCATTATATTACCTCCCCTTTTGTGAGCAACAGTCCCTTTAATTGCACAATGCTGCCCACAGGCCAGGCTCACAGTCTTTTGGGGTTAAGTTCATGGAAGACACAGGTCTGACTCCAGGGGTAAATGGGACAGAGTCAATGGGGGGCAATGTGCACAGTCATAAGGGACAGAAAAGGTTTTAGGACTCTTTAGCAGTTCACAGTCCCTTAGTCCAGCAGGGAGATATACAAACATACACAAAACAATGGGGGGAAACACAAACCTTCTGCTGTCCTTGGAGGACATCGAAGGCTCCAGTCAATGCTCAACCTCATGCCCCTGGAACGCAGAACAGTTCTTTTTACCTTTTAAGTACAACAAGCACTGCTAAATTTGGTCAGAGCTAACCTGTTCACCACGACGACCATTTTAGACTCCATCGCCCCATCAGACCCATGTTTTTTTGGCACCTGATTGACCCATGTAGGTAGTCAAATGGGAGGCTGGAAACGCATAGAATGCCACCACAGCAGCCCTCACCTCTGTGAGAAGTGAAGCCTTCCTACTGCCAGTACAGGATGTATTGCTGTCTCTCTGCTTCTTTTGTGGGTATGTGCTGTAGGGCTCAGTGGTGTAGAGGCCCTTGCTGCTTGCTTGCGTCCTCCACCCAGGTTGATTGGTCGCCTGGGGATCCCTATCTTCCAGCTAGCTACACTTCCTCTTTCTGCCAAGCTAGTCTCTCCTTCCACTCTGACTGTCCCAGTCCCCCATGGAGTGCCATATAACTCTAAAAGGAACCCATAGCGCTCCACTTTTCCTGCCTCCTCTTCTCCTCGCTCACCAACAATGGCTTTGGCCAGCTCTGCTGTGGAAGTACTTTTCAAGTGCTCCACTTCATCAAGTAAATATGAAAGACTGTTCGCAAGGTACACTACCTTTTATAAAAGGTTCTAATATCGATGAAGCCCTTTCAGACCTGAGCAAGGCAGAATCCGTGTACAGGGACAGAGACGCCAAGGTACAAGATGTTAAAGTGAAAGCGGAATACCGTAGCTCTCACCAACAAGAAACTAGATCTCACAAAACAACCTCATATTGATACTTCTCTCAGTCATCCAGAGCATCATCCTCAAGAAGCTTAGCCCTGACCAATAGAATAATAGAGGTCCGCATAAGAGCAGAACAATTCAAGGTGAAACGTTACTTCACAGAAAAAGAGGTAGAAGCAGAGACCAAGAGGGCAGACGCCCTTGCAAAGGTAGGAGCAGAGACTGAGAGGGTAAAAGCCCTTGCAAAAGCAGAAGCCAAAAGGGCAGAAGCAGAAGCCCTTGCAAAAATTGAAGTGGCGGCTCGGATAAAGATCCTTTGTTCATGAATGGAAGAAGAAATTCTGCTAGCTGAAGTGAAGCTACTTGAGCAGGCATTGATCCAGTTTGCTCAGCACAAGAAATAGATGATCCGGGTGATCGAACCAGAGATTATGTGCTAAACCAGTTACCCGAGTCAACCTCGGGTTGCAACACCATCCAAGCCAACAACGCTGAGACCTCCAAGTCAGCTCTTGCTTGCATCGCCAGAGCACCCAAGCAGGTTAATAACAGTCACCAGGAGGTGCCTTCTCAAACGCAGTCACTACAGCAAGCTGACCGTCAAGTGTTTCCCGACCCACCTCCTCAGCTCAAGCAGCAGTCATCAGAATCGGAGGCTAAACCACAGCTCAACCCTGCAACAACATCATTCTACCCAGGAACATCTCACCCTTTCATGCCAGGCAGCCCATATGCCAAGGGGGATCACAAGTTGTTGGGAAACAAGCAGTGAGAAATAGAAATCCGATATGTCGGAGTTTGCCAGGTTTATCATGAGCAGATTGCTAATCAACACCAGCCTCTCAAAATTCGATGATGGCGCAGAGAGCTGCAGGGCCTGGAAAGCAACCTTTAAGGCAGCCATCACCAACCTCAACCTAGCCACAGAGCAGAAGATTGACCTAATGAAGCAATAGAGAGAGCCCTATTCAAGAGACTTCAGAACGTCCCAAAGATCAACATTTAGGAAGTCCACAAGCTTCAAGTCCTAAGTGATTTGCTTATGGAGCTGGAGCTCTCCTAAAAAGACCCTCATCTGTCTGGCCTGTGTTACCTGGATACAGCATATGGAGTGAACCCAATTGTGGTGAAGCTACCATACAGTCTGCAGGAGAAGTGGGCAATGTCAGTCACAAGGTATAAAAGAGTGCGTGACGTCACCTTCCCACCATTTATTCACTTCTGCAAGCTCATCGACAAGCAGTCCCAGATGAGGAATGACCCCCAACTTCAACTTCAACAGGATCAAAGTATGAAGGCGTCTACAGAAACATTGAGACTTTAAGAACACTGTGAGTGTTAGAAAGACTAATCTCCCATCACCTGCAGTAGCCACAGGTAAAAAGTACACCACCTCATTGGGAGAAAGTCCTTTAATCGGGAATGTCCCATTCATATGAAACCTCACTCGCTGAATAAGTGCAGAGGGTTTAGATCCAAAACCCTACTGGAGTGCAAGAAAGTCCTCACTGAGCTTGGGGTATGTTTCAGATGCTGCGCTTCACTGGAGCACATGGCCAAGGACTGTAAAGCTGTTATCAAGTGTGAGGAGTGTCATAGTGAAAATCACGCCTCAGCTATGTATCCAACCCCACTTGACGGAGATTCATCAGCTGCAGTCGCCACCAACGCTCCCACTCCCAGTCATGGCGGGGAGCCCCAGAATCAGACTAACACCGCCACAATCGTCTAATGCTCATGCTCTGATGTGTGTGGTGATGGCTAAAGGAAGAAATGTTGTGTCCGAATATCTCTAATTAAGGTCTATCCAGAGGGACTTCCAGAAAAGGCAGTGAAGATGTATGCCATCATAGACGACCAAAGCAACCGGTACTTAGCAAGACCGAGGTTCTTTGAGGCCTTTGGAATTAAAGGTCCATCAGAACCCTACAGCTTAAACACCTGCTCAGGCCGCTTAGAGACTAGCAGCTGAAGAGCTCAGGGATTCGTTGCTTCTCCTATCACTGGAAATACTGAATTACCTCTACTAACCCATATTGAATGTGACCAGATACCCAATCACAGGGACGAGATTCCTACTCCTGAAGCCACATTTCCCCAACCACACCTAAGGCACCTGATCAGTGTTATTCCTCCTATGGACGCCAACACAGAGATTCTGCTCCTGTTTGGTAGAGACAATCGAAGGGTACACAAGGTGTGTCAACAGTGTAATGGACCTGACTATGCACCATATGCCCAGAAACTGGACTTGGGATGGGTAGTCATAGGAAATGTACTGTATGTGCCGATCATTCAGGAATTAACTCCTTCAAGACTTAGGTGCGTGGAGATTGGCGCACAACTTTCATCAAGCCGTGTCCTCATCATTACTGGGTGAAAGAGAAGTCCACAGACCCCACACACACCTGGCATTGCTTCTTCTCTATGTATCAACAACTTGGGAAGATCAGTCTTTCAAACAACTAAGGCTAATTTCACACTTGCTTTTTTTTGCAGAGCACTTTTAGCGCAAAAAAACGCATAGAAAAAACGCATACAAATGCATACAAACACTGCGTTTTTTCAAGCATTTTTATGCGCATGCAGGAAAAAACGCAGCATTTGTATGCGTTTTTAGTGCGTTTGCGTTTTTTACAGATTTTTGGACAACCCCCAAAAAGGAAAAAAACCCATTCAATAACACGACCAATGGGACGTCAATGTCGGTGTGGTATGTTAATATATAGACCCTGTCTACAGTATTCTTCAGATTTGCTTGATTCTTCTCGTGTCAACATGGATCTGCGCTGGAAGAGTTTTCACTTCAACTTGGATTTGGACATCGCGATGTCTCTGGCGTATGCAGTAGCTTGCCATGAACAAAGGAAGAGAGAGAGGCAGCAAAGACGGCAGCGGCAGCGTATGTGGATACATCCGATTTTTGAACTCCGGGAGAGCCATGGGGCATACCACACCCTCTACAGTGAGCTACAGGCAAACCCGGAGAAATTTACAGATTATATCCGGATGTCCCAAGAAAGCTTCAGGGATTTGCTTGCTCATGTCCAACAATCCATCCGGAGACAGGACACACAGCTCCGTCGTGCGATTCCTCCTGAGGAACGGCTACTGGTGACATTACGGTACGTAATATTTAAAAACCAAGGGGTGCGGTCTGATGGTTTTTTTTTTTTTTTTATTTAGTATTCAAAACCTTGGGTAATTAGTTTTCGTGAATGTACTAATATTTTATTTTATAGTTTTTTTAAAATAATATACATAAATATTAATTTTACTTCTTTGTCTGTTCACAGATTCCTGGCGACTGGAGAAACCCTATCTTCACTACACTTCCAGTACCGTATTGGAATCTCTACCTTGTCTGGAATTGTTGCTGACACCTGCCGGGCTCTCTGGAATGTTCTTTGTCCAGAATTTATGCCCCTGCCCACCGCTGAAAAGTGGATGGAAATTGCTGACAAATTCTGGACAGTATGCAATTTTCCCAACTGTTTGGGAGCTGTTGATGGTAAACACATACGGATCATCAAACCCAAAAGAACAGGATCTGAGTACTATAATTACAAAAAGTACTTTTCAATAGTACTCATGGCCATTGCGGATGCCGGATGTATGTTTGTAGCAGTGGACATTTGAGCATTTGGCCGTGGTAATGACTCACAGGCTTTTAAAAACTCAGACATGGGCAGGAGGTTGTATGGCAACCAATTTAATTTCCCTATGCCACGGCCTCTTCCTCACACCGAAGCTCCGCCACCACTGCCCTTTGTAATGGTTGGGGATGAGGCTTTTCAAATGTGCGCAAACTTACTGAAACCCTACTCCAGCCGGGACTTGGACCACACCAAAAAAATATTTAATTACAGGCTGATCAGGGCCAGAAGAACTGTCGAGTGTGCTTTTGGGATTCTTGTCTCCAGGTGGCGAATTCTCGGCACGGCCATTAATCTTAAACTTGAAACAGTCGATGAGGTGGTGAAGGCCTGTGTGGTTCTACATAATTTTGTGATGGCTAAAGAGCACCCGACCTTTGAGCTGGACGATGATGCTCCTAACCCATTGCCTGAATTCACTCAGCACCCTCTCAGGTCATCCGTTGAAGTTGGCCAAATGAGGGACCAATTTGCGGCCTTCTTTATTTCTGATGTAGGACGGGTGCACTGGCAAGATGAAATGTTGTAATGTTTTCGTTTTGGTTATGGTAATAAAAAACCTTATTTGATACCATTACTGAGTGCACTATATTTTTTACACTCCAATCAAATAAAAAACTCCCCATGTATACCGGTGAATTTTTTGATGTTCTCACACCTGGGCAGGTAATAATAATAATAATAATAATAATAATAATAATAATAATCTTTATATAGCACCAACATATTCCGCAGCGCTTTACAGTTTAACAGTTTCAAAACACAAGTCATAAGTAACAACGCTAACAATGCAATAATTAAAGCAAAATAAGACGAAATAAGACGACCCTGCTCGTGAGAGCGTACAATCTACAATGAGGTGAGGGAGATACAGAGTACAGGTGTGTATTTACAATGGTGTATTTACAATGAAGGTCCAGCCATCTTGCAGGAGTGAAGGATGGATGGAGATAGTGAATGGGCTACGCACGCACACTTACACAGAAAATGACTTTGATTAGTGAATGTGATAGGCCGCTCTGAACAGGTGTGTTTTGAGGGAGCGCCTAAAACTATGCAAATTGTGGATAGTCCTGATTTCTTGGGGTAGAGCATTCCAGAGGATAGGAGCAGCACGGGAGAAGTCTTGGAGTCGGGAGTGGGAGGTACGGATTAGTGCAGAGGTTAGTCGAAAGTCGTTTGCAGAGCGCAGCGATCGGCTAGGCCGATAGACAGAAATGAGAGAAGAGATGTAAGGGGGTGCCGCACTGTGGAGAGCTTTGTGGGTGAGAACAAGTACTTTGAATTGGATCCTATAATGAATGGGCAGCCAATGTAAGGACTGGCGAAGAGCGGACGCGTCCGAGTACCGATTACCCAGATGGACGATCCTGGCTGCTGCATTGAGTATGGACTGGAGAGGGGATAGTCGAGTGACGGGGAGGCCAATTAATAGAGCGTTGCAGTAATCCAGGCGAGAGTGGATCAATGCAACAGTGAGGGTTTTTGTTGTTTCCATAGTGAGAAAAGGGCGGATTCTAGAGATGTTCTTTAGGTGTAAGCGGCAAGAGCGGGCAAGGGATTGTATATGGGATGTAAAGGAGAGATTGGTGTCAAACATAACACCCAGACAGCGCACCTGCTGCCGGGGTGTTATTGTGGTACCACCCACAGAGAAGGAAATGTCAGATTTAGGGAGGTTAGTAGACGGCGGGAGCAGAAGAAGTTCAGTTTTGGAGAGGTTGAGTTTCAGATAGAGAGCGGACATGATATTGGAGACTGCGGACAGACAGTCACTGGCGTTCTGTAGTACAGCGGGGGTAAGGTCGGGGGAAGACGTGTATAGTTGTGTGTCATCAGCATAAAGATGGTACTGAAAGCCAAATCTGCTGATGGTCTGTCCAATTGGGGCCATGTAGAGAGAGAAAAGGGGGCCAAGGACTGAGCCCTGAGGTACCCCGACAGCAAGAGGAAGAGGAGATGACGTGGAGCCAGAGAACAAAACACTGAAGGAGCGGTCAGAGAGATAGGAAGAGATCCAGGAGAGTGCAGTGTCCTTAATGCCTAGTGACTGGAGCCTAGAGAGTAGGAGATGGTGGTCAACAGTATCGAAAGCTGCAGATAGGTCAAGAAGAATGAGCAGAGAGTGGTCACCGTTACGTTTTGCTGTCAGAAGGTCATTGGTCACTTTGAGTGCAGTTTCAGTCGAATGTAGGGGGCGGAAACCGGACTGTGAAGGGTCTAGAAGGGAGTGAATGGAGAGGTAACGGGTAAGGCGGGAGTAAACTAGGCGTTCCAAAAGTTTAGAGATGAAGGGGAGATTGGAGACTGGTCTGTAGTTTGTGCAGGATGGGTCGAGAGCAGGTTTCTTTAGTAGTGGAGTAACGATGGCGTGTTTGAAGGAGGATGGGAAAATGCCCGAGGAGAGGGAGAGATTAAAGATTGTAGTTAGGTGGGTTGTGACGACTGGAGAGAGAGACTGGAGGAGATGTGAGGGAATGGGGTCGGTAGTGCATGTAGTCGGACGAGAAGAAGAGGAGTCTGGAGACTTCTTCTTCTGTTATGGGATCAAATGTGGAGAGTGAGCCAGGGGAGATGTAGGAAGGGATGGGAGTCACAGCACTTGGTGGTTGGGAGCAGATTTCTTGACGGATATTATCTATTTTTTCTGTAAAGTGGGAGGCCAGGTCATCAGCACAAATGTCTGTGATAGGGGCTTGTGCTTTTGGCCTGAGGAGGGAGTGAAAAGTGTCAAGTTTCTTGGGGTTGTTGGCTAGTGAGGAGATCAGGGTGGTGAAGTAGGTCTGTTTGGCAAGGTGAAGGGCAGCGTTATAGGTTCTTAACATAAATTTGAAGTGGATGAAGTCTTCTGGTGTGCGGGTTTTTCTCCATAGGCGTTCAGCACTCCTGGAGCATCGCTGGAGAAGTTGAGTTTGCGATGTGAGCCAGGGCACTTTTACTCTGTGTTTGGAGGTTCTGAGGGTGAGGGGAGCTACTTGGTCAAGGGTGCTTCTAAGAGTGTCATTGTAGTGATGAACAGCCAGATTAGGACAGGAAAGAGAGGAGATTGGGGACAGAGATGAGTGTAGGGAATCTGAAAGTGTCTGAGGGTTAATAGCTTGTAGATTTCTGACTGTGTGGTAGGTAGGAATGAGCTGGGGTGGGCGAGGATTTGTGAGCGTGAAGGAGAGAATGTTGTGGTCAGAGAGTGGAAGCGGTGAGTTGTTTAGGTGGGAGATTGAACAGAGCCGGCAGAAGACCAGATCAAGGGTGTTACCGTCCTTATGTGTCTCAGAGGTTGAAAGCTGTGAGAGGCCTAGAGAGGTGGTTAGTGATAGAAGCTGGGATGCAGATGTGGAATTAGGGCTGTTAATGGGGATGCTGAAGTCTCCCAGGATGAGGGTTGGTAGTTCTGAGGACATGAAGTGTGGCAGCCAGGCTGAAAAGTGGTCAAGGAAGAGGGTGGGTGAGCCTGGGGGCCGGTATATGACCGCTACCCTGAGGGAGAGGGGACGGAAGAGCCTGATGGTGTGGACCTCAAAAGAAGGGAATAAGAGTGATGGGACTGGGGGGATGACCTGGAAAGTGCATTGTGGGGACAGGAGTATGCCAACTCCACCACCAGGTCTGTTTGTGGGTCTCGGGGAGTGAGAGAATTGTAAGCCACCGTAGGAAATGGCAGCAGGAGAGACAGTGTCAGAATCCTGAATCCAGGTTTCAGTGAGGGCCAACAGATTAAGAGAGTTGTTCAGAAAGTAGTTGTGTAGGAAAGGAAGCTTGTTACAAGCAGACCGTGGATTCCAGAGGGCACAATTAAAAGATTGAGATGAGGGAGTGCAAGTAATGTTAATCAGATTATTGTGGTTTCGATATGAGGTAGGGTAGGGGTCGAGGTTGGGGGATGGTGGACCAGGGTTGGGGGAGATGTCCCCTGAAATCAGTAGGAGAAGGAAGATAAAGAGCCAATAGTTGTTGGAATTGTAAGTAGTTTTTTTCTGCGATGTGTTTGGGCAAGATGGGCTGAGGTTTCTCAGGAAGGTGAGGAGTGTGTGGGAGCTGTACATGGGAGAGGGAAGTATAGAGGGGCTGATGTGTATGAGTCGTGATGGAGGGGGGATAGGGTGATGAATGTGGATGGCAAGGGAACACAGGAGGATAAAAATAAAGCACATGGTTAAAGGGGAAGGCAAAGTGTGGGTTACCTGACTCCTGCCCTGACTAACTGCCATGTGTAACTGCCGTTTTGCTGGATGCTTATCTTCTGTGATGCTTTGCTTATGGGATGCTTGCGTGCTGTACCCCACACTGCGTGCTTCCCCTTAGCAACTACTACATATATAGGCCACACTACAGGGTCAGGAGAGAGGGATTGTGGGAGATGGTTGGGTATAATTTGGCAGCTGGGGCCAGCACACCAGGGGATGGTTAGATGATCAAAGGCACTAGACCAAGATGTGGCAAAATGCTATAGCACCTTCCACCTGATAAGATCTAGAAAGGCCCCAGTCACAGATCTAAAGCAGTAAGTATTACATACAGTGCAACAAATGAATTATACCAAAGCTTTAGCAAGCACATTTAAATATGCAGCAAAATGGTCAAGCAGCAGAAGTATGGAGTTGTACCATTTGGATATATTACAGCAGAGAAATAGAGGCAGCAGAGGTGGGAAGTTGTATCATTCAGGCTGCTTGCTGGCAGTGAATGTAGTAAATACATGCAGGGTGGCTCAGTTGATTACCATTTGGATATATTACAGCTGAGAAATAGAGGCAGCAGAGGTGGGAAGTTGTATCATTCAGGCTGCTTGCTGGCAGTGAATGGAGTAAATACATGCAGGGTGGCTCAGTTGATTACCATTTGGATATATTACAGCTGAGAAATAGAGGCAGCAGAGGTGGGAAGTTGTATCATTCAGGCTGCTTGCTGGCAGTGAATGTAGTAAATACATGCAGGGTGGCTCAGTTGATTACCATTTGGATATATTACAGCTGAGAAATAGAGGCAGCAGAGGTGGGAAGTTGTATCATTCAGGCTGCTTGCTGGCAGTGAATGGAGTAAATACATGCAGGGTGGCTCAGTTGATTACCATTTGGATATATTACAGCTGAGAAATAGAGGCAGCAGAGGTGGGAAGTTGTATCATTCAGGCTGCTTGCTGGCAGTGAATGGAGTAAATACATGCAGGGTGGCTCAGTTGATTACCATTTGGATATATTACAGCAGAGAAATAGAGGCAGCAGAGGTGGGAAGTTGTATCATTCAGGCTGCTTGCTGGCAGTGAATGGAGTAAATACATGCAGGGTGGCTCAGTTGATTACCATTTGGATATATTACAGCTGAGAAACAGAGGCAGCAGAGGTGGGAAGTTGTATCATTCAGGCTGCTTGCTGGCAGTGAATGGAGTAAATACATGCAGGGTGGCTCAGTTGATTACCATTTGGATATATTACAGCTGAGAAACAGAGGCAGCAGAGGTGGGAAGTTGTATCATTCAGGCTGCTTGCTGGCAGTGAATGGAGTAAATACATGCAGGGTGGCTCAGTTGATTACCATTTGGATATATTACAGCAGAGAAATAGAGGCAGCAGAGGTGGGAAGTTGTATCATTCAGGCTGCTTGCTGGCAGTGAATGGAGTAAATACATGCAGGGTGGCTCAGTTGATTACCTGTGTGAAGAGAGAAGATGAATGTTAATTCCATGCCATGTATAACTGCCGTTTTGCTGATGCTTATCTTCTGTGATGCTTTGCTTATGGGATGCTTGCGTGCTGTACCCCACACTGCGAAATACAGTGGTAAATACACATATGAGTTAAAATGCAGCATTGCTACTCTGTGTGAAATATATTGGAACGTAAGCAAAGCTGCATGTTAAATATGATGTGTATTAACCAGGCCATGATTGATAACTATAACCAAACCATGATTGATAAATAGTTATGATTATGATTTTTGAGTGAAGTTGTTAGGATCGGGTTTCAGGAAACCAAATTTGTTTCAAAAGAAAATTGTCCAACTAGTGTAAAAAAAAAAAAAGTATGTGATTCGTTCAAAACCCAACCCCAATGCAAGTCAATGGGGAATAAAAGTCAGCATTGAGTGGATGAATGTAATCAGCTCAATTCCAACTTTTATTTAACATTAACTAACTTTGTGGTAGTGTTTAGAAAGAAAATTATTTTTTAAGAACGAAACTTATTTTTTTTTATACAAGTTTCACCACAAGTTTCACCAGTTTGTTTTTCATGAAACCAGATCCTAGTTGGTAAAACTCGAGTTATTATACTAGGCCTTGGTATGACTATACTAGTCCTTTGTATTTAACATGTATTAAATACAAAGGCTTAGTCTAGTCCTATGACTAGACTAGGCCTTTGTATTTTACATATGTTCAATACATAGGCCTAGTCTAGTCATATGACTATACTAGGCCTTTGTATTTGACATATGTTAAATAAAAGGCGTAGTCTAGTCATATGACTAGACTAGGCCTTTGGATTTAGCATATGTTCAATACATAGGCCTAGTATAGTCATATGACTATGCCTTGGTTTTTAACATATACGTGTATTTACCCATCAGTGTGTGTGAGCGGCGCCAAAACCATTAATCAAACTTTGTAATGGTGAACCACAAATGTAAATTTGTTTTTAAACACAAAAATATAAAAAACTTTATTTTTTTCGGCGTTTGGGGGCAGATGGTTGCAATTTGGGAGTGTGCAGGGAAGATGCAACACTTGCAGTTGAAGACGGTGTTTGAGGGGAAGGGGCAACAAAACTTGTGGGGGAAGGTAGTTCAGTTAAGGGAATTAAACTAGGAACACTTGGAGGAGAGGAAATGGGTTCTGGAACATTTCTTCGAAGTGCATGTCGCCGTAGGCTTGTCTGCCTGGACCTACTTTGCCCCAATGCCCGCCTTTATAGATTTTGCCTAGAACTTGGGGCAAATATGGAATGGAGGTCCCACATCTGCTGCGGTGGCTGTTGCTGCTGTGGCTGCTGCTGCTGCTGTGGCTGCTGCAGCGGTGGCTGTTGCTGCTGTGGCTGCTGCTGATGCTCCTGATGCTCTTGGTTGGCAGTGCTCGTCCTTGCAGGAGGACTGGTGGCGGCAGTGATGGTCCAGGTTTGTGGAGTGGTGGTGGCAGGGCTACTACATGTTGTAGCGGCAGGGCTGTTCCATGTTTGCCTAGTGGTGTCTGAGCTCCACGCATGCATGGGGTGGCGGTGGTGCTCCAGACAGGAGCAGCGCTTGCCATGGTGGTGTTGGTGAAGTGACCAGCTACACTGAGACTTGTGGTGTAACGGTGGGTGTCCTGGCTTTGAATAGAGGTGTCCGTGCAGTGTTATGCAGCACAAGTCTGTAGTGAGGTGAAGCGAGTCAATGGTGGCACAGGTGGAAATGACACTACTGACTGCTGCCTGTACTGATTATGCTGCATAGCCTGCAAGAAAGCATTGTTCTGGAGAAGGAGAGAGCGAGACAGCAGCGCATCAGGCATCGTAGACGACGTTTGTGGATCCACCCCATCACAGCCAAGAGAATGACGCGTGGGGTCTATTCTACACTATGCATGGACCTTCGACGAAACCCGGATAAATTTTTTGGATATGTTAGGATGAAAATGGAGAATTTTGATTACTTGGTGGAGCGCATTGCACACCTCATAAGAAAAGCGGACACCTATTGCCGCTTCTCCGTTTCACCCGCAGAGCGTCTGATGGTGACTTTAAGGTAAGCCACATTTATTGGATATGATCGCATCAGAGCACACTTTCACTGCAATCTTGTTGGTGGTAATTTGTATCTCCAAGTGTTAGGTCAGTTTTGGTATGTAATGCTGTGATTTAAAACTAATTTATTGTTTGTTAATTCCCCACAGATTTCTTGCAACTGGAGAATCCCTTTCGTCACTGCATTTCCAGTACAGACTCGGGATTTCCACCATATCTGGAATTGTGAAGTACACATGCCGTGCACTGTGGGACTCCTTAGCTGAAGAGTTTTTACCAGAGCCCACAACAGAGAGGTGGATTGAAATTGCTGACAAGTTTCAACAGATATGTCAGTTTCCAAACTGCTTGGGCGCTGTGGACGGGAAACATATCCGCATTGTAAAGCCAGCTGGATCGGGATCGGAATATTTCAATTACAAGAAATATTTTTCAATTGTCCTCATGGCCATCGCTGACGCGGAATACAAATTTATTGCGGTTGATATTGGGGCCTATGGCCGCTCCAATGACTCTCAAGTTTTCAAACTGTCTGCCATGGGGCGTAAACTGTATGGAAACACCTTCCAGTTCCCACCACCTAGACCGCTGCCGCAAACATCTGGTCCACCTATGCCATTTGTCTGTGTAGGGGATGAAGCCTTCCAGCTGTCAGAACACCTTTTGAAACCGTACTCTAGCAGAGGATTGACAAGACCAAAACGCATTTTTAATTACCGCCTCACAAGAGCAAGAAGAATGGTTGAATGTACCTTTGGTATTCTGACAGCCAAATGGCGGGTCCTATTGACTGCGATCAACCTCAAGACAGAAACTGTGGACGAGGTGATCAAAGCGTGCGTGGTACTCCACAATTTTGTTATATGCAAGGAACCCATTTCCATTGAGGACACCTCTGAAGAAACCACCTTGCAAGATTACCATGACATTACCACTAGAAGTTCTGTGACGGTTTCAGTAATGAGGGACAATTTTGCACTATACTTTATGTCACCTCAAGGCAGAGTACACTGGCAGGATGACAGAGTGTGAAAGATTTGTGCCCTAACCAAACTTGTGTACCTTCTGTACCAACAGTATATACCTTTGCCAACCAAAGTTGGCTATCTTGTCATGGTCTTACTATTTTTACCTTTAGGCCACAGGTGTGTACCTGGTTGTGTTTTATGCAAAGTATTTCACCTTTTAACAAAAGTTGTGTACATTGTTCGGAAATCACCAAC
The DNA here is from genome assembly GCF_039654945.1 of Dendrobates tinctorius. Taxonomy (NCBI): domain Eukaryota; kingdom Metazoa; phylum Chordata; class Amphibia; order Anura; family Dendrobatidae; genus Dendrobates; species Dendrobates tinctorius. The sequence goes on from NW_027361737.1 coordinate 31,162,207, forward strand.
AATAAACACAACTTTTTAGGTGAAATACTTTGCTTCAAACACAACCAGGAACACAACTGTGGCAAAAAGCTAAAATTTACCCACAGTTATATACCTAGTTTTGAATACCATTTCACCTTTTAAATACCCTGTATTTAACCTTTTTCGCCGCAGAAAGAAATGACAGACAACCAGTGTAAAATAATTTAACTTTTATTGAAAAATGTTTTTTTTAGTAAACTTTTTTAAAATTTTAATAAACTTGTTTAATAAAAATTTGAAACTATAAAACTGAAACCATAAAACTGGTCATTTTTATTTAAATACACACATTATAATTCTGTGTAGTGTGTGGTGGAAATACTGCTGTAGGGGCTGCGGGACACTTCGACACTGGGAGTGTGGAGAGAGGACTGGGATCGTTGTGGGGAAGGAACAGTTAGAGGTGAAGGTGTGGAAAAAACTACTGAATGGGTGGACATGTGGGAAGCAGAAGAGGTGGTGGGTGGTGGGTGGTGGAGTGGAGGGTTGGGCAGGGACTGTAGGAGCAGATGATGTTGATGGGAAGTTGTATGGGGAAGGAGTTTGGTACGGGGCAGGTTGCTGGAAGTGGGGAGATGTCTGGTACGGGGCAGGTTGCTGGAAGTGGGGAGATGTCTGGTACGGGGCAGGTTGCTGGAAGTGGGGAGATGTCTGGTACGGGGCAGGTTGCTGGAAGTGGGGAGATGTCTGGTACGGGGCAGGTTGCTGGAAGTGGGGAGATGTCTGGTACGGGGCAGGTTGCTGGAAGTGGGGAGATGTCTGGTACGGGTCAGGTTGCTGGAAGTGGGGAGATGTCTGGTACTGTGGAGTTTGCAGGTACTGTGGAGGTTGCTGGTACTGGTGAGGTTGCTGGTGCTAGGGAGGTTGCTGGTGCTGGGGAGGTGGCTGGTGCTGGGGAGGTGGATGGTGCTGGGGAGGTGGATGGTATGTAATAGGAGGGGGAGGATGGAAAGTGGCTGGAGGGGGTGTAGATGTAATAGGAGGGGGAGGATGGAAAGTGGCTGGAGGGGGTGCAGGTGGAGGAACTACTGTGGTGGGAGGAGGAGGAGGTTGGGAGGTAACTTGCTGGAGAGCAGCGTGGCATGAATGCATTACATGCATCTGCTGGGCAGGAGAGAGCGTTTCCATGCGCTCCACAACAGACCTGAAAAAGGTGTGGTTTGGCGAAGATCTTGCTTCTGAATGCATGGTTTGCAGAAGTGTCTTCACCTCCAGAATGCTGGAGTTGATCTGCTGATAGCCTGCGGAGATTTGCTCTGACAAGACTTTTAGACAGTTCTGGAAAGATGCATTCAGATGCAAGAACTCTGGCGCATAAGTCTTTTCCTGATCCCTCTGCCGCTGCCACCCAGTACCCGCAGGTGTACTAGAGACGGCAGGGGCAGAAGGGTGGGGTAAAGGGAAAGCGATCTCCTCACCAGCAGCTTCATGTAATGTAGGCGGCCACGATGCTCCTGTGCTGGTGGATGGGACAGATGGGTCGAATGTGTGGGAAGGCTGGGAAGGTGCAGATGTACCGGGGCGGTCGAAGTGTCCCTCGGTGCCGGTCTCCTCAGGGATCGCCTCAGAAGGGTCCAATCGTGCCGGCTCCCGAGTGCTGCTCACCGTGCTGTGGAATAAAGAGAAAAAAAAACAATTAAAATACTGACATGGTATGGCCCTGGCTGAAAAAAAAATTTATATCTAACATTTTTTTTCACATGTGGTGTGTAATATTTACCTTCTGGTGACCATTGTTTCCCGGAGGAACGACAGGGCTTCTGCGTACTTGTACTTGCTCCTGCGTCCTCCAGATCCACTCGGGGCCCGCATCTCTTTATTGAACTCCTTCTTGAAACGATCTCTCACAGACCGCCACCGATTCACAATTCTGTTCCCTGAAACGAGAAAGGAGTGCTTAGTATACAACATCAGTGTTTCCCAAACTCCAGTCCTCATGGTCCCCAGGGGTCATGTTTTCAGGATTTCAATAGTAAATAGAAATCCTGAACACATGATCCGTGGGGACCACGAGGACTGGAGTTCGGGAAACACTGGTTTAAATCAAGCAACCGGTACTGTATATACTTACGCTCTGTAATCTGGGCCCGAACATCGAGGTCCTCCCAGCGGTCCACAAGGAGCGAACAGATTTCCTCCCAGAGTCGTCGGGTAACGATCAGGTCAGCGTGGCGGCGGTCAGCCATATTCCAGAGCGGCTCCCTTTCTCTGACGAGATCGATGAGGCGGTCCACATCAATCCCTCCATCCTCAACGTCAGAGTCGGGAGCACGCTGTGAAGGCTGTTAAAGAAAAAGACAAAAATAACATAATTAGCCTCCACAAAAGAAATGAAATAAAAAGTGCAAAAAAACAAAGCAAAAATATTTATACTTACACGCTGGTGACCGCCGCGTTGCTGTCGCCGACGACCCTGGGAGGCACTGCGAGCACCTCTTGGCCAAGCACCAGATTGGGAAGACTAGAGAAGAAAACAAAAAATGTTATGTCTTTGGATGTAGGCATTTGTTTGCTGTGTGTGGTCTGCAGAACATTGTTTTCTATGTGTTGTGTGTAGTGTGATGTTGTGTTTCTGTGTTTGATGCCAAAAACTTACCAATTGTGAGCCCACTCCAGGTGTCTGTCCACCCCTTCCTTCTTCTTCTGGGAGCTCCTCTTCATCTTGTGATTCCTGTTTTGAAATAAAAGGCCATGAATAGACATATATTACAGAGAAGATGGATTTTGGAAATAAAAACTTACCGTCAAACGCTGACGATGCGAGGGAGGGCTCCCAGAAGATGATGTGCTGTCTTCCTGGTGGCCACACTCCATGCCTGTGGGTGGTGTTCCAGCTGCTGCCATTGCTGCTGTTGCTGCTGCTGCTGCATCTATTGGGCGGCTGTTGAATAAAGAGAAACAAAGGGCCAATGAATATCTTGATATTCAATAGCCCTAGTTTGGAGGAATGGGTGATTTGATAATTACTGTCTCTCATCTGCTGCTGGACTCCCCTCCCGTTGTTCAGCATGCTGCTCCAATTGGGGTGGTGCTGATGGTGCTGCTGCAGATGTCTCCTGCCTTCTCCTGCGCCTGGTTGCTGTCTTGGGTGGCATGTTGGGTGTGGCTGTGGGTCCCACTGTCTTGCTTTTATATATGTCTTGTGGGCAGAGCTACTGAGCATGCTCAGACCAAAAAAACGGATCCGGCCGCCGGATCAGGCTTTCGCCGGATCCGGCGCATTGCGGCGCTCATAGGCTTTCATTGTGTGAAAAAGCCGGACGCGCCGGATCCGGCGTGTCCGGCTTTTTCGCCGGAGACAAAAAACGTTACAGTAGACGTTTTTTCCAGACGCCGGATCGCGACACATTGCGACACATTGCCGGATCCGGCGAAAACCGGATGAAACGCATGGCCATCCGGCGCGATCCGGCGCAAATGCAAGTCAATGGGGGGGAAACCGGATCCGGCATTGCATTTCGCCGGATCCGGTTTCTGTCAAAAGCGCCGGATCGCGCCTGACGGCGAAAACCTGATGTGTGAAAGAGGCCTAATACTCACATTCTTGACGCTGATAGAAGCTGGGTTTGTTGGTGAATGTCTGCTCTCCAATCTGTCACTGTAGTTGTGGTACAGTGTTGGCAGACACCTCCTTTTATATAGATTTTTTTTTTTCGGACTTTTTATAACTTGTCTAAAAAGTGGACACCACCAAAAAAACGCAGCGCTAAAAAAACGCATACATGCGCATGCAAGTGCGCACGTATGCGCATCCATAGGCCATAATGGCCTTTTTTGGCACAAAATGTGCGCATGCGCTTTTTTGAAGTGGTTGGGCGGACAAAAAATGCAACCTGTAACGTCTGGAAAAAAAAATCGCACACCACAAAAAAACGCAGCGCACGAAAAGCGCATACGTGCGCTTGACAATGCTCACATGTGCGCGCCCATGTTAAATATAGGGGAAAAAAGCGCATGCATGCGGTTTTTTCAAGCGCAAAAAAACGCAAATGTGAAACCAGCCTAAGGATGATGATAAAGTAGCCCATCAATATAATGGACTGTGAGTTCTCTAAAGACGAAACCAACCACTGGGTTTCTCCATTACCCTTCCGAGCTACCAGGCCTGATTTTACATCCATAGATGGGGAAGGGAGCATGCTAGCGTGGACACTTCTTCAGGGAAAAACATCAGTGAACAGAGTTTTGACGGCCAGTCACAGAGATTCAAACCAGCCACTGTTGTGTCTTCGGAAACATCGGGTGTAGTTTCATTCTTCATCAGAGAGGCTCAGAAGCGTAACCTGTCTTCAAAGCACAAGAAGTATCACCCGCCTCTTCCTCACTCCCAAGAGTATTCCACTTACTCAACCAACTTCAGTGGTATTCTCCAATTATGTCCTCCTCCAGCTCCTCAATGTTTGTGAGAGCCATGTCCAAAATCAAGGACAATCCAGGCATGGGAAAAGTGAAAGTCATGCTTACGATCTGTCCTTCTCAAGGAAGTCATGATACATCTGAGTCTATGTCCTTTTTAAATGTTGATCCACGGAAAAAACAGATCACTCTATATGATCCATCTACTTGTGGGCCCTCCATTACTGACCACAGAAGAGCCATTGTTGCTGCTCCAAAGATGTTTGCCTTAGATTCAGTGATCCCTCAAGACTCTTCTCGGGTTGAAGTTTGCTTCGGGACTGTCACAGAAGTGATCCAGTCTGTCGTGAATGGTGCAGATGGGTGCATATTTTGCTTTGGTCATGTCAAGCTTGGTAAGACGTATGCGATGATTAGCAAAGATGCTTCTACGCAAGGACTCGGCATTATACCCTGTGCAATCTCCTGGCTTTTCAAACTAAACGAGGAGAGAAAAGACTGGAAATCACTTCTCGATCCAGGTATTTGCTATCGAAATCTATTGCAAATATGAAGACCAAAAGGATTAATTAGCAGAGGTAGCCACTGGTAGCCTTCAAGATGGACAGTCCCCTGGGGTGTATCTTTGAGAAGATCCAATATGTGGGACTCAACTTCAAAACCAGAGTGAGCCCAAGGCCCTGAAGGCAGAAAAATCTCCTCACTTTCTTGCTGCTGCCATTGCTGCAAGAAAAACCAATAAGGTGGATTGTGAGGAAGAAGATAGGAGGAACTCGCATACGCTTTTCATCCTTCATATATGCCAGTATCGTATGGAAAAAAGTCGAAAAGGAGGAATGTCGGGCGGCCTCAGCCGATTGCACCTTATTGACTTTGGGAGTTGTGAAAGAGTGTTGAGAAAAAGTTGTGATGCGGGAGAAGGCCTCTGTCTATCTCCAAATGCTCTGGGTAACATCATATTAGCCCTTGTGAATGAATGGTGCCAAGCATATCCCATACAGAGACAGCAAATTAACTATGCTCCTGAGGGAATCTGTGGGGAATATTAACTGCAGAACAACAATGATTACCTACATCTCAGGCTCTCCGTCAAATTACCCAGAATCCCTCGCCACCGCGCAGCTCGCTTCAAGGATTCATCGAATGAAAAAGAAAAAGTCCAAGTACGCATCCAGCTCATGTGGAGGAGAAAGCTTTTGCGAGGAAGACCTAGCGAGATGACCTCACCACATGAGACCCTTCCAACCAAAGACAGTTGTACTTGACCCTGATTTTCCTGCTCTTGAAATGCAGTGATCAAGATTATTTTTCCAGCAGTGAGCAGTCTTGTTATATAGATATCTACATTGGTCCAAATGGGGTGGTTTTATCTGACCAAGATCTGACAAATAATAAAGGTCCTCCAGAGTTTGTCCCCATTATCCCTGCACTTCTCAAGAGAAAGAGCAAAGATCATTTATCCAGTTTTCGAAGTTCAGATAACGATCACTTAAAATGCAATACATTTGCTGAGCTACAAGAAAGACTTTTGTGTATTGATGGCAGTGAAAATCCGATCAGGTTCCTCCATGAAGAACTTGCTTCATCAGCTCTTGATACAAAAGCCATGAATTACCAGGAAGATATATCTCCTATGCCACAGCAAGAAAAACTGCAACAGTCACCCTGGAAAAGTGAGGCAAAGACTTTTACGAGACCCATCCACAAACTTGTTCTATTGTTGCCTGTCGAGAGAATCACTGTGGGAAGAACAGTACCAGTTTTGGTCCTTTTGAGTCGTTCTCTTGATATGGACTTGAGTTATGTTTTAATGTTGCATTTTAACATGCTTTTCCTTTACAGATTGTTTGTTATTGATTCCAGTAGTGAAATCCCCAAAGTGAATTTCAGACAGGGAGTGTGCTGCTCCCTTCATGTCTTTTTCAGATCTTTCAATTTACTGTTGTATTTTTAACTTGTTTTCATGCTTGTCTGCTGCTGCCACCTACTGATCAGAAGCTTTGTGTCACTGCCTCTCTCCTCTTTTTAGATTTTTCTAGCATAGAATCATAGAATCGTAGAGTTGGAAGGGACCTCCTGAGCCATCTGGTCCAACCCCCTACTCAAAGCAGGATTCGCTAAATCATCCCAGACAGATGTCTGTCCAGCCTCTGTTTGAAGACTTCTATTGAAGGAGAACTCGCCACCTCTCGTGGCAGCCTGTTCCACTCATTGATCACTCTGTCAAAAAGTTTTTTCTAATATCTAATCTGTGTCTCCTCCCATTCAGGTTCATCCCATTGCTTCTAGTCTTTCCTTGTGCAAATGAGAATAAAGATGATCCTTCTACAATGTGACAGCCCTTGAGATATTTGGGAGTGTCCTGCAGCCTTGTGTATTAGCTCAGTTCCTGGCATCCTGGCATTCATTTTACTTCTAGCCACTATGTGCATCTCTTTTGGGCTGCAGAAAGCAAAGTCTTTTAACCACTCAGTAGTGGCTCCAGGGGTGAACACCCACAAGACAACCACAGGAACGGCTACTTGTACCATCTGCATCGCACTACCTCATGTCTTTGGGTTATGGTTCAAATAAATCACTGCTGATTCATCTCTCTGCATCCACGTTTGAATCCATCCACCGAGGAGTTACACCTGGTCCTGTCTGCCCAGCTTCAAGGACACAAAGGTAGGACTTCTCTCACCATTGCCATACCTACACACCTTCAATTGCCTTAAGTGGGGACAGAACAGTTATCTTTCCCACATACGGTTTTATGTCCATCTTCCTCTGTTCAGAAGGGCTTGAGGTGCTCTCCATAGCACTTGAATTGAGCCAGAAGTTCTGGATGTTGACGGAATGTCCAAAGGGAATTCTGTAAGGCCTCACACCGCCAAGAACAATATGTACTTGCTTCTGCTATTAGCCTACTTCCACTTGAAATTGACTTTCTTATTGTCATCAATAAATTCTAACTCTGATCTCTCTCTATCCATAAGGTAGTCTCCTTTTTACTGGCCCTAACTCCTGCCACTGTGGGCTAGAACAGACACTTAACTATATCTGTTCCTGCAGCCTGTTGCTGGGCATATCTCCCTTACAAACATTATGCATCTTTTAACAGTATCCACTAAGAATATCACACTTAGGCTAGTTTCACACTAGCGTTTGGAGGCTCAGCGGACTCTCGCCATGAAGCTTCGCCTCCTCCGGTCAGCTCCGCCTATGGGCGCATGACGCTGCATGCGACCTGTGTACCCTATCTTTAGCATTGGGTACTCAGACCGTGCGCAGGTATGCTTTTGCCACTGCATGCGTCCTTTTGACGGTGCACCGACCTGCGCCAAACGCACCATGTTGCATTTTGGTGCGCTCGGCGCATGGTCAAAAGGCCGCATTCGGCGGCAAAAGCATACCTGTGCACCGCCTGCATACCCAATGCTAAAGATAGGTACGCAGGTCGCATGCAGCGTCATGCGCCCATAGGTGGAGCTGACCAGAGGAGGCGCGGCAGGGGGCGGAGCTTCACGGCGAGCATCCGCTGCGCCTCCAAACGCTAGTGTGAAACTAGCCTTACAATGCTTTTCACACTCTATCTTATGTCTTATATCTAAATCTATTGACATCATTTAACTACAATCACTGTACACTACTCACATTGTACATTAAGTCTTTGCATTCTTTATATGATGTTCATTTTTTTAACACAGTACATTTAAATTCACGTTATATCACATGACTTCCTAAGTCATTCCAAGAACTGCTGGACATAGTTCACACCTAAATGACCCAGCATAAAAGATGCACGATTGCTGTGTTGAGGGGCAGGAATGTGACATTCCCTATTTACCACCCTTACATCCTCTCATGTAACAACCATACACTTCCTGACAGTTGTGTGCCATGTTGCTTGTGTGCCAACTGACCTCCCACCTGGTCGAACTGCTTTTGGTAAAGTCGCTGCTGTACCACTTAGTAGATTCCACTGCCTTTCGAGAAAGGATAAAAGAGAAAAGTAGAGTACATACAGTATATGGATAGAGGAAGTTAGGGGGAGGTGAGAGTTGTGATTACCTGACCATGTTGTACTTGTCACAACTCCATTGTATGCCCATATAGTAGAGTATGCAGCTGCCACAGTCACGCCCGTGGTTATCAGGAAATCTTAATCAGCATTTATTTTGAGGAATAAAAGGAGATGTACTTTTCTGGTTGAGCATATTGCTGCTGAAAAAGTAGTCATTCCACGCAATGATAATATCTAATAATAGCTTTATTAGAAGGCTGAGTGGAACTCCAATAATAGAAGCTGAAATCATGAAAGTTTTTATTGCACATATAAAAAGGATTCTCTATGCAATTTTGAAATTTCATCCTATATTAGCCTTCTTCAGAATAGTAGTAGCTCAGTGCTGATAACGGCTGCAGAAGCAGTGAAGTTCTTAAAGAAACAAGTTAGACCGCGCTAGGGAAGAAAAAGCGCAACCATGATGAAGAGGCGCCAAATTCCTTTTTTCTCCATTAGCTTTATTACAAGTTTCATTTAATCTATTTTTGAAACAGTGTTTGGTATGAACTTTGAAACACAAAATAAAGCTACTATTAAATACTACAACAGTATGTAAAGACTACTTTTACAGCAGCGGGGTGGTCAAACAGGAATGTACTTCTCTTTTCACTCCTCAATTTCAAGAAATGACGGGATGCACTCAGCCTCACCTAGCTGAAAGGGGTACCTGCTCTATGCACTCACCAAGAGAAAGTGGGCTGATCTCTTAACCTTGCATTGAGCTTGAAAGTGCACTAGACTGTCAACTCATGGAGCAGCAATTATTCAAAGGGACAGTAAAAACCTTTTACGATCCACAGTTTCTATGTTTTGAATTACAGCAATGCACCACTGCAACAGGATAGGTAATGAACAGTTGGCCACTAGTCTGGCTAACATGCTAAGCTGTGCTTATCTACCTCTGTTGGAATATGTTTAGTGCAACAACTCCATTCCTGTCTATGAGTGTTTAGTTGCTAGATTTGTATGCTGTTTACAAAGTTAGAACAAAAAAAAACTCCCAGAGGCTCATGCAGGGAGAGCATGTGCCTGTATTTCCTGTTATTCCTGTGTCTGTGTATGAGAGAAGCAGCCTGCTGTAGATGATGCACATTTAGAGACACACAAATGATTTATTCCTGATCTATTGAGCATATTGTTTCTGATTGTTCCTGAATAAAGAAGCTCTGTTGTCACACGTTTTGAGAGTATCCTGAATCTGCTGCCAACAACCTCCTCCTACACTTTTGCCACATCCTTCTCAATGGACATGACCCTATCCCCAATTCACCAGCAACAAGACAGAATATTGCATTGATTTACTTTCTTTTAGAGCTTGTAAGCCACAATTTAGAAGTGTCGAATTTTAATTAATCTATCATTGCTCTGGAATTTTGTTCAATGATTAAAGTTGACTTGTATGCAGTTTTTCCATGGCATATAGAATTATTTGATGGCTTTATTAGGATGGTTTATGATGATTGAACCTATTTTAAGGTGTCCAATGGCCTCTTTTGTGAAAGTTTAAGAGTCAAGTGGAAGTTGCAGATGAGTTACGGCAAATTAGTTTTAACTAATCATGTATTTGGTCATGGTGGTGTACATGCTCAGCTAAGTGGATTGCCGGATAGATCTCCTAATGGTAAAGTCAATTTGGAGTGGACACCACAGTTAAGCACAGAAATGAGGATCTTCATAGCTAAGGTTATCAGAGTATTTGGGAATCACAGTCGACTAGCACTTTTCTTAACTCGTACTGTGATTATTTAATCCTGTGATTTAAATATAGCTGTGCTTGTTTTAACAAACTAATGTGTTTTGTGTATTTATTCAAGTGACTAAATTTTCTGATTGTTGTGATTGTTTTAAGGTGGACTGAAGGTCCTTCCATATCTACAAGTCAACGATTTAATCTAAAACAAGAGGATCTGGAATCTTGGACATAATTATTACCAACAGGGAGGAAATAAAAGTGGCTGGGAATATAGGAGGCAGTGATCATGCTAGCCTCAAATTTTGTATTACAAGAGGAGGAAGATGAGTGAGGACTCAGACTTTAAGGTTAGACTTCAGAAAAGCAGATCTTAATGGTCTCAGAAAGAGGGTAGAAAAGGTCCAACGGCTGGATGTTCAAAAGGACTGAAATGTCCAAGAAGGAGAGGAGATTTTGTTAAATTAAATTCTCATGGCACAATTTGTAAAAATCCCAAAAAGAATTGAAGAATTGGGATCATTTAAAGAGTCCAGGGTGGATGAACACTGAATCACTAGTTAAAAAGGAAAACATAAATGGAAATTAAATGGAAAAAGGGGGCATATCTAAAGAAGAATATAATGCTGTTTGCATGGAATGTGTCACATGCCCCGTCCTGTGTGACACTGCCAGCAGGCCGGTAACTAATATAACAGGACACAGCACGTGTAATTGTCCAGTGTGACGCGCCCTGCAGGCCGGTATCTAATACAACAAGACAAAGGGGATAGGGAAACATTTACAACGGTGGGCCCTTCGATAGGGAACGGGGGATGTGGAGACCTCCTCCACTCCCCTGAGTCAGTGTCCCTAACGCTCCTAATGTTCCCTATACAGGCTCCTCACCTGTCGCCGATCAGGATACCTGTCACCCTAGCACACCCTACACCTATTCCTTACTAGGGAGCTGGGTGGTGCAGGCACTGGCCCCACTGCTGTACTAACAACAACATGAGGAAAAGTGACAAACAGGGAAACACTTAGCTTTGCTCTGATGCACTTGCTCCAGGCAACAGAGTCCAACACCTGAGTGCATCTTCCTCCCACCGTGTCCAACACCTGGGTGCAGCTGTCCAGCAACGGAGTCCAGCACCTGAGTGCAGCTTCCAGGAAAAGAATTCAGCAACTGAGTGCAGCTCTATACCATAGCTGCCACTCCACCAAGCTTTGCTAGAATCTTCACTGACACCATAGCTGCCACTCCACCATGCTTTACACGAACTCCTTGCTGACACCATAGCTGCCACTCCAGGACTCTGACTGAGTTGTCCTGGACTCTCCTCAGCTCCTTCCTTCACCCAGCATGGTTGGAAAGGACCAACGAAATCACCAACGTCAGTGAGCACAACTGACACACCTTTATTGAGTAAACACACTTGTTAGTGATTTCCGTGCAATTACACTAACCACCACCGGGGGCCAAACTATCTCTAAAAACACCAGTGTGATGACCATACTGACCACCGGGGGCAAACAGAACAAAAGACACCACCGTGTAATAATCCTAATGGCCACCGGGGGCGAACCCAAGTCCGAGCACACAGCTCAAGGAAAAAAAAGTTACTTTGCATTGTATCAGTCATGATCCAGCATGGATCATGACAGTACCCTCCCCTTAATGAGGGGCCTCTGGACCCTCAAGACCGCTGCCCATCAGGGTACCACCTACAGCGGGGACGCCCAGACCCAGAGTTCACCCCTGCAACTACCTGCATGTCAGGTTTATGACAAACGCACAGCTGGTATTGGCAATATAAGTTCTGGAGGCACCACACATCTCCAAAGCACCGTCCTGGGGAACGAGTTATATATGTGTATGTTTGATATGAGCTGGTAAGACTCCACAACACACTTTCACAGGATGTTTCTTGGTGGCCACCCATACATGCTCGTTCACACACAGGTCCGGACCTGAACGTTTATTGCCACACATTCGTTTGTCATAATTCAGTGAACTCATTCTGGGATCGACAACAGAGGCATCCCCCTGTGTCACCACACTCCCACCCCCACACTCCACCAAGGGGTACACCACCCCCCAACCCTTTACATCCCGAGCTTGTGCCTCCCAGGGTTGGCTAATGTCAAGGGTTGAGATTTGCCCCTACTCCCCCCGCAGCACACCTGCTGCTCACACCGGTGAGGGAGGGGCCTGGGATACGGAGGAAAAATACACTCCCTGGTCGCCTTCCTCCACACGACTAGGAGGGGGCGGCTTCTTCGGTGGTATGGAAGATTTGGCGTGAGCCCTTCGGACTATAACACCAGTCTGCTCACTACCGGGATGTACCCCTTCACCTCGGGGAACTCCAGACAGCACCATGGGGACACCAACTCCACCCACCTGTCTGGGTGCGTCCGCCAGTATGAGCAAGTCCCGCTCCCCAGCAGCGACTTTCTAGGGGGCTTCATTGCCAGCCTCTATTTGATTTCCTGGTTGAGCCAAAGGGAAGGCTCCAAACCCTGATTACTGATGCTGGAACTGCTTACACACCATGCAGCTCCTCACTCACCTCAGTGAGGCCCAGCAGCATATGCTCACAGGTCTGAACATGGCCCGAGGCTCACCAGAAAAAATGTATGGGTTGGTGATAATGTCATGTGCTCCGTCCTGTGTGACACGGCCAGCAGGCTGGTAAATAATACAACAGGACACAGCATGTGTAATTGTCCAGGGTGATGCGGCCTGCAGGCCGGTAACTAATACAACAAGACAAAGGGGATAGGGATCAATTGCAACGGTGGGCCCTGCAATAGGGAACGGGGGATGTGGAGACCTCCTCCACTCCCCTGAGTCAGTGTCCCTAACACTCCTAACATTCCCTATACAGGCTCCTCACCTGTCGCCGATCAGGATACCTGTCACCCTAGCATACCCTACTCTTATTCCTTACTAGGGAGCTGGGTGGTGTAGGGACTGGCCCCACCGCTGTACTAACACCAACATGAGGAAAAGTGACAAACAGGGAAACACTTAGCTTTGCTCTGATGCACTTGCTCCAGGCAACAGAGTCCAACACCTGAGTGCATCTTCCTCCCACCATGTCCAACACCTGGGTGCAGCTGTCCAGCAATGGAGTCCAGCACCTGAGTGCAGCTGTCCAGCAGCAGAGTCCGCACCTGAGTGCAGCTTCCAGCAAAAGAGTCAAGCAACTGAGTGCAGCTCTGCACCATAGCTGCCACTCCACCAAGCTTTGCAAGAAATCTTCAGACACCATAGCTGCCACTCCACCATGCTTTGCACGAACTCCTCGCTGACACCATAGCTGCCACTCCAGGACTCTGACTGAGTTGTCCTGAACTCTCCTCAGCTCCTTCCTTCACCCAGCATGGTTGGAAAGGACCAACAATATCACCAATGTCAGTGAGCACAACTGACACACCTTTATTGAGTAAACACACCTGTTAGTGATTCCCGTGCAATTACACTAACCACCACCGGGGGCCAAACTATCTCTAAAAACACCAGTGCGATGACCATGCTGGTCACCGGGAGTAAACAGAACAAAAGACACCACCGTGTAATAATCCTAATGGCCACCGGGGGCAAACCCAAGTCCGAGCGCACAGCTCAAGGGAAAAAAAAAAGGTTACTTTGCATTATATCAGTCATGATCCAGCATGGATCATGACAGAATGCAGGGCAAGAGTTAGAAGAGCTAAAGCCATTAATGAAGTAAGGCTTGCAAGGGAGACCAAAAGCAGTAAAAAAGGATTTTGAGGCTATGTCAAAAGCAAAATAAAAGGCAAAGATGATATTGATTTTTACAGGATGAAATGAGTGAAGTGGTCAAAAATTATGCTGAGAAGGCCGAGCGTTTAAATTCCTATTTTGCATTTGTGTTCTCTAAGAAAGCAAATGTAACATCAACTGATCTTCATGGTACCAAACAATGAATAAAATAATCCACTCTATCCATAAACAAAGAGTTGGTGAGGGAACACTTAGCTAATTTAAAAGAATTTAAATCTCCTGGCCCAGATGAATACTTAAAGAGTTAGCAGAGGAAAATACAGAACCAGTAGCCAGAATCTTTGAATATTACTGGAAAACAAGAGAACTCCCAGAAGATTGGAGAAGGGCAAATGTTGTCCCTATCTTCAAAAATGGAAAGAAGTTACAAGCTAGAGAGCCGTACTTCTATATCAGGAAAGATATTTGAACACATTATTATACAGCATGTGCATAAGTAATTGGCTAAGAATACAGTAATTAATCGGAAACAGCATGGGACAGCAACAAACAAGTCATGCCAGACTAATCTAATTTCCTTCTATGATGGAATCACTGACTGGGTGGATCAGGGAAATGTGATATACTACATCTATCTCGACTTTAGCAAAGCATTTGATAAAGTATCTCATATTATCCTTATTGAAAAACTGACCAAGTATGGATTTGACATACTGATTAGGTGGATTCATAACTGGCTCAGTGATCGTACTCAAATAGTGGTAGTAAATGGTTGCACATCCAATTGGAAAAGTGTTTTAAATGAGGTACCACAAGGTTCTGTCCTTTCCCCTGTGTTCAACATTTTTATAAATGATCTAGATAAAGGAACTGAAGTTAAACTAATCAAATTTGCAGACGATGCAAAGGTAGGAGGGATAGCTAACACTAGAGAAGACAGATAAAGAATTCAGAAGAATCTAGATAAGCTTGAGCAATGGGCAGCAACTAAGGGTACTGTCACACTTAGCGATGTACCAGCGATCCCGACCAGCGATATGACGCTGTCAGGATCGCTGGTACATCGCTAAGTGGTCGCTAGTGAGCTGCCACATAGGCAGATCTCACTAGCGACATCGCTGGGGATGGGGGTTGCTACTTACCTGTCACACCAGGCGATCCTGCGTCCTCCCGCCCGGCTCCACGCGTCGCTCGTCCTCACAGCAGGAAGCGCCGCAGGAAGCAGACGATGAGAAACAGTCCTGGACGTTCTCACACGATCAGCGATAACGAGCGGGTTGTAGGTAAGTATCACACACAGCGATAGCGCTAGCAATATCGCCATAGCGTCACAGGTTATAGTGATATTGCTAGCGATATCGCTTAGTGTGACATGCCCTTAACAGAATGGTATTTAACAGGGAGAAAAAGATGAGTATGCTAATAGATCACAGACTGCACATGAGTCAACAGTGTGATGCAGCATAAAGAGAGGTAAAAACAGTTCTGTGATGTATTAAGAGAAGCTTAGAGTATAGAGCACGTGAAGTCATTATCCCCCTCTACTCCTCCTTGGTCAGGCCTCATCTGGAATACTGTGTCCAGTTCTGGGCACCACATTTTTAAAAAGACATTGAACAACTGGAGCAAGTTCAGAGAAGAGCTACCAGGATGGAAAGCGAACTGCAAAGTATGTTCTATGGAATCTGAGAATGTTTAGCTTGCAAAAAATAAGGCTATGAGGAGACTTAATAGCTGTCTACACTGTGACATCCCTTCAGATAATTGTAAAGGGTTCATCCTTATTCTCATTTACACATGGAAAGATTAGAAGCAATGGTATGGAACTGGAAGGGAGAAGATAAGGTTTAGATATTAGAAAAAACTTTTTGACAGTGAGGGTGATCAATGGGTGAAACAAGCTGCTACAAGAGGTGGTGATTAAAGATGAGCGACTTTGCCTTTTTTCGGGTCGAGTCGGGTTTCATGAAACCCGACTTTCGCAAAAGTCGGGTCGAACGCAATCGGCCGATTATCGTGAAAAGTCGAAGGTCGACTGGAACACAAAACCCAATGCAAGTCAATGGGGAAGAAAAGTCGGCAGTGAGTGAAGGACAGGAAACACACCTACAGTGCCCATTTTAATGCCAAAAACATAAATTCTTGTTACTTAAGCTTGTCAACCTTAATTTACTTCATAATAATAGTTAGGCATTGAAAACTGGGGGTTATTTGGCTAAAGTTGTGGGGGGGGTAGGGCTGGCTTCAGATTTTCGTGGGCCCAGAGCCAAAGAGTGTCACTGGGCTCCTTTAACACATGCAACAATTCATGATCCTCTGATACGGCAGAAAAATAGCGGTATAGTACAATGAAAAATACTTCACTTCTTACATCACATGACTGATATCCCTTTTAAATTCTCCAATAGCTCCTAAAACGGACAGTATATTACTCCATACAGTATTATGGCCACCGCATAGTGCGCCATACAGAGTAATGAGGCCCATATATTTCTCCATACAGAATCATTGGTCCCATATAATGTTCGATACAGTATATAATGAGCTCCACATAATGCTACAGTATATGTTGGTCCCCATGGATGAAGCTCCACTGTCTTATGGGTCCAAATAATGCTCCATATACAGTGGGGCAAAAAAGTATTTAGACAGTCAGCAATAGTGCAAGTTCCACCACTTAAAAAGATGAGAGGCGTCTGTAATTTACATCATAGGTAGACCTCAACTATGGGAGACAAACTGAGAAAAAAAAATCCAGAAAATCACATTGTCTGTTTTTTTTTTTCATTTTATTTGCATATTATGGTGGAAAATAAGTATTTGGTCAGAAACAAGCAATCAAGATTTCTGGCTCTCACAGACCTGTAACTTCTTCTTTAAGAGTCTCCTCTTTCCTCCACTCATTACCTGTAGTAATGGCACCTGTTTAAACTTGTTATCAGTATAAAAAGACACCTGTGCACACCCTCAAACAGTCTGACTCCAAACTCCACTATGGTGAAGACCAAAGAGCTGTCAAAGGACACCAGAAACAAAATTGTAGCCCTGCACCAGGCTGGGAAGACTGAATCTGCAATAGCCAACCAGCTTGGAGTGAAGAAATCAACTGTGGGAGCAATAATTAGAAAATGGAAGACATACAAGACCACTGATAATCTCCCTCGATCTGGTGCTCCACGCAAAATCCCACCCCGTGGGGTCAGAATGATCACAAGAACGGTGAGCAAAAATCCCAGAACCACGCGGGGGGACCTAGTGAATGAACTGCAGAGAGCTGGGACCAATGTAACAAGGCCTACCATAAGTAACACACTACGCCACCATGGACTCAGATCCTGCAGTGCCAGACGTGTCCCACTGCTTAAGCCTGTACATGTCCGGGCCCGTCTGAAGTTTGCTAGAGAGCATTTGGATGATCCAGAGGAGTTTTGGGAGAATGTCCTATTGTCTGATGAAACCAAACTGGAACTGTTTGGTAGAAACACAACTTGTCGTGTTTGGAGGAAAAAGAATACTGAGTTGCCTCCATCAAACACCATACCTACTGTAAAGCATGGTGGTGGAAACATCATGCTTTGGGGCTGTTTCTCTGCAAAGGGGCCAGGACGACTGATCCGGGTACATGAAAGAATGAATGGGGCCATGTATCGTGAGATTTTGAGTGCAAACCTCCTTCCATCAGCAAGGGCATTGATGATGAAACGTGGCTGGGTCTTTCAACATGACAATGATCCAAAGCACACCGCCAGGGCAACGAAGGAGTGGCTTCGTAAGAAGCATTTCAAGGTCCTGGAGTGGCCTAGCCAGTCTCCAGATCTCAACCCTATAGAAAACCTTTGGAGGGAGTTGAAAGTCCGTGTTGCCAAGCGAAAAGCCAAAAACATCACTGCTCTAGAGGAGATCTGCATGGAGGAATGGGCCAACATACCAACAACAGTGTGTGGCAACCTTGTGAAGACTTACAGAAAACGTTTGACCTCTGTCATTGCCAACAAAGGATATATCACAAAGTATTGAGATGAAATTTTGTTTCTGACCAAATACTTATTTTCCACCATAATATGCAAATAAAATGAAAAAAAAACAGACAATGTGATTTTATGGATTTTTTTTTCTCAGTTTGTCTCCCATAGTTGAGGTCTACCTATGATGTAAATTACAGACGCCTCTCATCTTTTTAAGTGGTGGAACTTGCACTATTACTGACTGACTAAATACTTTTTTGCCCCACTGTATAATGGGCCCCATTTCTAATGCTCCAGTGTATAATGGGCCCTGTAAATGCTGCTCCAGTATCTGATGTCCCCCATTTGGAAATCTCCAGCATATGATGGGCCTCACGGATGATGCTCTAGTGTACGATTGGTCCAAATAATGCTCCATAAATAATCTGCCCCATTTACAATGCTCCAGTATATGATGGGCCCCATGGGTGATGCTCCAGTGTCTTATGGGCCCAAATAATGCTCCATATATAATGGGCCCCATTTCTAATGCTCCAGTGTATTATGGGCCCTGTAAATGCTGCTCAAGTGTCTGATGTCCACCTTTGGAATGCTCCAGTGTATGGTGGGCCCCATATATCATTCACCAGAGTATAGTGCTCCCCATAAATTGCTCCCAACCTTTAAAACAATTAAATAAGTCTCCTCGCTAGGGAATCCCTGTACTCTGGACTCCTCGTCGTCTCCATCTTCCATCTCTCTGCACTTGGACTGTTTAGGCAGAGGGCGTACAGACATGATGTCATCGCGCTCTCTGACCAGAATGTCACTGTCAGGAAACGCGGAAGACGTCATGGCGGTGGAGCAGGGAGAGGTAAGTATTTCAACTTTGCAAGTGCTGTGATCCTGATCAAGCAGGGGGGGCCCACTCGTTGGCGACGGCACTGGCACAGGACCCATCATAGTACGGCGGTGTGTCTGGCGGCGGGTGGGCCCTCCCACCGGCAGAGACACTTTTGCGTACTATGAGGGGCCCTGTGCCAGTGCCGTCACCCATGGGTAGCCTCCCCACCTGCTCAAGGAACTTGCACCTTCCTCTTTGTCACCGTGTAAGGTGGTATAGTATGCAAGAAGGGGAACCTGAGTTTCATCAGGGTCAGATTCTGACTATGTAGAGTGCGAGGGGAATCTAGTGGTTTGGATCAATGTACCAGCAGAATCATCTAGCAGTGGCTGGGCATCAATGCACTTGTGACGCCCCCAGGAGTACGGTCACCACAATGGCATTACCTTCCTCCTAGGGAGTGTGATGTCATGCTTGGGAGCAACGAAGGATCTCTCTAGCAGTTCAACCAACACACAACACAGTTCCCACTCCAAGCCAGCAGGGAGAGCTCTGAACCTGACTGCTGAGGAGCTGCTCTCTGTGGTCGGGAGGAGGGAAGTTAGGGCAATCTGTGAAGGGAAGGGGAAGTGTGTGAACGTGAGAAGGGGAGCTGGAGGATGAGCAGAGTTAAGGCTCACTCCTAGCTGGAGCGCATGGTCCGGATTAGGGTCTCTGAGTTTGTAGGGACACTGACGGTCCTGCAGCAGAAACCGGAGGAAGTAGCAGCTGTAAATGCTCTGTTCCCAACTAAGGCTTGGAGGCCCCAGCAGCAACATGTGTGAGCCAGAAGGAAAAGGCTACGGCTGCCTGCCATACGAGAAAGTTCGAAAAGAGAGTCAACAGGGGGAACTTCAGTGAAGTCAGTACTGCGAGTACCTCAGATAAGCGCTAGAACCGAGGCCACACTACCGATCTGCAGAGAGAGAATTCCTAATTTGCTTCCAGGCTAACCAACTCCTTCTCCATCTGTACTCTGGGTCCTGGATGGCACTTACCTACCAAGTACAGGTAAAGGAACTGCACGACTGTGTCTGTCATCTGTCTCCTGCACCTGGTGCACGGCTCTGCTACATCCTGCACTGCACACCATCTACCAACTCTTTCATCTGCCCTGCGACTACGGCCCTACCTGTGCAGGGCTTCTACATCTTAGCTGCACCACAACATCTGTCCCAGAGAAGCGACACTGCAGTGCTGGTCAATCTGATCAGAAACCACAGGTGGCGTCACGTATCATTCACCTATAAACATTATTCACCCCTTTGCATGGACACCCTGGGCCACAGACCGGGTCACCACCACCGTGACACATTCCTCTGAGACACCGGCCCGGTACTGATTAACCCCACTGCCCTGGCTGGCGACCCACACTCCATGTCAGATTCATCTAGGACTGGGGAATTCATGATTTGACTTGATAACCCAGGCATGGTATGTGAGAAAGAGCTACATGGACTAATGTGAAGTGTGGCCTGCTGCATCATTCACTTTTGGTGGGGGTGAAGGACACAAGGAAAGGGGTTCTTCCTGACCAGGAGCCAGCACTTGGTGACTCAGTGCTTGCATTTTTTGAAACTTCAGAAGAGGAGGGCATATTAGCTGGAGTCTGTTTCGGCAATGTAAGCCAAAACCAGTTCCTGATGCCCCGGCTTTAAAAGCGGTTTACCTACTCCCAGAAAAGGGAGCCTTCGAGGCCTTGTGGAGCCAGACAATGACGCAGGCTCAACATCTCCTGCCTTAGGTGCTATTGTGCTTTTGCCACTACCAGCAGATGCACCACCACCACCACCATCAGTACCAGCTGGCAACCCCCGCCCACGTCCACGGTCTCTTCCACCATACTTCCTCATTTTTGGCTATATGGTACTGTAAAACAAGGTACAAAATGTATATAGTATTGGGGAGAATTTGAATCTCCCTAGAGATTTTAGGAGGCTGAACTATTATCTCAGGCCCACTATAGACTACACCTCAAATTAACAGGCTGAAATTGGCTGGTGTATGACAAGGTACAAGGTGTATATAGTATTGGGGAGAATTTGAATCTCCCTAGAGATTTTAGGAGGCTGAACAATTATCTCAGGCCCACTATAGATTACACCTCAATTAAACAGGCTGAAATAGGCTGGTGTATGACAAGGTACAAGGTGTATATAGTATTGGGGAGAATTTGAATCTCCCTAGAGATTTTATGAGGCTGAACTATTCTCTCAGGCCCACTATAGATTACACCTCAATTTAACAGGCTGAAATTGGCTGGTGTATGACAAGGTACAAGGTGTACTGTATATATTGTTGGGGAGAATTTGAATCTCCCTAGAGATTTTAGGAGTCTGAACTATTATCTCAGACCTACTATAGATTACACCTCAATTTAACAGGTACAAGGTGTATATAGTATTGGGGAAAATTTGAATCTCCCTAGAGATTTTAGGAGGCTGACAATGATGCTCTCAGTCCAAGTATGGCAGCAGGCAGCCTAATAAGCAGGACTGCTGCACACAAAAGTGTGGAAAAATGAGCGCTTGGTAACGGTGCAGAAAAGAGAAAAGTATTTTTGCTTTTAAAAAAGCAGTTTGCACAGCAGTGTGCAAACAGCAATGCAGCTATCAGGGAGCCTTATAAAGCAGCTTAATAACCAACAGAGCTGATGCACAAAAATATATCCTCCCCTGTCACTGCACACAAACTGTTGTGTTGTACAGTGAAAATCGCTACCAGCAGAAGCAGTTTTTTTTTTTTCTTCTTCCCTGCCTAACCCTCTCCCTTATTCAGAATCAGCAGCAGCAACTTCTCCCTATGCTAAGATCGGCAGAAGTAAGATGGCGGTCGGCGTGCACGCCCTTTTATAGCCCCTGTGACGCCTCACAAAGCAAGCTAATCACTTGCATGCCCTTCTCAAAGATGGTGGTGACCGCTGCCCATGTCATTGCGTTGCCCACAGTGTGCGTCCTCCATCATTGGCTGAAAAAGGGCACTGGAAGCATCATTTGAAACGCGACTTTGGCGCTCTGGTCGCCGACCTCATGGCCGACCTCACGCTATGGTTGGGTTTCGTTTCAGAAACCCGACTTTAGCGAAAGTTGGCGACTTATGAATTTGACTGACCCGTTTCGCTCAACTCTAGTGGTGATTTCTCCTTCAATGGGAGTCTTCAGAGGCTGGACACACATCTGTCTGAGATAGTTTAGTGAATACTGCATTGAGCAAGGGGTTGAACACGATGACCCTTGATGTCCCTTACAACGCTGACATTCTATGATTTTATGATCCCACTTACTGTAAAATGTAAAAATGTCCCAAGTGCTCCATTTACTAAAATAATGTCCATTAAGTCCTCCCATTTACAATAATAATGTCGCCGGAATCACCCTGGTGTACAGTAATAATGTCCCCTGATTCCCCCTATGTACAGATTCCCTACACACAGTATGATGTCCCCTGTTAGGCGTCGGGTTCTTGCCGCTGCACAGCAGGAATCCCCTGCCTTGTATTCGGCTATCTCCCATTCCTCTCTGGCCGCACAGGAGGCTGCTCAGCAGACACGTTGATCCAGGCGCTCTGCTCAGACCAGCTCTGTAGGTTTAGTTGCTGCTGCCACCTCTGGTCCAGCTATAGCAACGCAGGCTGGTCAGCAGTGAGCTACTCTAGGGACTATGTCCTCCTTTTGGTCCACTGAGCATGCCCATGGGACTATCTCTCATTGGAGATCGGAGGTCACATGCTCAGGTCCTTCTCCAGCTCGGATTGGACCATCAAGAAGGTCAGGAAGGTCCTGGAAAGACGTCGCTATAAAAGAGTCGCATGGCAGCATGACCATGCGCTAGTATAGACAAAGATTAGACCATGTGGAGTGAGTGTTGTATGCATGTATGAATGTCTCTGGTGAATGACTCATTGGAAACCCCTACCCTTGGTACGCATTTGTTGTGCAGCCTAGCCTGTCAAGCGCCCAGGTCTAGGTGAAGGTAGAGGCTGAGTCAGAGACTAGAATCAGTGTCCACCGGTGGCTCTACACGCCACGGTGCACGTGCTCGCAACTTCTCAAAGGTCAGCGTCTATAGTGGTGTCCGCACGTGCGACGCCACGAGCTCAGAAGGTCTAGAGGGACTCTGACCCCGTGTCCTTGGGGCAGAGTTCCGTGACCACATTCTGAGCGCCCCCTTGCCAAGTTCTGTGAGTGCTAACAGACTCTGACATTTAAGTTTCGCAGTACTGCGGCTCTGTGACGTAACAGAGTCTGCTCCTGTTGACACCGGGTGACTTTAACTCGCGTATGACCCTTGTATACCGCTATATACATCCGCCATTACTAAGCAGCAGTTTACCACCTCTGCACGGTGGACCCCGGGCTGCAAACGCACCTACTATCATTATATTATTTGGTGTGTTCCGCCAGCCCATAACATCCCCACAGCTTTCTATGCACAGTATGATGCCTCCACAGCTCCCTTTTATACAGTATAATGTCCCCACATCTCATTATATACAGTATGATTCCTCTACAGCTCCCCTAAAGACAGTATGATGGGTGTACAGCTCTGCTTTGCACAGTATGATGACCCGCAGCTCCTCTATGCACAGTATGATAGCCCCCCACAGCTCCACTACACAGTTTGATGCACCCAAAGCTGTGATTTCCACACAACTTCCATATGTACAATACAATTGGCCTACAGCTTACCCTATGCACAATACAATGGACCCAAAGCTTCCCCTATACACAGGACAATGGTCCCATAGCTCTCCTATACACAGTATGATTCCCCCTACACTGTTTGATGCCCCCCCACAGTGGGCCCCACACTGTTTGATGTCTCCCATTTATATGATGTCCCAAACAAGGCAAGTCTTCATTGTTCAACCACCACAACCCCTTTGTACACCAGACCAATGCCCAAACCCCATAACCTCCCTCTCCAACATCACTGAAGGGGATCTTAATTGTCTCCTCTCCAATTTGCACCTCACAACCTGTGCACTCCACCCAATCCCATCCCACCTCCTCCCCAACCTCACCACCACCCTTATCCCATCCCTAACCCATCTCTTTAACCTATCACTAACTTCCGGTACCTTCCCTTCTGCTTTCAAACATGCCACAGTCACGCCCATCCTTAAAAAGCCAACCCTCGACCCAACAGCTATGTCCAGCTATCGCCCAATATCGTTGCTCCCATGCTCCCATTGGCTTCCAAACTCCTGGAACTGCACGTCCACGCTGAACTTTCCTCCCACCTCTCATCTAACTTGCTCTTTGACAATCTAAAATCTGGTTTCCGCCCCCATCACTCCACTGAGACAGCCCTGACCAAAATTACTAATGACCTACTCACAGCCAAAGCAAACAGACAATATTCTATACTCCTGCTTCTAGATCTGTCCTCTGCTTTCGACACAGTTGACCACTGCCTCCTACTACAGATCATCTCCTCCTTTGGCATCAAAGATCTCGCCCTCTCCTGGATCTCCTCATACCTTTCCAACCACAGATTCAGCATTTCCCACTCCCACACTATCTCCTCATCCCACCCTCTCTCTGTTTGAGTCCCACAAGGCTCTGTTCTAAGACCCCCTACTCTTCTCAATATATACATTTGGCCTGGGGCAACTCATAAAGTCCCACAGATTCCAGTACCACCTTTATGCTGATGACACTCAGATCTACCTCTCTGGCCCAGCCGTCAACTCTCTGCTGTCCAGAATCCCAGAGAGTCAGTCATATCCTCCTTCTTCTCCTCTCGCTTCCTTAAGCTTAATGTTTACAAATCTGAGCTCATCATCTTTCCTCCATCTCACAGATCCTTCTTACCTGACCTATCTATCACAATTAATGACATCACGCTTTCCCCTGTACCGGAAGTACGCTGCCTCGGAGTAACCTTTGACTCTGCCCTGTCCTTCAAACCGCACATCCAAGCTCTTTCTACCTCCTGTCGCCTCCAGCTCAAAAATATTTCCAGAATCCGTCCTTTCCTCAACCCTCAATCTACAAAAATGCTTGTGCATGCCCTCCTCATCTCTCGCCTCGATTACTGAAAAGGATGGTACCCGTGGAATAGGCTCATGCTG
Organism: Dendrobates tinctorius; assembly: GCF_039654945.1. NCBI lineage: Eukaryota > Metazoa > Chordata > Amphibia > Anura > Dendrobatidae > Dendrobates > Dendrobates tinctorius. Next base: position 31,186,960 of record NW_027361737.1, read on the forward strand.
ACAGCCGTACAGGTTAGTGAAATCATCACGCAATTGAGGGTCACAGCATAGTTATAAACAGCGGAGACCCACACACAAAGCGCAGAAGGAGGTCCTAAATCTCCACCTGGCAAGGTGGATCCCCTGAATGCCTCCAGGCGAACCGGACTCATTCCATCACCTGTATGTGGTACTCCGGATTGCAACCAATTGCCAGTAAAAGGTAAAGAAACTGCACCTCTCTGTGTCTCTCTCATTTCTTTGCACCCCAACGTTCACAGCCATTTTGACTATTAATTTAACATCTTTGCCCTGGGACTATTGCTCTACCTGTGGAGAGCTATTTTCACCTCAGCTGCGACACACCAACAGTCTCAGGGGAACAACACCGCAGCGCTGGTCATCTCTGACCACAATACCACAGGTGGCGTCACGTATTTAACCATCTATAAACTTTATCTTAATTTTTACCACATAAATACCACACAACTTTCCCCTCTTTTATTACTGGACGCCTCTGGGCCACGGACCGGGTCACTGCCACCGTGACACTGTCCCCCATTGAAGTCGACGGGCCCGGTACCGAGTACCTCCAGGCCCCGCGGGGCGCTCCATGTATGTAACCCCTTCTCATGTACGGCACCATGGAATCAATGGTGCTATATAAATAAATAATAATACTGTATGAAGGCACCCACAGTAGCCCCCACACTATATGGTAACCCCTACAGAAGCCACCACACTGTATGATGGCCTCCACACTGTATCATGGCCCCCTCTGTAGTCCTCACATTGTATAATGGCCCCAAAACTGCATATCTCCCAATTGTCATGGATTCAGCATGACTGTCCTGATTTGTGGGGTCAGTCTCACTGCCCCAGCAGGTCAGAGCTGTGTACCAACTTCCACTCAGTCTCTCCGACATCTTCATCACTCCACTAATTCCTCTTCCTCTTATTTTCTTAAGATGTGTTCTCCCTGGGAATCAAATCATAACGCCTATCATTGGCGACAGCAACTAAAGCTAAGGGCTAAACCCTGCACTAGTCAGCATGGTAGAATATTATATACTTGAAGCTGCAATGCAGGCTCTGAACCCACAGGCAGATTATACTGATACATATAGATATATCTGTACAAAGCAGTCTATTTTGTATGTCATTGTGTTCTAGAGGTAAAGAAAAAGTCTGTTTTTTTCTTTCTATAAAAATAATAAAAAAAATAATGAAGAACAAGTACAAAAATGCAATTAGTGCTGCACTTTTAAAAAAAATAATAATAAACATCACAAATCAGCAAATAACATGGACATATTTTGTGTCCCTGAAATCATAACAACCCAAACTGCACAGCAATTAAATTATCTAGCATGCTCATTAAATGAAGTAAAAAAATAAAGTGAATTGTTATTTCTCTATTAAACCCATTAAAAATGTAATAAAAGTGTAACACTGAAGCCATGGTCACATGTATCGTAAATGCTATGCATTTTTTTCATGTTTTCAGCAGGTGTTCGCACCATACAACTCAATAACAATCTTCTCTGATTAGTATCATCTTAATATTTTTTTAATACTACAGAAAAGTTTGATTCTGCACTAAAAATGTAACAGCATATTTTTTAACATGCATGTTTTTCAAGCTCCACATAGAAGAATATAGTGGAAAAATACACCAAAACCACACAGTTCTGCAGCGTCTTTAGAAGCACTGATATCTTGTGCCGTACCTAAATGTGAACTGGACGAGCTGAGAAAGGAACTGAGTAAAATTGTTTGTTTTAAGCTGGAATTTGACTCTGTCCCTCTTCATGTGGAACCTCCATTAAGAAACCCCCAGCGGACCAGAGAAGATCCAGATGGACGGGAAAGCGGACAAAAAGGTACGCTACCTCTGGGACATTGTGTGTATGTGACAGAGGGCCAGGGTGTGCCAGTTTTGCCACCCTCAGCCGCAACTTCCCCCCTTGTCCCCCTCACACTAAAACTAAAGATTATGCTAAAAAGTAAAGTTTATCAAAAAAATGTTTTCAATTCAGACTTTTTTTATTGTTTTAATCTAGACAACAAAATGTCACCAGAACAGATGTGAAAGACTGAGCAGACATAACCAATTAGGAGATCCTTTGACTACAAAAGGGATCTTTTTGTAAGGCTGAGTATTAAATAGTTTTCTATGATGGTCCAATAGTTAAGAATACTTTAAAATACAGCACCAGTCAAGAATATTTTACTGTATTTTTAGATGCCAGTGCATCATTCACACTTATCTAGAACTTTATCTTCATTATTTGTATTATGATGGAGGACTCAACTTTATTAATTTCTTCATATGCCAACTCTGTCACCATTTATTCCATCCTCTCAATTAAAAAAGCAAGCTTTTTATTCTTAAAACAATATGTGAGAAATAACAGTTTGAAAGAGCTCTGTATATATGAATGAACAACAGAGAGGATTTACCAACTACGAGTGTTGTATTTCCAATAATGTATTTCATGATTCTTATTTTGCTATTCATTGCTACCACCTGCTGGACAAACTTCACACTTTAAGCTTAGAAAAATATTTGACAGCCATAGCAATTTATACATCCATTATTTCAGAGAGCATACATTGAAGCTACAACTATTCCTATGTTTTGGACTGACCTGGGTTGGAGTTGTGGTATTGCAAACACTAGCGGCAGCACCAGCAGGTAACATAGTCAGGAATAGACAAGGTGTCGGTGCACAGGAACAGCAATGTAGTTAAAGGATCAGCAGGTAGCATAGTCAGGAATAGCAAAAGGGTCGGTAAACAGGAGCAGCAATGTAATTAAAGAATCAGTAGGTAGCGTAGTCAGGAAAATCCAGGGGTTGATACACGGAAGCAGCAGTATAACCTTGGAATGAAGGAGCAGGTGAAAGGTAGCTTAATTAAAGATTGGTAGCTCAATAATCTCACAAGGAAGGAAGTGCTATGCCAGATTTAAGTAGGGTGTTCAATCCGGGTAGAAACAATCAGTAACTCAGGTTGGAGACAATCAGAAACAACACGGGTACTAGTATCTGGGTTAACAAGGAACTGTCCAGTGAGCTGAATAGTAGAGATGAGCGAACATGTACGGAAAATGTTCGCAAATCTCAAATTCGGCAAAATTTGGTCACAGTTTGGTAAATCCACTAATGCTTTTGTCATTACTTTGACTAGCATAGTCGTGCTGTATGATGAGTGGGTGGAGGATGGGGGAGATGTGTTTGATGACGGGAGGGAGCGTGTCTATGTCAGAGGAGCTGCATGGGAGGTAATTTTTTTGTCATTTTTTTTCTTTAATCGCTTAATGTGTGTGCATTCCGTCAGCCAATCAGGGTGCACAAACCATCCACAATGTCATGACACAAGGTCTTCTGTGATTTGGTGCCAGAGTGTTATGATTAGGTAACCGAGGAGGATAGCAAGGGAATAGACTAGGCAACCAAATAACCAGAGAGGTTGGTAACTTAGCTGATTGCAGACCCCTAAACTGACAACACAACTAGAATTAGCAGTGGGACGTACCTATGATGCCCTAGACGCCTCGGCACAGCCACAGAATTAACTAAGCCTAAAGAGAGAAAGGGGAAAGCTAAACTGCCCCGGAGTAGAACCCCAAAGGAATAGATTGCCCCAGAACATATATTGCCTGTGAGACAAGATGAGGCACAAAACACAGGCAGAAAATAGAGTAAGCAGATTATGGGGCCCAAACTGTTTAGATAGAACAGGACAGGAAAGGATACTGTCTGCAATCACGCAAAAAACCCTAAGAAAAAATCCAACACGTCTGATATAAAAAAATACTGAGGCCACACGACCGATCCCCCACTAAATCAGAACTCTGATGTGAACTGGACGCAAAACAAAAGGTACTGATATAACAGGGGATTAGAAATACTGAAAAGACTGACATGAGCTGTGGCATATGGAACAGAGTCCAGCACAGGTCCCAGAAGGGAACAAGGCTGAACTAACACCAGTAGAGCAAAAACAGAGAAAGGCAAAAAATGGATCAAATGCAAAAAGATTAAAGCAGACAAATAACTTATCTGAAAGAAGCAGGACAAATCAGGAGGCAAGCAGACTTCCATAATGCTCAGGAAGAAAACCAAATCACCAGCAACAACTGAGGGAAGGTTGCTCACTTAAATCTCTCCAGTCTGTAACACCTGACCTCCAATCATCCTCAGGAGATTGACTTCGGTCAGCCAGACCAGCTCCATTACCAGCAGCAATCACCAGAGGGAGCCCAAACTCTGAAGCCAGGTCAAAAGTGTTCACAACAGTACCCCCCCTTGAGGAGGGGTCGCCGAACCCTCACTCAAACCACCAGGTCGATCAGGATGGGCCCGGTGAAAGGCGCGAACCAATCTCTCGGCATGAATGTCAGAAGCAAACACCCAAGATTTATCCTCCCGACCATAACCTTACTACTTGACCAAGTACTGGAGTCGCTGTCTAGCCAGATGAGAATCCAATACCTTCTCTACTTCATACTCCAGATTACCCTTAACCAATACAGGATCAGGGGGCACAGCCATGGGAACTACTGGCTCCACAAACCTTTTTAACAAAGATTTATGAAAGACGTTGTGAATGTTAAACCTTCCTGGAAGAGCCAAACGGAAAGAAATGGGATTAAGGATTTCCAAAATCTTATAAGGTCCAATGAACCGAAGCCTCCACCTGCCCTGAAGAAAACCGAGGATGAAACCCGAAGTTGCAGAAAAAAGGAGACATCAAAGTGGCAGAGTTAGCCCTATTATTTAGAGCAAATTCAGCCAAGGGCAAAAAAGACAGAGTCATCTTGATCAGCAGACACAAAACATCTCAAATAGGTTTCCAAAGTCTGGTTTGCTCTCTCAGTCTGCCCATTGGTCTAAGGGTGAAACGCAGAAGAGAAGGACAACTGAATTTCCAGTTTAGAAGAAAAAGCTCTCTGAAATCTGGAAACAAACTGGACTCGTCTGTGAGACACAATGTTCTCCAGAATACCGTGCAAACGAGCTACCTGCTGTAAAAACAAGGGCACCAACTCAGAAGAGGATGGCAACTTCGGCAGTGGTACAAGATGGACCATCTTAGAAAATCTATCACAGATCACCCAGATAACAGTCATTCTCTGAGAGACAGGGAGGTTGGAAATAAAATCCATTGAGATATGGGTCCATGGCCTCCTGGGCACCGGCAGTGGCACTAACAATCAAATAGAATGAGAACAGGGTTTGGACTGAGAACAAGTCCCACAGGACTGCACAAAATTCCTGACATCACGAGATAAAGCAGGCCACCAAAAAGACCGACTCACCAAATCTCTGGTAGCAAAAATACCAGGATGACCAGCTAACTGGATGCAAAACAAAAGCTACTGATATAACAGTGGATTAGAAATACTGAAAAGACTGACATGAGCTGTGGCATATGGAACAGAGTCCAGCACAGGTCCCAGAAGGGAACAAGGCTGAACTAACACCATTAGAGCAAAAATCAGAGAAAAGCCAAAAATGGATCAAATGCAAAAAGATTCAACAGACAAATAACTTATCTGAAAGAAACGGGACAAAGCAGGAGGCAAGCAGACTTCCAAAATGCTCAGGAAGAAAACCAAATCACCGGCAACAACTGAGGGAAGGTTGTTCACTTAAATCTCTCCAGTCTGTAACACCTGACCTCCAATCATCCTCCTCAGGTGATTGACTTCTGTCAGCCAGACCAGCTCCACTACCAGAGAAAACAAAAAACACAAATATCCTGAACTAAAAAGTAAAAAATATACTGCAAATAATGCATAAAGGTAATAATAATAATAAGGGTATTTAGTAAACATAATTTTGATCAAAATAATGTACAAGCCATCCCGCTACGTCACGGCAACCCTTGTGGGACAGTCCCTACTCTAGTATTTAAAACCTTTTCACTTGCCAAGTGGCGTGAACGTGAATAAGGGTCGAGTGGCTGAACCACTAGTAACAGCTTAGGCCAGACTGGATGGCTTTCCCAGCTCAGAAAGAGGGCGGTCACACCCATATATGCACTGAATGCACAATGAAATGAATAAAAAACAAATCTGAACTGAGAAAAGTAAGTTAATGTGTATGCACAATGTAAGTGCATATTAACACATGACCATTAACCAGAGAAAACAAAAAACACAAATATCCTGAACTAAAAAGTAAAAAATATACTGCAAATAATGCATAAAGGTAATAATAAAAGGTTATTATTATTACCTTTATGCATTATTTGCAGTATATTTTTTACTTTTTAGTTCAGGATATTTGTGTTTTTTGTTTTCTCTGGTTAATGGTCATGTGTTAATATGCACTTACATTGTGCATAAACATTAACTTACTTTTCTCAGTTCAGATTTTTTAATTCAGCTCCACTACCAGCAGCAACCACCAGAGGGAGCCTAAACTCAGAAGCCAGGTCAAAAGTGTTCACAACACACTAGTGACTGATCTGCTGCGAGTGCAGCCTCAGTGACTAGCTGTGACATCAACAAGGTTACCGCAGGTCCCCACCTGACAGCAGGGGCTTAGTGGAAGAAGAAGCCAGAGGAGGAAGTTGCCAAAGCAACTGGAAGGATTAGCCTGGCTGAAATATGGAAAAACTTCCTCAGCATGCCACAACATCCGGTCCATATTAGCAGGTGGCAGCATTACAACAAAATGGTGGAAGAGTACGTGTCCACACTAGTGATGAGGGAGTATACTCATTACTCGATATTTCCCGAGCATGCTCTGGTGATTTTCGAGTATTTGGCTGTTTTCCGAGAGTTTGTTTCTGTCACCATAGCTTCATGATTTGCGGCTGCTAGACAGCCTGACTATATGTGGGGATTTCCTAACAAACAGGCAATCCCCACATGTATTCAGGCTGGTTAGCAGCTGCAAATCATGCAGTTACAGCGACAGAAACTAAATCTCTGAACACATTCAAATACTTGGAGATCACCTGAGCATGCTCGGGAAATCTCAAGTAACGACTATACTTGCTCATCTCTAGTCCGGTCCATGCAGGATATCTCCATGTACTAAGTGAAGGGTCCTCTTCATTTAACTTCTGGGTCTCCAAGTTGGCACATGGCCTGTGATTGCCTTTTATGCCTTGGAGGTGATGGCCTGCCCTGTGTCAAGTGTACTGTACTGTCGGAATGTGTGTTTTTAGCAAGGCTGTGAGTATGATCACAGACAGTTGCATCTGCCTGTCCACAGACATCCTGGGGAAGCTAACATTTATTAAAATGACCCAGGCATGGATCCCACAGTACTTGTCCTTTGGCTGACTAGATAGCTTTACTAGCCGCACAAAGCCATGGTTATACTCTATTAGCCATTTGTTTAATTTTGAGGCCTCCCCAAATAAAAAAAAATTAAAATCTAAAAACTTCCACCTACACCGCCACATCCACCTACACCTACTTTACCTCCTCCACTTAGACCTCTGTCTTCTGATTCTAGATTATTTTTTTTTATGTATTCTGTGCTCTTTTAAGTAATTTTCTGAAAATAAATAAATAAGCAAGATTTCTTCCACCTATATGTGCACCTCCACCTCCATTTGGACCTCTGCCTCCTTGTTATAGATTATTTTTTTAATTCTATGTTCTTTTAAGTCATTTTCCTATAAAAAACAATGTTTTATAACTCTTCCCCTGCCTCTTCCACTTACACCCCCACTTCCACCTCTACCTCCCCCTCTACTTGGACCTCCTCCTCCTGGTTCAAGATTATTATCGTATATATATATATATTTTTTTTTGTATGCTCTTTTAAGTAATTTCCCTATCCACCTTTGTTTGCAGGGCAATTGTCCTGCTCTTATCCCCATTTTACTTGCCTTTGCAGCCCCCTACCCCTTTCTAACAACATATTACAGTACAAAAGTTATAACGCCCATTGGCTTCTATTGGCAGTAAGCGAATCTTATTATGCTGGGAAGGGACCAATAACGTTAGAGCTTCCCAGGATATTAATATCAGCTCAAAACTGTCTGCTTTGCCTTTGGTTAGTAAAAATGGGGAATCCTAAAAAAAAATTAAGTTGTGATCCCCTTATTTTTAATAACTAGGTAAAGGAAAGCAGACAGGTGTGAGCTGGTCTTATTATGTTAGGAAATATCCATTGACCTTCCCAGCCTGTTTATATCAGCCCTTAGCTGTCTGCTTTACATTTGTTGGTTATTAAAAATGGAAGGGCCCCAAAAAAATTACATTGTGTAACCCTATTTTTAATAACCAGCTAAAGCAAAGAAGACAGCTGGGGGCTGTTATTACTAGGCTAAGAAAGTCCATGGATATTGGCCCCTTTCCAGCCTAAGACCAGCCCTCAGCATCTCCAAAAATGACGCATCCATTATATGCTCCAATTCTGGTGCTTAGCCTCAGCTCTTCCTGATTTTCCCTAGTGCGTTGGCAATCAGGGTAAAAGTTTTTAAGGTTAATGTCAGCTGTGCAATATTTGCTGGCATCAAGCCCATGGGTTAGTAATGGAGCGGCATATATTAGACACCCCCATTACTAACCCAGTAAGTAAAAACAGAAATAAAACACAGAAAAACATCTTTGTTTCAAAAAAAATCCCCCCAAAATTTTCCTCTTTCACTCATTTATTTAAAAAATACATAGGCTGCCATAGTCCACATGGAGGTCTTACGCGGGTGCGCTGTAAGCCACATGGAGGTCCCATGATGATCCCCAATTCCATCCTCCAGTGTATAGAGCCTTGTTAAGAGAATGGGGTTCCATAGACTCAGAAGCCACTGCCGAGTCTCATGCTGTGCTCAACTCGGTCTCACGAAGTACAGCATGAGACAGAATGTTGAACAATGACATGGACGCAAGTGACCTATGAAGCCTTGTTCTTGAGTCTCCATAGGTCAATCGTGGTCATGTCTCACAAGCAATGACATCAGTAGCATCATCGCCGTAAGTGACCTTTTGAGCCTGGGGAACGAAGCACCATACATATCTCCCGATCATGTCTTCCCTCATCATTCTGGCTCTCATCTATACTCTGCGAGATCCAGCAGAGTACAATGTGAGACCCGGCAGTGGCTGCTGTTCCAGTCTGTGGAGCTTTGTTCTCTAAACAGGACCTATGAAGCCTTGTTCTTGAGTCTCCATAGGTCAATCGTGGTCATGTCTCACAAGTAATGACGTCAGTAGCATCATTGCCGTAAGTGACCTTTTGAGCATGGGGAAACGGCATAGGTAACTCCTGATCATGTCTTCCCTCATCATTCTGGCTCTCATGCTATACTCTACGAGATCCAGCAGAGTGCAATGTGAAAGAGGGAAATTGTTGGGGAGTGATTTATACAAATAAAGGACTTTTGTGTTTATGAGTAGTGATGAGCAAATTCAGATTCAGATTCGTGATCAGAAACATGAGCAAAATTTTATAAAATCGTGAAAAATCGATGACATTATTATACTGTCCTCATACACGTTAGCAGGGTGTGCAATGAGACATAGAAGTGCATTGAGCAGCAGGGTGGTGTACTGGTAAAAGGGAAAAAAAAATCTTTTAAATCTTCTGCCTGAGCGAGTGTGAACGAGCTCAGTGTGACCTGAGCGTAAGTGCGAACTGTGGTAAGTGTGTGATTTGAGATTCTGTGAAGAGGTGTTTGGAAAACCTATAACAAATACCTGTGTGAGTTGCTGAATTGTAGGTTGCTGAGTGCTTTCTACCTGTTCAATTTTTGGGGGGCTTGTTTAACCTATTTTTTCTCTCTACAAGGTTAATCTCTTATTTTGCTATCTGTGTTTTTAAGGGTTAACTATATTGCATTTAAATCTTGAGGTGTAACTATATTCACAAGGGGTTAATTAAGGGTGGGAGTTCATAATTAAGGGTATAAAAGGGGCAGCTGGTTGGGGCTCAGCTCCTTTTGGAAGTGCATTGAGCAGCAGGGTGGTGTACTGGTAAAAGGGAAAAAAAAATCTTTAAAATCTTCTGCCCGAGTGAGTGTGAACGAGCTGAGTGTGACCTGAGCTTAAGTGCGAACTGTGGTAAGCGTGTGACTTGAGATTCAGTGACTTTGGATTCAGGGAGTTTAAAGGGGAGGTATTACTGAATTGCTGTTATATTTTATTAATACTTTTTATTTATTTTTGCTTATCTTATTGTCTGATGCAATCCCCATTAGGATGTGCTCCACTATTGCCAATGCCATCCAGTGCACGTCTTGCCGCATGTATGAAATCCTTGAACAGCCGGTCGAGGGTGCATACTGCTGTGCAAGATGTGAGCACGTTGTGCATTTGGAAGCCCAGATACTGGATCTAAATGTGCAGCTGGCAACACTGAGATCCATAGAAAATATGGAAAGGAGTTTTCTGCTCACTGAGCAGACGCTCAATGGGATAGATGAGGGGGGATGCTAGGTTGGAGCTGCAGGACAATGAAGCAGCTAGCTGGGTGACAGTTAGAAGGCAGGGTAGAGGGAAGAGCACCAGGGAGGCTAGTCCTGATCTGGCACACCCCAATAAGTTTGCTAAGTTGGCAGATGAGGGGAGTGTTAGTGCAGGAGTAGCACTGCTGCAGCAAGGCATGTCCTCTGAAAGCCGGAGGAGTGTCTGCTCCAGTATGGGGGGAACTAGGAGAGCAGGGCAGGCCAGACAGGTTCTGGTAGTGGGGGACTCAATTATTAAGGGAAACAGATAGGTCAGTCTGTCACAAAGACAGGGATCGTCGAACGGTGTGCTGCCTACCTGGTGCTCGAGTCCGACACATCGCTGATCAGGTTGACAGATTACTGGGAGGGGCTGGTGAGGATCCAGCAGTCATGGTGCACATTGGCACAAATGGCAAAGTTAGAGGTAGGTGGAAGGTCCTTAAAGATGATTTCAGGGAATTAGGCTGTAAGCTTAAAGCAAGGACCTCCAAGGTGGTGTTTTCAGAAATACTTCCTGTACCACGTGCCACGACAGAGGGGCAACGGGAGACTAGAGAGGTTAATAAGTGGCTCAGGAATTGGTGTAGGAAGGAGGGGTTTGGGTTCCTGCAGAACTGGGCCGACTTCTCAGTTGGCTACAGATTCTACGCTAAGGACGGACTGCACCTCAATGGGGAGGGTGCAGCTGTGCTGGGGGAGAAAATGGCTAGAAGGTTGGAGGAGTGTTTAAACTAGGGACGGGGGGAGGGTATTCCTTTTATAGGCGGGGAAGACAGTGCAGATAGAGACCTGGGCGCAAATAATTAAATTGGGGGTGGGGTTAGAACAGTTAATAATTTAAGAAAGAATAGAGGTACAGAGAGATACATAAAGTGCATGTATACTAATGCCAGAAGCCTCGCCAACAAAATGGAGGAATTGGAGTTAATGTTGTTGGAACATAATTATGACATGGTGGGGATATCTGAGACATGGCTGGACGAGAGCTATGACTGGGTGGTTAATTTACAGGGCTATAGTCTGTTCAGAAATGACCGTACAAATAAACGAGGAGGAGACGTGTGTTTATATGTAAAATCATCCTTAAAACCCATCCTTCGTGATAATATATATGAATCTAATGAAAATGTAGAGTCCCTGTGGGTAGAGATAAGGGGAGGGGGGGGAAATAATAAACAAACTGGGGTTTGTTATAAGTCTCCAAAAATAATGGAAGCTACAGAGAATATCCTCATAAAGCAAATAGATGAAGCAGCGACTCAAGGAGAAGTCATTATTATGGGGGACTTCAACTACCCTGAAATACATTGGGGAACCGAAACCTGCAGTTCCAGCAAAGGTAATAGGTTTTTGACAACTATGAGAGACAATTACCTTTCACAACTGGTTCAGGACCCAACAAGGGGGGGGGGCACTGCTAGACCGAATATTAACCAGCAGGCCAGACCACATATCAAATGTACGGGTTGGGGGTCACTTGGGTAATAGTGATCACAAATTAATACGTTTTCATGTATCCTTTAACCCCTTCCTGACATGAGACGTACTATCCCGTCCACGGTACCCGGGCCCGTATGACCGGGGACGGGATAGTACGTCTACCGCGATCAGCGGCGCCCACGTGGTGAGCGCCGCTGATCGCGGCCGGGTGTCAGCTGATTATCACAGCTGACACCCGGCACAATGTGTCAGGGGCGGTCACGGACCGCCCCCGACACATTAACCCCTTGCACACCGCGATCAAACGCGATCGCGGTGTACCGGGAGTTAAAGGGAAGCATCGGCAGGGAGGGGGCTCCCTCCGTGCTTCCCTGAGCCCCCCACGGCAGCGCAATGTGCAGCGCTGCTGCGGGGGACTCCTATCCCCCAGGCCCCCGAATCCAAGATGGCGACGGGGGCCTTCGGGGGCCTGGGGAAGCTGGCTTCCTCAGTGCCTGCAAAGCGCAGGCATGAGGAAGCCTTGTGCACTGCCTGTGACAGATTGCTGATCTGTCACAGTGATCTGTGATGTGACAGATCAGCGATCTGTCACAGGACAGTGATGTCCCACCTGGGACTATGTAATAAAGTAAAAAAAAATTAAAAAAAAAGTGTAAAAATAAATTAAAAAAAATCGCCAAATAAATTAGTAAAAAAAAAAAAAAATATTCCCCAATAAATTCATTTTTTTAAAATAATAAAAAAAAAAAACAATAAATGTACACATATTAGGTATCGCCGCGTCCGTAACGACCTGCCCTATAAAACTGTCCCATTAGTTAACCCCTTTAGCGAACCCCTTAAAAAATAAAAATAAAAAACGAAGCAAAAAATAATGATTTATTATCATACCGCCAAACAAAAAGTGCAATAACGCGAGATCAAAAAGACGCATATAAATATCCATGGTACCGCTGAAAACGTCATCTTGTCCCGCAAAAAACAAGCCGCCACACAGCATCATCAGCAAAAAAATAAAAAAGTTATAACTCGCAGAATAAAGCGATGCAAAAATAATTATTTTTTATATAAAATAGTTTTCATTGCATAAAACCGACAAAAACATAAAAAAAGACCTAAATGAGGTATCGCTGTAACCGTACTGACCCGAAGAATAAAAGCGCTTTATCAATTTTACCGCACGCGGAACGGTGTAAACGCACCCCCCCCAAAAGAAATTCATGAAACGCTGGTTTTTGTTCATTCTGCGTCCCAAAAATCGGAATAAAAAGCGATCAAAAAATTTCACGTGCCCGAAAATGGTACCAATAAAAACGTCAACTCGTCCCGCAAAAAATAAGACCTCACATGACTCGGTGGGTCAAAATACGGAAAAATTATAGCTCTCAATATGTGGTGATGCAAAAACTATTTTTACAATAAAAAGCGTCTTTTAGCGTGCGACAGCCGCCAAACATAAAAACCGCCATAAATAGTAAATCAAACCCCCCGTTATCACCCCTTTAGTTAGGGAAAAATAATAAAATAAAAAAAATGTATTTATTTCCATTTTTCCATTAGGGTTAGGGCTAGGGTTAGGGCTAGGGGTGTGTTGGGGTAGGGTTAGGTTAGGGTTAGGGCTAGGGTTAGGGTTAGGGCTAGGGTTAGGGTTAGGGCTAGGGCTAGGGTTAGGGCTAGGGTTAGGGCTAGGGTTAGGGCTAGGGTTAGGGGCGTGTTGGGGTTCGGGTTGGAGTTAGAATTGGGGGTTTCCACTGTTTGGGCACATCAGGGGCTCTCCAAATGCAACATGGCGTCTGATCTCAATTCCAGCCAATTCTGAGTTGAAAAAGTCAAATGGTGCTCCTTCCCTTCCAAGCTCTGCTATGCGCCCAAACAGTGTTTTACCCCCTCATGTAGGGTATCAGCCTACTCAGGACAAATTGCAAAACAATTTTTGGGGTCCAATTTCTCCTGTTACCCTTAGGAAAATAAAAAATTGGGGGCAAAAATATCATTTTTGTGGAAAAAAAATGATTTTTTTATTTTCACGTCCGAGTGTTATAAACTTCTGTGAAGCACTTGGGGGTTCAAAGTGCTCACCACACATCTAGATAAGTTCCGTGGGGGGTCTAGTGTCCAAAATGGGGTCACTTGTGGGGAGTTTCAATAGTTTAGGTACATCAGGGGCTCTCCAAACGCACATGACAACCGCAGACCATTCCATCAAAGTCTGCGTTCCAAAACGTCACTGCTTCCCTTCCGAGCCCCGACGTGTGTCCATACAGTAGTTTTCTCCCACATATGGGGTGTCAGCGTACTCAGGACAAATTGGACAACAACTTTTGGGGTCCAATTTCTCCTGGTACCCTTGGGAAAATAAAAAAAATGGTGACTAAAAGATCATGTTTGTGGAAAAAATACGAATTTTTTATTTTCACGCCCGGGCGTTGTAAACTTCTGTGAAGCACTGGGGGGGTCAAAGTGCTCACCACACATCTAGATAAGTTCCTTGGGGGGTCTAGTTTACAAAATGGTGTCATTTGTGGGGGGTTTCCACTGTTTAGGTACATTAGGGGCTCTCCAAAGGCAACATGACACCCGCAGACCATTCCATCAAAGTCTGCATTCCAAAACGTCACTACTTCCCTTCCGAGCCCCGACGTGTGCCCATACAGTAGTTTTCTCCCACATATGGGGTATCAGCATACTCAGGACAAATTGGACAATAACTTTTGGGGTCCAATTTCTCCTGGTACCCTTGGGAAAATAAAAAAATGGTGACTAAAAGATCATGTTTGTGGAAAAAATACGAATTTTTTATTTTCACGCCCGGGCGTTGTAAACTTCTGTGAAGCACTGGGGGGGTCAAAGTGCTCACCACACATCTAGATAAGTTCCTTAGGGGGTCTAGTTTCCAAAATGGTGTCATTTGTGGGGGGTTCCACTGTTTTGGTACATCAGGAGTTTTCCAAACACGACATGGTGTCCGATCTCAATTCCAGCCAAAAACGTCAAATGGCGCTGCTTCCCTTCCGAGCTCTGCCATGCCCCCAAATAGTGGTTTACCCCCACATGTGGGGTATCAGCGTACTCAGGACAAATTGCACAATAACTTTTAGGGTCCTGTTACCCTTGGAAAAATAAGAATTGAGGGTGAAAAGATCATTTTTGTGGAAAAAATATTATTTTTTAATTGTATGGCTTTATGTTATAAACTTCTGTGAAGCCCATGGGGGTTCAAAGTTCTCACCACACATCTAGATAAGTTCCTTAGGGTGTCTAGTTTCCAAAATGGTGTCATTTGTGGGGGGTTTCCACTGTTTTGGTACATCAGGGGTTTTCCAAACGCGACATGGTGTCCGATCTCAATTCCAGCCAAAAACGTCAAATGGCGCTGCTTCCCTTCCGAGCTCTGCCATGCGCCCAAATAGTGGTTTACCCCCACATGTGGGGTATCAGCGTACTCAGGACAAATTGCACAATAACTTTTAGGGTCCTGTTACCCTTGGAAAAATAAGAATTGAGGGTGAAAAGATCATTTTTGTTTAAAAAATATGATATTTTAATAGTATGGCTTTATGTTATAAACTTCTGTGAAGCCCATGGGGGTTCAAAGTTCTCACCACACATCTAGATAAGTTCCTTAGGGGGTCTAGTTTCCAAAATGGTGTCATTTGTGGGGGGTTTCCACTGTTTTGGTACATCAGGGGTTTTCCAAACGCGACATGGTGTCCGATCTCAATTCCAGCCAAAAACGTCAAATGGCGCTGCTTCCCTTCCGAGCTCTGCCATGCGCCCAAATAGTGGTTTACCCCCACATGTGGGGTATCAGCGTACTCAGGACAAATTGCACAATAACTTTTAGGGTCCTGTTACCCTTGGGAAAATAAAAATTGGGGTGAAAAGATCATTTTTGTGGAAAAAATATGATTTTTTAATTGTACCGCTGTACGTTATAAACTTCTGTAAAGCCCTTGTGGGTTCAAAGTTCTCACCACATATCTAGATAAGTTCCTTGGGGGGTCTAGTTTCCAAAATGGGGTCACTTGTAGGGGGTTTCCACTGTTTAGGTACATCAGGGACTCTCCAAACGTGACATGGCGTCCAATCTGAATTCCAGCCAATTTTGCATTGAAAAAGTCAAACGGCGCTCCTTCCATTCTGAGCTCTGCCATGCGCCGAAACAGTCGTTCCCCCCACATATCAGGTATCTGCGTACTCAGGACAAATTGCACAATAACTTTTGCAGTTCAATTTCTCCTGTTACCCTTGGTAAAATAAAAAAAATTGAACCTGAAGTATTTTTTTTATGAAAAAAAGTTAGATGTTCATTTTTTTTTAAATATTCAAAAAAATTCCTGTGACGCACCTAAAGGGTTAATAAACTTCTTGAATGTGGTTTTGAGCACCTTAAGGGGTGCAGTTTTTAGAATGGTGTCACTTTTGTGTATTTTCTATCATATAGACCCCTCAAAGTGGCTTCAAATGTGATGTGGTCCTAAAAATAAAATGGTGTTGTAAAAATGAGAAATCGCTGGTCAACTTTTAACCCTTATAACTTCCTAACAAAAAAAAATTTTGGTTCCAAAATTGTGCTGATGTAAAGTAAACATGTGGGAAATGTTAGTTATCAAGTTTTTTGTGTGCCTTATCTCTGTGATTTAAGGGCATAAAAATTCAAAGTTGGAAAATTGCGAAATTTTCAAAATTTTTGCCAAATTTCCGTTTTTCTCACAAATAAACGCAAGTTATTTGAATGAAATTTTACCACTAACATGAAGTACAATATGTCACGAGAAAACAATGTCAGAATCACCGGGATCCATGGAAGCGTTCGAGAGTTATGACCTCATAAAGGTACAGTGGTCAGAATTGTAAAAATTGGCCCGGTCATGAACGTGCAAACCACCCTTGGGGGTGAAGGGGTTAATAAGATGTGTAGTAGAGGGGTTACAAGGACACTAAACTTCAGGAAAGCAAATTTCCAACAGATGAGAGATGATCTTGGTGCAATTAACTGGGACGATATCCTGAGAGATAAAAATACACAAAGAAAATGGGAGACGTTTATTAGCATCCTGAATAGGACCTGTGCACAATATATACCATATGGGAATAAACATGCTAGAAATAGGAGGAAACTACTATGGCTAAATAGAGCTGTAAGGGGTGCAATAAGAGATAAAAATAAAGCATTTAGAGAATTAAAGCAAGTAGGTAGTGATGAGGCATTAACTAAATACAGAAGATTAAATAAATTCTCTAAAAAGCAAATCAAGACAGCAAAGATTGAGACAGAGAGACTCATTGCCAGAGAAAGTAAAAATAATCCCAAAATATTCTTTAACTACATAAATAGTAAGAAGCTAAAAAATGATAGTGTTGGTCCCCTTAAAAATAGTCTGGGTGAAATGGTGGATGAGGATGCGGAAAAAGCAAATATGCTAAGTGACTTTTTTTCAACAGTATATACACACAAGAAAATCCCATGACGGATAACATGATCAGGGATTCAAATTCTCCATTAAATGTCACATAGTTAACCCAGCAGGAAGTACGGCGGCGTCTAAAAATCACTAAAATTGACAAATCCCCGGGCCTGGATGGGATACACCCCCGAGTACTGCAGCAATTAAGCACAGTCACAGATAGACCATTATTTTTAATCTTTAAAGATTCCATAATAACAGGGTCTGTACCACAGGACTGGCGTATAGCAAATGTGGCGCCAATATTCAAAAAGGGGACAAAACTGAACTCGGAAATTATAGGCCAGTAAGTTTAACCTCAACTGTGGGTAAAATCCTGGAGGGTTTTCTAAGAGATACTATACTGGAGTATCTGGAGAAGAATATCCTCATGACCCAATATCAACATGGGTTTACAAGGGACCGTTCCTGTCAGACTAATCTGATAAGCTTTTATGAAGAGTTAAGTTCCAGACTGGACCAAGGGAATGCAGTGGACGTGGTGTACATGGACTTTTCAAAAGCTTTTGATACGGTGCCACACAAAAGGTTGATACATAAAATGAGAACAATGGGGATAGGGGAAAATATGTGTAGGTGGGTTAAGAGCTGGTCAGGGATAGGAAACAAAGGGTGGTTATTAATGGAGCACACTCGGACTGGGTCACGGTTAGCAGTGGGGTACCACAGGGGTCAGTTTTGGGCCCGCTTCTTTTTAACATATATATTAATGATACCAGCAAAGAGAAAACAGATGAACGGCATACTAGGGCACACAAATCACCATATTACCAGACGGAGCTATTTATCTGAAGTATTGCGGCATGTAATTCAGTCAAAAAATGGAGGTGCTTGCATGAAAAACATGAATATTTCAATGTGAAGCGAAAAAAGAAGAAATATCAGTGAGTGCTGCATATTTCTTCTTTTTTCGCTTCACATTGATATATATTAATGACCTTGCAGGGGGGCATAGAGAGTAGAATTTCAATATTTGCAGATGGCACTAAACTCTGCAGGGTAATCAATACAGAGGAGGACAATTTTATATTACAGGAGGATTTATGTAAACTAGAAGCTTGGGCTGATAAATGGCAATTGAGCTTTAATGGGGATAAATGTAAGGTCATGCACTTGGGTAGAACGAATAAGATGTATAATTATGTGCTTAATTGTAAAACACTGGGCAAAACTGTCACTGAAAAAGACTTGAGTGTATGGGTGGACGACAAACTCACATTTAGTGGCCAGTGTCAGGCAGCTGCTGCAAAGGCAAATAAAATAATGGGATGCATTAAAAGAGGCATAGATGCTCATGAGGAGAACATAATTTTACCTCTATATAAGTCACTAGTGCGACCACACTTAGAATACTGTCTACAGTTCTGGTCTCCGGTGTATAAGAAAGACATAGCTGAACTGGAGCGGGTGCAGAGAAGAGCGACCAAGGTTATTAGGGAACTAGGGGGTCTGCAATACCAAGACAGGTTATTACACTTGGGGTTATTTAGTTTGGAGAATCGAAGGCTTAGGGGTGATCTTATTACAATGTATAAATATATGCGGGGACAGTACAAAGACATTTCTAATGATCTTTTTACTCTTAGACCTGTGACGGGGACAAGGGGGCATGCTCTACGTCTGGAGAAAAGAAGGTTTAAGCATACTCACAGACACGGATTCTTTACTATAAGAGCAGTGAGACTATGGAAATCTCTGCCATGTAATGTTGTAATGAGTGATTCCCTACTAAAATTTAAGAAGGGACTGGATGCCTTTCTTGAAAAGTATAATATTACAGGGTATATACACTAGTTTCCTTAATATAGCGTTGATCCAGGGAGCTAGCCTGATTGCCGTATGTGGAGTCGGGAAGGAATTTTTTTCCCCAATGTGAAGCTTACTGTTTGCCACATGGGTTTTTTTTTGCCTTCCTCTGGATCAACATGTTAGGGCAGGTTAGGACAGGATATGGGTTGAACTAGATGGACTTAAAGTCTCCCTTCAACCTTAATAACTATGTTACTATGTTACTATGTAGCTAAACCTCCTGACTTCTTTTAGAAAAGAGGCTGTAAAATTGTAACCTTCTTTTATTGATTGCAGATGTGACAGGAAAGGGTGAAACCATAGAATGCAATAACAGGAGCATTTCAGAATATATAACTGCACAGAGTATAAAATACAGATAGTCGGTAATACATAGGTACCATGAGGTAATACATAGGTAACATGAGGTAATACATAGGCACCATAAGGTAATACATAGCTGATGATTACCTATTTAATACAACAAACGTTATAAACACAGGATTATAACACCTAGGTAGTGCTTACCAACTATGCTTAGAACAGGCTGTTTAAGAAGCATGAAGAACACGAATGGTGTAGTTTCTCCTAAGACACGTGGAGGAATAAAGGCTGCTGTCCCCCTCACAGTGTCATAAACAACACTAAGGCCTCTTTCACACATCAGGTTTTCGCCGTCAGGCGCGATCCGTCGCTTTTGACAGAAACCGGATCCGGCGAAATGCAATGCCGGATCCGGTTTCCCCCCCATTGACTTGCATTTGCGCCGGATCGCCATGCGTTTCATCCGGTTTTCGCCGGATCCGGCAATGTGTCGCAATGTGTCGCGATCCGGCGTCTGGAAAAAACGTCTACTGTAACGTTTTTTGTCTCCGGCGAAAAAGCCGGACACGCCGGATCCGGCGCGTCCGGCTTTTTCACACAATGAAAGCCTATGAGCGCCGCAATGCGCCGGATCCGGTTTTTTTGGTCTGAGCATGCTCAGTAGCTCTGCCCACAGGAGATATATAAAAGCAAGACAATGGGACCCTCAGCCACACCCAACATGCCACCCAAGACAGCAACCAGGCGCAGGAGAAGGCAGCAGACATCTGCAGCAGCAGCACCATCAGCAACACCCCAAATGGAGCAGCATGCTGAACGGGAGGGGAGTCCAGAAGCAGATGAGAGACGGTAATTATCAAATCCCCCATTCCTCCAAACTAGGGCCATGGAATATCAAGATATTCATTGGCCCTTTGTTTCTATTTATTCAACAGCCGCCAAAGAGATGCAGCAGCAGCAGCACCATCAGCACCACCCCAAATGGAGCAGCATGCTGAACGGGAGGGGAGTCCAGAAGCAGATGAGAGACGGTAATTATCAAATCCCCCATTCCTCCAAACTAGGGCCATGGAATATCAAGATATTCATTGGCCCTTTGTTTCTCTTTATTCAACAGCCGCCAAAGAGATGCAGCAGCAGCAGAAATGGCATCACTGGCAGCAGCAATACCCACAGCCATGGAGTCTGGCCATCAACAGGACAGCACATCTTCTTCTGGGAGCCCTCCCTCGCATCGTCAGCGTTTGACGGTAAGTTTTTATTTCCAAAATCCATCATCTCTGTAATATATGTCTATTCATTGCCTTTTATTTCAAAACAGGAATCACAAGATGAAGAGGAGCTCCCAGAAGAAGAAGGAAGGGGTGGACAGACGCTTGGAGTGGGCTCACAATTCGTAAGTTTTTTGCATCAAACGCAGAAACACAACATCACACTACACACAACACATAGAAAACAATGTTCTGCAGACCACACACAGCAAACAAATGCCTACATCCAAACTCATAACATTTTTTGTTTTCTTCTCTAGTCTTCCCAATCTGGTGCTCGGCCAAGAGGTCCTCGCAGTGCCTCCCAGGGTCGTCGGCGACAGCAACGCGGCGGTCACCAGCGTGTAAGTATAAATATTTTTGCTTTGTTTTTTTGCACTTTTTATTTCATTTCTTTTGTGGAGGCTAATTATGTTATTTTTGTCTTTTTCTTTAACAGCCTTCACAGCGTGCTCCCGACTCTGACGGTGAGGATGGAGGGATTGATGTGGACCGCCTCATCGATCTCGTCAGAGAAAGGGAGCCGCTCTGGAATATGGCTGACCGCCGCCACGCTGACCTGATCGTTATCCGACGACTCTGGGAGGAAATCTGTTCTCTCCTTGTGGGCCGCTGGGAGGACCTCGAAGCTCGGGACCAGATTAAAGAGCGTAAGTATATACAGTAACAGTTGCTTGATGTAAACCAGTGTTTCCCGAACTCCAGTCCTCGTGGTCCCCACGGATCATGTGTTCAGGATTTCTATTTACTATTGAAATCCTGAAAACATGACCCCTGGGGACCATGAGGACTGGAGTTTGTGAAACACTGATGTTGTATACTAACCACTCCTTTCTCGTTTCAGGGAACAGAATTGTGAATCGGTGGCGGTCTGTGAGGGATCGTTTCAAGAAGGAGTTCAATAAAGAGATGCGGGCCCCGAGTGGATCTGGAGGACGCAGGAGCAAGTACAAGTACGCACAAGCCCTGTCGTTCCTCCGGGAAACAATGCTCACCAGAAGGTAAATATTACACACCACATGTGAAAAAGATGTAACTTTTTTTTTTCAGCCAGGGCCATACCATGTCAGTATTTTAATTGTTTTTTTTTCTCTTTATTCCACAGCACGGTGAGCAGCACTCGGGAGCCTGCACGATTGGACCCTTCTGAGGCGATCCCTGAGGAGACCGGCACCGAGGGACACTTCGACCGCCCCGGTACATCTGCACCTTCCCTGCCTTCCCACACATTCGACCCATCTGTCCCATCCACCAGCACAGGAGCATCGTGGCCGCCTACATTACATGAAGCTGCTGGTGAGGAGATCGCTTTCCCTTTACCCCACCCTTCTGCCCCTGCCGCCTCTAGTACACCTGCGGGTACTGGGCGGCAGCGGCAGAGGGGTCAGGAAAAGAGTTATGCGCAAGAGTTATTGCATCTGAATGCATCTTTACAGAACTGTCTCAAAGTCTTGTCAGAGCAAATCTCCGCAGGCTTTCAGCAGATCAACTCCAGCATTCTGGAGGTGAAGACACTTCTGCAAACCATGCATTCAGAAGCAAGATCTTCGCCAAACCACACCTTTTTCAGGTCTGTTGTGGAGCGCATGGAAACGCTCTCTCCTGCCCAGCAGATGCATGTAATGCATTCGTGCCACGGTGCTCTACAGCAGGTTACCTCCCAACCTCCACCTCCCACCACTGTAGTTCCTCCACCTGCACCCCCTCCAGCCACTTTCCATCCTCCCCCTCCTATTACATCTGCACCCCCTCCAGCCACTTTTCATCCTCCCCCTCCTACTACATACCAGCAACCTGCCCAGTACCAGCAACCTCACCAGTACCAGCAACCTCCCCAGTACCAGTCATCTCCCCACTTCCAGCAACCTGCCCCGTACCAAACTCCTTCCCCGTACCAAACTCCTTCCCCGTACCAAACTCCTTCCCCGTACCAAACTCCTTCCCCGTACCAAACTCCTTCCCCGTACCAAACTCCTTCCCCGTACCAAACTCTTTCCCCGTACCAAACTCCTTCCCCATACAACTTTCCATCAACATCATCTGCTCCTACAGTCCCTGCCCAACCCTCCACTCCACCACCCACCACCTCTTCTGCTTCCCACATGTCCACCCATTCTGTAGTTTTTTCCACACCTTCACCTCTAACTGTTCCTTCCCCACCACGATCCCAGTCCTCTCTCCACACACCCAGTGTCGGTGTCCCGCAGCCCCTCCAGCAGTATTTCCACCTCACAATACACAGAATTGTAATGTGTGTTTTTTAATAAAAATGCCCATTGGGTTTAAAACCTTTATTAAAAAAGTTTTTTGCACTTTAAAAAATTTAAAAAAAAAAAAATAAATTTTTAAATAAAAGTTAAATTATCGTTTCACAATGGTTGTCTGTCTTTTCTTTCTGCGGCGAACTATGTTTAAAAAAAAGGTTAAATACAGGGTATTTCAAAGGTAAAAAGGTATTCAAAACCAGGTATATAACTGTGGGTAAATTTTAGCTTTTTGCCACAGTTGTGTTCCTGGTTGTGTTTGAAGCAAAGTATTTCACCTAAAAAGTTGTGTTTATTGTTGGTGATTTCCTAACAATGTACACAACTTTTGTTAAAAGGTGAAATACTTTGCATAAAACACAACCAGGTACACACCTGTGGCCTAAAGCTAAAAATAGTAAGACCATGACAAGATAGCCAACTTTGGTTGGCAAAGGTATATACTGTTGGTCTAGAAGGTACACAAGTTTGGTTAGGGCACAAATCTTTCACACTCTGTCATCCTGCCAGTGTACTCTGCCTTGAGGGGCCACAAGGGTCAATTTTAAAAACCGGATCCGGTGTAATCCGTCGAAAAAACGGATAGAAAAACGGATGAACCGGATGAGATGGATCCGGTTTTGTCTGTCAAGAACAAGACGGATCCGGCAGAAAACCGGATCCGGCACATCAGGTTTTACAAAACATTTGCCGGATCCGGCATTCCGGCACGACGCCGGATCGCGCCTGATGCCGAAAACCTGATGTGTGAAAGTAGCCTAAGATGTAACAGGAACAATCCCACAATACATTGCAAATTAAACTAGAATCTATGCATTAAACGGCCAGCAGGTGGTGATGTTACCTTACAGTATGAAATATATGAAGGATTAATGCACACAATAAATACAATATCTGTAATAATCGAAGACATAAAAAAAATGACTAGACCTTCTAGACAGCAATTATATGGCTGGACAGAACACTCCCCGCTTGACTTCAGCCGACGTCACTTTTGTGTTTATTGGACGAGAACAGCAGAACGAGTTCCCCTACTGGCCTGAGGAACAATTTGGTCTCGCCTTGCTTTCCTATTTTTACTTCCACCTTACGTACGATTCCATCCTTACTTGGGAATGTCTGGGTAATGAGACCTAATGGCCATTCATTTCTACGAGACTGACAGTCTTTCATTAGTACTATATCGCCAGACTGGAGGTTAGGCTTGCTGGTTTGCCACTTTCTGTTGCAGAGTAGGCAGGTACTGTTTTTTCCTCTTGTCCCAAAAGGCATTGGAGAGACTCTGTACTTGTCTCCACTGACTCCTGTAACGGTCTTTAACATTAAATTCTCCAGGTGGAGAGCAATTAGGGTTGGTGTTCTGCGTAAGCAGCAGGGCTGGGGTGAGAACAGTTGGGTCATCAGGATCACTGGAAATTGGAGTCAACAGTCTGGCATTTATGATGGCTGACACCTCGGCCATGAATGTTGTCAAGCTTTCATGTGTCAGTCTTGCAGATTCTTCCTGTAAGAAGATTGAATCGAGGATTCTCCTTGTGACACCTATCATTCTCTCCCATACACCTCCCATGTGTGAAGAATGTGGTGGGTTAAAAGTCCAAGTACACCCTTGTATACTTAGGTATTTTTCTACGTCATTCATATCCAAGTTGGAAGAGAGTTGCAGTTCTCTTGCTGCTCTGAGTTTCCTCAGAACACTATCTTTTGGTGTTGGTCGCTGATTGGTTAAACAGTCGATTTCTTTGGCATAGTTTTCCCGTTGTACAGCTCGGACAATTATATTCTTCGACTGCTCTAGCTGTAGAGCTGTGTGGACATGTTTACCATGGTGCAAGTGGTCCTCAAAGTCTTGAAGTGTAGGTGCTAACTCTGCATGACCGTTCTTGCATATCTTCTCCAAGAAGGTTAAGAAATGGTCTTTCATCTTTGGTCTACTACAGAAGCTGTGCATGAGGGAGACAAAGTGTTTGTAAACTTGTTCTCTCTTGTTAGGCAAACAATGTCTTTGAGGCTTGAAGGGTAGAGATGCAATCCAGCTCTTCGTTTTGTCCTGCACCATTCCTTGCTCCATCATCTCGAGGACCAGTCTATCTTCAAATGACATTGCTATACGATTATCTTCTTTGGTCTTGTGGAAGACCCAAGGTGATCTTGGTCGCAATTCTGAATGCAATCATCATTGGCACGACTTGCTAAGATACTTGGTGCTGAAGTGCTGTGTAGCAACTCGTTTATGAAGTAGTGATTTTCACATGGCTGAAGGAGAGATAATAATAATCTTTATTTAATAATAATAATCTTTATTTTTATATAGCGCTAACATATTCCGCAGAGCTTTACAGTTTGCACACATTATCATCACTGTCCCCGATGGGGCTCACAATCTAAATTCCCTATCAGTATGTCTTTTAGAATGTGGGAGGAAACCAGAGTACCCGGAGGAAACCTACACAAACGCGGGGAAAAGATACAAACTCCATGCAGATGTTGTCCTTGGTGGGATTCAAACCCAGAACCCCAGCGCTGCAGCGCTAACCACTGAGCCACCGTGCTGCCCAAGATGGACGTCCATTCTCGAGAGTCCTGATAAACATGTTGTTAACCACTGTCGGTTTGTGTGCACCTCCTAAACAGACCTCTCCTACAATGACCCACCCAAGGTCGAGTCTCTGAGCATATGGAGCATTGTGCGAGCCATTGATCTGTTGTCTAACCTTGTGAACTTGTAGAATATCTCTCCCTAGGAGCAAGATTATTTGAGCCTCTGGGTCAAGGTTAGGAATCAGGCGTTCTATACGCTTCAGATGAGGATGATACGATGCCACTTCAGGAGTAGGTATCTCTGACCTGTTGTCAGAAATCTGGTTACATTCCAATATGGTTGGTAAGGGCAGATGCATTTGGCCATCTATAGACTTGACTACGTAGCCTGTTGCTCTCCTACCAGCTGTCTCTACTATACCGGCACAAGTTTTCAAAGAGTAGGGGGCACTGGGTCCTCTGACGTTAAAGCTATCAAAGAAGGCAGACTTGGCTAATGACCTGTTACTCTGATCATCTAAAATCGCGTATACTTTGATGGCTTTGTCCTTTTCGTCTGCCGGGTAGACTCTCACTAAGGAAATTTTAGAGCAGGACTTGCCTCCTTTGAGATTTCCACAAACTTCTGTACACTTAGAAGTAATGGCTGGAGTGTCAGTATTTGAGTCATTCAGCTCCCCGCTATGCTTTTGGGGCAAAGCATCCGATGGTGGTCCAGGGTGTAGAACTGAGTTATGTTTGGTGCTGTCACATTCGGTACACCTTGCACTAACCTCACAGTCCCTGGCGAAGTGGGATGTTGAAGAGCAGCATTTGTAGCAGATGCGGTTCTCCTTAAGGAAGGCCTTCCTTTCTTCAAATGACTTTTCTCTGAAAGCTCTGCACTTAAGTAAGGAATGTGGCTTCTTGTGTAAGGGACACTGCCTGCTTGGGTCCTTGGATTTGTCTTCTCCTTGACCAGAGCTGAACTCTTTGCGAACTAAACCTGTGGAAGAAATGTTAGTTTAGTGGACCTCTACAGTTGTTCTATATGGCTTACTAACAGAGTTATTGGCACATGACAGCATGAAATCAAAGCTAGGATCATTTCTAATTTTTGCTTGTTCTGAGTCAAAATCTACAAACACATTGAATGGAGGAAGTGGTACATTGTAAGTCTGTTTATACCTAGAACCATATGTAACCCATTTTTCTTGCAGGTTATATGGGAGTTTTTGAACTATGGGGTTCACACCTCTAGCAGTGTCGAGATATGTCAGACCCACAAGATCTCATTCTGCTTTTGCTACACACAACTCCATTAACAAGTCAGTTAATTCTCTGAGCTTTGAATAATCCTTGTTCACTATTCTAGGAAAGTATTCTTTTAAACAAGGCACTTTCTATAACCTCTACTGAGCCATAGCATTCATCAAGTCTATTCCAAATTCTTTTGAGGCCAACATCTGGATAATTTACATTAATGTCTCTCATTCTCTTTGCGTGTTCGGCAGACTCACTTCCTAGCCATTTTACTAAGAGATCCACTTCTTCACTACATGATAGACCTATGTCTCTTATGGTATTTTTGAAGGAGGCTCGCCATGCCCTGTAGTTTTCAGCGCGATCGCTGAACTTTACCAGTCCCTTAGTGACCAACTCACGTCGAGCAAGGAACTTGGCAAAGTCCATCGTGGCTTGATTGGCACTGATGCCAGCTGATGGAGTGTTGTCAGAGTACATGTATGCTGTGCGATCATACCTGTTAGATGTCTCTGGTTTGGTCCAACTGCTGTAGTACCTTTCTGAAGCGAAGGAATTCTCTTTAAGCCGGGACAGATTCCGGATCTTCTGTTCCGGAGAAAGATTATTGTAGTCAGTATCATCCCAATTTGTATTTCCTTGCTTTTGGTAGGAAGACTGATAGTTGGCTTTCTGGGGGTCCAAATTATCTGGTTGGCTTGACTTGTTGACAAAATGCTCTGTCTTCGCCTGTGGGTCTGGATCGTCATTTGATTTGGAATGCTGATGGACGTACTCTGCAGTACGCTGCAATGGATCGTGAGTAACTTGCTGTAGGCCTAGCACACTACTGCGTTCATCGTCAGAATATAAGGCAGCTTCTAAGGCTTCTGCTTCTGCTATGGCAGCTGCTGTTTCTTTTTCAATAGCAAGTTTCTGTAATGTTGCTTCAAGGCGCGCTTTCTCTTCATCCAGGTATGCTTGTTGGCGTGCTTTTTCTGCATCCAGGGATGCTTGTTGGTGTGCATTTTCTGCATCCAGGCATGTTTGTTGTAGTTTCAATCCTATCTCTTGCTCAGCAAAGGTGCTTCTTGCTTTTGCACGGGCAATAGCGGCGGCATTGCTGACGGATGATGTCTTGGAGGAACCAACTCATGATCTCTTCTAGAAAGAGGCTGCTCGTCCTCGAGACATGATTCAACAGTTAGGCGACCGCTGTGATATCCCTTTTGTCGGCTCTGCGTGGATAATGGAGAGCACCGTATGGTCCGATTATTCGGTCCAACCATTAGGAGGTTACTGCAATATCTGTATGCAATAACCGTATGTGTTGTGAGTTCATTCTCTGGTCCACCAGTAGTGAGTTCTCCTTCCAGACTCCCTCTGGTGGTAACAGGAGGTAGTGAGGCTGATTTAATACCACCTGATAATGAGGATGACGATTGGACCTCAGGAATCTTACACTGGATTTAAGACAGCCAACGCCAGTGCTGGTGATTGCTTCTGGCTTCTGAGGTCTTGGTTTTCAGCTCTATTCCAGCCTTCTCAAAGCTAAGTGTTTTTGCTAATGGTCACACTTGATTTTGTTGGTCTATTCAGTTTTTTGTGTGTTCAGCCTGCCCCAGCGGGGGCTGTGCTGAATTTCCATTCTTATTCATCTGTATTTTCCAATTTGCTTTTTAGTCCCTTATTAGATTGGCCTCTTTTTTGCTCTGTCTCAGAATATTTCAGAGTGCTGATATAGTGGGAGAAGTCTTGTGACTTCAGGGTTAATTTTGTTAACAGACGTGTTGGACATTATTTTTGTAGTGTTTTTTGGCAGATTGCAGACAGTGTTTTTCCTTTCCTATCCTTTATAGTTAGTTTGGGCCCCATCATTTGCTCAGCGTATTTTCCTGCCTGTGTTTGTGTTTTCATCTTGTTTCACCGTCAATACATGTGTGGGGGCTGTCTATTCCTTTGGAGTCTGCTCTGGGGCAGTTAGTTTTCCGCTTTTCTTGCTTTAGGCTTTTGTAGTCCTCCGGCGGTGATGATGCGTCTAGGTCATCGTAGGAACGCTCCACTGCTACTGCTAGTTGTGTGGATAGGATTAGGGATCTGCAATCTGGATAGTTACCAACCTATCTGGTATTCTGGGGCTTGGCTTTTTTTGTCCTCCTCGGTGACCCATTCATAACAGAATCACCAGCCATACCACAGATTCTAGGGTACTCAAAAGCAGGAGAAAGTTGTTTAAAAAGAAAAAAAAAAGGAAAAGTGTCAGAATTTTTTTTTTTGTATATATTTTTTCCTCTTTGTCTTTTTTTCTGGGGCAGTAGGAGGATTTTTTTTTTCCAATGGAGATTAAGCAATTGTCTGATCGTGTGGAGCAACTTGCTGCTGAAGTGCAGGGAATTTCCACCTACCTCATTCAGTCACATGCTGCTGAACCTAAGATCCCCACTCCTGATGTGTTTTATGGGGATCGGTCTAAATTTTTGAATTTTAAGAATAATTGTAAATTATTTCTTGCCTTGAAGCCTAACTCATCTGGGAACTCTGTGCAGCAGGTTAAAATTGTCATCTCCTTGCTGTGCGGCGATCCCCAGGATTGAGCTTTTTCTCTGACACATGAAAATCCTATCTTGACTAATGTGGATGCATTTTTTCAAGCCTTAGGGTTGTTGTATGATGAACCTAATGCTGTTGATCAAGCTGAGAAAACCCTGTTGGCATTAAACCAGGGTCAGGATTCTGCAAAGTTATACTGTCAAAAATTCCGAAAGTGGGCGGTCCTTACTTCATGGAATAATAGTGCATTGGCAGCTCTCTTTCAGAAGGGTTTATCAGAGACCGTAAAAGATGTTATGGTGGTATTTCCTGTTCCCTCTGGTCTGGATAATTCTATGTCATTAGCCATTCAAGTTGATCGGCGTTTACGTGAACGTAAAACTATACGTGAGGCGCTGCCGCCTTTTGAACAAACGTCTGATCCTATGCAATGTGATGGCGTTTAGAAGGTGTAATAAGCTGTGTTTTTTCTGTGGAGACGCCTCTCATACTATTTCTGTCTGCCCTAAATGAGAGAAACGTTTTGCACACACATTTGCTGTGGGTGGTGTACAATCTAAGTTTCTTTTGGCAATTGCTCTGATCTGCTCCTTATCCACGTTTTCCACTAAGGCTTTTGTGGATTCTGGAGCAGCGCTGAATCTGATGGATTTGGACTTTGCTAAATGCTGTGGTTTTTCCATGGCGCCTCTGCGGATGCCTATTCCTTTGAGGGGTATTGATGCTACTCCTTTGGCGGAGAATAAACCTCAGTTTTTGACCCAGGTGATAATGCGAGTTGCCCCAGACCACCAAGAAAATTGTAAATTTCTGGTGCTGCATAATTTGCATGATACTATTGTTCTGGGTTTTCCCTGGTTGCAAACTCATAATCCTGTTTGGATTGGAAATCTGGGTCTGGGGTGAGTTGGGGTTGTCAGTGTGTTCGTAGGGACGCTCCTGTTTTCTCCACCTCTCCTCAGTCTCATGATATTCCTGATTATCTAGCCGATTTTTCTGATGTATTTAGTGAGAGCAAGTCTGCATCTTTGCCTCCTCATAGGAGTTATGACTGTGCAATTGAGTTGATGCCTGGGTGTAAATTTCCCAAGGGTCGGCTTTTCAACTTATCAGTACCCGAACATGATGCTATGCGATCCTATATTAAAGAGTCGTTGGAGAAGGGTCATATTAGACCATCCTCGTCACCTTTAGGTGCTGGGCTTTTTTTCGTGGCCAAGAAAGATGGTTCATTAAGACCGTGTATTGATTATCGTTCCCTTAACAAGATGATGGTTAAATATCAGTACCCGTTACCTCTGATGTCTGATTTATTCTCCAGAGTTAAGAGTGCCTGCTGGTTTACTAAGCTTGACCTCAGGGGGCGTATAATCTTATTCACATCAAGCACGGGGATGAATGGAAGACGGCGTTTAATACTCCGGAGGGACATTTTGAGTACCTGGTGATGCCTTTTGGGCTCACTAATGCCCCTTCTGTCTTCCAGTCCTTTATGAATGATATTTTCCGTGACTTTGAGGATACGTTTTTGATCATCTATCTGGATGATATTTTGATCTTTTCTAGTGATTGGGATTCTCATGTGGAACACGTCCGGACTGTGTTCCGGATTTTGAGGGAGAATTCCCTGTTTGTTAAGGGATCGAAATGCCTCTTTGGTGTACAGAGGATTTCATTTTTGGGATTTATCTTGTCTCCATCGACTATTGAAATGGACCCGGCCAAGGTACAGGCCATTTTTGATTGGGTTCAGCCTACTTCTTTGAAGGCTCTCCAGAAGTTTTTGGGTTTTTCTAATTTCTATCGTAAATTTATAGGTAATTTTTCTGGTATTGTCAAACCACTGACTGATCTGACCAAGAAGGGTGCTGATGTGCTGAATTGGTCTCCTGAGGCTGTCTCCGCATTTTAGGAGCTTAAGCGGAGATTTACTTCAGCTCCAGTTTTACGGCAACCTGATGTCTCACTTCCATTTCAGGTGGAGGTAGATGCTTCTGAGATTGGTGCAGGAGCTGTTTTGTCCCAAAGAGACCCTGTGACTTCCAAGATGAATCCTAGTGTCTTCTTTTCTCGTAAGTTCTCCCCATCTGAACGCAACTATAACGTGGGGAATCGGGAATTGTTGGCCATGAAGTGGGCATTTGAGGAGTGGAGACATTGGTTGGAGGGAGCCAGACATCAGGTTGTGGTCCTCACCGATCACAAGAATTTGATTTATCTGGAGTCGGCAAAACACTTGAATCCCAGACAGGCTAGATGGCCCTTGTTTTTCATGCATTTTAATTTTGTGGTCTCTTTTCTTCCGGGCACTAAGAATGTTAAGGCAGACGCTCTTTCTAGGAGTTTCTTTGCTGATTCTCTTAATGTGACCGAGCCTACTACCATTCTAGGTGAGGTGGTAGTTGTTTCTGCCATTTCGCCCGATTTGAGACGCACCCTGGAGGAATTTCAGGAGGATAAACCTGAGCGTTGCCCTATGGGAAAATTGTATGTTCCTGACCAGTGGAGAAAGAGAGTGATGTCTGAAGTTTATTGCTCCACATTGGCTGGTCATCCAGGTATTTTTGGTACCAGAGATTTGGTGAGTCGGTCTTTTTCGTGGCCCGCCTTATCTCGTGATGTCAGGAATTTTGTGCAGTCCTGTGGGACTTGTTCTCGGTCTGAACCCTGTTCTCGTTCTAGTGGGTTGCTGATGCCCCTGCCGTTGCCCAAGAGGCCATGGACTCATATCTCAATGGATTTTATTTCTGATCTTCCTGATTCTCAGAGAATGACTGTTATCTGGGTGATTTGTGATAGATTCCATCTTGTACCACTCCCAAAGTTGCCATCTTCTGATGAGTTGGTGCCCTCTTTTTTAAAACAGGTGTTTCGGTTACATGGGATTCCTGAGAACATTGTGTCGGACAGAGGAGTCCAGTTTGTTTCCAGATTCTGGAAAGCCTTTTGTTCCAATCTTGGAATTCAGTTATCCTTCTCCTCCTCGTTTCATCCCCAGACTAATGGGCAGACTGAGAGAACAAACCAGACCTTGGAGTCTTATTTAAGATGTTTTATATCTGCTGATCAGGATGATTGGGTCTCATTTTTGCCCTTGACCGAATTCGCGCTGAACAATAGAGCTAGTTCTGCCACTTTGATGTCACCCTTTTTCTGTAGTTTTGGGTTTCATCCTCGATTCTCTTCATGGCAAGTGGAATCTTCGTCCTGCCCAGGTGTGGACACTGTGGTTGAGAGAATGCAGCAGATATGGGACCAAGTAGTGGATAAGTTGTCACTCTCTCAGGAAAAGGCCCAGCGATTTTTCAACCAACGCAGGACCATTGGTCCCCGGTTTAAAGTGGGTGATATGGTCTGGTTGTCGTCTAAGAATATTCCTATGCAGGTTGCATCTCCAAAATTTAAGCCAAGATTTATTGGACCTTATAAAATTTTGGAGATTCTTAATCCTGTTTCTTTTCGATTGGCTCTTCCAGTTACGTTCAAGATCCATAACGTATTTCATAAATCAGTGTTGAAGAGGTTTGTTGAGCCAGTGGTTCCTATGGCAGCACCTCCTGTACCTGTACTGGTTAAAGGCAATATGGAATATGAGGTAGAGAAAATATTGGATTCTCGTTTGGTTAGACGGAGACTCCAGTATTTGGTCAAATGGAAGGGTTATGACCAGGAGGATAATTCTTGGGTCTCTGCCTCTGATATTCATGCCAATAGATTGGTTCGTGCTTTTCACCGGGCCCATCCTGATCGGCCTGGTGGCGTGGATGAGGGTTCGGTGACCCCTCCTCAAGGGGGGGTACTGTTGTGAGTTCATTCTCTGGTCCACCAGTAGTGAGTTCTCCTTCCTGACTCCCTCTGGTGGTAACAGGAGGTAGTGAGGCTGATTTAATACCACCTGATAATGAGAATCACGATTGGACCTCAGGAATCTAAGACTGGATTTAAGACCGCCAACGCCAGTGCTGGTGATTGCTTCTGAGGTCTTGGTTTTCAGCTCTATTCCAGGCTTCTCAAAGCTAAGTTTTTTTTAGCTAATGTTCACACTTGATTTTGCTGGTCTATTCAGTTTTTTGTGTGTTCAGCCAGCCCCGGCGGGGGCTGTGCTGAATTTCCACTCTTATTTATCTGTATTTGCCAATTTGCTTTTTAGTTCCTTATTAGATTGGCTTCTTTTTTGCTCTGTCTCAGAATATTTCAGAGTGCTGATATAGTGGGAGAAGTCTAGTGACTTCAGAGTTAATTTTTTTATCAGACGTGTTGGACATTATTTTCGTACGTTTTTTGGCAGATTGCAGATAGTGTCTTTCCTTTCCTATTCTTTATAGTTAGTTTGCGCCCCATCGTTTGCTCAGCGTATTTTCCTGCCTGTGTTTGTGTTTTCATCTTGTTTCACCGTCAATACATGTGTGGGGGCTGTCTATTCCTTTGGGGTCTGCTCTGGGGCAGTTAGTTTTCCCCTTTTCTTGCTTTAGGCTTATGTAGTCCTCCGACGGTGATGATGCATCTAGGTCATCGTAGTAACGCTCCACTGCTACTTCTTAGTTGTGTGGATAGGATTAGGGATCTGCAATCTACATAGCTACCAACCTCTCTGGTTTTCGGGACTTGGCTTTTTGTTGTCCTCCTCGATGACCCATTCATAACACGTATGCTTGGATAATGGCGGGCTCTGTAACGTCAGATCTTCTGAGCTTGTTCTCAGCAGTTGTTTCACTCTACTATCCTCATACACGTTAGCAGGGTGTGCAATGAGACATGTAGCTAAACCCCCTGTCTTCTTTTAGAAAAGAGGCTGCAAAATTGTAACCTTCTTTTATTGATTGCAGATTTGACAGGAAAGGGTGAAACTATAGAATGCAATAACAGGAGCATTTCAGAATATATAACTGCACAGAGCATAAAATACAGATAGTCTGCAATACACAGTAACATGAGGTAATACATAGTTACATGAGGTAATACATAGGTTCCAAGAGGTAATACATAGGTTCCATGAGGTAATACATAGGTATCATGAGGTAATACATAGGTTCCATGAGGCAATACATAGGTAACATGAGGTAATACATAGGTACCATGAGGTAATACATAGCTGATGATTACCTATTTAATACAACAAACGTTATAAACACAGGATTATAACATCTAGATAGTGCTTACCAACTATGCTTAGAACAGGCTGTTTAAGAAGCATGAAGAACACGAATGGTGTAGTTTCTCCTAAGACACGTGGAGGAATAAAGGCTGCTGTTCCCCTCACAGTGTCATAAACAACACTAAGGCTACTTTCACACATCAGTTTTTTGCCGTCAGGCAGGATCCGGCTTTTTTTAGAAAAAACGGATCCGGCATAAATTTTGGAGAACTGTAGAAAGGGATCCGGTTTTTTGCTGGATCCGTCTCTGTTCCTGGCGGCTGGCCAATTGGATCTGAGCATGCGCAGACTTAAAAAAACCGGATCCGGTGGCTGGATCCGTCTTTTTCTGGATCCGGCGCATTCCGGCGCCCATAGACTTTCATTGTAGCAAAAAGCTGGAAGCGCCGGATCCGGCGCTTCCGGCTTTTTCGCCGGAGACAAAAAACGTTACAGTAGCCGTTTTTTCCAGACGCCGGAATGAGACAAGTTGCCGGATCTGGCAAAAAAACGGATGAAACGCAATGCCATCCGGCACGATCCGGCGCTAATGCAAGTCAATGGGGAAAAACCGGATCCGGCATTGCATTTTGCCGGATCCGGTTTTACAAAAAAAAGCCGGATCGCGCCTGAAGGTAAAAAACTGATGTGTGAAAGAGGCCTTAGATGTAACAGGAACAATCCCATAATACATTGCAAATTAAACTAGAATCTATGCATTAAACGGCCAGCAGGTGGTGCTGTTACCTTACAGTATGAAATATATGAAGGATTAATACACACAAAAAATACAATATCTGTAATAATCGAAGACATAAAAAAAATGATTAGACCTTCTAGACAGCAATTATATGGCTGGACAGAAAAATTATTATTATGCATTTATATAGCGCCATTTATTCCATGGCGGTTTACATGTGAAAAGTGGAAATATAGACAAGTATAATAAACATGTGTAAGACAAGGGACACCCAAGTACATAAAGAGAGGGGACCCTGCCCACAAGGGCTCACAGTCTACAGGGATGGGTGAGGATACAGTAAAAAGTGTGGGAAAATATTTGCATTGCCACAAAAGTATTTTCAGCACTTTGGCAACGATAATGATAGTGTATCATGAGCGTGGGTCACATGTTTGATGAGGGGAGGGGGTTCGCAGAGCTCAGAGGCGCAACGTGTATGTAAACAGTAAAAAAAAAAATTCCTAACTTTATGTGTGCACATTGCGGCTAGCCAATCAGGACGCAGGAAACATCCACAATGTCCTGACACAACGGCTTGTGTCATTGGCTGCTGAAATCACATGTCCCTCTCCATATAAAGTGCAGACATCTTGTTTTAGCACCGTTTTGACACTGTAACAGCGCAGTGTTAGCAGCTAGATTTTAGCTAGTTAGCTAGGTAGTTGTTTCTTATTCATATAGTTTAGCTAGGTATTGACTTGTGTGGCTGTGACATCGATCTTCCAGCAATATAAATATTTTTTTGCCACCACTGAGGTCAACAGACAAAGAGAGCAGGGCACATGTCATACAAGAGTGTTGTGCACTGCCTCTATTGTGCTCCATGCATGAGTATATCGTTCTAAACCTTATTTTTTCACTAGCTAAAAGTGAAACAGCATGCCATATCCTACCCTTGTTATTTTGTGGTGTGTTGACATTGTTCTGTGATTTGAGTTGTTGTGCATGAAGAAATATTTTTGGGGGGCAGTTGCTACCGTGATTCACTATGCCATATCTCACCTTGTTATTTAGTGGCGGTGAAATTCCTCAGTGCTAAACGTGATACCGCTGGCAATATGCCACGTTGTCATTTTGTGGCAGTGATATGAAGCTGTCTGCCGACCTAACACACATTAAAAAAAATAATTTTTTCTGTTGCTTAACGTGATACAGCTGGCCGTATCCCACATTGTCATTTTGTTGGGTTGAAATTAAGCTGTCTGCAGACCTTACACACATAACAAAAAAACATTTTTTCCATTGCTAAATGAGATACAGCGAGCCATATCCCACGTTGTAATTTTGTGCCGATTAAATTGTTGTGTGTGCATCGATGTTGCACATAGAAAAAATAACATTTTTGGGGTTTTAGAAACTTAATACAGCAGGCTAAATCCGAATTTGAAATTGTTTTAACATTTCTTCTAGGTTATTAAGGTGTCACCCACACTAAAAAAAATTCTTCTGTTACTAACGTTGTATAGTAGGGGACATCTCACTTTCAAATTGTTTGCAGCATCTAGTCTGTTATATAGGCCTAATCCACAGGCACCAAAAAAATTAAAAGTGTAATATGGGTAAAAAGTGTAATAATTTGACTACTACATATATGAACCTTCACATGTGCAATTAACATGAGTTACTGTGGGAATTCCACTGTGCTAAAATGCGGACCAGCGGACTTCAAAAACCATCAGCCGCCCCATCAATTGCATCTTCTGTTTCTTTCTCCTCTTTCTCTTACTGTACCAACTATTGAGACGCAGTCTCTGACAACAGAATCTCGGGTTCTTTACTCGCTCCAGTCATGCTGACTGAGAGTCTGCCGACAGCTATAACAGAAGCAGATATGCCTGCTGTTTTTGACTGATCTCAGAGAACGAGCACACTACTACTTTCTCGATCCACAGTAACATCTCCGTGTGCACCTCTCTCACGGTCCAGCAGTTTGTCCAGTTCACTGTGCTCCGCCTTCTCTCAGCACTGCAGCCAGTCCACAGTACCGCAGTTGTGGTCATGTAAAAGATTGTTTCTTCCTACGCATGACAAAGCTAAGAGGCTGAACTCCACCATCTCCAATATGTTGGCCATGAAAATGCTGCCTTTCCGCCTGGTAGATAGACGGTTTCCAAAAGCTAATGGCTGTCGCAGTCCCCCAGTACCAGTTGCCATTACTTTTCTAAGAAAGCTGTGCCTGCACTACTCCAGCATGTCGCAGACAATATCACCCGTTGCTTGACTAAATCTATGTCTGCTAGACTGCATTTCCCCACAGACACTCTGATGAGTAAGCATGGCCAAGGGTGTTACATCTCGCTGACTGGGCACTGGGTAACTGGTGGCTGTGGGGGCAGGCGTTGTTCCACAATTCTTGGAATCCCCAAGACTTGCAGGACAAACCTCTGTATTTAACACTTCCTTCACTGCTTATGCCTCCTCCTCTATCTCCTCTAGGGCCTCCAACTGTGCCCTTAACCTCTGCCTTAATGAGACACGAGTTCCAACAGTGCAGATTGAATTCCCATCGAATCTGTATTGAGCAGCCAGGGCTCACTGCATTTAGGAAGTGTTAAAATTGATATGCCTTGGAGATCGCAGTCATACAGCTGAAGAGTTGTGGACAGTTCTCCAGGCGAAGTTTGAGCAATGGCTATCTCCGCTGAACCTGCACACTGTCCGTTAATGGTGTGAACCTGGTGGCCGTCCTATGGCGATGCAAGCTCACACACGTGCCTTGCATGGCTCACGTCCTCAACCTGGTGGTACAGCGTTTTCTCCACCACTATCCTGGCTTGGGTGAGCTGCTGCAGATAGTACAGAAGCTGTGTGCTGACTTCCACCATTCGCACCACTCAGGTCATCGACTTGCATCAATACAGAGGTCTTTGTCCATGCAAGTTAAAAGGTTGACATGTGTTGTGCTGTTACAGTGGAATTCCACTCTGCACATGTTGCAGCTACTGAGGCAGCAGCCACAAGCCCTGACGCAGTATGTCATGTTGTATTGCCTGGGCCAATGCAGTATAGACTTGACGCATATCACATTTACAAAGTGGGCACAGATTAAGGACCTCTGCACCCTTCTGCACAGTTTCGAACTGGCTACTAAGATGGTTAGCACTGACGACACCAGTGGATTACTGCGATAGAGGGGGACTGGTGATAACAAACAAACTCAGTGCAAGATGGGTGAGCAACTGTCTAGAACAGTGGTTCCCAAACTCCAGTCCTCACGGACCCCAACAGGTCATGTTTTCAGGATTTCCATAGTGTTACACATGTGAGAGAATTCCTGATGCCTTGATGATACTTCCATCACCTGTGAAATACTAAGGAAATCCTGAAAACATGACATGCTGGGGTCTGCGAGGACTGGAGTTTAGGAAACACTGGTCTAGAGATAAAGAGGATAATCATCTCCTCTCTGTTGTTCGAGGTTGGCGGGAGTGGATGGAGAAAACAAGTATCAGTGTTACCCAGCTGCCAACAGAGCATGGGCTTGGACCTCATGATAGAGCCTGACATATGAGGGCCTTCTTGCTGCATTATCTGCAACATGATCCCCATATAGTTCTCATTTGAAATAGCTCTGACTATTGGGTTGCCACTCTGTTAGATCCACATTCTAAAACCAAATATTGCCAGATGCTTCCCACCCTGGAAAGGGACTCGTGAATGCTGGAGTATCTACTGTAAACACACTTTTACACAACCTTAAGAGAGGTTTTCCCCAAGACAGCAGTGAAGCACACAGTGCAGCTGTAGACTTTCAACGTCTGACACGTCAATTCGTCAACGCCAAAACAATGTCAGCAGCAGTAGTGTAAGTTGAAGAAGCAATTTCTGTGAGTCCTTTGACACTTTTTAAACCAACTTTTGCACCAGCACAAGAGAGTCCAAGTCTTATATGTGGTGAACGAATGGAGAGGATGGCGCAGGAGTATCTAGAAATGAATATCAATACCATCAGGGAGGGTTTGAATGAATGGCCTGAGCTCACCTCACATGCCTTGAAAGTTTTATCATGCTTGGCAGAGAGCGTTCTTTCAGAAAGTGTCTTCAGCGCTGCTGGTGATACTCTGACAGATAGGCGCAGCAGGCTGTCCCCTGAAAGTGTAGACCAACAGATTTTCATCAAGATGAACAAGTCATGGATCTCCAAGGACTTTTGCACCCCAATCGCAGACTGTACAGACTAGGAGATGTTGCATTTTTTAGTATGCTGCATTAATCTTGCGTAACTGCACTCTGTGATATCTCTAGTGTGGTTTCTGTGTTTATTGTTGCTGCTGCTGCAGATGTTAACACAAATTTGTGGAGAAATGAACAGTCATGGTTGGGCTACATCTGATGAGTTGGCTGTGGTGGAAGACGTGTAGACGTGTAGGTCACTATTATACTATTTCTACTCTCATGAAATTTATGCCACTTCGGAGCTGTCAGGCCCTCATTTTTTTAAATTTGAAAACTCCTTGTTGGGTGTTCAGCTGCTGTGTTGAATGTAGTGGACAACCTGTCGGTCCCTATTATACTATTTATACTGTGGTTAAATTGATGCCACTTTGGTGGTGTCTGTCAATAATTTTTGGAAATGTGAACACTCCTGGTTAGCTGTCCATCTGCTGGGTTGGGTACATAGGCGTATCTAGGCTTTCTGGCACCCGGGGCAAGAATTTGATTTGGCGCCCCCCCCCAAGTACATATGCGACTTGCACACTTAGCCACTTACCCACGAGCCACTCACCCTAATGCTCTCAATGTTCAGTAAAAAACTGAAAGCATGATTAGAAGCTCGTTGTCACAAGACCATAACTATGAAAATCGCATACGAGTGAAGTGTCCATGTGATGACTACTGGAACCTGCAGAGCAGGACATTGCAGGCTTCTGAATTATCACAACAAATGCACCTGCACACTTTTAGGATGCTCCCTTGCTGATGTACAGTCATGTCAGCACAAGTATGTGATTTGTATACTTCTGGCCACATTCCAACTAGACGTGCCCGGCCTCGCTCAGTTCATTTTCATTGAGTGAGGCCACACATGTCTAGTCAGCATGTGACCATATGTATTTAAATTATCAGCATGATAGAATTCTAACAGTGTTCAGTGAGCACTGTGAGAATTCAGAAGTCTGCAGTCACATAGAATGACTGCAGACTCAGCAAAAACCTGGACAACCCCTTTAATGTTCCTAACATAAATAAAAACTTGAGAATAAGTCAGTATCACAAATAATATTTACATCCAGGTACCTTATAGATGACGTCGTCTCTGAAGTCGTTCTCTTTTTCTTCTTCTTGTCCAGACCCCATGATGAGTTTTCTCATCCACAGCCGTCTCTGCAGACTTCCATCTCCGATCTTCTGCAGCAAATCTCCACACAATGCCCTTAAAGATAGAA
Organism: Dendrobates tinctorius; assembly: GCF_039654945.1. Lineage (NCBI taxonomy): Eukaryota > Metazoa > Chordata > Amphibia > Anura > Dendrobatidae > Dendrobates > Dendrobates tinctorius. The sequence goes on from NW_027361737.1 coordinate 31,227,488, forward strand.
GTGTCATTATAATGCTCCTAAATAAAAATGTCTGCAATATACTGTCACCTCACACTATTCCCCTCCTTCCTCATACTGTCTCCTCTATCATCCCTCTGTTCACCATACTGTCTCCTCATATATTTTCCCCCTCACTCTCTATACTGTCTGCTCACACATACCCCTGACTCCCCATACCATGTCTGCACGCATGCCATCACCCTCACTCCCCATACTGTGTCCACATATATTCACCCGTTCGCACCCCTTACTGTCTGCACCCATCTCCCATACTGTTTCCTCATACATGCCCTCATACATACATACTCTTCATTTTGTGTCCTCAAATCTCCCCACACACATTAAATACCATCCCCACTCCAAATCCCCCCATCCCCAATCCCCTACACACATTAAGTACCCCCCATCCCCACTCCAAATCCCCCCACACATTAAGTATCCCCATCCCCACTCAATAACCCCTCGTCCCTACTCCTAAATCCCCCCACACATTATGTACCCCCACTCCAAATCCCCCCACACATTATGTAGCCCCACTTCAAATCCCCCCACACATTAACCCCCATCCCCACTCATTAACCCCGCACACATTAACCCCCATTCCCACTCATTAACCCCCCACACATTAACCCCCATTCCCACTCATTAACCCCCATCTCATTAACCCCCATCTCCACTCATTAACCCCCCTACACATTAACCCCCTTTTCCACTCATTAACCCCATCTCCACTCATTAACCCCCATCTCCACTCATTAACCCCCCACTTATTAACCCTCATCCCCACATTAACCCACACACATTAACCCCCATCTCCACTCATTAACCCCCACACTCATTAACCCCCATCCCCACACATTAACCCCCATCCCCACTCATTAACCCCCATCCCCACTCATTAACTCCCACACATTAACCCCCATCTTCACTCATTAACCCCCCCACTCATTAACTCCCATCCCCACACATTAACCCCCCACACATTAACCCCCATCCCCACTCATTAACTCCCACACATTAACCCCCATCTTCACTCATTAACCCCCCCATTCATTAACCCCCATCCCCACACATTAACCCCCCACACATTAACCCCCATCCCCACTCATTAACCCCCCCACTCATTAACTCCCACACATTAACCCCCATCTTCACTCATTAACCCCCCCACTCATTAACCCTCATCCCCACATTAACCCCCACACATTAACCCCCATTTCCACTCATTAACCCCCCCACTCATTAACACCCATCCCCACATTAAATCCCATCTCCACTCATTAACCCCTCCACATCTCCCATCTTCGGTGGTTCTTCAGCTCCACAGAGGAGCACACTTACCACCAGCGTTTGCTCTGGGCACCGGGGAGTGACGTCAGCAGCGTGATGACATGACATGATCACGCTGCTGACGTCGCTCTGACCCGGCAGTCAGAGCTTCAATTGTACTGGCATCTGTATAGATGCCAGCCCAGTACATGAGTACAATTTCTGCCTGGGAGCCGGCGTGGCCTCCTCTGCGCCGGCTGTCAGCTTGACAGCTGACACAGAGAACCGCCGACTCCCAGGATGGGGAGCGGCAGAACGCAGCCACCGGGGAGGACACTGCGGACCGCTGCATTAGGCGGCCTGACTGCGACCCCCCCTGCTGCCTGTGCCTGGGGCAACTGCCCTGGCTGCCCCCCCTGGATACGCCTCTGGTTGGGTGTAATGTTAAACCTGTCAATCCCTTTTATACAGTTTCTACTCTTGTGATATTTATGCCACTTTGGTGGTGTCAGGCCCTCATATGTTGACATTTGTAAACTCCTGGTTGGGTGTCTATCTGCTGGGTTGGGTGTAGTGGAAGACCTGTCAGTCCCTATTATACCATTTATACTGTGGTGAAATTGATGGCACTTTGTTGGTGTCTGCCACTATTTTTTGTAAATATGTAGACTCCTGGTTGGATCTCCTTCATGTGTGTTGCCTGTAGCAGTAGGCCTCAAAACCGTCAGGCCTCCACTTCATTTGAGTCAACTACCTGTGTTACTACTATCCTTAGATTTTTCTGACAATGGTAGTCTACGAAACTGATATTTGTGCCACCTGAGTGTGGCTCAGCATGAAATCAGGTAGAGCTGTTGTATGTGGTATAAGGGCTGCCAGTACAGCAGGCCTACACCGATCCCACACCCACCTCATCTTACTTTGACATTCAGTTGAAAGCTGTAAATGCTGGCCCAGACCATGACACCTTATGCATGGCTGATTTCTAATGTGGGTAAATTGAGGCCACTTTCCTGGAGTCTGTCCCTCATTTGATGTGTTTTGGCAGCTTTTGAGGCCGTTAGAAGGTGTTGTGCATGCGTTTGTTTTTGACTCCAATTGACTTGGCGTTCGGTTATGTTCGGCAAATATTGCAAATTTGGCAATCGTAATCCAAACCGAACATTGAAATATTTGCTCATCTCTATTTGTGAGTTTATTTCTTTAGACTACTGGAGTAGCAATGGGGGGTCTAACACACACCCCTCTGTTACTAACCTGTGGGCTTAATGTCAACACCAGTTGCTGTCATCAACCCAGCAATTCCATTACCGCGATTGCCAACAAACCAGGACAATTGGAAAGAGTGGAGGATAAGCACTAGAATTGGAGCATCTAATGAATGTGCCATTTCAGGGCCAGCTTAGTGCTGGTCTTATAAGGCATGGGAATGGACCAGCATCCATGGACCTTCCCAGCCTATTAATATTAGCCCCCAGCTGTCTGCTTTGCCTTAGCTGGTTATTAAAAATAGTGAGGGGGACCCATTTTTAATAACTAGCAAAGACAAAGCAGACAGCTGGGGGCTGATATTAATAGGCTGTCAGGGTCCATAGATATTTGCCCCTTCCCAGAATAAATAACACCAGTTCACAGCCATCTGCTTTCCCTTGGCTGGCTATTAAAAATAGGGGGGACCCATGTCGCTTTTTTCATTTTGTTTATTTGATAATAAGTACAGTAAGAACAGAAGAGAGTGGTAAATGTGTATATAGGCAGACATGCTGCACAGTGATGAGTCCTAATAGATTTATTAGCATCAGTATCACAATTCCAGTAATCCTGCAATGTCAGGAGAGTGGATGGTTCCTGAGTTGTCTCCTCGCGTACATTTGAAGATCACGACAGAATAATTAGCTGTGGTAATAGTGTGTTAAAAAATTATATATAGTATATACAGTATAACCATTGCATCCTCCTTTAAGGTGAGGCGAGATGGCGACTTTGTCCATTGCATCTGCCTTTAAGATGGGGCGAGATGGCGACTTTGACTATGTCATATGTATAAGGTTGTGCTCCAAAGATAACATACCCCAGCAGAATTTTTGCTTTCTTGGCCTTTTTTTCAGGGAATATGAATGATAACACCAAAACTTTTTCTCCACTCACGGTTAGTGGTTGGGTGAAGCCATTTATTGTCAAACTACTGTGTTTTCTCTTTTAAAATCATAAAGACAGCCCAAAACATCCACATGACCATGATCAAAAGTTTACATACCCTGGTGATTTTGACCTGATCACATGTACAGAAGTTGACACAAATGGGTTTGAATGGCTACTAAAGGTAACATCCTGACCTGTGACCTGTTTGCTTGTAATCAGTGTGTGCGCATAAAAGCTGAGAGAGTTTCTGTGATCTAGACAGACTCCTGCAACTTTCATCCAGCCACTGATGTTTATGGATTGTAAGTCATGGGGAAAGCAAAAGAATCGTCAACGGATCTATGGTAAAAGTTGCTTGAACTGTATAAAACAGGAAAGGGATGCAAAAAGATATCCAAGGAATTGATAATGCCAGTCAGCAGCATTCAAACTGTGATTAACAAATGGAAAATCAGGGGCTCTGTAAAAACAAAACCACGGTGAGGTAAACCAATGAAAATTTTGTCCACAACTGCAAGGAAAATTATTTGGAACGCAAAGAAAAACCCACAAACAACATCAGCTGAAATATTGGACTCTCTGAAAACTAGCAGTGTGACAGTTTCAAGATGTACAATAAGGAGGGACTTGAAGAAAAATGGGCTGCATGGTCAAGTCGCCAGAAGAAAGCCATTACTGTGCAAATGCCACAAAGTATCTTGCCTACAATATGCAAAACAGCACAGAGACAAGCCTCAGAACTTCTGGAACAATGTAATTTGGAGTGATGAGACTAAAATTTAACTTTTTGGTTACAAACATAAATGTTACATTTGGAGAGAGGTCAACAAGGCCTATGATGAAGGTGGATTGCTGATGTTCTAGGGATGTGTGAGCTACAAAGGCACAGGAAACTTGGTCAAAGTTGAAGGAAAGATGAAAGTCTTCATCCCAACCCTAACCCATCTCTTCAACCTAACACTATCAGCTAGTGTTTTCCCCTCAAGCTTTAAACATGCCTCAATCACACCTATCCTCAAAAAACCCTCTCTTGATCCATCCTCCGTATCTAGCTATTGCCCTATATCACTTCTCGCCTATGCCACAAAACTACTGGAACAACACTTCCACCTTGAACTGTCCTCCCACCTCTCTTCTTGCTTCCTCCTTGACTGCTTACAATCTGGCTTCCGGCCACACCACTCCACTGAAACTGCCCTAACTAAGGTCACCAATGACCTATTAACCGCCAAGGCCAAGCGACACTATGTCCTCCTCCTCCTGGACCTGTCCTCTGCCTTTGACAAAGTGGACCATTCCCTATTACTACAGACCCTCTCATCTCTTGGTATCACAGACTTGGCCCTATCTTGGATCGCGTCATACCTAACAGACCGGACATTCCACATCTCCCACTCGCACACCACCTCCTCACCGCGCCCCCTATCCATTGGAGTCCCACAAGGTTCAGTCCTAGGGCCCCTTACACCTTCGGCCTCGGACAGCTCATTGAATCTCACGGCTTTCAGTATCACCTCTATGCTGATAACACACAGATCTACTTCTCTGGACCAGATATCACCTCCCTACTAAACAGAATCCCTCAATGTCTTTCTGCTATTTCATCCTTCTTCTCTGCTAGATTTCTAAAACTTAATAAGGACAAAACAGAATTCATCATCTTTCCCTCATCTCACGCGACCCCCCCCAACGAACCTATCCATTAAAGTAAAAGGCTGCCCACTCGCTCCCACAAGCTCGCTGCCTCGGGGTTATCCTTGACACTGATCTCTCTTTCAAACCACATATCCAAGCCCTTTCCACTTCCTGCTGACTTCAACTCAAAAACATTTCATAGATCCGTACGTTCCTCAACCAAGAATCTGCAAAAACCCTAGTCCACGCCCTCATCATCTCCCGCCTTGACTACTGCAACCTTCTGCTCTGTGGCCTCCCCTCTAACACTCTCACACCCCTCCAATCTATTCTAAACTCTGCTGCCCCGCTAATCCACCTGTCCCCCTGCTATTCCTGGGCCTCTCCTTTCTGTCAATCCCTGCACTGGCTCCCCATTACCCAAAGACACCAGTTCAAAACCCTAACCATGACATACAAAGCCATCCACAACCTGGGTCCTCCATACACCTGTGACCTTGTCTTCTGGTACTTACCTGCACCCAACCTCCGATCCTCACAAGATCTCCTTCTCTACTCCCCTCTTATCTCCTCTTCCCACAATCGCATATAATATTTCTCCCGTGCATCCCCCCTACTCTGGAACTCTACCACAACATATCAGACTTTCGCCTACCATGGAAACCTTCAAAAAGAACCTGAAGACCTACCTCTTCCGACAAGCCTACAACCTGCAGAAACCACCTATCCACCAAACCGCTGAATGACCAGCTCTACCCTCGCCTACTGTATCCTCACCCATCCCTTGCAGATTGTGAACCCTCACAGGCAGGGTCCTCTCTCCTTCTGTACCAGTCGTGGCTTGTATTGTTTAACATTACTGTACTTGTATTTATTATGCATACCCTTGTCACATGGAATAAATGGCGCTATAATAATAATAATAATAATAATGCAGCACGTTATCAGCAAATACAGGAGGCAAATTTTCAATCATCAGCCCAGAAGCTGCGCATGGGACGTACTTGGACGTTCCAATATGACAATGATCCAAAGCACAAGGCCAAGTTGGCCTGTCATTGGCTACAGCAGAACAAAGTTAAGGTTCTGGAGTGGTCATCTCAGTCTCCTGACCTCAATATCATTGAGCCACTCTGGGGAAATCTCAAGAGCGCAGATCATGCTAGACAGCCCAGGAATTTAGGAACTGGAGGTTTTTTGCAAAGAAGAGTGGACAGCTTTACCATCTGAGAATATAAAGAACCTCATCCACAACTACCACAAAAGACTTCAAGCTGTCATCGATGTCAGAGGAGGCAATACACGGTATTTAGAAATGGGGTATGAGAACTTTTGATCAGGGTCATTTGGATGTTTTGGGTGGTCATTATGATTTAAAAAGAGAAAACACAGTAGTTTGACAAAAAAAGGCTTCACCCAACTGTGAGTGTAGAAAAAGTTTTGGTGTTATCAGTCATATTCTCTGAAAAAAGGCCAAGAAAGCAAAAATTCTGCTGGGGTATGTAAACTTTTGAGCACAATTGTATATTGTAGGGGTTTAAGCTCTGATAGTCTTTGGATATACATAGGCACATATCAAACAGCATAAAGTTTATTGTCTATCGTAAACGTTACAGCTCCAAAACGAAAACAGCTTTTTTTACAGTTCAAATGAATAACATAAACAGTCCTTTTTCAGGCACAAAAAAAAATCTATATGTAGCAGCCTTACCAATATTGGCCTTCCAGGCAGTAGCAGTGCAACAGTTTAAATGCGTTCATCAAACAAACAACCTGTCTGTCACAACTCAGCTGTTTGGTGACCCGAGATCAGGGGCTCCTTTTGTGTCCCTACCACTAGGGGGCTCACTAGCTTGTCCTATTCCCCCGGGATACTTCTGAAGGTGAGGATGCCGGGGCTGCCACCCTTACCTTATCTCCTGAATCAGCCTTCTGTCTGTTACCTTCTCCCACCTAGGGAAGAGGGGAGCTGCCATGCACTTAAGAACACCAACCCAACGAACAAGGCAACACAAATAAGGGATACCTGAAAATACCAGGCATATAAATATTCACTCACATATAGCAGAGGAATGCACCGGGGAGTGGAGGATGGAGAAAAACAAAATAAGAGGAGTGAAAGGAATGATCACACTTACAAACCCATGCAACAGTCACTGATAACTCTTCCAAACTCCTTCTCATATACGCACCAAAAACACCTCTCCTCCAAGCCATGCGGCATAAACTAACTCTGAAGATGGGTTTGAATCCGGACCCAGATTATACAGGGGATATGAGTGGCTAACCGAGCTCAGCTGAGACCTATGACTCCCTGAGCTCCCAAAATGGCCGATTAACCCCTCTTCTGCCAAAAGAAATAAACGCTATTTTAAAAGAAGGTGAAGTGCTTCTTTTCAGCACAGGAGTAGGAGCAATCAGACGCTGCAGTCTTCTGGCTCCTCTCGGTTGCAGTAACTCCGGGACACAAACTCTCAAATTCATCTAAGGGTGCCGTGATCATATTGACACCACAGGTGTGCGTAAGGGTTCCGGATATTCCGTGGAGCCTGTTTTGCCCTTGTCCAAGATGGAGTCTGGTACTTCGCCATGCCCTTGAACTTCCTGCTATTTAAGTCCGGCTTAGGAGATTTTCCTTGCCTGAGTATTTTGTTGCTGCTGGCTTCTGAGCTTCCTCCTGGTCTGATTCTGGAGTTCCTGCTGCTGCTGATTACTCAGTGTTCTGCCTCTCCACTTACAGGTGCCTTCAGTCCTCTGTGTGACTTCCTGATCCTGGCTGGTGTTACGGAATTCTAGTGTGGAGCTGCTGTGGTTAGTAAGAGATTCTGACATCGTTATCACTTAATGGACTGTATCTGTGTGGGCTGCGGTGCTGGACATAAGAGGGACTTTTCAGCCCAAAAGGTACATTTAGTTACCTTCTCCTGTTAATGCTCCACCTGTGTATTGCTGGACTTCTACGTTAAGTGCCGTATGCACTCTTGCTCATATTTTTGCTCGACTACTACATTAAGTGCTGTGTGCACGCTTTCTTATATTATTGCTGGACTTCTACGTTTAAGAGCCATGTGCACTTTTGCTTCATATAATTGCTGGACTTCTACACTAAGTGCCATGTGTACTCTCGCTTCATATTACTGCTGGACTTGTGCATATTAGTGGTCGCGTCCCGCTATTAAGTTTGCTGAACATTTCTGTTTTGTGCTGTGCACTTCGTCACAATTGCAGGAAAATCTGTTAGAGCATAATCACCCCTCAATTGACCACATTTTGGACATTATATCCCTTTGGGAATTTATTTACAGGTGTAGTGAAAATTTTGACAGCATGGGTGTTTTTTATAAATAAGCAGCAGTGGAGGTTGCTAAGGGAAAATTGGAAACTGCCATTTTAGTGACCAGTACGTTGTAGTGCCCAGCTCAATGTGCACCTGTAAATTAGGCTGGCTCTCATCGATACAGAAATGCCAAATACGTGTATGCTAAATAAGGTTTAGGCACTCTGGGTCAGAATGGAGGGGGGTATTTGGATTTGAGAGTGCAGAATTTGCTGAATTTCTTTTGAGGGTCAAGAAGCCATTTCACTTTTCCAGAGCCTTTGTACTAACAGCATTGTGGAACCCCCCTATATTTCCATTAAAAGATGAGGAACCTGAATGCGGACTTGCTTTTTTGTGGATAGATTTGAAGCTTTTGTTGAGAACATTTTACATAACATTTTGAATAACATTTATCTGGCACTCTACTCTGAGCACTTACTTTGGGGTTTCCATCTAAATCTCCGAATTACGTGATTCAGATGAAACCCTGTGGGCTCCATTCACTATAACGAGATAGAAGAGTTCCTCTGTACTCCATCTGGCCTTTGTGCAGTGGTGTCCTTTTTTTCAGAAGTGCACAAAACTGTGACCAAAGGAAGTTTTATGCACGCCTAAAACAACAGACATCGCCAGATAACAGGTCAGACAGTGTCCACAGTGCCTCCATCTACCTCATTATAGGGAATCTTCTGCAGGGGCATACATCTGAATCACCTATTTCAGAGATTTACACTAAAACCCCGGTATAAGCGCTCCTGGCAGTTAGAGCCGTGTGTCAGCTATGCTATTAGCTGAACACCCGGCAATGATCACACGTGTACAGCCCTGTGTGCGCAAAATCATCAGGATGTACCCAGTACATACAGGATCGGTAAGCACTTCCCAACCATTACGTACTGGGTACATAAAAGGTTGTGAAGGGGTTAATGAATACCTTGCATTCAACAGGTCTAATCTATATATCATGTAGCAATGTGATAGTGACCAGATTAAGGTATAAAGTGACTGTGCAAGTATGAAATATCTATATAGTTACTTGCACAGTTTGGGTGAAATAGGGGTGGAATGGGGGCGGGATACAGCAACTAGTCCAATTTAAGACAGGCTGTGGCATTCCTTCTGCCACAAATCATGCTTCAGTCTTTAACTGGAAATTTATGGCAAGGTGCACTGTGGTGCATGCTAGTTTTCAGACACACAAGATTTTTTAAGAGGTGTAAATCTCTTCATAGACAAATGTTTTGAAATTAGAATTCGCCAACTTCATCAAATTTCCTCAAAAAATATCATACGATTTCCCAATTATTCTACTCCCAGGCACTGTTCAGTTGGTTTTGCATTGTGTTCTAACTCAGCATTCACTTGAACATCTAACCATACCAGACACAGGTGATGCATTTTAGTATCAGGCCCTATGTAAGCTTTGTGTTGGCAGTGGCAAACCAAGCAATGGATTGTGCAGATAGGTGGATTTGATGTAATGCTGTGTACTCATGATGAGTTTTTGACCCTGCGTATTTTTGCTGCTCAAAAATCAGCTCCTTACAGTCCCAGCAAAGTGGATGGGATTTATAGAAATTTCACGCCCACTGTGTCTTATTTTTTTACTCAGCGTAAACTGACCTGTGGTGCATGTTTCAGATCCGCAACATGACAATCTCGCTCTTGACATGCTGAGTTTTATGTGCAGATTTTCCCATAAACGTCTATACCATAAGGTAAAAACACATGTAATCCGCACATGACTGTATCAACAAAGTTTTGTCAAAGCCAAATACCAGAAAATATCACAAACAAAGCAGCTTTATTTATAAAATGAAAACAGAAAACCAACGGCGCTAAGCGCAACCTATTTTGGTACAGAGCTGCAGGTAAAAGGACGACAACCACTCAAATAGTCCGGAATGAAAAACCTAATAAAATATAAATAAAACTTGCACTAGTACCTAGGTAAAATACATACACAAAATATTCCCAACATATAAAATATGCCAAAAACAGGAGTAGTTTACCTTGAAATTGTACTCTAATGGCGTAAGTAGAGATTCTCCTAGAGGGAGGTTCTTAGGAACAGGATGAATACAGAGTCCTTGAACAATGGTCGATAGCCCAGGAACAGTCAATGCTTCAGATGTAGTCAATGTTCCAGATGAATGAAGAAAGAGGTCTCCATTCAGGACGCCGTCCCGGCCGGTGGCTAGCGCCCAGTAAAAAAGATAATAGCTGCCGTCTGTGTAGATGACAGACGCCGCGTTAGGAGACAAGCCTGCAAGGTCCGAGCAAGCGGCAGGACCCTGCGTGACGTCACAGACACGTGATAGAATCACGTGACAGGCTATGGAGCGCTACAGGGCGCTCAAGGGGCCAAAAATGCATGCTTTCCTACGCGTTTTGGAATTCTCGGATTCTTTTTTACTGGGCGCTAGCCACCGGCCGGGACGGCGTCCTGTATGGAGACCTCTTTCTTCATTCATCTGGAACATTGACTACATCTGAAGCATTGACTATTCCTGGGCTATCGACCATTGTTTAAGGACTCTGTATTCATCCTGTTCCTAAGAACCTCCCTCTAAGGCTGGTTTCACATTAGCGCATTTTCAGCGCGCGCACGGCCGGGGGTAGCTCCGCCCCCGAGCCGGCTCTCTGCCCGGCGTGCCCGCCCCTTCCTTGTAGCGCCGCCTCCTAGCGGACAGCGGCGCCTGTGATCGGCGCACCCTATCTTTAGCATAGGGTGCGCCGATCGTGCGCAGGCCGTGCGCTAGTTGCGCTTTGACCTGCGCTGCGCACTTTTGACGGTGCGCCGTGCGCGCCAAAATCAAACTTTTCGGATTTTGGCGCGCACGGCGCACCGTCAAAAGTGCGCAGCGCAGGTCAAAGCGCAACTAGCGCACGGCCTGCGCACGATCGGCGCACCCTATGCTAAAGATAGGGTGCGCCGATCGCAGGCGCCGCTGTCCGCTAGGAGGCGGCGCTACAAGGAAGGGGCGGGCACGCCGGGCAGAGAGCCGGATCGGGGGCGGAGCTACCCCCGGCCGTGCGCGCGCTGAAAATGCGCTAATGTGAAACCAGCCTTAGAGAATCTCTACTTACGCCATTTGAGTACAATTTGAAGGTAAACTACTCCTGTTTTTGGCATATTTTATTCGCTGGGAATATTTTGTGTATGTATTTTACCTAGGTACTAGCGCAAGTTTTATTTTTATTTTATTAGGTTATTTATAAAATGACGCACTAGCAAGAGACAAAAATGCAGCATAAAGAAAGGCATGTAAAAAAACTCGCCTAAAACCAATGAATAAATGCAACTAACCTATTAGATACAGAAAATCTGCAACATCAAAAATTTGCCAAAAGCTCATCGTGGGAACGTAGTCTAAAAGATGCTGCAGTTACAGATCCAAGAGAACATGGTTGGTTTTACAGACTCATTTCATAGGTTTTTTTTCTTTCTTTTTCTTTTTGATTTTTCTTTGACTAAATTACCTGATCATTATGCTATTATTATCAAATGGTGTTAGTCAAGATATAAGAGAACATGAAAAATAAGAAAACATCAAAAAGGTATTTCAAGTAGTCACTTATTGATAAAATTTATTTATTTCAAACTTGTAAGTAATGTTCTAAAGTAAGTTTTATGTATCATAATTAATTATTGTCTATAAAAAGAGACATAACAGACATCTATATATTATTACAGAAAATGATGGTAAGTAAAAGGTAAAATATTAGAAGGCACGGATGCATAAATTGTACTCAACAAAATGTCAAAACTCACAGATTTACCATGCAGATTGTCCCCATATCACCTCTCCCTTCTCTGTTCCCCTCCCCCAGTTTTGAAGAAGCTCATGATTTGTAATTTCCTGGTAATATAGCAAGAATAAACTTCACAACCTCTTAGTTTCTTAATCATAGCAGCAGTTCCATATTCACTGCCAGTCATTTCTCCCAGTCACAAATATTGTACTGTCTGTATATAATCACAGTCCATGCATTGTGCTCCGATCTTGGACAGGTTTGCACAGCCATCTGAATGAGCCCTAAGGGTGAAAATGCAATCCTTTTTAACTCAAACTTTTACAATCAGAATGAATCCCTTTAACATACTAATTATCTGGTCATTAAGGTAGTCAACCAAAAGCCCATTTTTCATATACCCTTTTCGGGCCCATTTACACTAATTGACCAGGGCCATTAAACGAATGGCAATTTAGTTACAATTGCAACCCATACAATTGCAAGCCTTCTCTATTCTATTAGATTGGACATTTGCTATGACGGAATAATGAAAGGCTGCAGCTGATCAGCAGTTGCTGATGGGCTTCAGCGCGGTCCTGTGAAATAACAATGTCATGTGACTGCTATATGACACAACGTTGACATTACAGGAACGACTGTAAGGGAAAAGATCGGGCTGCGGGTACCTGCTTGCCAGGATCGGAAATGTTGAGGCTGCCTTCCCTGAAACCCGGGGGAAGGAAGAGGGGACTGGAAAGGCCCCATGACCCAGGAAGAGGGGGCGTGTTTAGTCAGAAAACCAGCCCATAAGCTGAGGTAGAAAGTGTGCGAAGCTGCAGAGAGGCCCCCGCCGTGAGCTTGCGAGCAGCAGGGCAGGCAGCGCGCTCCACACCCGAACCGCCGGTGTTCTCATCTATGAAACTCAACCCGAAGGAGAGGAGAAAGTGCCAAGTGTCCCTGAAATGCTCGCTCCCTCGGTTCCTGAGTGTGATAAGGAAGAATTACTTGCCTCCTTCTCTGAAATGGATAGTTTGCCGCCCGCCAGCCCAAGGGTAGTAGGTAGGTATGAAACTCCAGAGATGGCTGGTCTGTTCAGCCTGGACGTACTCCCATTCTCTAAAACCCAACCTGAACTATGCCGTGCTGAGCGGATGACAGCTGGAATACCTTCTACTCGTTATGACCAAGACCAGTTTATTTGGCAGGATATGGTGCGAGAAATGGAGGAGTATGAACATTCGCCTGTGGAATGGTGAGGTAAAGAAGAGGGAGAGTGTAAGGGAGAAGACCGGGCTGTGGGTACCTGCTTGCCTGGACCGGAATTGTTGAGGCTGCCTTCCCTGTTTCCTGGGGGAAGAAATAGGGGACTGGACAGGCCCCATCAACCATGAAGAGGGGGCGTGTTTAGTCAGAGAAATCAGCCGGAAGCTGAGGTAGAAAGTGCGTGAAGTTGTAGAGAGGCCCCTGCTATCAGTGTGCGAGCAGCAGACCAGGCAGTGCTCTCCGCACCCGAACCGCCAGCGCTGCGACAGACTGCAGCAGACAGACTCGGTGGTCTAGAGACAGTTTTGGCGCAGGCAGGCAGTGTGCAGTAGGCTGAGAGGAGTGATCCGTCCCCAGAGCACAGGTGCTGCGCAGACCTGCGTCTGTTAACCCCTGCCACCAACCGTGGGGACTTGAGAGAGAGAGGTGAAGGGTGCCCGGTGACTACTAGAGAGCAAGTTGCTGTACATTCCGGGTCTGTGAGTACAGCGCATGTGCCACATAAAAAAAAATGGGTACGGGACAGACACTTGCACCCTGATTTGCCAGTTGATACTTGCCGGTCTACATTGGACCTGAACAGCATTGCGGCCTTAATTGACTCAGCCGCATCAGCTTATGGACTAGGGGCTGAGCGGAAGGTACCTGAGACCGACAGTTGCCGCCAGAAGACAGATCCTCGTTGCCTACAGGACCTTCCTGGCTAAGCACCACGCCAGCCATTGTTGGCGCTACTGACTTCCCAGCAGGAGTCACAGTCTGAGGAACTTCTGACACATTAAGTGTTTCACAAGAACTGCCGTTACCTGATTCATTGTTCCTGAACTCTGCATATCCTTGTCAAATTGAACCGTTTATTCCCTCATTTAACTGTTTTCCTCCATTCATGGATTATTCCCCAGTTAAAGTAAAGTTATCAACTCTTGCTCTGCCTTCTGTCTGTCACTGCATCCCGCAACCTGCATACACAGCGGTGATCCGGGATGTAAGATTAAGTTATTTTAATTTGTTCTGTGTTGCAGAGCTATTGAGAAGGAGTGGTCCAGAAGAGGACAACCCCTTTAAGTCTTTTAGAGAGTTTTCTGTCCTTTACAGAATTCTCAACCCTTGTATGTACATTGTGCTGGTAATTTGGAACCCAATAAATATCATTCACAGTATGCATAGTCACCATGGCACAATACTCGTCTCATTTAGGGGTTGGTTTGCACAAGTATTGTCTTAACTGGCCAGTAAAAAAAGCAAACTAAGGCCTCTTTCACACATCAGTTTTTTGCCTTCAGGCGCGATCCGGCTTTTTTTTGTAAAACCGGATCCGGCAAAATGCAATGCCGGATCCAGTTTTTCCCCATTGACTTGCATTAGCGCCGGATCGTGCCGGATGGCATTGCGTTTCATCCGTTTTTTGCCGGATCCGGCAACTTGTCTCATTCCGGCGTCTGGAAAAAACGGCTACTGTAACGTTTTTTGTCTCCGGCGAAAAAGCCGGAAGCGCCGGATCCAGAAAAAGATGGATCCAGCCACCGGATCCGGTTTTTTTAAGTCTGCGCATGCTCAGATCCAATTGGCCAGCCCCCAGGAACAGATATAACCTGCTAGACGGATCCAGCAAAAAAAACGGATCCGTTTCTACAGTTCTCCAAAATTTATGCCGGATCCGTTTTTTCTAAAAATAGCCGGATCCTGCCTGACGGCAAAAAACTGATGTGTGAAAGTAGCCTAAGTAAAAATGATGGCATCCCAAAATGATGTGAAAAGTACCTGCAGGAGAGATTTATTTGTAAAACCCTTACAGATTAAAAATTATGATTATTTTATTTAGACAAACTTCCATGTGGTTTTCTGTCTCACAGACTAGAATTTTATGATGCATTTTTTTTTCTCCATGAAAATCGAGGTCCATAAATCAAGGAAAATTACATACATTTTTTGTCACATTTATAATGCATTTTTTTGCTTACACGTTTTTGGAACTGAGCCATTTTGATCTCAGTTGGGAAAAACGGTAGTTAAAATTCTGATAAAAAAAGATATAAGAGGAAAACGCACAGTGTCATTTAGATTTTATAAGAAGTACATGAAGGTGTTTTTTTCCCCCCAGAGATTGTAAGTATAAATATATAGATCACATGATGTGTACACCACTAATATAAGTAGTAAATTAAAGGGGATAAAAGTGGGAAAGAGAAGAAGAAAAGAATGTGAACTGAGTAAAAAGTAACTTTTATTATTTAAATTTAAAATGTATATAAATGATAAAATAGATATTGGCAATTAGAAAACGGTCTATCAATTAATCATTACTAGGGAATATGAATGTGGTCTCCAATTAATTAATACTGTGGATACATAATTAAAGTGATGCTACATTGGGGCAACATTTATGGTATGATATTTACCCCACAATACTGGTTTAGCCTACTAATTATGTGGAATCCTTAATTATATTTTGACGGTATTAATTCATTGGCGACTCCAGTCATATTCCCTGGTAAGGTTTATTTGATAGACCATTTTCTGATTACCAATATCTATTTTAAAATTTGCACACATTTTAAATTTACATAATAAAAGTTACTTTTAATTCAGTTTACATTCTTATTTCCTCCTCTTTCCCTCCTTTAATGTCCCTTTAATTTATTAAATAAGTTTTAGAAATCTATTTCAGTTTTTTGTTTTTGTAGAACGCTATGGCCATGATTCATCAAAGCAATTTCACCAGAATCCTACTGTAAACTGCTTTGAAAAGTTGCAAAATGTTTGCGACTTTTGGTGTTTTCATGCCAGCTTCTCCTAGCTCTACCAAAATGGGTGTAGTTAGGGCGGGATGGTGGTACAGCGGGGGTGGTGCAAGAGCTAATCTAATTCATTAGGAATTGTAGTGTTTCTTATGCCAAAAATAGAACTCCAGTTGACTCTTAATGAATAAGGAGCTTCTGACTCCAACATGCCACCTCAAAGTTACCGGTCTTGACAAATCGGGGTCTATGTTTTTCCTGCACAAAAAAAAAATCACAGAAAAAAATGTATAAAAAATGCTATGTGTAAAAAAGCCTTAACACTCATAGAGCATGAGGTTCATTGAAGTCCCATAAAAGTGAAAGACTGCTATTCTATAACTCTGTATAGAAAATTGGTTGCAAGGATCCTTGAGGTTCTTGTTTTTGAATCTTTATTCATCTATCTGTCAGATTAATCCATGCGGAGCCGTTGCTGTAAAATAAATGGACTGTATAAAGGGGTATGTCACTCATCAAGACTTGCATTGAAGTAAGCTAAACTTTTGTTTGGAGAGGACATCACAAACTTCACTGGCTAGAAAGTAGTAACCCATTGAATCCAGAACACAATTTAAGCTTGCTATGAAGTTTGTGTAATTAATAAATTCATTGATGTTCCCAAGAATATAACAGGGGGCCTTGAGGCTTTCAGCTACAAAACGGATCGTGTATCCCACGTGGATAGGCAAGAAGCAAATCACAAAACACACTAAGTTGGCAATAACTATCTTCACAGCTTTCTTGACAGAACTCTGCCTATAAGTATCCAGTTGTGCTTTGACCCTAAGAGTCATGAGGACCTTCCAGGAACAAAAGCTAATGACTAGCAAAGGAAGAATAAATCCAACTATTACAAAGACTGGAGACAAATTAAACGGATCAGTATTTTCCTTCTGAAAACATGTGGTAAACGTGTAATCACTGCTTGCCAAAACCCTGAGTGTACTAACTGCGACGAAAATGATCCAGAAGATGCAGCAAGTAACAGAAGCCTTCATTGGTGACATCCAATTCTTGTATTTCATTGGGTGCCTGACTGCCAAGTATCTGTCAAAAGCGATGGCTGTGATAGTGAAAATGCTCATGTACATATTCACAAAGTAGAAGGCTAGTACAGCTTTACACAGTTCACTTGTAAGGTCCCATTTGTTTAAGGTAGCATATAGTCTAAATGGAAAGGTCAGAAGAACCAAAATATCAGCAACTATCAGATTCAACATAAAAATAGTCGTTTCTGTCCATTTTTGTATTTTGAAACAAAAAATCCAAAGGGCAAGAACATTGCATATAATGCCAAAGATAAAACGTGGAATATAAGTAATTAGGCTGAAAGTCTGAAATACTACGCTTTGATTTGTAAAAGAGCAGTCACTTCTATTAACCTCCATTGCATCACATAGATGTAATCTGGCAGCTTGTACGTGTTGTTCTTATATTGAAAGAAGTTCCATAGTCACCAAATTTCTTCACTTTGGCCTTGCAGTAAAAAGAAGCAACACTTTTCTTTATCACAATTTTGCTGTAAGCAAATCTTTGCCAGATCAGATCTTATTCTGAAAAATAAGTCAACATATTTATTATATTTAATGAATATGATTAGATATTAGATATTGAAATACTTATTATATTACAGGCAATGCATTTTTTGCTTAAAAAAGATGACAAGCAATATAAGGCAATGCCGTGCACAACCATTTCAAGGTTCGTTACAAAATACAAATGGTAGACATGAGGTCCTTATCAATGTGAAATGAGAGCGTTAAAATGACATACTTATCAGTCCAGCAAGCCCCATCAGCTCTTCTTGTCTGAAAATAGTGGTGTTTTAACATTATCATTTTTTAACCAGGTGCCTACTTTTATAGATTGCCTAAGGTCAAAATATGCAGTCACACGAGAAAGCCGGCAAGTCAATCATATGATTGTTACTGGTCTGGCTTTCTACAGTCTGCAGAGCTGTTATTGTTGCCAGGAAGCCGATGGGTAGTCACATATGCCGAAAATATAGCACTATATGCCACTCATTTAACTGGCTTGAAGGGTTTGCCATACATAGTAACTTTCCACTCTCGCAAGTAGCTGGGGCTAATCTGTAATGTTCCCATGTCTTGAAAAGGCAAGTGGACAGAGGCTGTCATGATGTGACAATTTATTTAACTGGATGCAATGTTACTCACAACAAAAAATAAACAGACTTAATGTGACGCCAAATCAATGTAAGCTAAGGTCACTTTCAAGTGACTTCTATAAGGATGAAGTTTAACATTAAGAGGACCCTATCAGCCTATACACGTTTTGCAAACCATGGGCTGCAAGAATCATCGACTAAGTCCAAACATCTATGTTTGACTTTAAAAAGCATGGATGAGGTGTATTGTCTGAGAATTAGGTCAATGCCGACTTGTTTCTGACCACTCAGACAAACTAACACGTCTCTTCCCATCCCTTCTGAGCTTTCCACTGTGCCTCAAAAGTAGTTTTCAACCATATATTGGGTATCAGTGAACTCAGGAGAAATTGCACAACAAATTTTTGGACCATTTTCTCCTGTTACCTTTATGAAAATACAAAATTTGGAGCTAAAAAAGATTTTTGTGGGAAAAATTTTAATTTTTTCGTTTCACGGCTTAATGTTATAAACTTCTGTGAAGCACCTGGGGTTTCAACGTGCTCAATACACATCTAGATAACTTACCAAGGGGGTCTATTTTCCAAAATAGTGTTACTTGTGGGGGGTTACCATTGTTTAGGCACATCAGGGGCACCAGGCCCGGATTGGCAATATAACCAACCAGGCATTTTCGAGCTGGGCCGCTGTCACGTGGGCCGCAGGCGGCAGCGCCCGATCATCTGGCCGCTTGCCAGCTGCTGCGGCCACTGTTGCTCCTGCCGCCGCCACGCCCCCCCCACGCACCCCATCCTCGCCTTAGCATGAGACCCCCTCCCCCCGCAGCCACTCACAGCGTCGCACTCGCTTGCCTGCTCGCTCTGTTCGCAGGACCTGTGATGAGGTCACAGGAGGGGAGGAGTCAGGGGGGTCACATGATCAGGAGCCTTTGTCCAGACCCCCGATCATGTCACCCCCTGACTCCGCCCCTCCTGTGACCTCATCACAGGTCCTGTGCGCTCAGCCTTGCCTCTACCGTCTGCAAGACTCTGCTTTGCTGTTGTCATGGTGCTGGTTGAGGTAAGTATGTGTGGGGTCAGGATTTACAGTGTGGATGTAGCAGAGCTGTGTGTGTATGAGGTGTACGGAGAGGAGCCGCGGGTGTACGAGGTGTATGGAGCGGAGCCGCGTGTGTACGAGGTGTACGGAGCGGAGCCGCGTGTGTGCGAGGTGTACGGTGCGGAGCCGAGTGTGTGCGAGGTGTACGGAGCGGAGCCGCGTGTGTGCGAGGTGTACGGAGCGGAGCCGCGTGTGTGCGAGGTGTACGGAAAGGAGCCGCGTGTGTGCGAGGTGTACGGAGCGGAGCCGCGTGTGTACGATGCGTACGGAGCGGAGCCGCGCGTGTACGATGCGTACGGAGAGGAGCCGCGCGTGTATGGAGCGGAGCCGCGCGTGTACGAGGTGTATGGAGAGGAGCCGTGTGTATGAGGTGTACGGAGAGGAGCCGCGTGTGTACGAGGTGTACGGAGCGGAGCCACGTGTGTGTACGAGGTGTACGGAGCGTAGCCCTGTGTGTACGAGGTGTATGGAGCGGAGCCGCGCGTGTACGAGGTGTACGGAGAGGAGCCGCGCGTGTACGAGGTGTACGGAGAGGAGCTGTGTGTACGAGGTGTACGGAGAGGAGCCGTGTGTACGAGGTGGAGCTGCGCGTGTACGAGGTGTACGGAGCGGAGCCGTGTGTGTGTGTACGAGGAGGAGCCGCGTGTGTACGAGGTGTACGGAGAGGAGCCGTGTGTGTATGAGGTGTACGGAGAGGAGCCGTGTGTACGAGGTGTACGGAGAGGAGCCACACGTGTACGAGGTGGACAGAGTGGAGCCGTGTGTGTATGGAGTGGAGCCATATGTGTACGGGATGTACGGAGCGGAGCCAAGTGTGTACAAAGCATACAAAGCGTGCTTTTCCCACGGACACAGGAGTACACGGCGGAGCCCCGAGGAGCATTTTAAAACACACACATGACGTTCCACCTGAAGTGATGTGCTGGAAGCTGACCGGAAATGAGATAATTTCATGAGGAAATTGTGACGGAACCAGGAATGCTTCAGATCCATCACCGTGTCCTCCTCCGACAGCGTAGACAGCAGGATCGCCTTGGAATCGGGGATGCCGGCCATGTGTGCGGATCATGATAGGTCCTGCACCGGGAGGCTCAGGTGGGCACTACAATGGGAGCCGGGTTGCTATAGTATCTTTGTAGAATCTTTTATTTCTTTCTCTCTTTTTCTTTCTCTCTCTGTTCTTTCTTTCTCTCTCTGTTCTTTCTTCCCCTCTTTCTTTCTTTTTCTTTCCTCTCTTTCTCTCTGTTCTTTCTTTCTTTTCTTTACATCTTTCTTTCTCTCTCTGTTCTTTCTCTGTCTCTCTCTGTTCTTTCTTTCCCCTCTTTCTTTCTCTCTCTGTTCTTTCTCTGTCTCTCACTGTTCTTTCTTTGTCTCTCACTGTTCTTTCTTTCTTTCCCCTTTCTTTCTCGCTCTCTCTGTTTTCTTTTTTTTCTCTCTCTCTCTGTTTTCTCTCTTCCTTAGTGCCAGTCAGTGTGCCCATAATGCCAGCCACTGTGCCCTCAGTACCAGTCAGTGTGATCAGCAGTGCTAAATGGGTGCGATTAGGTGTGGACATGGGTGTGACTAGTTGTGAAATGGGTGTGGCTGGGCGTGGCCAAAATTTGCGCGCGCCGCAGTCTTTGTCCATCTTTCCCTTCTTCAAAAGTTGGGGGGTATGATAGGGGCAGCTATGACCAGGAGGTCTGGTTGCCCAATAGAGAGCAGTTCTGCCAGGAATTCTGTAATCATGCATACAAAAGGGGACAGAGATTTGGGAGGAGTACTGTACCTAAAAGCAATAAATAGGACTGAGCTGAAATACTGGGCACAGCTGTGACTACATGTTATATAGTCGTGTTAATCTCCTCTCACTTCTTGTAGCCTACAAGTGTACAAAGATATTATATAGTCACCATGTGACTAGTGGGCCTGTGTAACTTCAAATGCCAGGGCTGAATTTTAGTCCCAGTCCGGCCCTGAGGGGCACTCCAAATGAGACATGGCGTCCACTAATTATTCCAACAAATTTTGCATTAAAAAAGTGAAATGGCGCTCCTTCCCTTCTGAGCCCTGCCATGTGCCCAAACAGTGGTTTTCACCCACATATGAGGCATCATAACGCTTACAAGATATAAAACAACAAATTTTATGGTCTATTTTCTTCTGTTACCCCTGCAAAAGCAAAAAAAAATAGGTCTGAAGGAAATTTTGGGGGAAAGAAAGTTAAATGTTTATTTTTTCCTCCCACATTCCATTAATTCCTCTGAAGCATCTGAAGGGTTAATAAACTTCTTGAATGTGGTTTTGAGCACCTTGAGGGCTGCAGGTTTTATAATGGTGCCACTTTTGGGCATATGCTGTCATTTTGCTGTCATATAGGCACCTCAAAGTCACTTCAAATGGGAGGTGGTCCCTAAAAAATAGTATTCCAAATTTTGCTGTAAATATGAAAAATGTTTCAAAAATTGTGCTGATGTAAAGTAGACGTGTGGGAAATGTTATTTATTAACTCTTTTGTGTCACATGATTCTCTGATTTAAAGGCCTAAAAATTAAAAGTTTGAAAATTGATCAATTTTCAAAAATTTTTACCAAATTTCTGATTTTTTCACAAATAAGTGCAAGTCATATCGAAGAAATTTTAACACTATCATAAAGTACAATAGGTCACAAAAACAGTCTCAGAATCAGTGGGATCCATAGAAGCGTTCCAGAGTTATTACCTCATGAAGTGACACTGGTCAAAATTGAAAAAAATGGCCGGGTTCAGGAATTTGAAAACATGCTTTGATGTGATGGGGTCAAAAGGTATTAACCACTGAGGACTAAAAAATTTTAATATTTCTCTAATGACTTACAGACTTCTCTAGTACGGCACACAGGTGAAGCATAAAATTGTTAACCTGTTAAATGTAAACATAATAAACCGAAATGAAATTAAAATGGCAAAATTGCCAATTTTTGTTACTGCAACATGAGAAAAATGTCATATCTATCCCAAAATGGTATCAATGAAAACGTCTCGCCTCACAAAATTCCGATTTTTCTTTTCACCATTAAAATAAAAAATACTTGACAAGTTTGCTATCACTGTAATTATACTGACAAGGAAAATCATAATGCCAGGTTAAACTTCAGAATTGTGCTTGTTTTTTTTTACAATTTCACTTCACTTAGCTTTTTTTTCTGTTTTCAGTAGACTGAAGTCATTTGAATGGTGTAATTCAATCATTCAAAAGTACAACTTAGGCTGGAGACACACTTGCTATTTTAAAGTTGGTCCGATTTTGATGCAGGAGAGTCGGACGAGTGTACTGCAAGTGTCAAGCGAGTGTCATGTGAGTGTCATGCGAGTGTCATGCGTTTTTTAAGCGTTTACAATCCAATTTTTCACACCTAGCATTCGATTTACATCCGCATGCAGTGTGATTGCTATCGGACTGCAATACGATTTTAACATGAGCTTTTACATAGAGAAATTCACTAAGTCATTTACATATGATTTTCAAAGGAAATATTCTTCAAAACATAGATAGATAGATAGATAGATAGATAGATAGATAGATAGATAGAAGAAAAGCCGGTAATTCTGCCCCCCCTGGCTAAAAACATCAGCTCTCAGCTGCCCCAGAAAAGGCACATCTCTAAGATGCGCCAATTCCGGCACTTAGCCTCGCTCTTCCCACTTGCCCTGTAACGGTGGCAAGTGGGGTTCATATTTGTGGGGTTGATGTGACCTTTGTTTTGTCTGGTGACCTCAAACCCATGGCTTAGTAATGGAGAGGTGTCTATAAGACTGGCATTTTCCCACAGTCCAGAATTCAGCACAGTATAGGCTGTGAGCATTTTCACGCCGGAAGCATCTCATTCCCCAGTGGTTTTCAGCCAGTACAGTCGCATTTTAGCACCATCCAGGTTGAAAACTGTATATCCCCCAGATATGGATTACTGTGTGGGACACAATGACGGACAGGTTTGGTATATTGTTGATTTGTTATTTTACTTTTATTACAGGAGATCGAGGGCTTCGCATGAAATTAGGCGTGGTTGTAAGTATGGTTTAATTAAGAATAATAAATGAGTCTGTGTGTGTCTTTCAAAAAAGGACTTTATTCTGGCTGTGTCTTTATTTACCATACAAATATAGGATTAGTAATGGAGAGGTGTCTATAAGACACCTCTCCATTACTAGGCCATGAGTTTGATATCACCAGACAAAACAAAAGTGACATCAACCCCACAAATATGAACCCCACTTGCCACCACTACAGGGCAAGTGGGAAGAGCGAGGCTAAGAGCCGGAATTGGCGCATCTTAGAGATGCGCCTTTTCTGGGGCGGCTGAGAGCTGATGGTTTTAGCCAGGGGGGCCAGTATCCATGGCCCCTTCCTAGGCTGGTAATATCAGCCCGCAGCTGTCTGCATAGCCTTTGCTGGTTATTAATTATAGGGGGACCCCACGTCATTCTTTTTTGAGGTCCCCTATTTTAATAGCCAGTAGTGGCTAAGTATACAGTTGTGAGCTGATATTAATCCCCTCCCTACCTGTGATGCCACATAGGCATCATGTAAGTCAGTGCCAATCCGACCTGTGATGCCTATGTGGCGTCATGTGGAGATCGCGCTTCTGTGGATCGGGTGACCGGGGTCACTGAAATGTCACCCGACATCAGATGTGGAGGGGCAGAGTAAACTATGGCTGACCTCGCTCTTCAGCTTCATCCCGTCCATGGAAGCTGAAGAGCGAGGTGCCTGCTTGCTGCCCTGCTACCACTGACCTGCGATCATCACCGCCGCTGCCGCTGGCACCGCTGACATCGGGTACTACCCTCTTCTCCCCCGCCAACTGATTCCAGCCCCCATCTCTGCTCACTCTCCCCTGCCCCCCTGATCACCCCATTTATCCTTGATCACCCCCCTGCTGCTTCCAGCTTCTCAGCCCCCTCCTGCCCTCCCACACCTGACAGCCTCCTCCTGCCCCCCATGATCACCCCCCAGCCCCAGTGATCACTCTGATCACCCCCTGCCCCCCCTCATTACCCCCTGCCCCCCGATCATCCCCTTGCTGCTACTGCCACTGGTTCCATCTCCACCTCCATCTCCCTCTGCTGCTGCATCTCCTCAGCCCAATGCTGCCCCACCGCACCTGTCAGCCCCCTTCTGCACCTGGTGATCACCCTCTTCCCCCCTGATCACCCCCATGCTGCTGCTGCCAGCTCCATCTCTGCCTTCATCTCCATCTGTATTTCCTCAGCCCCCTCCTGCTCCTCTGTGCCTGACAGCCCCCTCCTGCCCCTGGTGATTATCCCCCAGCCCTAGTGATCACCACAATCACCCCCTGCCCACCTGATCACCCCCTGCCCCCCTGATTACCCCCCCTGCTGCTACTGCCGCCATCTTCATCTCCGCCTCCATCTCCATCTGCTGCTGCATCTCCTCAGCCCCCTCCTGCCCCCATGCCTGAAAGCTCCCTCCTGCTCCCGATGATCACCCCCTGCCAAAGTGATCACTCCCTGATCACCCCCTGCCCCCCTGATCACCCCCCTGCTGCCGGCTTTATCTATGCCTCCATCTCCATCTGCTGCTGCATCTACTCAGCCCCCTCCTGCCCACTGCGTGCCTGACAGCTCCCTCCTGCCCCCGCGCACCGGACAGCCCCCTCCTGCCCCCCACGTGCCTGACAGACCCCTCCTGCCACCCACATCCCTGACAGCCCCCTCCTGCCCCCCACGTGCCTGACAGCCCCCTCCTGCAGTAGAAAGTTTCACTAAACACTCGCACATACACACGCACATGCACACTATAATAAAGCTTTTTTACACACGCACACACACCACACACAATGTCCCGCTCATCCCAGTCATCCCAGTCACAAAAGGTGAGTAATCCCCACCCAGTGCTAGTCACACACAACCTAGCACTAGTGCCCCCTCCTGGACCCCCGTCCCTGAAAATTTTGGTCCACGGATTCCTGATTTCGTTCCCCAATCAGGAATTCAGTTTGAGACTGCCAACTTCAGGGAAATAAGACTTTTTCAAAGTCTATTTCTCTGAGTCAATTGTCAGTCTTATGGTGGAGCAAACCAACTTGTATGCCCTGCAATTTTTGGCTCAAAACTCAAATTCATCATTTTCTACTTGGAGTCCCATTGACTCTGTAGAAATGATGAAATATTGGAGACTGGTCCTTCACATGGGGATTGTGAAGAAACCAGAAATTCGCCAATACTGGAGTACTGATAATTTATATCAAACTCCAATATTTGGCATGGTTATGATTCGCAAATATTTTGAGGCGATTCATAAGTTTCTCCATTTTAGGGACAATTGTTATGAATGAGTCACCGTAGGAGGCAAAAACAGAAATACTAGCTAAGGCTGGTTTCACACTTGCGTTTTTTTGCGCTGTATTTTAGCGCTAAAAAACGCATGCGTTTTTTCCACTATATTTTGCATGGGATGCGCTTATGTGCGCATACACATGCGTTTGTATGCGTTTTTCCGCGCATGCGTTTTTTTGTGATGTGCGCTCGGGCGCACAAAATGCATCCTGTTGCATTTTTGGGGCGTCCGACTTACCTCAAAAAAACGCATGCACGCGCAATGCGTTTTTTTTACAGCAAGACACCCATTATAAGTCTATGGGTGCGCATATGTGCGCATTGCCATGCTCATGTATGCATTTTTTTGCGCATGCGTTTTTTTGTTGACCATTAGTTAGACAATGGAATTTAGGAGTTTGGGTTAGAGTTAGTTAAGGGGGTTTAGGGTTAGGGTTTGGGCTAGGGTTAGTATGGTTTGGTTAAGGGTTAGGGTTTAGAGTTAGTTAGGGTTAGGGTTTGGGTAGGGTTTGGTTAAGGGTTAGGGTTAGGGTTAGTATTGTTTGGTTAAGGGTTAGGGTCAGGGTAAGGGTTAGGATTAGGGTTAGGGTCAGGGTTAGGGTTAGGGTATGGTTTGGTTAAGGGTTAGGGTCAGGGTTAGGGTCAGGGTTAGGGTTAGTAAAGTCATGGTTTGGGTTAGTGTGAGGGGCCAACTAATGTTGGAAAAAACCGCAAACGCGGTAAAAACGCACTAAAAACGCATACAAACGCATAAAAACGCTGCGTTTTTTCATGCATGCTCATAAAAATGCTTGAAAAAAACACAGCATTTGTATGCGTTTGTATGCGTTTTTTCCATGCATTTTTTTTGCGGGAAAAACGCGCTGCAAAAAAAAGCAAATGTGAAAGTCCAGAAAACCAGAGAAGTTGGCAGCTATCGGATTGCAGACCCCTGAACCTAACAACAACAACTAGCAGTAGCCGTGGGGGGTTCCTACGGTGCCCTAGACCCCTCGATCACAGCCGGAGAACTACATAGCCTAAAGACAGAAAGGGAAATCTAAACTGCCCCAGAGCAGACCCCAAAGCAATAGGCAGCATCCAACATATAATGACGGTGAAGCAAGATGAAAAAACACTCACACAGATAGAAAGATAGGCTGAGCAAATGATGGGGCCCAAGCTAACTAAATAGGACAGAATAGAAAAGCTGCTGTCTGCAATCCGCCAAAACCCTCTCAAAAACAAGAGCCAACAGACTGATAGGGAAAAAAGCCCTGAAGACGCTATGCTTCAAAAAGACTATATCAGTAATCAGGTATTATCTGAAGACAGAGCAAAAAGGAATTCAGCTCACCCAGCAGGGAAAGGCAGAAATCCAGAAAAACAAGGCAAAACAAAACCAAAACACAAATGCAAAAAGTAGAGCAGAAAACTTAGCTTTTGAGGAGCAGGAATCAGACTGGTCTCGAAGAATCCCTCAGAGTAATCACCCGCAAGGCAGAAGGGCTTCGGCTGCCTTATATCCAGTCAGCAATCCCAGTCACCCAGTCATCATCATTCTGCTCAGGTGCTTAGTAATCAGCCTCACTACCTTCCTTCACCAAAAGAGGGAGTTCATCAGACCTCAATGGTGAAGGGGAAAATGAACTCACAACAGACAATACTGACAGCCTTCCCGCAATGACCCGAATTTTGATAGACTGTTCAAAATTCGGCTGGTCATCGAACACTTCAGCAACAAGTTTGTTGAAGTGTACATTCTCCAAAGGGAAATTTGTGTGGATGAATCCCTCATTCACTTCAAAGGGAGGCTACAGTTCCGTCAGTACCTGCCCAGCAAGAGGGTGAGGTATGGGATAAAACTCTATAAGCTATGTGAGAGTACCTCAGGGTACACTCTCAGCTTTAGAGTTTACCAAGGGAAGGACAGCAGGATCCAGCCCCCAGAATGTCCACCTGCTCTGGGGGTGAGTGGGAAAATAGTGTGGGATTTGGTCCACCCACTGCTTGATAAAGGTTACCATCTGTACGTTGATAACTTTTATACAAGCATCCCACTCTTTCAATCCCTCTCTGCCAGAGTTACTGCAGCTTGCGGTACTGTGCGCAGAAACCAGAGGGGGACGTCTTTTTCTTGACATCAAACAACAATCCATGGTCTAAGCACCACGGCCACCACCGTTCGAGGTACCCCAGCACAGGTCCACAAACTGGACTGTGCCCTGGGGTACAACAAACACATGGGGGAAATTGATCTTGTTGATCAAGTCCTCCAGCCTTATAGTGCCATGCGGAAGGCGAAGGTGTGGTATAAAAAACTGGCTGTGCACATCATACAAATGGCACTGTAACATGCTATCACGATGTGCAGGCCAGACCAAAACACCTTCCTTCAGTTCCAGGAGGCGGTGATAAAAGCCCTGATGTTTGGAGACGAGGAAGGAGTGGGCCCCAGCTCCCCTGGAACTCAAGTTTCCCGTATGGTACCAGGGTAACATTTTCCCCATGAGGGGAGAGCAAAAAAAAGTTGCCGGGTATGTTATAAAAGGGGGACAAGAAGGGAAACTCGTTTCCAATGTGAAACGTGTCCTGAAAAACCTGGACTGTGCTTGAATGAATGCATCAGAATTCATCACATGTCCGTGGACTAAACACATCCTGACATTCCCTACAGAACTCACCCTCACCAGCGTGACATACACAACACCACACACACTTACCTGACATACACTACACCACACACACCAACCTGACGTAGTGTGTCAGGTTAGTGTGTGTGGCGTAGTATACGTCAGGTTGGTGTGTGGTGTCGTATAGTGTACGTCAGGTTGGTGTGTGTGTGTTGTAGTGTACGTCAGGTTGTTTTGCGTGTGTGGTGTAAATGTAGAATCGCAGGTACGCAGGATGCAGTGGCGAGTCGGAGACGGAGTAAGAGTAAACTCAACTTTTATATGTAGATTATATGGGTAAACGGTAAAGCTGACAATAGTTTTCCATGCAGGAAAGTTAGACACAGATACACAAATAACACGATATCAGCCAGTACGGGAAGTAACTATATGGCCGCGATATGGCCGACTATGGGTCCTTGGACTATAATTAGCGAAGTGTCACTTATCAATCTCTGAGGTCCTGCAGAGGCGTTGTGTGGGAGATGTCTCTTCGGCGTCTCAGCCGCTGGGTCCAGCTGAAGAACAGTTGACATAGGCTTCGGGCGGTCTCACACCCAGCTGCTGAGGGAGCGCAGCAGGCCCCAGGCTGGTTCCCCGCCGTTGAGTCCCTTTGGGAGGCAAGGCCGAGGTGGCTGCAGGCCTCAGCATACAGGCCGCAGTCACGGTCTCGAGCGGGGCAGTCGCCGCCGCGGGTCTCGGCGTACAGGCCGCAACCGTGGTATGGAGCAGGGCAGTGGCGACCGCGGGTCTCGACGTATAGGCCAAAATCACGGTATGGAGAGGGGCAGTGGCGGCTGCAGGTCTCAGCGTATATCATCCTCGAGCTGCTCGGCACCGTCCTCTCCTCCGTTCAGGTGAGCCCCCATCCTGTCTGGAAAGCTCTGACTCATTCTCACTCTCCAGTGCCACCTAGACTCCTCCTTCCTGTCTCTCATCTCTCTCCTCGCCGAGTCCCTTCTGCTGGTCTCCTGCGCCTCTTGTTTATAGTCGCCCCGCCCCCTTTCTTTGTCCCGCCCCCACATTTTCTGGATGAGTGTTGGTCCCGGCCTGTAACTTCATCCCCCGGGAACATACCCTCTGGGAACCTGGGTGACAGTCCCCCTAGTTCTGGCCCAGCTACACAGCATGCCTTTATTCCGGGGCTCTCTCTCCTACACTCCCCCATCCTTTTTGCTCGCCAGTCCTCGGGCGATGGTTTTGGGGTGTTCATGCTCCTGCCTTGGTACTGAAGTCATCTTTGCCATACAAGCTGATCTTCTTCATATCATTCAGGGGGTTTCCCTGCTGTAGACCGCTCGGAGCGTCACTGTTCGGTTGGTGTGGTGGAGTCATCTGTGGTGGTGGAAGGTGGTTGGCTAGCCGGGGTCACAGGGGCATTGGCCCTGGGTGTGTCAGCCCTTGCTGTCAGGCAGTCCTCTTCATCTTCATCATCCCAAACTGCTGGTGTAGGATCTCGGGCCTCAAGAGGGGCCTCGGACTGTTCGGGATCCGCGGATAATCAGGGCCGCAACATGTTGCAATTTACTGTTCGGACGAGTCGGTCCCCTTCTTTTTCAGACTGTATCTCATATACTGTACAGGCCCCTCTGAACTTATTCGACGTAGTACTCGGTAAGTATTTTTCTCCCACCAATGCTCCAATTTGTTTTGGGGGGGCGCCGCTCTCATACGAGAACATGATCTCGCACTTGTAATTCGGTGGGTTGTGATGGGGCTTTTCTTGGGTGTTCCAGATCTCGGAGCTTTGTCTGTACCAGTCTGTGTAGGGTCTGCAAATGATACCGGTGATGATAAAGCATTATTTTTGCTTCGCTTTTCATTTTTATTTTTTAAGGGGTTCGCTAAAGGGGTTAACTAATATGACAGTTTTATAGGGCGAGTCGTTACGGACATGGCGATACCAAATATGTGTACTTTTATTGTTTTTTTATTTTCAAAAAATGAATTTTAGGGAATTTTTTATTTTATTTATTTAGCGATTTTTTACAAATTATTTTTGCACTTTTTTTTTTTTTTTTAAACTTTATTACACTGTCCCAGGGGGGACATCACTGTCATGTGACAAATCGCTGATCTGTCACATCACAGATCGCTGTGACAGATCATCGATCTGACACAGGCGCTGAACAGGCTTCCTCATGCCTGTGCTCTACAGGCAGTGAGGAAGCCGGCTCCCTGCAAGCCCCCGAAGGTCCCCGCCGCCATATTGGATCTGGAGACCTGCAGGGAAGGAGGCCCCCGCAGCAGCGCTGCACATCTCGCTGCTGCGGGGGTCTCAGGGAAGCACGGAAGGAGCCCCCTCCCTGCCGATGCTTCCCTAAACCCCTGGTACACTGCGATCATGTTTGATCGCAGTGTGCCAGGGGTTAATGTGCCGGGGGTGGTCCGTTACCGCCCCTGACACATAGTGCCGGGTGTCAGCTGTGATAAGAAGCTGACACCCGGCCTCGATCAGCGGCGCTCCCCACGGGGGGCGCCGCTGATCGCTATGATTTACTATTCCGTCCTTGGGACTTAGGTCCCAGGTAACATGGAAGGAATAGTATGTCTAATGTAGGAAAGGGGTTGATAACTTGAGAGGTGCCGTTGCTATTATCGTCTGTGTAGGCGATCTTTGCTCTGTGGTTTGTTCAGCTCACTTTGGCTGCATTTTCTGCAAATCTCTTCCACTTTGGTTTGTAATTGGGGATGGTAGGCTATCCGCTGTAGCAACTGGAAAGTATTTTGCGCCCCGAAATGATCCCCCTTTTCGTGAGCTTCCCAGGCAATTTCAGCCAGTTGGGCCACCGGCTCTACTACCTGCCATGTAGCTGTGGCTCTGCGCGTAGTTCCACTTTTCGGTACAACAGTCCATCTTTGATCATCAGTCTCTCCCACTGGCGTAGTGTTAATAGCGTGTTCCGAGAAAGTATCCTTCTTTAGGCATCGCTGGGCAACTGTTTCGTGACCATCCATCTGGTCAGGGGGCCTTTTTCCTCATCTTCCTGCTGCTGACATATCAATTCGTCCCAGGACTGTTCTAGGATGCCCCTGGTGGGTCCCGCACGGGACTGTTCTCTTGTGACCGCCCTTGTTTCGGCAGTGCCTGAGGAAAATGGTGCTTCTTCACCCTCCAACTCTTCATCCCGGCTCCACTCTCAGGCTGTGTGTCAGATTCGAAACAAGGCGTCGGCGTGGACGTTCTCTTCCCCTCGTTTGTAAATGATTTTATACTTAAATTTGGCCATCCTGGCTACCCCACGTTGCTCCAGGGCCCCCAACTTGGCATTTTCGAGGTGGGCTAGTGGGTTGCTATCTGTTTGCACCAACACCTCGGAACCCGCAAGGTACTCTGCGAATCGCTCCGTCACGGCCCACACCAACGCGAGGAGCTCGAGCTTAAAGAAGATGTAGTTGTTGGGATTTCGTTCGGAATCGTGAAGCGATCGGATGCCATAGGCGATCACCTTCTCTCGACCGTCCTGCATCTGGGACAACACAGCCCCCAGCCCGTGCTAACTCCCATTGGTGTGCAAACTAAACGGTTGCGAGAAATCTGCGTAAGCCAACACCGGGGCCTCGGAGATTGCGGCTTTGAGGTCTCGGAATGCTTCCTCCTGTGGTTCGCACCATTGTATCTTCCAGCTGTTGGCACCGGCCGGGGTCCCTTTTAGTAGATCCTTCAGGGCTCGGACTCAGCGGGCGAAGTTCTTCACGAAGCGGCGATAATATCCAGCCAGCCCCAGAAAGGCCCACACATCCTTCACCGTCTCAGAGGTAGGCCACTCCCGTATCTCAGCGACCTTCTCCAGAGACGGTCTCATGCCTTCGGTGGAGACGACATGTCCTAGGTACTCAATCTGTGTGCGGAACAGATGGCATTTCTGGGGCTTCATCTTCATCCTGTACTTTTGTAGCCGGCCGAGCACTTGGCCCAGACGATACAAGTGGTCCTCAAACGTGGCGGCGTAGATTATGATGTTGTCCAGGTATATTAGGGTGGCCTCGAAGTTTAGGTCACCCAAACACCACTCCATTAATCACTGGAAGGTCCCGGGGGTGTTGGCCAGTCCGAAAGGCATCCGATTAAATTCAAACACCCCCATGGGCAAAATGAAGGCGATTTTTGCACGATCTTGTTCCGATCTTGGTACCTGCCAGTATCCTCTGGCCAAGTCCAAGGTAGAGAAATATTACGCGTTCCCCAGTGCAAACAGGGACTCCTCTATACAGGGAAGTGGATATGAGTCCTTGATGGTGCAGGCGTTCAGTTTTCGATAGTCCACGCAGAAATGCAGAGTGCCATCCTTTTTCCGTACCAGCACAAAAGGGACTGCACAGGGACTCTAACTTTCCCGGATAACCCCCTTCCGTAGCATTTGGCCCAACAAGGTCTTTATCTCTTGGTACAACTGTGGAGGGATCTGCCGATAGCACTCTCTGATGAGGGCCGTCCCCTCGGTGGGGATGCCATGCATAATGGCCGTGGTGCAGCCAAAATAGTCTTCGTGACTAGTGAATACCTCTTTTGTTATGAATGAGTCACCAAAGGATGAAAAAAACAAAATACAGGCCAAGTCCAGAAAACCGGAGAGGTTGGTAGCTATCGGATTGCAGACCCCTGATCCTATCCACAACAACTAACAGTAGCCGTGGGGGGTTCCTACGATGCCCTAGACCCCTCGAACACAGCCAGAGAACTAAACAGGCCTAAAGAAAGAAAGGGGAAATCTAAACTGCCCCAGAGCAGACCCCAAAGCAATAGGCAGCCCCCAACATATAATGACGGTGAAGCAAGATGAAAACACTAACACAGATAGAAAGATAGGTTGAGCAAAAGATGGGGCCCAAGCTAACTAAAAAGGACAGGATAGAAAAGCTGCTGTCTGCAATCTGTAAAAAACCCTACCAAAAAATGTCCCAACCGTCTGATAGGAAAAACAGGCCCTGAAGTCGCTAGTACTTCAAAAAGACTATATCAGCACTCAGGTAATTTCTGAAGACAGAGCAAAGAGACAACTGATCAGAGACAAAAATGGAACTCAGCACACCCCTGACCGGGGATGGCTGAACTCCAAAAAACAAGGTAAACAAAACAAAATTAATAAGTTCAATAGCAGAGCAAAAACTTATCTTTGGGAAGCAGGAATCAGACTGGTCTCCAAAAATCCAGCAGAGAAATCACCAACGACTCAGAAGGGCGTCGGCTGCCTTATATCCAGCCAGAATTTCCTGTTATCCAGTCATCATCTACCAGATCAGGTGTTTGGTAATCAGCCTCACTACCTTCCTTCACCAGAAGAGGGAGTTCATCAGACATCGACGGTGAAGGGGAA
Organism: Dendrobates tinctorius; assembly: GCF_039654945.1. Classification (NCBI taxonomy): domain Eukaryota; kingdom Metazoa; phylum Chordata; class Amphibia; order Anura; family Dendrobatidae; genus Dendrobates; species Dendrobates tinctorius. The sequence continues at coordinate 31,261,147 of NW_027361737.1, forward strand.
AATGAACTCAAAACACTCTTTGTAATGGCCCAGGAGGGCTTCTACCTGTTGTTTTTGGGCTTGTCCTAGCTCGGAGAGTTCTGCTCACATTTGCTCCAAGATTTCTCGCCTCTCCTGCTCTGGCAGGAACCCCGCAGTCTGGATGGAGTTCAGTCATGGTCCAGGGGTCCCTTGAACTCACCCCCAGCTGCAGCGCCGGGGGGGCGGAAGCACCTCTTCCAGGAGTTTTACCAGTTTGGCCATTTCGTTGCGAGGTTTTATGACAATGTCTTGGTCCTCCAGATTGACACAGCGCATGAGGGCTGTCCCCTTTCGTACGGTGGCCAGGGCGCGAGCCACCAGGAGCCCGGGGGGTAAGTGTTCGGAGAAGGATGGCTCCACCTGCACTTCCACTCCGTCTAGGGGTACATGGGCCCGGACGGGCAGTGCGATTATCATCTGTCCTGGTGGCAGCATGAGCTGGGGAGCCGCAGGTGCAATCACCTTTCCCAGCACCTCCCCCTCCTGGCAGGCCTCTTGGACTCGCACCCCCACACCAGCTGTTGGAAGGCCTGCCCTTGGGGGGGTATGGCGGCTCCACAGTTTCACAGTCTCTTGGGCTGATTCACCGAGGAGAAGGCTGCCGAATTCCATTAGACACGCTGTTACCTTGGGCATGAATGTACTATCGCCAGCGTCCCCCCGAGTCAGGACCACGCCTCGTCGCCCCAATTCTTTGCCGCACATCGAGATCTGCATCCAAGCTGTTTTGAATGGGTCACCGAGGAGAGAAAACAACACAAGCTAAGTCTCAGAAAACCAGAGAGGTTGGTAACTATGCAGATTGCAGATCCCTGATCCTAACCACACTACTAGCACCAGTCGTGGAGCGTAACTACGATGAATCTAGACGCCTCGTCACAACCGGAGGACTACATAAGCCTAAAGCACGAAAAGGGGAAAACTAACTGCCCCAGAGCAGACCCCAAAGGAAAGACAGCCCCCACACATGTATTGATGGTGAAACAAGATGAAAACACAAACACAGGCAGGAAAATAGGCTGAGCAAACGATGGGGCCAAACTAACTAGAAAGGACAGGAAAGGAAAGACACTGTCTGCAATCTGCCAAAAACCCTACAAAAATAATGTCCAACACTTCTGATAGCAAAATTAACCCTGAAGTCACTAGACTTCTCCCTCTATATCAGCACTCTGAAATATTCTGAGACAGAGCAAAAAGAGGCCAATCTAATAAGGGACAAAAAAGGCAAATTGGCAAATACAGATAAATAAGAGTGGAAATTCAGCACAGCCCCAGCCGGGGCTGGCTGACCACACAAAAAACTAAATAGACCATCAAAAGCAAGTGTGAACATTAGCAAAAAAACTTAGCTTGAGAAGACTGTAACAGAGCTTAAGTCCAAGACCTGAGAAGCAGACTGAATCACCAGCACCAGGATAGGGCGTCGGCTGTCTTATATCCAGTCTGATACTCCAGAGATCCAATCGTTATCCTCATCATGAGGTGGCAGATCACTACCAATTAAACCAACCTCACTACCTCCTGTCACCACCAGAGGGAGAACGGGAGGAGAACTTTCAACTGGTGGAGCTGAAAATGAGTTCACAACACCAAGCTACTCTGACGATGGGGATTGGTAGCTGGTTGGTGGCCAGTAGCTTGATTACGGACCCCCACTGGGCCTTGTGGCTTCGGAGAAGTGTTGCCGGAAGTAGGTCTCTGGCATGGTTGTAACTTGTGACCCCGTATCCATCAGGCAGCACACCGCGTGGCCCTCAGACTCGGCCCAAATCAGCGAGTAAATCTTCGGGACTTCCACCACCCCACATTGTGGGTTCTGGCTCCGAGCGGCGTCCCCCCAACTCAGAGCCCTCTAGTTTAATGGCCGGCAGGGTGGGTACTGTTGTGAGTTCATTTTCCCCTTCGTCACTGAGGTCTGGTGAACTCCCTATTCTGGTGAAGGAAGGTAATGAGCCTGATTATCAGGCACCTGAACCTGATGAGGATGACTGGCTGAGTGGAGTCACGGACTGGATATAAGGCTGCCGACGCCCTTCTGCCCTGCGGGTGAATTCTCTGTGGACTTCTAGGACACCAGTCTGATTCCTGCTCCTCTAAGCTAAGTTTTTCTTCTTTGCCTGTTTTGCATTAGTGTTTTGTTTTTGTTTTCCTTGCTTTTCTGATTCTGCCATTCCCTGCTGGGGTGAGCTGATTCTCCTTTTGCCTGTAGCTCTGTCTTCAGAATATTCCTGAGTACTGACATAGCTTTTTTGAAGCCTAGCGTCTTCAGGGCCTTTTTCACTGTCAGTCTGTTGGCTCTTATTTTCATAGGGTTTTTCACGGATTGCAGATAGCAGCTTTCCTGTCCTTTTCTATCTAGCTAGATTGGGCCCCGTCTTTGCTCAGTCTATCTTTCTGCCTGTGTTAGTGTTTTCATCTTGCTTCACCGTCATTATATGTTGGGGGCTGCCTATTGCTTTGGGGTCTGCTCTGGGGCAGTTTAGTTTTCCCCTTTCTTTCTTCAGGCCTAGTTATTTCTCCGGCTGTGATCGAGGGGTCTAGGGCATCGTAGGAACCCCCCACGGCTACTGATAGTTGTGTTGATAGGTTCAGGGGTCTGCAATCCGATAGCTGCCAACTTCTCTGGTTTTCTGGACTTAGCTAGCATTTCTGTTTTTGCCTCCTACGGTGACTCAATCATAACAGGGTACCACTCACGCCGAGGGCACTCCCAGGCAAAGTGCCCCACTTCGCCACAATCAAAGCAGGCGAGAGATCGCGAAGGCCGGCTGATCCGGAGGCCACGTAGGCTTAGGGTTGCCGTGCTCGACCCCGGCCAGTTACTCGTGGCCTCAGCCCTCTTCTTCACCTCAGCTAATTCACCTCTAATATTCTTCAGTTCTTGTCGCATTTCCTCCACCCATTGGGTTTCACCAACGGCGTTCACGGAGACTACGGTGCTCTGGGCCTTTCCCACGCGGACCATCACCCCTTGCTCCCTTTCTCGTGTACGTGCCTCACTCCCTATCTCGGAGAAGGTCAAACTTGGGTTCACTCGTACCCGCTCCCGCAAGGCCTGCTTTGTCAGGGGATTCTGCAGTCTGGTCACCAAGAGGTCGTGTAGGGTTATGTCAATGGGCCCCACACCTACCCCATCCTTTAGTTCAATGGCTGTATACAGCTCCTGCAAGACATTCATGTTTTGCATTACCGTCTCCCCCTCCTGCTGCATGCGACTAAACAGTCGGGTCCTCAGTTCTCCCACGTCAGTAGAGTCCCCATGGGTTTCCTCCAGGATCTGTAATACCCTGGTGAAAGTGTTTCACTGTCCGGGGGGACTTAACATCACTGAGTCCCGGGCTTCCCTGTCCAATGCCATCAGGGCCACCTCTGCCTCCAGGTCAGGGATCATCGGGTGCATCCGCAACAACCCTCATTTTCTCCGTACAGCTCCACAACATTGTATTGCTGCCTGTGAACCTTGGCAGGTTATTCAGCAAAGCCCCTAAAGATATGCTGGACCGGGGGCCACCCTCACCTCCTTGGTCTGCAGCTTCCCCACTCGCGCTCGGAGACTGTATCCTGCCGACTACGCCAAATGTAGAATCGCAGGTACACAGGATGCAGTGACAAGTTAGAGACATAGTAAGAGCAAATTCAACTTTTTTATGTAGATTATATGGGTAAACAGTAAAGCTGACAATAGTTTTCCATGCAGGGAAGTTAGACACATACAATATACACAAATAACACGATATCAACCAGTATGGCAAGTGCCGGTAACTATATGGCCACGATATAGCGACTACGGGTCCTTGGACTATAATTAACGAAGTGTCACTTATCAATCT